>NC_090444.1:306037772-306666314 GCF_031143425.1 Pleurodeles waltl
GCAAACAAATATACACATGCCTAAAATCTCATTCAAAGCATGGCGGCCATCTTTAAGAGCCAGGACCTCTACAAGCTCCAACATTTGTGGTGGCCATATTGAAATGATTGCGGGTATTTTGATCTCACCTACCTATTCATCCCATTGGCAATCATATACGTATTTAATGTGATTCTTTAAGGATATATCTTTAATGTGATGTTTCAAAAATATCCATGTGCAATGCGTATTTTCCTATGAAATATATGAGGAATAACAAGTTTGTATTTTAAAAAGTCAAATAAATATGCATATGCATGCAATCCCATTCAAAGCATGGCGGCCATCTTTACATAATATAATCTTCCATCCGATTTCATGTATACCAAAAAACCCTTGTATAAATGACCTTAAGTTATACTATACAGTCATCATATGCTTTGAAGATAATGTCTTAAAGATGTGAATATTGTTGCCAACTCTTTCTAATATATATTATAATGGCTGGAACAGACTGTAAATGAAATCCCAGTAAAAAATCTTTAGACAGTATGATCTACCCAATAAAAATATGGTAACCATCTTTAAAGGGTGTGATTCATCACTTTCAGGTCCCAACAGTTGGTTATTTTTGCCAGTGGACCCAAATGGTTATCATGCATGTTTATAAACTCTACGCAGTGGTGTAGTGCAGGCAGTCAGGCCCCTCCTTATGTCACCACAAAGCACTCAGGTATTGTCTCCATCGTCACCATATAGAGCATGTGTAAATTATGTCAATAATGGTAACAGTCCTCCACACTAACAGCTATAAAAAAACATCTTTCCCTCCTTCTGAGGATATTGAATTGCAAGATTACTTGTTAGGCCCCAGAAAATTACACTCAAAAAGATTCTTAGATGTAATATATAATGAAATCTGGCAGCTTTCACAAATGGAAACTGCTGCACGTTTAAAGGCAAATAGGTGTGGAAAATTTAGAGAAAAATGTAGCCGCGATGAACGCATTTATACACTAAACAACATTGTGTCTACTGCTATTGACATTATTCAAAACAATATGTTTACACCATGTACAAAGCCAGCTTAGGTCCATTATGCAGTAGAGTTGGACTTTACAAGTTCTGAAAAGTGGCTGCATGCCCAGGAAGCATGTTAACTCTAAGGAGATATTTGGAGCATTCAACCATACATGTAAACAACAGATAATGGCTAAGAAGGAAGCTCGTTATATCATGATTAATATTGAGAAGTTAAAAAGAGTTGCCTTTTACAGTAGCCAAAACACCATCATTAGTGTGGTTAACAAATGGAGTGACCTCCTTGCCAATATCGACATTTCAATTCACTTTGGGGGTCATTACAACATTGGCGGTAAAAGCCGCTTACCGCCGCGCAGAAGACCGCCAACACACCACCGTGGCCGCGGAAATCCGCCACAGCTATTATGACCCCAATTCAGACACCCACACAAGTCCGCCACACCAATGGTCAGTGATAAACTGGTGAAAACAAAACCTCCACTGTCACACCAACAGAAATACGCCCATGCTATCACGACCCACGAATCCACGCGGTGGTCTTTCAACGTGGTATTCCATTGGCGGTACACACCGCTACGCTCAAAATACACACACACCTGATACACATACACACACCACTCCCACATACTCAATACTATATAAAACACACACCCACATCACCCACAAACCCGTACGACAAAAAATTCTGAAAGGCCAGCGAGAGACACCACCATCCACAAACTAGCAGCCACAGGCACTCAACACCATCACCCACACTACTTCCACGCACAAAACACCACACACCACTACATATCACCACACTTATCACAACATACACCACCCCACACATCACCTACACCACCCCATGGCACGGCAAAGACAACCCAGGTTCTCGGAGGAGGAGCTCAGGGTCATGGTGGAGGAAATCGTACGGGTAGAGCCACAGCTATTTAGCTCACAGGTGAAGCCCACCTCCATTGCTAGGAAGATGGAGCTGTGGAGAAGAATAGTCGACAGGGTCAACGCAGTGGGACAGCACCCAAGAAATAGGGACGACATCAGGAAGAGGTAGAACGATCTACAGGGGAAGGTGCGTTCTGTGGTCTCCAGACACAACATCGTGGTACAGCAGCGGACCCCCAACTCCTCCCCCACAACTAACAACATGGGAGGAGCAGGTCTTGACAATAATGTATCCTGAGGGTCTCGCAGGAGTCGGTGGAGGAATGGACTCTGGTAAGTCAAATCTTAACTATCATATCCCCCACCCTACCTGCATGCTATCACAGACCCCCACCCTCGCCCCCAAAAATATCACTCCAACTCCTCACAAATGTACCAATATCACAAACCACCCATCCCAACACCAAGCCCTGCATGCAAAAACAAAGCATGGACACCCATCACTAAAGCATGCCCACTGCACATACCCATAACACCCCCCTCAACCATTGTCACACAAGCCCATGCACAGGAATGCCAGCACTGGGGTACATGGTCACCCACCCATTGCACACCATTGCACACACAGATGCAATAATCATGCCTTTCCACCCCTGCAGGACCACTACCCAACGTCACCAGACAGGTGGGTCCAGACATCTCCACCCCACCCACAGAAGAGGCCCACAGTGATGACAGCAGCTCTGTTCAACTGGACCTAGATGACCAGCCCGGACCATTGTGGGCCTCGGGACAGTCGGTTCCCTCACACAGGCACAGCCCACCACAGACCTTCCACCCTCTAGTAACACCAGCACAGCACCCACCCAGCGGGCCCATACCTCCGTCCCCAGGACACGTCAATCAGCTGTGTGTCCACCACTACAGGGAAACCAGGATAACCCACCACCCCAACAACAACAGGGACCTGGGGGAGCGGTAGTGGGCACACGGTCCAGGGGACGGAGGCACAGGAACACAGGGGAACTGGGAGGGCTGCAGTGCGACAGGGGGCGGACAGGCCTAGGGAACCCACTCTCCACGAGGCCCTCTCCTCCATCATGGGAGCATACCACCACTCCCAGGAGATGATGGCGACGGTCCTGGCCAAGTTTCAGGAGACCCAGCGCATGCAGGAGGAGCAGTATATGGGCTTCAGGGAGGAACTCAGAACCATCAGCACCGCCCTGGGCACCATCGTAGGGGTGCTGAACGAGATACTGAACACCAGGAGGGACACTGTGGCACTCCAAGGGGCCCCTGACACTAGCCATGACGATGAACTGCCCACCACCTCCGACAGCGCTAGTGGACAGGGGGAACCGCCACAGGACCACCACACCAGCACCCCACCCCCTGCAGACGGAGAACCACCCTTCAAGCGGTCCCTGAGAACCAGGAACAAGACAGAGCACGATGACAAGACCCCCGCCAAGAAATAAGACCACCCTGATTGTCATCCTACTGTCCCACTTTGTAACCTTATCCATATTGGAACTGCCCCAGCTCCACTTCCTATGCCCATATGGGCAATGCACAAGTGAGAATCATAGACTGGACTCTGCCATGGACAGTCCTCCACCATCACCCCTCACAATTTTACAACCCCCCTCCAATATTTAGCACTTAAATAAACACCCTTGAAGCACAAAACAACTTGGAGTCAGTCTGTGATTTAGAAAATGTATTATGGCAATGACAGTGACAAAATGCGTTCTCAAATGTAATGTCAACATACCTATGTTACACATCTCAAGTCCATGAGGAATCTAAGCAGATGACACACGTTGGAAACCACACCTGTGAAACCGTAATGAAAATGTACAACTCAGTTACCATATACTGGTTGAAATCGACAGACAGGATAGAGGTAGAAGTGTGAAAGTACCTGTAGTAGGCAGGAATGTGTTCTCACCTGTGTGTCACTGGAAATATTGCTGGATAACTGAGTCTCTGTTGTCAATGTCTTCTTCCTCTGCTTCCTCCTCATCACTGTCCACAGGCTCCACAGCTGCCACAACACCGTCATCTGGACCATCCTCCTGCAGAAAAGGCACCTGACGTCGCAAAGCCAAATTGTGAAGCATACAGCAGGTCACGATGATCTGGCACACCTTCCTTGGTGAGTAGAATAGCGAACCCCCTGTCATATGGAGGCACCTGAACCTGGCCTTCAGGAGGCCAAAGGTGCGTTCGATCACCCTCCTAGTCTGCCCATGGGCCTCATTGTAGCGTTCCTCTGCCCTTGTCCTGGGATTCCTCACTGGGGTCAGTGGCCATGACAGGTTGGGGTAACCAGAGTCTCCTAATAGCCACACCCGGTGCCTCTGGAGTTGACCCATCACATAAGGGATGCTGCTATTCTGCAGGATGTAGGCGTCATGCACTGAGCCAGGGAACATAGCATTTACCTGGGAGATGTACTGGTCTGCCAAACATACCATCTGTACATTCATCGAATGATAACTCTTCCGGTTCCTGTACACCTGTTCACTCCTGTGGGGGGGGACCAGAGCTACATGGGTCCCATCACTGGCACCTATGATGTTAGGGATATGTCCAAGGGCATAGAAGTCACCTTTCACTGTAGGCAAATCCTCCACCTGAGGGAAAACGATGTAACTCTGCATGTGTTTCAGCAGGGCAGAAAACACTCTGGACAACATGTTTGAAAACATAGGCTGGGACATCCCTGATGCCATGGCCACTGTTGTTTGAAATGACCCACTTGCAAGGAAATGGAGCACTGATAGCACCTGCACTTGAGGGGGGATTCCTGTGGGATGGCGGATTGCTGACATCAGGTCAGGCTCCAACTGGGTACACAGTTCCTGGATTGTGGCACGGTCAAACCTGTAGGTGATGATTAAATGTCACTCCTCCAATGTCAACAGGTCCACCAGCGGTCGGTACACCGGAGGATTCCGCCATCTCCTCACATGTCCCAGCGGACGTGCCTAGGAAGGACAACAGCGACCACAGAGTCAAACAACTCAGAGGTATGTACCCACAGTCTACACAGAACACGAAACAGAATCCAAAAAATTGCCTGTATGTGTGTTGAGTCTAGGCCTAGGTATGTGTGACGCAGTTGAAAATGAAGCCATGTGGGCCCCTGAAATGACAGCTGCCTGACCTCTAAACTGGGACAATGGGATGTGAGGTAACTGCGCTGGCGTTGTGCACCGTCGCGGTAGGCGGTCGAAGACTGCGGCATAATGCTGCATTGGTTAACATTGGACCCTATTGGTCCCAGGAGCCAATGACGAAGTGCGCCGGCGGTGATGGTACGCACCGCCGCGGACATCACCACCGCGGACGTGACTGCCATTTTCTTTCTGTTCAATCACTCAATACCTGATCTTTGACAGGAGAGGACCTACACTGCAAGTGCTGCTGTGACCTCGGTCTGGAAGAGACAATGGCTTGTGCGTCTGGGGAAAGGGCCCCTGCCTTCACTGCACAGGAGTTGGAGAAGCTTGTGGACGGGGTCCTCCCCCAGTACACGCTACTCTAAGGTCCTCCAGACCAATAGGTAAGTACACAGGGAACACGTTGTATGGGCTATGCCTGAGTGGAGAGGGCTGGTTTTAAGAAGGAAGGGGCCACGGTTCTGCATGAATGATGGACTGTGAATGCATGTGCCACATGGGAAGGGTAGGGATGTGGGCTACTCACTTCGACGGTGCAGTTGCTAATGACTTCTCTTCTTCCCCTGTACATTTCATTTAGGTCAGCGCCCACCAGAAGAAGGATATTTGGCGTGCCATTGCCAAGGACGTCCAGACCCTGGGGGTCCACCACAGACGGAGCACCCACTGCCGGAAAAGATGGGAGGACATTCGCCGCTGGAGCAAGAAAACGGCGGAGGCTCAGCTGGGGATGGCCTCCCAACGTGGGAGGGGTGCCCGTCGCACCATGACCCCCCTGATGTTCCGGATCCTGGCGGTGGCCTACCCTGAGTTGGATGGGCGCTTGAGGGAATCACAGCAGACACAAGGGGGTGAGTACCATGAGGGACGGGGTCAAGACTGATTTGCATATGGCTGGGTCCAAACTGGGGTGGCATGGTGAGCAAAAGAACGATGGATTAAACCCAGATCTTTGACTGGGGGTGAGTGTTTGACAATGTTCAGCATTCCGTCCATCACTTGTTGTTTTTGCTTTGTCGCCCTAAGTGGGAAGGGTATGCCCAGACGTGGGTCCCGTGCTTCCCATGCCACTGGATTCAAGCTAGCCTGGCTGATGAGGGGTGAAACCTCGAAACCGGTCCCAGGATGCTTGTTTCCGGTCCAGTGAGGACCTGGCTTGGCAGTTCGGTCTGGACTGTTCCCATGAGGAACGGGGTCAAGACTGATTTGCATATGGCTGGGTCCAAACTGGGGTGGCATGGTGAGCAAAAGAACGATGGATTAAACCCAGATCAATGACTGGGGGTGAGTGTTTGACAATGTTTAGCATTCCGTCCATCACTTGTTGTTTTTGGTGAGTACAACATCATTCTGCAGACTTTGCACGCAGTGAAGGTGTCTGGGTGGGGGAGGAGGGCTGTGGGTTCCCCTAGGCCAGGGCAAGTTCCGTAGGCTAGGCCCCTCCGTAATGCAGGCCATGTGGCACTCCACCCCACCTCTGTAGAGTGCCAAGTACAGGTATACATGCCCCTGTGTCATCTATGTGTGCAGATGTCGACCATAGCTATGTAGGCCATATCCCAGGAACTGCATCTGTAGAGCCCAACAGCGCGGCGTAGTGCAGGGGGCTGCTGTGTTTGTATTGTCCGCCAACGGTAGCGGTAAGCCATGCACTCAACCTGTCTTTCTTCTGTTGTCGTCCCCTTTTTGTGGTCTCCCTGTTCTTGTGTGCATCAGCATCATCAGGCGGAGGTACAGTGGCACCGGAGCACGAGGGAGCTGCATCTCACATGGCCATGGAGGGCCATACCACGGACTCAGAATACACCAGTGGGACGGAGGGCGAGGGGAGTTTCATGGCGGTCACAGGATCTGCAACCAACGACACGGACTCGTCCTCTGACAGGATCTCCCTTGTGGTGGCGGCAAAATCTGTGCCCCCCCACTTCTACAGGTACAGCCGCCACCCCCGCTACAAGCCCCGCCCTCCCAGCAGCCCCTCAGCCTTCGCCCATGCCCGCTCACCCAGGAGGGTGGGCATCACCTTCGCCCCAGGCACCTCAGCCCCTGCCCCTGTCACCTCTGCTGCCCTCAGTGAGGAGGCCATTGACCTCCTCAGGTCACTCACTGTTGGGCACTCTACCATTTTGAATGCCATCCATGGTGTAGAAAGGGAATTGCAACACACAAATGCATTCCTGGAGGGCATTCATTCTGATCAGGCTGCCCTTCATCGAACCCTGCAAACTCTGGCCTCAGCACTGATGGCAGCCATTGTCCCTGTCTCTAGCCTCCCCCTCCAACTTCCTCCACCCAGACCCAATCCCCTGTACCCCAGCCTATCCCAAGCACACCATCAGACCAGCATGCACACACCTCACCACACAAGGGAAGCTCAGGCAAACATAAGCACCACACATCCCACAGGCACTCACGCAAGCATCACACACATACAGACACAGCAACATCCACTGCCTCCACTGTGTCCCCCTCCTCCTCGTCTCCCTCCTCCCTCCCAGTCTCGTCTACACTCTCACCTGCATGCACTACCACTACAGCCACTAGGTCCCGCACTGGCACACCCATCACCACACCCCGCTCACGTACACTCACCACCCCCACTACCATTTACACGTCCCCTGTGTCCTCTCCTAGTGTGTCTGTGACGCCCCCTCCCAAAGTACACAAACGCAGGCACACACCCACCCAACATACATCCACCTTACGACAGCCTTCAGCGCATGCACCTGAACCCAAAGCCACAAAAGTTACACCTCCTACAACCACCTCCTCTTCCTCCACTCCCAGACCCCCTCCAGCTACCCGTCCCAGTGTTCCTAAGAAACTTTTCCTGACCAAGCTTGACCTCTTTCCCACCCCCCCTCCAATTCATAGGTCCCGTACTAGCACCTCAGCCAAAAAATCTCCGGGACCAGTGGTGCCTGTTGTTAGAGGTATGTGGAGTGCACCGGGCACCAGGGCAGCCAGTGTGACACAGAGCCACAGCACAGCCAGTCCCCCCTCTGTGAAGCACCAGAAGTTGGACAGTGCCCGGCAGGAGTGGGGGAAGACTCCAGCCAGCAAAGCCAATCACAAGGGTCCCGGGGGGAGTGTCCACTCAGCTGTGACTCCTCCCAAGGTGGGGAAGGGGCAGAAGAAATCGCCAAAGTCTTTGAGGAGCAGCACGGCGGAGAAGACTGCCATCATCCCCGCTGCCCAGGAGGCCACCGCCAGCCCAATCGTCACTGGCCAGGAGGCCACCGCCAGAGTCAGTGCCCAGGAGGGCAGCCCAATCATCAGTGGCCAGGAGGCCACCGCCAGAGTCAGTGCCCAGGAGGGCAGCCCAATCGTCACTGGCCAGGAGGCCACCGCCAGCCACAGCCCAGCTGCCCAAGAGGGCCCCGGCAGCCACAGCCCAGCTGCCCAATGAAGGACCGCCAGCCCCAGCCCAGCTGGTCAATGAAGGACCACCATGGCAAGCACCGCTGAACAGGGCAAGCACAGCTGAACAGGGCAAAGACCGCCATGGCAAGCACCGCTGAACAGGGCAAGCACCGCTGAACAGGGCAAAGACCGCCATGGCTAGCACCGCTGAACAGGGCAAGCACCGCTGAACAGGGCAAGGACCGCTGAACAGGGCAAAGACCTCCGTGGCAAGCACAGCTGAACAGGGCAAGCACCGCTGAACAGGGCAAGCACCGCTGAACAGGGCAAAGACCGCCATGGCAAGCACTGCTGAACAGGGCAAGCACCGCTGAACAGGGCAAAGACCGCTATGGCAAGCACCGCTGAACAGGGCAAGCAACGCTGAACAGGACAAGGACCGCTGAACAGGGCAAAGGCCACCATGGCAAGCACCGCTGAACAGGGCAAGCACCGCTGAACAGGGCAAAGACCGCCATGGCAAGCACCGCTGAACAGGGCAAAGACCGCCATGGCAAGCACCGCTGAACAGGGCAAGCACCGCTGAACAGGGCAAGGTCCGCCAACTCAAGGACCGCTAGCCCATGAGCGGCAGGGGCAGGGATGCACCTGGGACCGTCACGGGAGAGTGATGCACTCTGGGCACCAGTCCCCCTCCAGAACCAGTGGAGAAAGCCATCCACTACCTCTGTCCTTGGCAGGATGAAGCACTCTGGGCACCAGTCCCCCTCCAGAACCAGTGGAGACATGCATCCACTACCTCTGTCCTTGGCAGGATGAAGCACTCTGGGCACCAGTCCCCCTCCAGAACCAGTGGAGAAAGGCATCTACTACCTCTGTCCTTGGCAGGATGAAGCACTCTGGGCACCAGTCCCCCTCCAGAACCAGTGGAGATATGCATCCACTACCTCTGTCCTGCACAGGATGAAGCACTCTGGGCACCAGTCCCCCTCCAGAACCAGTGGAGAAAGGCATCCACTACCTCTGCCCTTGGCAGGATGAAGCACTCTGGGCACCAGTCCCCCTCCAGAACCAGTGGAGACATGCATCCACTCAGTCTGTCCTTGGCAGGATGAAGCACTCTGGGCACCAGTCCCCCTCCAGAACCAGTGGAGAAAGGCATCCACTGCCTCTGTCCTTGGCAGGATGAAGCACTCTGGGCACCAGTCCCCCTCCAGAACCAGTGGAGATATGCATCCACTACCTCTGTCCTGCACAGGATGAAGCACTCTGGGCACCAGTCTCCCTCCAGAACCAGTGGAGACATGCATCCACTCAGTCTGTCCTTGGCAGGATGAAGCACTCTGGGCAGCAGTCCCCCTCCAGAACCAGTGGCGAAAGGCATCCACTACCTCTGTCCTTGGCAGGATGAAGCACTCTGGGCACCAGTCACCCTCCAGAACCAGTGGAGATATGCATCCACTACCTCTGTCCTGCACAGGATGAAGCACTCTGGGCACCAGTCCCCCTCCAGAACCAGTGGAGAAAGGCATCCACTTGAGAGACTGTGGCTTTGCACCCCTAGGATTGAACGGTGGGCAACCCACCCACTGTATAGACTTGAGAGACTGTGGCTTTGCTCTCACCAGGATTGAACAGTGGGCAAACCAACCACTGTAGAGACTTGAGAGACTGTGGCTTTGCACTCCCCAGGATTGAACAGTGGGCAACCCACCCACTGTATGGACTTGAGAGACTGTGGCTTTGCACTCACCAGGATTGAACAGAGGGCATGCCACCCACTGTATAGACTTGAGAGACTGTGGCTTTGCACTCACCAGGATTGAAAAGTGGGCCAAAAACCCACTGTAGAGACTTGAGAGACTGTGGCTTTGTACTCCCCAGGATTGAACAGTGGGCAACCCACCCACTGTATAGACTTGAGAGACTGTGCCTTTGCACTCCCCAGGATACATCAATGGGCATGGAGCCCCCTCGTGGATCTGGCGTGGTGCACTCATCTGGCTGAGGTGCCCCCCCTTCCCTTCCCCCTGAGGTGCTTGTTATATTTGTATCTGATGCCCCAGCAGTGTTCTCTCCGTTTAGATTAGGTATCTTGTGTGGGCCTCGTCCATGCATTTTGGGCCCAGTGGTCCACGGACAATGACTTGTGCATTACCTGCACTACTAATCGTGATGTATATTTTGTTTACTGTGTATATATATGTATATGTATATATTTGGTTACTGTATTTTGATATATTACAATGGTTCCACTCATTTCCTTTTGTCTTTGCATTCTTCCGGGGGGGGTTGTTACTGTAATGTTTGGATATGCATTGGTGTGTGTGTTGCAGTGGGTGAGGGTCGGGGTGGGGGTGTTGCGTGTGTGTCCCTGTCTTTTGACTCCCCTTCCCCTATGTCGTAGGTGCAGTACTCACTGTTGTCTTCGCCGCCGGCGTTGATGATCGTCGTACAGGAGCAGGAAGACTAGTGCAGGAAAGATATGGAGTTCAAGCTCCATTGTGTCGTCGTTCCTCGTGGAGTGTGTAGAGGTGAGCGTTTTCCCTTTGAAATGGCTGTTTCCGCCGTGTTTTTATCTGCGGTGAATCCGCCCCAGAAAAGGTGGCAGATTGGTAGGTTGTGATACTGTGGGCGGTACATTGTCTTCTGCCTGTCTGTTGGCGGTGACCGCTGCGCTGTTTGTTTGTACCGCCGTGACGGTCTGAGTGTTAAAGTGGCTGTCTTTGTTGGCGGTTTCCGCCACGGTCATAATTCCAATTTTTTTACCGCCGGCCTGTTGGCGGTCTTACTGCTGCTTTAACACTGTCCGTCTGGGTTGTAATGACCCCCTTTGTGTTTGAATTTTTTTCCTGTTGGCAGGTCTAAACTGTTAGGAAACAGCTAAATCCACGAGTTGTGGGAGTTGCCCTTTGATTTAAAATGCTTGAACTGCTACAACAAGGTTTTTCTTAACAGAAGTAAATGTGAAACGTCTGTAAGCAATCCTATAATTTGTGAGAAGATGGCATTGCACGGCACATGCAGCCATGCAGCGTGTCTGTGGCGAACTTATCCTGCTACTTGAAGGGTATTCCCATCGCTTTGATTCACCCAGTGTTTCAGTTACTTTTGAATGGGAGTTACTTTATGCTTAGTGATCAAGGCTGTTGTGGGATAAAAGTAGGTGTCCCATGTGTGATTTCAGTTTCTCAAATAGTGACCTGTTATGGAACTGTGCTTTTCCTTCCCACACCTGAGAATAAAGTACTGAATTTGTTGCATCACAATGCTACTTATAATGCCAATTTCGACAAGCTGAGCAGACTAAGAACACTTTTGTTTTAAAAACATGTGGCACTCACATCAGCCCATGAAATGTATGATCTGCAAGTGGGAAGGTCATCTGCAGAGCTATAGGGCCAGATGCATCAAGCTCCCGGATTGCATTTCTTAAATAGAGAATTTCAATAAATCTCTATTTTAGAAATGCAAAATGGGATGTATCAAAACTGCGAGTTAGCAATAGCAATTTCTTAAAATTCTCAAATGCAATTTGCGCATTGCAAATACCAAATCGCAAAACAATTAGCGAATCAATATTTGAAAATCACAAATTGCGAAAATGGCAAACTGGAACAGGCTGATGGCATCACAACCAGGAACTGAGTCAGCCCATGCTGTTTCCAGGAGCCACACCCACAAGAGCAGGCAGAGAGACACAGCCGAGCACCAGGAAGGCAGTTGTGTGAGCCAGCCAGGACGAAACAGCAACATGGCCAATGATGGGAATGTGAAGGAGAAAGGAGATAGGAAGCACAAGCTCAAATTCAGTGAGCAGGAATTGGAGGTGCTCACTGAGGAGGCAGTAAGGAACCACAACAGACTTTTTGGGAAGAACTCACTCCAGGAACCTGAAAGTGAGAAGAGGAAACTGTGGTCAGAAATCCAGACCAAAATTTGTGCAGTGGGTGTTGGCAGCGCTCCGTTGAGGAGATACGCAAGCGATGGTACGATTTGCGTTCCCGTGCCAAAGAGAGGGTGGCCAGCCGGCTAAAGCGGGCAAGGTGCACCCACCCAGACCACTCACCCAGACACCGTCTACACCAATGGAAGACATGGTGGAGTCCACACTGCTTCCTGAAGCTGTCAGTGGTGTCACCAGCAAAGGTAAGGGCAGTAATGATGTGTATACCGATATGTGCATGTACAAAGGCCCCTTAGAAAATAGGTATTAGCTCGATGCATTGTGAAAAGTAGTCCATGCCACATCTTACATACAACACAACAATGCCTTATGGGAATGGTAGTCCACACCCCTAAAGTGCTAATCCCGCATATATAGTAAGTTAGTGTACAACCACACAGAGGAACAACACAAACTGCTCACAGTGATACGATGTTCGTGTACATTCATTACTATTGTGCAACATTTTGTGAAATATTCATAAATTACATGCTGCACATTGTCGTTGTAGATGTCCCGGGCCCTGATGCAGCAGAAGGTGGAAAAGTGGGGGATGGCAATACACAGCCACAGTTACCTCTCCCAGAGTATAACCTGGACTCAGATCAAATACCGGATGAAGTACCCACACCACCCCCAGAGGCTAGATCCACAGGAAGACAGCAGTCCCTGCCCCAGCGTCAGTCAACTCCCCTCAGGAGGTGTCACAATGCAGGCAGACAGTGCACAGATGAAGGAGAGGGCCCATCAATCTTTGGCGGCTTTGAAGCTTCCATGCTGAAAGTGCAGCGCCTACAATGCAAACAGATGAGGCCAATGCACAAGCAGTTGGTGTCTCACAATCACAACATGGGAGTACTGCACAAGCAGTTGGATGCAAGCGATGAAAACATGGGATCCATGCACAAGCGTTGGAGTCTCTGAATGAGAGACAGTAAACATCAGCAGAAAACACAAAGGAGTTGACAAACGCCATTAGGGTACTCTGCACTGAGATTCAGCAGGAGGCGCCATCACCAATTTATGGGAAGGTTTGATGGGTTCTGCATATCAGTCAATCGGCTCAATAGCTCAACTGCCTTGATATCACGAAGTGCTGTGGGCATACAGGTGGGGATGGCACATTGCAATTGGGACGTTGCACGGGGATTGATGCGAATAACCAATGTTATGGCTGTAATGCAGAAAGCACGCAGTGCTACAAATAGCGAACTTGGTGGTGGGGATAGTGAGGAGCTCTCTAGCCTCAGCAGTCTTACATTCCATGTGATGGATCCTAGGCGTCGCAGTACCAGACACAGTACTGTCTTGGAACCCGCTACAAGAGCTGCCAGGGAGGCCACTGAACACTCAAGTGGAGCGCATGGACGTAGGAAGTAATGTTGAGGGCTAAAGGAGGCTACCTTAACATGTAGCAATACAGTTATGCTATGATGCTAATTGTGTGACACTGTTACTCGCACATGTTTGCCTATAGTGCATAGCTATGTCCTATTGACACATATGTTACTTGAAGTCAAAGTAATAAAGATGCTATCTACAGAAATACATAATATTGAAGTAGTGTTGTCATTACTTACATCAGAAATGGTTGTGTGTGATGTCAGCAGATCTTTGCCTGCCCTGTGTGCAGCATTGTACCTCCTCTAGGCTGGCGTTGCACGGCTCATGTAGGGCGTCAGTATATAGGTCCACACTGCTTAGGCACTCTCTCCTGGAATGAAAAGACGGTGTAATGAGTACTTGTGATATCTGATGTCACATTTACATCAATTCAACATTGTGAACTATCAAATTACCCAGGAGATATCCTTCGCCAAACTCCCCAGCTAGTAGTCTTGTGTAAATTCCGCTGTGGCGAAAGATGTATGAGTCATGTGTGCTACCTGGGTATCTGGCCATGAGATTGGTTATGATTTTGGAAGCATTGCTAATCACTTGTATGTTCATGGAATGATGGTTCTTACAGTTCCGATAAACATACTCGGTGGCCGATGGTGGACAGATTGCTACATGTGTCCCATCGATGGCACCTATGACATGTGGTAATTGGGCAATCTGATGAAAATCTAATTTTCTCCGTAGTAATTCCTGTGGGGTGTTGGGGAATCTAATGTGCTGCTGAATTATGCTCAGCATGGCATTGAGAAATGCATTGAAAAATCATGAGAGGTCACTCTGTGAGAGCCCTACTGCTGCTGCTATGACCCCTTGATAGCTCCCTGAAGCTAATATGTGCAGGGAGATTAATACATGTACATTGGTGGGTATACTATTGGTCCTGTGTGTGGTGCACTGCAGTAGGGGTTGTAGATCAGGTCAAGTATCAATGCTGAGCTTAACCTGTACTTCTCATAAATTTCCTCATGTCTGTGGTCAAAAAGGGTTATGCGCACTCTGAAAATGCGTTTTGGTCTCCTCCTCCCTCTCCTCAAACCTGCCAGGATCCTCATTCTCATCACCATCACGTAGAGTGCAGCCATTGTGGAAAAGAGGCTGAATGATTCTTGGCCTCTTTATATAGGTTGCACCTGGTTACCACCGGATTTCAATTTGTGGTAAATTGCATGTGCAAAGGGCCATTCTGCGAATATTGTCTATTTGCACATTTTTGATGCATCGCATTGCAAAATGGAATTTGCGTGTCGCAATCTGAATATCGCGAATAGCGTCATGATTTTGCGGATCACTAACTGCGGTTCGCAAATCTAGGTCGCAATTTGCATAATGCAGATAGCGATTCGCTAAATGATGTTGCTATTTACGATACACAGATTACGACACAAAATCATGTCGCAGTCACAAGGAATCGCTATTTTAACGATTCCAAATTTTCACACTGAGAATGTCTTTCATACATAGTATTTGCCATTTTTGCATTCACAAACAGCCAATTTTTGCGATTCGCACCGTTTGCGAATACAAAAAAGTTTGATACATCGGGCCCATAGTCCCTTTAAAATACAAAGGCCCACATTTAAGAAAAAGTGGTGTATAAACTCTGATGGACCACTTTTTCTGTGCCCTGACGCTATTGTCGCTACTGACTCTATTGTGGGTCTTTGCTACACTAGCATCTAAAATGTTGACACCAGTGTAGCAAAGTGCAAGGAGGCCATTTTAATTCCTGCTCTGAGCAGGTGTTAGAAATGACAGAAGAAATGGCACAGTGAAATCTGTTAAATTTCACTGCGCCATTATTTCAGGCCTCCTAGCACCAGAACACCCTCCTTGCATAAAATATGTCTAGTGCAGGCATAATGTGGCACAAGGGTCTACAAAGTGCTGCAATGCAAGCATTGCATCACTTTGTAAATATTGTGCGGGGGAAATGCTACCTTAACGCCACATTTGCATAACAAATGATTCAAATGTGGCACAAGGGGGTGCTAGTGGCTTTTCTTTTTTAATATCCCCCAGTGTTTGGAGTTATACCTTCACTCACTTTTTAGAGTGTTTTTGGAGGTTTCCTGATTGTTTTGGCATTGATTGGTAGTAGCTTGCTATTGCTATTTTTAATTTGAAATGAATGCCTCATCTCAACAAAGAGCAGTGATGGAGCTTCTACCAGCCCAACTGTGCCATGAACGCATGATGCAGTATTTCAGACCATCATTGTTGGTGGAACTTGAAAAGAATTGGACCACAATCCAAGTCAGGGCAAGTAAGATACACATAAAATGTTTACCTCTGTTTTCCCTCTGGTAGCTTGGGACAGAGCAGTCTAGCTAAATTCAAGAGGCAATGTATAAAGTATCCATGCACACACAGTAATACAATGAAATCACTACAAAAGGACTCCTCACCAGTTTAGAGAAATAGCCAATGTTTATCTAAGTCAAACAAGAGCAAAACAACAAAAATCCAACATACACAAGGTTATGAATTTTTAAAGGTTATATCTAAATGCAGTGCTTAGAAGGCCATAGTTCCAACCTGAACTACCCAGCTGCCCTGGACCAGGACAAATCCAAAAGTGCAGGCCAACAGCTATGGAGTGTGAGCCAGGTACAGGAGTCATGCAGACCTGCTGACAGTACCTTTGTTGTGCTCATTGTTGATGAGTTGATCCAGAGAAGGGGATGCATTGCGTTTGCAGGTAATGCGTTGTTTCCTGATTGGACATCGGCGTTGATGTGTCAGAGTCCAGAAATGATGAGTACCGGTTCTGATGCATAAGTGGTGCATTAGCCAAGGTGAGACTGCGTTGTAAGTTGGGGTCATTGCGCCATGCAATCAAAGAGCTTTGTCTATGGTTTCGGTGCCGGCAGTGGCAAAGAGGCATTTCTACAGAGGGATGCGTCAGTTACAAGTGAAGTGCCAGTGTTGTTGCATCACTTCTTGTGTTGCACAACCACACTCACCTCCAAGGGACCAGGGCTGGCTTTGGCACCACTTGGCAGAGCAGGGTTCTCAGCAGAAGAGCCCAGGTGTTGGTAGCAAGATTCAGGTCAAGTGTTTGGTATCCCTGAGACTTCAGAAACCGGAGACAAGCTCAGTCAGGCCCATGGCTAAACTTTAGATTGACAGATTTAGAGAGTTAGATCCAGTCCTCTCACTCCAAGGCATGAAGTAGCAGGCAGCAGGCCAACACAACAGAGCAAACAGCAAAGTGGCAGTCCCTCCTGACAGCACAGTCAGGGTACTTGTACCCAAAAAGCCCTTTGATATAGGGTGTATGAATACGGGGCTGATTCCAGAAGCCTCCTCGCTTTTTGCCCACATTTTTAGGTTTCACCTGCACAGCGCTTGCGCTGTGCTTGTGAGATCTATTGCATTAACTATATGTTAAAAGGGGCTTGCATCCCTCTCTTGCTTTTCCCTTGCTTTTCATTGGTTCCTGTGCCTGCCACATAATTTTCCTCTGTCTCTATTGGCTCTAGCATATTTACTGCATTTACCAATGCTTGTTCCTCTTGTGTTTGGTATTATAAGTGCCCGAGGCCCAAGTATTGTTTTCATTTGCCTTCCTTGAACTTTTTCTAAGCTGTGAGCACCCCAGCTATTACCACAAGATCCTTGCTTTGAAACAACAGCGCTGCAGGTGTGCCGTGGGCTCAGCACTCTGTGATGGTCTCCTTGGAGAACTCATGATTGCAGTTCTGCCTACTTTGTGGGAAGCCAACACTCCCATTGCCACAGCACTCACAAGACATCCCCCCCCCCGGCAACGCGCCCTCACCAGTCCCCCGCGCCGCTGCAGGGCCTCACCCTAGCGCTAAAGCCACATCAGAGTCCGACCCTTGTTTAAAAGAGCATTTACCCCCAACAGCTGCCTTGGTTTTGATGCAGAGGAGTTATCTGGCACTTTCTGCACATCTCAGGTAATTACAGGCTTTTTGAGAGCCACATTAATGTGTTTTCAAACTCGTACTGGACGAAAAGCAACATCATGTGGGCTTCTGCATGCATCTATTTTTATACATTCTTTCTGCCACCAAGGGGTTGATCAGTTGCAGCCCCTGGCATGCCAAGATACCCTTGGTCAGACCAGCACCAACCTAATGTATATCTGGGGCATGGGAAAGTGGGTGATCTATAACCAAGGGACTGAGGAGACCCCTAGTGTAGGTCCTCTCACTACTTACAAGCAGCTCCCAGAAAACATTACAAGTTCTTACCATGCATGTGTAACTTGCCATTAAACTGTAACACCCTATTTCCTCACCATTAATACAAGATTAAGGCATTCCAAAATGTCTGCAAAACCTAATTCTGTCATTGTGTCAACCTCTGACCTTTGCCCTCTTCTTCTTAACCCCACCCACTCAACAGTATTATGTCACAAAGTCACGTTTGCCAAACGCTCTACCTGGTAACCCCCACGACTGTCATGGAAATTATTATTCTTCTGGTGTAGTTTCCCTGACTTTCTCTTTTCTTGGTTTCAGTAACCAATCGATTCCTAAAAGATTGCCTGCTTATTATTAATCACATAGGCAAAACCATTGCCTTTTCGAATGACTGTTAACTAATTCTGGTGTTCTCTGACTCTGATTGTTCCATGGCCAATGCTAACCCATCCTAGGGCCTGTGCTCTGATTAAAAGTCAATTTGCAAATTAGCCAGAATTATAATTGGCTGTGAAAACCTACCTATAAGTCCATGGTATGTGGTAAGGCATGTAGGTGTAGGGACCCCAGTGAAGCCAGGGCACCCATGGGTACACTGCTGTGGTCTCTGGTGTAATTGTAAAGGAGGGCCTGCCTTGCTGGCAGCTTTTAAATTAAAGTGAACCCTCAATTCAACTTTAGAATTAAAAGTACATCCAAAGTCCTAAACTACCTTAGTTTTACATATGTCACCTCTAAAGTCTGCCCTAAGTGACCCAAGGGGTGGGTGCATTGTAACTACAACCAGGGACAATATAAAAGATGTTTTATAAGCTCTAGCAAGGGAAAAGCAGCCAAATTAGTTTTCTCTACTGTTGTACATTAGCTTCATAGGCTAACATTTGGAGGCTTTATTTAAAATTAATAAAGTCTCATTTGCACTAGAAAAGAGCTAAATATATCATGGTTGGTATTTATTAAAACATTAAAATCCAACAACTTGCCAAAGTTGTATTTACGATACCTGGTACAGAGAAAGAGTTTTAGAACTCTTTCTGAAAGTGACCAAAATCAGCCCTGTAGTGCCCTTTCCTGATTGGTCAGTCTATGGCAATGTGAGCTAAAGCTACCTTAATGCGGTGTGAATTGGCCTGGGCTAAAACAAAGGAAGCATCTGCTGGAAGGAGAACTGCTGCAGCAGATGACAGATCAGGATGCGCGTAGAGTGGCCAAACTGATTCTCACAAGAGGGAAAGCCACCTTGGAAAGAAACTAGACTTCACCCATTTCCTGTTCTCCCAGTCAGATGGTATCCCCAATAATTAGATTAGGTGAGGGGTTGGAATGGTTGTGTTAGGGAAACTTAGCCACACCAGTGGATGGGTTCAGCCAGATGCAGTCTTCAATTAGAGATTTTCTCTATTTTGGAGTTTTAGTGAATGTTGATCTCTGAGATTTTATTTTGCTACACTTTGCAGGGAGTGGTTACCTCAGAAGGTAACACTCTGCACCCCATTGGTCAGGGGTGCCACCCTTTTTGCCAACCCATAAACCAGGCAGAGCTACCCAATAATTCAGAGCACAGCCTAAGCTACAAGGAGAAGAAGGACTGTCCTCAAAGGTCTGCACTCTGCATGACAGCATCTGCTTCACACCGAGGAACTACAATTCTAAGAACTTAGCCTAGCTTTAAAAAAGTAAAGGAGTGGACTCCTTGACAGCAACAGGTTACTAGAGCTTTACCTGCACCATCTCCATCAAGAAGATCCCAGCTGGACAGCCTCCAGTGGTCTTTGAAGGAAGTGGCCACGTGCATTCTGCGAAATGTAGTCCCAACATCCAAGGGACTCCCTCAGAGCGTCTGGACCCTTGGATTGGTGTTGTGGATGCCGAAAGATCCCTGTCTGGAAACAAGAAAAAGAAGGACTGCCCACAGAACCTCTGGTCTTCACCAAGAAGGACTGCACTCACAAGGATTGCATCTGCTGCACACTCGCCTGGCTTGTAAAAGATTCAGGAGTGGACTCCCTGTAAGTGTAAAATATAAAGGAGCTGCTGAGAGTTCCCTGCATCTACTACTGCAAGTAAAGGCCAGCTGGATAGTGTTCAGTGGACTTTTAAGGATTTGGCCAGGTGCACTGTGGGAATTGTAGTCCCAACATCCCTAGAAGCAACTCTGAGTTTCTGGAACCTTGAAT
Source organism: Pleurodeles waltl (assembly GCF_031143425.1). NCBI lineage: Eukaryota > Metazoa > Chordata > Amphibia > Caudata > Salamandridae > Pleurodeles > Pleurodeles waltl. The sequence goes on from NC_090444.1 coordinate 306,057,928, forward strand.
TGGGGTTGCGGACCACTCTTCTCTTCTTCCCTACATTGGATATTTTTCATTGTGGTATTATTAAATAGATACAAGTATTTTCTATTTTCATAAATTGGTGTTGGTTTTTTATTGTGTCCTGTGTTTTACTTATTTTGTTGATATTGAATGCTTTACACACCTGTCTACTAAGTTAAGCCTGAAAGCTCGTGGGGCAAGCTACCAAGGGTTGAGCAAGGAATAATTATAGAGACATTGACTGGACCCTGTGTGGGATTGTGGCCTGTCACTAAGTGTAAGTACCTACCTGCTCTTACTGATAATTCACTTTCCAACATAGGGGTACTTAAAAATAATTTTCTGAAGTGCACACGGCTCCCTTTCAGTCCAGCTCTGGCTCTAGACTACCAGTAGGGGGTAATCAGCCTTATGTTTGAGGGCAAGAAACAGCCTATTCAGATGTAATTGTGAACTGCCTGTCCCTCTCCCTGCCAAGGACAACTATCAGTACGCAGATGAATGAAGATTTATCTCCTATCACATCCAGCACTTCTTGTTTGTGGCTGTCTGGAGATAATGCACCAGTGTAGCTGTCACCTACACCCAGACATGTATTCAAAGGCAGGCTAAGGCACAGAATGGTTGAAGTAAGAAAGTGACAACTTTCTAAAAATGGCATTTTCAGACCTGCAATTTAGAAAACACCTTTACAAAAAGATGAGTTTTTGAATTGTGAGTCCTGAGACACCAAACTAATTTTTTCTATATTTTCCCAATTGGAAATTACAATTAAAAGATGTTCAAGGCAATCCTAATACTAGCCTGTGGGAGAGATGGTCCTTATAATAATGAAAGCTGAATTTAAGAGTCTTTCACTATCTGTACATGGTATACTTAGAAGTACATGTCCAACATTTTTAAAATACACTGTAACCTGCCCATGGGGCTAGCCAGGGCCCACATTAGGGATGACTTACATGTCATAAAAATTAAGGTTTTGGGGCCTGGCAAGTGGGGACACTTGTCAGCTCAGATGGACAGTGTAAACTGCCCTTGTAGGCTCTGCAATAGCAGGCCTGAGACATGTACAAAGGCTACTGTAGTGGGTGGCACAATACATGCTGCAGGCCTACTTGTAGCTTTTGAATTACCAGCCCTGGGCACACATAGGGCACTATACTAGGGACTTACCAGTAAATCAGATATGCTAATTGTTGGAAAATGGGTTATTGGTAGGGCAGGTAGGGACCTACACCTAGCAACAAGCCACTAACCTCCGCCTAGGTACAGTTAGGTCTCAGTAAATTAATCCCAGCTCAACCCTTGGTAGCTTGGCAACGAGCGTCAAGGCTTAACTTAGGAGACAAAGTGTAAAGCATTCAAATATCACAAAACAGTAATTAAATAAAACACAGGAAACAGTTTAAAAATCCAAGACCAATTTATAAAAATAGTTTATATTTTTATCTTTAAAATGACACAAAAACGATTAAAATCGGTTCAGGGGAACCGGAGATATGAATTTTTAAAGAATTATTACTTTTCTAGCGCTTAGAAACAAAAAGCGCCAATCAGGTCATCTGGTTGCACCTCGACCGGGGCAAAGTCAAACTTTCAGGCCGACCGCGATGGAGCCCTGCTCGGCTACAGGTCGCGGGAGGCCTCGGTTAAAAAGTTACCTTCTGACTTAGTCTTTATTTTGAAGTTTTTCTTCACCGGGACGAACCTGCCAGTTGAATCCGACCTCCTGGAGCCCTTGTCCGGATACGCGATGTGGGTTTCCTCGGTGGAGACTTTTACCTTCGGACTTTGTCGTTTTTTCGAGATGAAAATCCTTCGACCGGGGTAAACCTGGATCTTGATCCGACGTCCATGGAGCCCTTCTCGGATACGATGGCTGGGAGGTCCCGGTCAACTTTTTACCTTCGGACTTAGTCTCTTTTTTGGATGTTTTTCTTTACCGGGACGAACCACGAAGTCAGGTCGGGTCGCGGTTGAGGCAAGCCGGCTAGAATTTCCGCGGCGGGTCGGTCCCTCTCTGGAGCTTTTTTCCAAAAATTCTCAAATCTTTTCCAAACTTCTGGGGCTTCACCCAGATGTTCTTTTAAGGTTCTTTTGGGGTCCACAGCTCACTCCAAGGGTCCAGAAGTTCTGTGATGGTCCTTGGGGGGTGCGGACTTCAACTCCCAGAATGCACCTGGCGCAAACTCCTTTTTGGCCACTGGACAGTGGTCAGCTGGTCGCTTTCTTCAGGAGTTGGTGCAGGGGACTCTGATTAGCAATTTTTCACCTGTAGCAAACAGGGAGTCCCTCCTTGAACCAGTTGAAGCCAGGCAAAGTCCTTCTTGTGGTGAAGCCCAAGTGTGCAGCTGGTGCAGTCCTTCTGAGTGCAGGTTCCAGGTGCAGGCCAGGGGTCCAGCAGGGCAGTCCTTCTTCTCCTTAAGTTCTTTCTTCTTGAAATTTGGTGGGGATCTGAGGTGTGGGGGCAGGTCTGCCAGTTTTATCCTTGCTCCTGGGTGAAAAGCAGGGGGGCCCTGGTTCTCCAATCAGGGACAGGGTCGTCCCCCTGTGATGACCACTTCCTGGGAAGTGTGGCAAAAATCCATCCCAGAAGGCAACAGTCTCTAAAAATCCAACATGGATGAATCTGATTTTTGGAGGTTACATCTGGCTGAGCCCACCCACTGGTGTGGCTAAAAATCATAAACACACCCCTCTCCTGCCCTCTCCTAATCTAATCAAGGGGGCACCTAGCTGTCTGGGGTTGCAGGATGTGGGGGTGTTGCTGGGTGCTCCAAATGTCCTTCTCTGCCTATGAAGACCAGTTTGGCAGCCCTCCCCCTTCCTGCCTCACCATCTGCTGAGGGGAGATTCTCTCCCCCAAGCACATTCCTTTGTGTGAAGCCAGGCCACTTCACACCTCATCAAGGCAGCCTGGCAGAAGCTACTGCAGGCTGGCCAATCAGAGCACAGCAGCAAAAACAATGCAGAGCTGAAATTGGCAACTTTTTAGGTAAAGTCTAAACTTTTTACCTGAACAAGTTATATTAAATCCAACAACTGGAAGTTGTGGGATTTATTACAACAATTAATTTGATACCAAATTCTTGGTATGTAACATTTAAGGAGACTTTAAAATTTAAAATAAAGTCTGCCCATTCTAGCCTATGAAGGCCATTTACTTCAATGAGGGAAAAACGAATTTGGCTGTTTTTACCTCACCAGGGCTTATAAATCTATTTTTATAAAGTCCCTGCTTATAGTTACATGGCACCCAGCCCTAGGGGCACATAGGGCACACCTTAGGGGTGACTTATATGTAAAAATAAGGTAGTTTAAGACTTTGGAAGTACCTTTAATTCCAAAGTCGAATTTGCATATAACTTTAATTTAAAAGCAGCCAGCAAGGCAGGCTTGCTTTTAAAATGACACTGGGCACCTCAGCAGAGCACCTAGGTGTGCACCACCTATGCTGTGGTCCCTAAACCTACATGCCCTACCATATACTAGGGACTTATAGGTAGGTTAACTTAGCCAATTATAATTAGCCTAATTTGCATATCCATTTTACACAGAGCACAGGCCCTGGGACTGGTTAGCAGTACCCAGTGCACCATCAAAGTCAGGAAAACACCAGCAAAAAGAGGAAAATGGGGGCAAAAAGTTATGGGGCCTCTGCAATCAGCCCTGTTTTCTCACACTAATCGTGGATACGCCAATGTTACCATGCTTTAGACACGCAACACATGCACTTTAGCACTGGTCAGGATTCAAAAAGTGCACTGAGTCCTAAAGCTCACATAAACAAAGATCAGCACACAGTCAAAACAGGAGATCAAAAAGCAAAATGTCAGGGGAAACCATGACAAAATATGCCAGATCTAAAACCTTCTATGAGCCACCCTTTGTGGATCTAGCGGGTCCTGGTGCCCCAGCATCTGGCACAGCATAGAATGCTGCCCCTTCAGCTGGGACGATGGCTGAGACAACAGATCACATGTGTTCCTTCCTCCTTTTGAAAGAGGCTTTTGTGGTTTTATCATATGTAGAAGTGGGGTCTATCTGGATTCCATCTCCCCTGATGTGTTTGATGACCTCATGCGCAATTCAATGGGTTTTATTTGGCACCTTTTTCTTCAAATGGACTTATTTTTATTTAGCCTTATGCTTTGGCCTGGTCTGGTTGCCAACATGGACATTTGATCTCTTTTATGCATTTTTTATTGATATATGCTTGCTTTTAAGTTAGTTGTTTATGTTTTTATTAGGTTTGGATCCTGGACCCTACTTTCTTGTACTAGCAAAGGGACAGTGTTATGGGTTCTCCTTAGTGCCTGGGTTGGACACCCTTATTTTAACATTAGGCCAGTAGCCTGTGCCTTATACACATAGACACATTTTTATTCATTTTATATTTTTAGCACAGATAACTTGTAGCTTGTTGTTTTTACATTTTAATCAGCTGCTTCTTTCTGAGAAGGCATTGTTGTTAGCACTGCACATTATATTGGCTCTTTTGCGGACATTTCACTTTGTGCCCTGTTCAAGGCTGTCATGCTCGATACATGATATTCCAATTCGTATTGCCACTCCAGGAGCTCAGGAGCCAGTCCTTCATTCTTAGACATACTATCTTGTGACGCTTATTCTTAGATCTCTGTGGGATTTAATATCTAAACACCATATATAGGCCTAAGGGGTGGAGGAGGGCATTCCAGTCTTGACTGTCCTACGACACACATCATTTTGTTGACACTTTTGCTAGTCCTGCCCTGACTCTTCGCCCCAACAGAGAGGATTGCCATCCAGACAACAGGCAGAACCTTTCTGGCATTTTCAGGTATGAGGTTGTGGTCCTTCCATGAGACTGGGATAGGGAGAAGGATTACCACCACTATGCTCTCAGATTGTAGACATAGGGTATAGGTTGGAATCATTAGGCTCTTAGGATCATACCAAAGATGGTGGAATTGTTAATCTTCTTCACATTAATCGTGATGATGATGACTTTATTATGTTTCATCTGCCTTATTATCGCAGCCCATGCTTTTTAGTATTGAATGCAATTATTTTGAATATATGCATTGAAATCTATCTTGCTTCTTTTATTCTGCCTTAGCATATGTGAGTGTTTGAGCCACTGAGCGAAATGGTTGTGATCTGTTCACCACAACTTCCATAAGGAGTCAGAGTGTCATGTGTAGGTTGCCACAAATTACCTTTACTTTCTAGGTGTGGGTGAGGCACTGCAGGCTAGCAAGGAAACAGGCCGACAGCTTCCAGACAGTGTAGGAGCGACTCAATCACTCACACTTGATAGTGTTGCCACCCCAAAACATGCAGCCTTATTACCAAAATAGGAACCACACAACAAGGGCTTCAGTTAGAGATTGGAGTATAATGCTCATTGTGAGGTGGAAGAGCGAGGAAAGTGTGAGATTCCAGCAGAGGATCCTCAGCTAGCTCCACCATCAGAGATATCTGACCATTGGCCTATCTACCACGTGATTGTTGCTCAATGTACATCAGGAGGCCTGTTCTAGTCACCCTATTCAGTGTCAGTACTTGCCTACATATATTTTTTCCTGTTCGGGATTGCCAGGAAATTACCACCATGATCCCCATACACTGACAGAAAATGCCATTAGGGACACACAATTTGGGTTTCCTCATATTTCAATGCATTGAGATTTCAAGCATCCCTTGTTTTTGTGTTTTTTTTAATAGGACTATGAACTACAGACATACTGACCTAACAAAAAGATTTATGGGATTGGAGACCCTGTCCTGATGGTGACGGAATTATTGAACATCTAAATTTAATATGGGCCTACTATAGAAAAAACAAACTATCCCCTATAGTTATCATAGCTGCACTCATCACTATTATTGTTAAACCACTCTGTAATGGTGAAGTGAGCCAAAAAATCACTTAAATGTGGTGTGAGTAATTACCAGTAACTGGAATTTTTTTCAAGCATTTCATCCATCACTTTCATGTTTTTCCCAGGGTGAAAAGATTCCAGATGTTGTTTTTTGTTCTGCGGTTCATTACATTTGAGATTATGGTAAAGTGGGATTTTTTTTTCTATTGATATTATTATTTAGTCTGTGGAAAAGGTAGCTGATGGCCTAGAAAGGATTTGGCACAGGGCTATATTTAGAGTGACTGCATTGGAAGAAAGATTTCTCAGGGCTAGAGTACCAGTCAGTTTATTTTTATGGAAACTTAGCTGTGTTGAAAATGATTATTTGAACATTTCAAAGCTTTTAGTTTTGATATGAAACAGTGGAGATTTTGAAATGCACCAAATATTTTCAGCGTTGGAATTTCACTACTACTATTCTCAGTGAGAGCCTTGGTGAACATGTTGACATTTTAATTGTTTTAATTGTTTTTAATTTTCAATTGTTAATTGAGCTAGTGTGTCAACGGCATACCAAATTAAGGGCCAGAAGTATGAACCACTGTGTGATATTTTGTGAACCAACCTAAAAACTATTAGGCTGCTTAACGTAATACTGACTCGTAGTGTTTGCATTTAGACCTACCTCTTGAAAATGAATGAAGTAGACTGCAAATTGAAACCTACTATAATTTGCAGCCATCACAGGGATGTGGCCTGCTGGGGTCAGTAGACCACGATGTCTGTGATAACATTTAAATGAGCAATTCTTTTTTTTTAAATGCTGCCTGTTTTCCATAAAGAAAATGTGGTGAGTTAAAAAAATTAAAAGTTTCAAAAGTAGGCAGTTGTCCATAAGACTGCTGCCTACTCTTTAAAAATGTTTTAGTCAACATTCACTAAGGGGAAGAGCTGCCCTGGGGACTCCTTACCATTTACAAATGGTTTACCACTACATTTCTGCAGTCAGTAAAATCTAAGGGGCATATTTAGGCGACCCTTTTGCCACTCTAACATCAAATTAGCATCACTTTTTTACGCTAATTTTTTACGCTAATGTGATGTTACAACGCCAAAAATGGTACGTCATATTTACAAATTGGCGCAATGCATGTATTGCACCACTTTGTAACCCTTTGCATTACATTATGCCTGCAGCATTTATAATGTAGGGAAAGGGAGCGATCCCCCATTAGGGGGGCCAAAACAATGGCGCAAAGAAATCTAAGAGATTTCTTTGGATTTTTTTGTATGCACTTTAACACCTGCTCATAGAAGCTGTTAAAAGGAGGCTTCCATTGGTTACAATGGGCCTCTGGGTGTTTTACAGGATTAGCATCAACCTTTTTTATGCTACTTCTGCAAAGCACCGGACTAGTGTAAAAAATTCTGACTCTAGTCCCCTAACTACCTCCATGGTGCACAGTAGTTTAAATTCAGAGCAGACATGGTGGTGGTTGGGGGCTCCAAAGGACGCAAGAAATGTGGTGCTACACTGTGTGCAGTGCCACATTTCTTAAATGTGCCCCACTATGTTTTACTACCAGATTTCAGTTGCAAAGCTTTAACACATTCCATTCTAAATCAGTATTTGAAAGGTGTTAGACTTTTCCTCCTTGGCGTGGTCTCCCCTAACTTTATGCCTCTGTTTTCCAGGTTGTTGATATGTACTGGACACTGTTTTGGCTCTTTTTGTTGCTCTAGGCACTTTATCACTGCTAACCAGTTCTGAAGTCCAAGTGCTCCTGTATAAAATGTGTATGTGATTGGATTTCCACGATTGGCATATTTAATTTACTGGTAAGTCCCTAGTACAGTGCACTAGAGGTGCCCAGGGCCTGTAAATCAAATGCTACTAGTGGGCCTGCAGCATTGGTTGTGCCACCCACATTAGTAGCCCTGTAAACATGGCTCATACCTTCCACTGCATTGTCTGTGTGTGCAGATTTTAACTGCCAATTAGACTTGGCCAGTGTACCCACTTGCCAGGCCTAAACCTTCCATTTTCTTACATGTAAGACACTCCTAAGGCAGGCCCTAGGTAGCCCCATGAGCAGGGTGCAGTGTATGTCTAAGGTAGGACATGTACTAATGTGTTTCATATGTCCTGACAGTGAAATACTGCCAAATTCGGGTTTCACTGTTGCAAGGCCTATCTCTGCCATAGGTTAACATGGGGGCTGCCTTTAAAAATGATTAAAGCAAAGATTCCCATTGGGAGCAGATAGACATGTGGACTTTGGCGTCTCTGAGCTCACAGTTTACAAATACATATTTTAGTAAAGTTGGTTTTAAGATTGTGTGTTTGAAAATGCCACTTTTAGAAAGAAGCATTTTCTTGCTTAAACAATTCTGTGACTCTGCCTGTCTCTGGATTCCGTGTCAGGGTCAGTTTGACAGTGGGGCCGTTTGCACCTCTCCCTAGACAGTGGCACAAATGGAGCTGGGGAGTAGCCTGCATTCCCTGATGAGCCATATGTGCTAGGAGGGAGGGGAAGAGTAGTCACTAACACCTGAAAGGGCTTTACCTGCCCTCACAAGAGGAGCACCCAAAACCACAGACTTTAGATCACTTCCGGACATCAAGAGGAACCTCTGCCTGGAGAAGAGCTGAAGAGCTGAGGAGAAGTGCTGCCCTGCCTGTGACTGTGCTTTGTGGAGCTATCCTGCAGTTGCTGCTTCTGGCTGTGAAAGGGGACAAAGACCGGAATTTGTTGTGCATTCCTGCTTGTGAATAAATCTCCATTGGCTTGTCCTGAGCTTGCCTCCTGTTGTTGAAGTTTCAGGGCCATCAAAGGCTTCTCCTGCCAGCAGCTGGACTCTCTCCTGAGACTCCTGCTCTACCAAGAGGTGCCCTATCCAGTTCCTGGGGCCTTGACAGGTGAAGCTGGCAGACCAAGATTGAAAATCCACGCACAGACTGCTGTGTGGGAAAAATATCGACAAACCTTCCAAGATGAAATAAATGCTCCACCGGCATCACAGCTGGAAGATCAACGCACGCAGCTGGAGAAATGACGCGCAACACCCGCTGACAGAGGTTGATAACATTGCTACCCACATTGCGCGGTTTTGATGATACTGTGTGGCAGGATTTTCAATGTAAACCCTGCTGGGTAAGGAAAAACGACGCAACACCTGCCCGGACCCCGATGCTGCCCGGAACGATGCATCGCTCTCCTGCAGGAAGGAAAATTGACGCACGTCCACCTTACCGGAGAAGGAGAAACGAAGCACGGTATCACTTGCAGGTGAGAAATCGACGCATCGCTAGCCTTTTTCGATGCACGCTTGCCTGTGCTCGTTATTCTGACGCTACCCAGGTACTTTTCAATGCTAGTAGTGTTTTTACTGTTTACTAAAGGATTTAATACTCTTTTGCTTTTAAAATGAATAACTTGACTTGTGTATGTTGGATTTTTGTCGTTTTGGTCTTCTTTTGTTTAGATAAATATTTCCTATTTTTCTAAACCTGTGTTATGTCATTGTGTAGTCTTTTCACTGAGTTACTGTGTGTGTTGGAGTGAGCAGGGGTTAACTGAGGGTGATTTTCCTTTACCCTGACTAGAGTGAGGGTCCTTGCTTGGACAGGGGGTACAAATACCCTATTCTAACAAAAGGGATGCCCTAAAAATACCTCTTCCAAATATTGCTACTATTACTGAATCGCAATCTAGGTTTATTACATACCAGGCAGAAGCAAACAACCCAATTTGTCAAATTGGAGCTTTATTGCTATAGGCTATTAACATCTGCTGATTGAGCAAGTCAATTTCAACTTGGTAGGGATGATGTTATCAAGAGTAGAGTTAGTTTCATTTTAGAGGGTATTTCCAGGTATTTGGCTTGTGGGATTTGAGAGGCAGAGAAGTATTTCAGAGAAAAATCTAGAAGAGATAACTAAAGTCACCAAAACAGCCCTTTTGAATAGAGGGAAGATATATAAATGTTATCTCACAGGATGATGCAAGAATGAGGTACAATATCCTCACAATGATTGGAGCCGGGGCCAAGAGTGTTGGTGGAAGCTTTACAGTTTCAGGAGGTCTTCTCTGGCAATGTAAAACCTTTGCGTTTAATGTTTGCCAATCAATGTTAAAATCTCCAAGAAAAATGTAGCCCAAGACAATAATAAAAATTAGATGTTATTTATGTTATGTTCTGTTTTGCAGATTTGTAAAGTGCGCTGTCACCGGGGAGTGTATCCTGGGGCTGAGCAGTTGTGAGCCTAGGCACACCTAGGGCCGAGTGGACTGCTTGAAAAGCCAGATCTTCAGCCTTTTGTGGAATTCAAAAAGTGAAGAGGAGGCTCTGAGGGCCTCATTTACAATGCCAATGCATCAGTTTGTAAAAGCTCTGTGTCAGATTTTACCTGTGCCAGGTATAATGTATGCAGCGTAGGCATTCCCATGCAAAAAGCCATGCAGAACTGACGCAGTGAAATTTACAACATTTCACTGCGTCATTATGCAACTTCACTGTGTCAGAATTTTACTGCCTGCTCAGTGCAGGTGAAAAGTTGATGCAGGGCTCTTTCCAGTGGGAATGAGTTTAGCGCCAACAGATGTGTCAGATTATTGGACGCATCTGTGAAAATGTTCTCCATGGAGCTATGCATTGTAAATACAGCGCATCCATGGTGTCGTTAGGGGTTTCTAGGGAAGTGCAAGAAATCTGACGAATCAATGCCGATGTGTCAGATTCTTGTAAATGAGGCTCTTAATGTGTAGATGCAGGTCGTTCTATGCCTTAGGAGCAATCTAGAAGAAGGCTCGACCTCCAGACCTGATTCTCTGTATGCATGGGATTTGTACAAGTAGGATGGTCGTAAATGATATGTACATTGACAGTGTTGGCAGGATGTGCAGAAATGAATAAGACATGCAAATGATGCGGAAGTGGAAGATATTACAATTATTGGAGAAGATGTAGTGGTGAGGTTCTTCTTTAGGATATGTTGACTTATTTGGTTCATTGTATGATCAGACAGCACACTACTGGTGAAAGGGAATAGGGTTCAGAGCATGTGATGTTTAACCCTGCCCCCACTACATTTCATATCTCATAGTTGTTAGAAATGGGGTCTTTGGCTGGTAGTCAGTTTGCTCCCTGTCCAAGCAAGGACCCTTATTCTAGCCAGGGTAAAGGAGAAACATACCTGGTTAACCCCCACTCACCCCCTTGGTAGCTTGGCACGCGCAGAAAGGCTTAACCCAGAGGCAAGATGTAAAGTATTTGTACCTACACACATAGTATTACAGTGAGACACTACAAAATGGACACCACACAGGTTTAGAAAAATAGTAAATATTTATCTAAATAAAACAAGACCAAATACGATAAAAATCCACCATACACAAAAATTATGACTTTAGCACTTAAAAGAGGCACAAACTCTGCAATCTGATGTTAAAGCAGCGTTGTGATGCAGTTGTTCCCACAATGCAATGCCACTGGTGCCATTTACGGAGTCACACAGTCCCATTGGTACAGTACCTTAGAAAAAGTGTGGAAAAACAGGCCGGTGCGCAGTTGGGGAGCTAGGCATTGCTGGATCAGATGTGGTGTCAGTTCTGGTGCTGCAGGGCAAAGGATCAGACGCATCATGAAAAGGCATCGGGCCCTTGCTGCGGGGTGTTGGAGGTGAGGCAGCATGAGTTGTGTGGCTTTGGTCCTTTGCACCTCCAGCAAAGTCGAAGTCCGGCGAGGTCATGATGCCGGACTTCGCTGATTAGTGATCACGTCACAGGGTCACAGGCGTTGAGACAAAGTTGGGTGTCACGAACGTCAGATGTACGACAGTCCAACTCACGAGTTCCTGCGGACATCAGTGGATGCGGGGTCTGCGGTGCCGGTGAGGTCGCTGTGCTTTTGCAAGGTCCATAGCTTCAGGTGCAGGCGGTGTTGCGGGTTTAGTGCAGCAGAATTTGTAACAAAGTCACTCAGAGTCGTCTGGCATCGTTTCACATGTTTTCCCCGGAAATTCACTGCCAGGGGCCCAGGAACTGGAATGGCACTCTCTGGCAAGCTAGAGTCCACAGCACGCAGACTCAGAATTGGTTGGTGAAGCCTTTGCTGTCCCTGAGGCTTCAAAAACTGAAGGCAAGCTCAGTCCTAGACCTCGTAGATACCTCTCAAGGAGAAATGCACAACAAAATCTAGTCTTTGTCCCCTTTCACAGGCAGAATCAGCAACTGCAGATTGGCCAACAGTCGCAGGCAAGGGAAGCACTTCTCCTCAGCTCTTCAGCTTTTCTCCTGGCAGATGTTCCTCTTGAACACTTGAAGTAATCTGAAAATCTGGGGTTTGGGGTCCAATACTTATACCCCTTTCTACCTTTGAAGTTGCCCTCTTCAAAGAAAAGTCTGTGTTGTTTACAGGATCCTTTCTTGCCCAAGGTTGGACCCAGACTCACACCAGGGTTTTGGAAACTGGTTTGTCCTAGGGTATGCACAGCCCTTTTGGGTGTAAATGACAATTCCTCCCTCCAGTCTAGCCCAGATGGCCCATCAGGATATGCAGGTAACGCCCAGCACCATTTGTGCCACTGTCTAGTGGAGATGCACAATAGCCCAATTGTCAGTGTGACCCAGACAAGGAAACCGCAAACAGTCAGAGTCACAGAATGGTTGAAGCAAGAGAATGCCCACTTTCTAAAAGTGGCATTTTCAAACTAGCAATCGAAAAAACACCTTTATTAAAAGATGCATTTTTAAATTGTGAGTTCAGAAACCAAAACTCCATGTTTCTATCTGCTCTTTAATGATATTTAAAGGCATCCCCCATGTTAACCTATGAGAGGGATAGGCCTTGCAACAGTGAAAAACAAATTTGGTAGTATTTCACTGTTAGGGCATATAAAAACACACCAGCGCATGTCCTACCTTTAACATACACTGCACCCTGCCCCTGGGGGTACCTAAAGTCTAACTTAGGGGAGCATTACATGTATGAAAAGGGAAGGTTTGGGCTTGGCAAGTGGGTACACTTGAATTGGCAGTTTAAAAACTGCAAGACAGACACTGCAGTAGCAGGTCTAAGCCATGTTTACAAAGCTACTCATGTGGGTGACACAACCAGTGCTGCAGGCTCACTAGTAGCATTTGATTTACAGTCCCTGGGCATCTCTATTGTACTTTACTGGGGGTTTATTAGTAAATCAAATATGCAAATCAGGGATCAACTAATCATCAATACAATTTACACAGAGAGCATAGGCACTTTAGAACTGGTTAGTAGTGGTAAAGTGCCCAGAGTCCTAAAGCCAACAAAAACTGGTAAGAAAAAGTAGGAGGAAGGAGCCAAAACGTTTGGGGGTGACCCTGCAAAAAGGGTCAGGTCCAACAATAGTAACAATAGTAAATTTCAGTTTTATGTTTCTGTTGCAGAATTAGGGGCATATTTACAAGAAAGTGCACATCAGCTATGACGTGCCACTTTTCTTGCACCCCCTGTACCCCTTTAACATCACCAGGGTAGCGCTATATTTACAATACAGCATACTATGGCACATTTTAGCACAGTAGCATCAACACTGTTGATGCTATTGTGGCGCATTTGTCGACTAGCACCAAAAATGCTAGTCCAGCAATGCGTATGGAGGTCCATTGGAAACAATTGTAGCATCACTTTAACGCCTTAAAAATGACAGGAAACATGGTGCAGTGAAATCTCGTAAATTAGGGAACACCCCCTTGTCTACGTTATACCTGGTGCAGGCATAACGTTGTGCAAGGGGTTACAAAGTGGCCCTATGCTTACATTGGACCACTTTGTAAACTTGGGCCATATTTATACTTTTTGATGCAAAACTGTGCAAACTTGTGCAAAAGTGAATAAAAAAGTATAGCGCCTGCTTGCGTCATTCCAGGGCGCCAGCCAGGCGCTGAATTTATGGAATGCTACAAGCCAGCACAAAGGGTGGGCTAGCATGAAAAAAATGACATTAGCCGGGTGGGGGTCGCGGTATGGGAATTGGGTGTTTTGCACCAAAAAATTACGTTAGGCTGGTTAGAGGCAAAACCAGCCTACCGTCATTTTCTAATGCTAAACCATGCATACCACATGACTCCTGTCTTAGAAAAGACAGGAGTCATGCCCACCACCCCAATGGCCAGCACAGGGGACCATTGTCCCCCAGGCATGGCCTTGCACCCCCGATTGCACTTTAATTTAAGAAATAAAATACTTATCTATACTTACCATACTTACATGGTGTTCAATCAAGGAAATGGGTCCACATGTTCCCTAACGCCTGTTCTGACCCAGGCGTTAAATAATGGTGCAAAGCAAGCTTTGCCCCATTATTGAGCCCCATCTCCCACCCATGCATCATTTTAGCACATGGGGTAAATATAAGGCTATGGGGTTAGCACCACTTTTTAGATGGGAACACCTACCTTGCATCTCATCGATGCACGGTAGGTGCACACATCCAGAAAATGATGCTAACTCCAATATTTTGATGCTGGACATGTCTAGTGTCAAAATATAAATATGGAGTTAAGTTTGCGACAAATGTGTGTAAAAAAATAATGGGACCTCGGCACAAACATAGTATAAGTTTGCCATTTGGTGCATCAAAAAAGCCTCCTTGATGCCGCCCTACAGCCAGATTTACAACAAACTGGTGCAGAGTGGTGCTCTGCCAAAATCAGCAGCGCCACACTGTGCAGTTTTGAAACACCAGGATGCACCATTTTTTCAAGAATACGGTGCATCCCGCCATTTCCCCCTGTACCAGTGCGAAATTTAGCTGCCAGCACCAACTCAGGCATCCGTGCACTAGAGTGTAAGGGTGTCTGCATCAATGGGATTGATTGTTTATGTGGAAAAAGGTGTCTCTTCCAGCACAAAACCAATCTATAATGATGATTTGGCACTTCTATGTGTGCTGTTTAATGCACCACATCATTTTTTACATAATTGTTTATGAAGATCTTCCTGCACATAAATGATCATTCATGGCCGTTTTGCAAAAACAAGGAGAAGTGAAAGCATTTCTTCTTGTCACACCATGCTAAAACCACACCCCTCTGTCGCAGAAAACTGTGTCTGGGGGTCATATTTACAAGACGCTGGTAAGCCACAAAAAGTGGCTTAGCGACACCTTGTAAACATGTGTAATGCACAGTGCCACAGGAGCGTCACAAAAAGTGACGCTCCATTGGGGCTATGGGGCTTGTAAATATGCCCCTTTTGGACATATTTACAAAGAACTGGTGCTGCGCTGCACCGTGCCAAAATTGGCAGCACCACACTGCATCAGTTCTAAAATGCAGGGATGCGCTGTATTTACAAAAATATGGTGCATTTCTGTGTTTCCCCTGCGCAGGATGTAGATTAGGTGCCTAGCGCCAATGTAGCCATCCTTGCGGCATGATGCAACGATGGCTGCGTTGTGGGGGAGATTGTTTTTGTCCCGAAAGGGACACCTTCCTCCACAAAAACAATCATCAATGGCTATTTGCTATTTCTATGTGTGCTGCAAAACACATAGAAAAGAGAAAAAAACGAGGAGAAATTAATGCATTTCTCCTCGTTTTGCCATGCTAACGCCACCCCTGGTGTGGCGTTACATTTTGGCGCTGCCACTGATTTTCGATTTCTTGTAACTCTGTGGCAGTGTCATAATGCAATGGATGCTGCTGTTGAACACCTGTAGCAACACCCACTGTACACCCCTTCCACGCAAAGTTCTGCGTGTGAGGGGGCCATATTTCAAAAGTGGTGTTCAACCACCAAAAATGAGTTAACAAACTCTTGTAAATACGGCGCAGTCTACAGCGCCACCAAGCGCCACTAAAAGTGACCCTCCGGTGGTGCTAAGGGCTTGTAAAAATGCCTCTTATGCCTACATTTGTAATACAGTGGTGCATCAGAGCTAGTGCACCACTTTTTCCGTGCCCCCTACCGACTGCTAACAGCACCATGGTTGCGTCATTAACACAATAGCATCAACTTTTTTGATGCTATTGTGGCACTTTGCTATACTAGCATCAAAAATGTTGGCGCTAGTGTAGCAAAGTGCAAGGAGCCCCATAGGTTTCTATTGGTGCATCATTTTAACGCCTGTTCTGAGCAGGCATTAAAAATAATGCCATAAATGGCACAGTGAAATCTGTTAAATTTCACTGCACCAGTTTTGCTGGCCTCCTAGTGCCGGAACACCCCCGGCATATATTATGCCTGGCACAGGCATAATGTGCCGCCAGGTGTTACAAAGTGGTGCAATGCATGCATTGCGTCACTTTGTAAATATGGCGCAGTGAAAAGGCCACCAGAGCGCCACCTTAGCGTAAAAAAATGACGCTAATGTGGCACAAGGATGCGCTAGGCCCTCTGAAATCTGGGCTTTGGTCTTTAAAGTTTAATTATGCTGAATGAACTTTGTGTAGATATTTACTGACTTTCATAGAAGTATTTAATATCAGTGAGCTTTTAACACAGTAAGCCATGTGGTGGCGCTAGCGTTTCAAAGCAGAATTTTACAGTAACGAAACTATCAATAAATGCAGAATACAATCTTTGGCTAGGCAGTGCTGGACGATTAGAAATCACAGAAGCGGTCAAGCAGCAAACATGAGTATTGGGGTAAATCCGTCATTTCAGACACATTTTGCATTATTCTTTTTAGTGCAGTCATCTGCAGGACACACAAAAGCTCCCACTAAAAACGACCTTGCAGTATTCCTGAACAAGTTTGGTAAAGTATGAATGAAGATCAGAATTTTCATGTGGTATTATGGCAGCTCTTGCGTCTTTATTTCCACGTTTGTTTTTCTTGCCACCAATGAAAACACTAATCTGTTAGAATCTTTCAAAAAAAAATATGGGCCAGAGATGGTTTTAGCGGAGGATTACTCTGCCACCACCTTGTGGGATCTCGTCCTATTTATTACCAGTACATTATGTGCTAATGCAGTTGTGTTAAGGTGGACGGGATCAGTGAACCTGTCAGGCAAACTCAGAATTAGACCCTGTTTAATGAACTTTTCTGCTCCGAGCTGACGAGGTACTCATTCAAAACATATGCAGCATAGACATTCTCAATAAAAGCTGGGAATATATAGCTATCTATATATCTATGTATATGTGTGTGTGTGTATATATATATATGTATATATATATATATACACACACACATATATATACACACACACACACACACACTACCTAGTGGCTATGGTAGTTATATTTTTGAAAAAACAACGGTGGTCTCTAAAGTTTCGGGGGTGATCCATCAAGCGGGTGCCGAGAAAACACGGGGGCCAAAATGCTTTTTCCCATTCATTTTTCCATAGGGACTTTGAACAGCAATAGCGCCAAAACCACTGGAAAGAATTACATCAAATTTGGCAGAAAGGTAGTTCTTGGTCCAGAAAGAGGCCTTTTTGCTATTTGGTGTAACTCCGTTCAGTAATTTTCTAGTTATTAAATGAAAAACAAATTTGAAAATACAGGGATGTGGATTCTCCTCAGATCCTCTGCGGATTAGGAGGAAAGCAAGGCCTTGATTGGCTAGCTGTAACCTGACAAAAAAAAGACCCGGCCATCATTTTGTTTCTTGCATTTCAAGGGGGGGGGGATAAAAACACAGTGTAAAAACATATAGGGGTCAGGATACAGGTACCCTGGCCCCATAGGACACATGGCGGGATCCCTTAGGGAACCCTCATGTGCAAAAAATTGCCCTTTTTTACATGGCCGATCTGCAGACTTGAGGATCCTCCTCAGATACTCATTGGATCCTGCTTCTATCCTAGGGAAATGTTAATTCCCTGATTGGCTTGCTGCAACCTGACACAAATATTATTGTGTGCGTTAAAAAAACATGGAAATTCACTGAAACAAACAAAGGTTGGAGGGACGTTATAGTTAGGTTGACCTTTTACCCATACAAAACCATAGAAATTCAGCAGGTATAGTTATACTTATAGTTATGCTTATCTGAAGAAAATATAACTTGTGCCCGAAAGTAACTATAGGCCACGAGTTATGGTTTATGTGACCCCCTGGGTGGGCCAGGTCTTGGAGGCATTCAGAAAGGAGGGGGCACACAGGGCCCCCTTCTTTGGGCTTAAATTAGCCCCAGGGACCACCACCTCCCCACAGCCATTTATGTTATAGTTATAGGTGTGGGGGCTACGTGAAACATGCACCTTAGGGACCACCACTTCCAAGGGCAAAATGCTTTATTTGTTTGGGAGAGGCTTGATGGCCTCTCCCACAGCCTCCAGGACCACCACTGCCCCAGAGCGATAGATAAAATATGTGGGGGGGTGCCAGGCCCACCCGCAGCCCAGGGACTACCACTTCTCCAGAGCATTATTAAATTTCAGTGTGGGAGGAGGCTCACTCCCCACCCCTGCAACCCCAGCGACTAACACCTCCCCGGGGCTATTTCCTTGTTGTAGGGGGCCTTGTGCCCCCCCTCAAGAAGCCATTAATGGCTTAAGGGAACGCCATCCTCCAAGGCCAGCTGCTGTTATCTCCTGGGGTGCCTACCCCGGGGCATAGTTGTTTGCTTTTGCTTGGTGGGCAAAGTTATTTTAGGCAATTTCTGCCCTCCTGTGCGGCAGATCGGCCTATTTTAGGTAGGCCGATCTGCCCCCAAGGGGGGCAGAAACCACTATGCACCAGGGATTTAAAAAAATATATTTTTACAGATGGGGAGCGACCCCTTAGGCAAGGGCTGCTCCCCTGTGGGGTAATTTTATTTTAGGCAATCTCTGCCCACCATCATGGCAGATCGGCTTATTTTTCTTAGGCCAATGTGCCCCAGAAACCACAAGATACCAGAGATTTTTGTTTGTGCTAATTTTACCCATGGGGAGCAACCCCTTA
Organism: Pleurodeles waltl; assembly: GCF_031143425.1. Taxonomy (NCBI): domain Eukaryota; kingdom Metazoa; phylum Chordata; class Amphibia; order Caudata; family Salamandridae; genus Pleurodeles; species Pleurodeles waltl. The sequence continues at coordinate 306,076,659 of NC_090444.1, forward strand.
GGCAAGGGTCGCTCCCCAGGGGACAAATTTATTTTAGGCCTTTTCTGACCCCCTTGAGGGCAGATCGGCCTTTTTTAATTATGCCTATCTGCCCCCAAGGGGGGGCAGAAACCACTAGGCACCAAGGTTTTTGTGTTTTTTTTTTACAGATGGGGAGCGACCTCTTAGGCAAGAGGATTTATTTTAGGCCATTTCTGCCCCCCCGGGGGCAGATCGGCCTATTTCCATTAGACCGATCTGCCCCCGGGGGTAGAAACCACTTAGGCACCAGGGATAGGTGTGTGCATTTTGTTTGGGGGCCTCCCCATGGGGGCACATTACTGTTGGCCATTTCTGCCACCCATTGGGGCAGATCAACCTATTTTTGTAAGGCCAATCTGCCCCCAAGGGGGGCAGAAAGCCCACCCATGCACCAGGGAAGAGGCCATACCCCCACCCCAAATAAATAGGGACAAAGGTGTTCTGCCCACTAGTGGGCAGATGAGCAATTACCCCTGATCCAATCCCTGGGGGGTAGAAAGCCTACTGGATGTCAGTGAATTAAAAACAAAAATTGTGGGGTGGTGGCTACCAACCAGTATGGGCATGGTTATGCTCCCACCCCAACTGAAGGGGGTAACAGTCTTTCAGCTCTCCCCCGCACACTAAAAGATCTTATCCCAGCAGCACGTAAGAGGACATTTTATTATTTTGGGTTTTGGTATTACATTTGGGCCATGAGAGCTTGTCTAACTCTCAAAATCATCCTACTTGGAATGGTGAGGGCTGCACTGTTTGGACTTTGGGACGCTGCCATGTAGAACAATCTATGAGACCTAGACATATCTGAAAACTAAACATCTGGGTGAGTGAAGGGTGGTGTGCTTCAAATGCACCCCACACCATTTTCTTATCCACAATGCCCTGCAACCCTCCAACTTTGCTTGAAATCACACATTTTCCCCACATTTATATGATGGAACCTTTCGGAATCTGCAGGAATCCACAAAATTCCTACTACCCAGCACTGTCACACTATGCCAATAAAAATTCTGCCCCACTTGTCAGCCTAAAAATTTTTTTGGGACCCGCTTTGTTTCCTCCTCAATTTCAACATGTTTTTGGCTCTTCCATGTCAATGGCCTTTGGCCCACGTACACAAATGAGGTATATTTTTTATTGGGAGAAAGAGGGGAACGTTGGGTGGTAGGAAATTTGTGCTGGTGCGGTGATTCCACACAGAAAAGTGGGGAAAATGTGATTTTTAGCTAAATTTGAGGATTGCTGAAGATTCTGGGTAAGAAAACACTGGGGGATCCACGCAAGTCACACCTCTCTGGACTCCTGCGGGTGTTTTCAGAAATGTCTGGGTTTGGTAGGTTCCCCTAGATGGCTACTGATCCGAGGCCCAAAAACGCAGGTGCCCCGCCGCAAAAACAGGTAGCTTTGTATTTGATCATTTTGATGTGTTTATGTAGTGTTTTGAGACATTTTCTGTTGCAGGCACTAGGCCTACCCACACAAGGGAGGTACCATTTTTATTGGGAGACCTGGGGGATTGCTGGGTAGAAGGAAGTTTGTGGCTTCCCTCAGTTTACACAACTTTGCAGCACCGAAATGTGAAGAAAAAGTGTTTTTTTTGCCAAATTTTGAGGTTTGCTAAGGATTCTGGGTAACAGAACCTAGTGAGAGCGCCACCCTGGGTTCCAAATAGGGGTCTATTTTTCAGAAATGTATAGGTTTGCTAGGTTTTCCTAGGTGCGGATGAGCCAGAGGCGAAAATCCACAGCTAGGCACATTGCAAACAACAGGTCAGTTTTCTTTGGGAAAATGTGATGAGTCCATGTTGTGTGTTGGGGCCTTTCCTGTCACGGGCACTAGGCCTACCCACACAAGTGAGGTACCATTTTTATCTGGAGACTTGGGGGAATGCTGGCTGAAGGTTTGTGGCTCCCTTCAGATTCCAGAACTTTCTATCTTCGAAATGTGAGGAAAAAGTGTTTTTTTTGCCATGTTTTGAGGATTGCAAAGGATTCTGGGTAACAGAACCTGGTGAAAGCCCCACAAGTCACCTCATCCAGAATTTACCTATGTGTCTAGTTTTCAAACATGCACAGGTTTGGTAGGTTTCCCTAGGTGCTGGCTGAGTTAGAGGCCAAAATCCACAGCTAGCCACTTTCTAAAAATATGTAAGATTTCAATGTAAACATGTGATGTGTCCATGTTGCGTTTCCTGTTGAGGGCATTAGGCCTACCCACACAAGTGAGGTACCATTTTTATCATGAGACCTAGGGGAACATGGAATAGAAGAACAAGTATTACTGCCCCTTAATGCCCTGTAATTCACATGCTAGTATGGGGACCCCGGAATTCAGAGATGTGAAAGTAATGACTGCTTCTCAACACCTAATTTTGTGCCCATTTTTAAAATACAAAGGTTTCCTTGATACCTATTTTTCAGTCTTTATATCTCACCAAATGAATTGCTGTATACCCGCTAAGCCCTGTGATTCACATGCTGATATGGGGACCCCAGAATTCAGAGATGTGAAAGTAACCACTGCTTCTCAGCACCTAATCTTGTGCCCATTTTGAAAATACAAAAGTTTCCTTGATACCTATTTTTTAGTCTTTATAGTTCACCAAATGAATTGCTGTATACCTGCTATACAATGAAAAGCCATTGTAAGGTGCAGCTCCTTTATTGGCTCTGGGTACCTAGGGTTCTTGATGAACCTACAAGCCCTATATATCCCGCAACCAGAATAGTCCAGCAGACGTATCAGTATATTGTTTTTAAAAATCTGCCATAGCTGGAAAAAGTTATTTAAAAAAACATGGACAGAAATGGCTCTATTTCATCAATATTTTTTTTATTTTAGCTGTTATTTTCTGTCGGAATACCTTGAAAGATCTAGGCAAATGACCACTTGCTGAATTAAGAATTTTGTCTACTTTTCAGAAATGTTTAGCTGTCCAGGATCAAACATTGGGTTTATACCCATCTCTACCACTAACTGGAAGGAGGCTGAAAGCACAAAAAATAGTAAAAATGGGCTATGCCCCAGTAAAATGCCAAAATTGTGTTGGAAAATGTGGTTCTCTGATTCAAGTCTGCCTGTTCCTGAATGCTGGGAAGATGGTGATTTAGGCGCCACAAGCCCTTTGTTGATGCCATTTTCAGGGAAAACCACAAGCCTTCTTCTCCAGTCCTTTTTTACCATTTCTTTTAAAAAAGCAACATTTTAGCTGTATTTTGGCTAATTTCTTGGTCTACACCCGGAGAACCCACAAACTCTGGGTACCTCTAGAATCCCTAGGATGTTGGAAAAAAGGACATACGTTTGGCGTGGGTAGCTTATATGGGCAAAAAGTTATGAGGGGCTAAAAGCAAACTGCCCCAAACAGCCAAAAAAGGCTTGGCACGGGAGGGGGAAAAGGCCTGGCAGCGAAGGGGTTCAAGCACTGTGCATAGTCTTTAAAGCTTTAAATAGTTCTGATCCAAAACTTTTAAAGGAAAGGTTTTTTCACTATAGCCCGCAGAGGCAGCTACGGTCGAAATGCGTACCAAGCTTTAAGAAGGAGAGGTTCGGTGGCAGGTCTTTTCAGGTGAAGGCCGCTCAACTATGGAATAAACTTCCGCATTTGCTTAGAAAGGATGAAAATTTGTACAGTTTTAGGAGGTACTTAAAAACCTGTCTCTTCCCTAAGTTGTAGTACAACCAGGGGTAAATAGATAACCAGGGTTTCAGCTTAGTTTTATGTGTTACAGGCAGATTGAAGATACTTGTGAGATGAACACTGCCCTTTATAAATGTGGTAATAATTATATCACAAATAATAATAATAATAATAATAATAATAATAATAATAATAATAATAATAATAATTGCTCAGGAATTTAGCAGCACATTCACCAAAGACGTCGTAGTTGATATATTGTGCATTTCATACCATGGTGCTAATTTGGGTTTAAAGGATTAACCTTTTATCCAGAGTGACTCTCAGGAATCTGCCACTGTCAACAATAATGGGTTTGCTGTTATAGATGTTGAGTGTATCCGCCTAGGTATGTACAGGCGGTGGTAAATACAAAGAGGAAATGAGGAGGAATTTGGTTTTGAAAGGGTTCAGTGTTAGGTTATGAGACGTAATCCAGTTTTGAACAGGGTATAAAGTGGTGGCAAAATAAAAGATGTAATTTGTGGATGAGACCTTTCAGTAAGGAAAGATAGCCATTAATTTTGATTCTCTGTGACCTACCAATGAGCAAGGATTCAAACCATTCTAGAACAAATCCATCAATACCCATCCAATTTTTTGCATGTCAAGAAACATACAGGAACTCACTGCATCAAAAGCTGCCAACAGTTTGAGAAGGATCAGGAGGAAGGACCTTCCAGAATCTAAAACTCAAAGAGCATTGTTGACTACCTGCTACAGTGCTGTTTCTGTGCTGTAACCTTGGTTGAAGCTGGATTTAAATTTGTCTAGTAGGTTGATGTTTGAAATGAGTGCTCCGCTACACATCTTCCAATGATTTTTGCAAGAAAAGGTAGGTTGGCGATAGAGCTAATGTTGTTGACATCATTTTCATCTATGGAGGGTTTTTTGAGAAGTGCAGTGACTTGATCAATTTGGAGGGAGTCAGGAAATGTTCTTTATATAAGAAATTCATCATTTTTCTCTAGTGTGTGTGAAGGTCTTTGGAAATGTAACTTAGAATAGGGTCCTCAAAGTGATTTGAGGATTTAATTTTCACAATGTTTTTAAATAAGACTTTGTTCCTGATTATGTCAACAGCATTATAGTGATTTTGAATTGTAGAGGCACAACAGATTAGTGTTGGAAAGTATCTGTTTCCATTCTTGTTCAGAGATCTCAAGTTTTGTTTTTGCTTGTGTAAGGCCATATTAGCCCATGGAACAAATGCTTTGGAGCGGGGCTGTCTCATTGATCAGAAAATAGAGATTGTTGAAGCAGTGGGCAGCTGACATCTGTGGTGGGGCTAATGGCGGATAGTACCTTTATTGCGGATGTGCTGTGTATGCTGATGGTGATGTGCTTAATGTTGCAAAACCAAGAAGTCACTCTGTTGGTTGGCTTTTGGTCACAGAGTAACAGATTTGTAGAGGAAATGGGTAGGAAAGTGGTCAGACCAGTTAATCGGGATGGGTACATTGGCTTAAAGCAGGTGGTCTTTGGGGGTTATTAGATCGAGTATATAGCCTTGCTATGCACTGGCTTAACATTGTGCTGTATTAGATCATTTGCAGAGAGAAAGGTGACAGGCTGGTTGACCGAAGAACTTTCTGTGTTGCCGCAATGAATATTAAACTTACGTAAAGTGATCACTTTGTTGATTTGTGTTGATTGGTCACTTGCAAGATCAATGTATTCCTCCATAAATGCCACGCTGTCACCTGGTGGGAGATAGTTGATATTAAGTCTGAAAAGGGAGATATATTTCACATATATTTCGAAGGTTAGGAATTGGCGTATGGGAAAAGGGCCATTGGGAAACTTCTTTCTTTGTGGGGAGTCTCTCACGATTGCAGTAAAGCCTCACCTGACTCTGCCTACTCTGTCACATCGGATGTTGGGGTAGTTCAGAGGAAGAAGAAGGTTGAATATGGTATGGGATGTTCCATTTAACCAGGTCCTTGGGAGAATTATTAGGTTGTAATATTTAATAGTGTCTGAAATTTCAAGCTTGTGTTTTGTTCGTGATCTGCAATTATGAAGAATGCATTGTAGAGCGGATGTGAATGATTTAGTGTAAGGGGTGTCTGAGGTTTTAGTTGCAATAGGAAGGATGTTTCTGTTGGCTAGTGTCTGCTTTGGCAGAGAGAATTTTTTGGACTGAATCAGGGAAATAATTGTTGTTCTGTATTGGATTGGTGTAGTGGCAGTAGGTGGGATTGATAATGTTGGAGTGTTGTAGCTTGCAAGTCAGTTTGCAATATCTGCTTGAGAGAGATTGGTGGTGAAGCTCTTAGGGTGAGGAAGATGACTGCTTCTTCGTATTGAGTGTTTGAGTAGTGTGCCATCTGCTGGGGGAGTAGAATACCGTAGATAGCTTAGGGCATACGTGGAATATGGTGACATTAAGGGCCGTATTTATACTCCGTTTGCGCCGAATTTGCGTCGTTTTTTTCGACGCAAATTCGACGCTAAACTAACGCCAACTAACGCCATATTTCTACTATGGCGTTAGAGGCGTATAGCGCCAAAGTTCCCGGAATGTGCGTCATTTTTTAGCGTGAACCCCTTCCTTGCGTTAATGATATGCAAGGGAGGCGTTCCCGTCTAAAAAATGACTCCCAGGCCTTTACGTGGTATTTATACTCCCGGGCAAAAGAGACGCCCGGGAGTGGGCGTGGCTAAAAACGGCGCATTTGCGCCGCTTTTTAACGCCTGGGTCAGGCATGGCGTTAAGGGACAAGTGGGCTCAAAATGAGCCCAGAGTGCCCTCCCCTGCCCCCAGGGACCCCCCCTGCCACCCTTGCCCACCCCAGGAGGACACCCAAGGCTGGAGGGACCCACCCCAGGGACATTCAGGTAAGTTCAGGTAAGTATTATTTTTTTTTTTTTTAATAATTTTTTTTGGCATAGGGGGGCCTGATTTGTGCCCCCCTACATGCCACTATGCCCAATGACCATGCCCAGGGGACAGAAGTCCCCTGGGCATGGCCATTGGGCAAGGGGGCATGACTCCTATCTTTACAATGATAGGAGTCATGTTGATGGGGGATGGGCGTCGTTAAAAAATGGCGCAAGTCGGGTTAAGACGATTTTTTTGCCTCAACCTGACTTGCCCCATTTTAAGACGCCCTAACGTCATTTTTGCCCAACGCCGGCGCTGCCTGGTCTACGTGGTTTTTTTCCACGCACACCAGGCAGCGCCGGTCTGCTTGCGCCGGCTAACGCCATTCCATAAATACGGCGCCCGCATGGCGCTTCAGAATGGCGTTAGACGGCGCAAAATTTTTTGATGCTAAACTGCGTTAGCGCAGTTTAGCGTCAAAAAGTATAAATATGGGCCTAAGTTAGGTGAGTGTTGAGTTGACTCCTCCTTATTGAAATTTGGATGTAAGTCCAGATCATGGTGCACAGATTGAGAAGGCATGCTGCCTTTTCTTCTTTCTGAATAACTTTGTGCAACAAATAGCGATATAAAATAATCAAAGTGGGTCTATAAGAAATATATAGAACATATTGCATATACATTCTCACAATATGCCAATTTCATAAAATAATCAGTGACTTAATTGTCAAAAAGGTACCATTAAAGCAGAGAAGTTCACATACACACATGCATAACATGAATTACATTTCATCTGAAGAAAATCATACCTACATTAATTCTTTAAACAAAGGGTCACAAACCACTCCTGGCTTTGCATTGAAAGTCATAGTAATGATTTAGGGGGCACCATAATTAAGTTAGTTGTGCAGTAGTAAAAACATAACAAAAAATATAAAAATGATGTCAAGTTGTATGCCTTTTGAAAACTGAAAAAGAAAGCTAATGTACATTCTTCATTTCATGATTTTGTACCCCAGGGGACATATGGATATTTATACCACCAACAAATGTTCCATTGGTTCTTTGTCTTGCTTAGTGGTAGCAACACAACCTCACAAGCATTATTGTACTGATTGATATGATGAAGTTCAAATCTCTGTGGATAACAATAAATTGTACATGTAAAGAACAAGATATGCTTTACTTTGTTCCTGATCTACTTTTTAATTGGGGGAAGGTGAGGTGGCTGGTGGCCAAAGACATAGAGCAGTGCCTTTCATTTGGTTTAATAAAGATAAAACAAACATCATTTTTTTTAGATTACATTTAAGCTAATCACCAAACTGTACAGTAAGTAAAGTATTATGAGGAGTAGCCCTATTTGTTCATGCATATTGCAGATTTGCATGCACAGTATGTCGCATAAACAGAATTTCATTAACATAGGTTCTGGTCCACAATTCAGACTGCTTGTCAATGGGAGTGTTGCTCAGAGAGCATGGATGCTTCTTTTTACAGATCACCCGACTCCTCTTTTTTTTAACTATGCAGTTGATGCATGCCCATTGCTCTGTTATGGTTTGGTTCCCAAAAGCCATATGTGTGCAGTGATCAGAGCCTGATGTCCTCATCACCCCTATGCACCCATGTTATCACAAGTTCAGTTCTTAAGTTGCATTAGTTAGTGGTGAGAAATTCATTCTGTGCCTTACCACTCATGCATTTAATTAATGATAGAATATGGAGTCTGCAATGCAGGGAGACTACATTTCAGTCCACTGTCTGCATTTCACATATTCTTAAAGTAGCTGTATGCTAGATCAGAGGCATAATATGGATGTCTCCCAGGTGCATATTATAAGGCCAATATCTGTGAATGAAGGATGTACCAGACTATGACCCTGACAGTCTCTTTGCATGCTTTAAGAGGACATTTTTCACCAAGAGCAAAAAGAATGAGTGCATTGGCACATGGACTAAATGTACTTTTTCACCTACCTGCACTAGCACAGATCAGGAAATCATTTTCTAAATTGGGTACATCCTATTTAATTTAATTAATTGAGTTTTTTAGCTGGTTTAAGGCTGTTGCCCATGCTAGTTCAGTTAAGTGGGTAGATGTGAGCTAATGGGTAGATGTCTTGTTCCTGGATCTCAGGGACCTTTCGCGGGGTGGTTCTCCATCTGCAGGGGGTGGGGTGCTGGTGTGGTGGTCCTGTGGCGGTGCCTCCTGTCCACTAGCTCCGGCGGAGGTGGTGGGCAGTTCATCGTCCATGCTAGTGTCAGGGGCCCCTTTAGTGCCACAGTGTCCCTCCTGGTGTTGATTACTTCCTTCAGCACCCCTACGATGGTGCCCAGGGCAGAGCTGATCGTTCTGAGTTCCTCCCTGAAGCCCAAATACTGTTCCTCCTGCATCCGCTGGGTCTCCTGAAACTTGGCCAGTACCGGTGCCATCGTCTCCTGGGAGTGGTGGTAGGCTCCCATGATGGAGGAGAGGGCCTCGTGGAGAGTGGGTTCCCTTGGCATGTCCACCCCCTGTCGCACAGCAGCCCTCCCAGTTCCCCTGTTTTCCTGGGCCTCTGTCCCCTGGACCGTGTGCCCACTGCCACTGCCCCTAGGTCCCTGTTGTTGTTGGGGTGGTGGGTTATCCTGGGTTCCCTGTAGGTGTGGACACACAGGTGACTGACGTGTCCAGGGGACGGAGGTATGGGCCCGCTGGGTGGGTGCTGTGCTGGTGTTTCCTGAGGGGGGAAGGTCTGTGGTGGCCAAGACAAGACAGAGATTTCTCCAAAGAAAATATAAATATAAAGATATCAGAGCTGGGAAACTGAAAGCAAGAGCTCGAACCAGAGATAATATATTGAATAAATCTATGATGGCAAAACCTCAGGAAGATTCAACCATCAGATTTGTGTAGACATATACCAAGGAGAGACACTTGATTTTAAAAATCTTGAGAAAATATTGGGACGTCATAAGGAAGGACCCTGAGGTGGGAAAGCTGGTGGGTGAAAAACCTATGGTCACCTATAAGATAGTACCATCTCTACAGGACCTTTTGGTTAATAGCCACTTCCAGATTAAAGAACAGTCAAACTGGCTCTCGAGCCAAACAATTGGCTTTGTTTGTTTTAAAAAGTGCAAAGCATGTCGCATTGGGGTAAATGTGAAGGAGATTGAGGATTCTAGTAGTAATAAGATGATTATCAACAAAAGGATTAGATGCAATTCCAATTATGTGGTATATGTAATTCAATGTACATGTGGTCTGCGTTATGTAGGCAGTACAATTTGTCCTCTAAAGAAACGCATTTTAGAACACATTAGAGCTGTAAAAATAAGGACACAACCTATGCTATTGCAAAACACTTAATGACTCATGATGGAGCCAAATGGACAGACATGAGATTTTTTGGTATTGCAAGTGTAGATAGCAATGAGAGGGGTAGAGACAGAGAGTTACAACTAAGACGGTTGGAGTCACGGTTCATAATCCAGCTTAAAACCAAGAGTCCGAGGGGCCTAATTGAGGATGAAGAATTGCATTATCATCTGTAAGTGGAGGACAAATTACGTTCTTGTTAACAGCCACCAGATAAGATTAGTTGAGGATGTAGAGCTAGAGTGCATTTACAGAGAAACATCAATGAGACAATGAGGTAGATTCAGGATGTATGTGAGAATTTATGAAAACAGAAGGGGTAAGTGCATGAATCTATCATCAGGTATATTGGAACTACAGAATTAACTTCATGAAATGAGGTTACCAGCCCCAACAGGCTAGGTTTAAGAAAGGACTAAATTGTTATTAACAGCGACATTCTTTGCACACATTAATTTATGTAATTTGTGTAACGTTGGGTAGGTTCTGTGGTGGATGGGAGCTTGGTTTTTAATGTATAACATTTAATTTATTTTTAATAGACTACATGTCCCATAATGCACTAATAGAGGGAATAGGAGAGACACTATAAATAGGGGACATGGAGATAGGGCTAACTTACTGTGATCAAGACCAGTAGGTCGAAACGCGTCGGTGGTGAAGGATGGTGATTTATTTTTGACTGTAATTAAAAAGAAAAAAAACATCCTCCTCGAGTGCGGTGGTGAAGTTGCTTGCAACTGTTTGTTTTTGGATTTGAGAGAGGAATTGGTCCATTCCTCACATCTGCAGCAGCATGAAAGAGCGTGCCGTAAGCAGGACCAGTTTGTTTACTCATATATATATATATATATATAGATATATATATCTTCATATGCAAAGCAAAAGAGAGATCTGGGTAGGTCCCAAGTTTAGGTGGAGAGCATAAGTACCCTGCCACTGCAGTAACACTCTAGATTTGCTCACCTTAAATGTCTGTTTTTCTGACAAAGTTTTTAAACTTAGGATTTGCACAGTGCCATCCACGCCAAGCTAGAAAGCGACAAAGAGCGCACCCAGTATAAGTCAGAACAAAACCCTTTCAGGGTTAGAGTGAAGCATAAATTATGCAAAACAAAACCTAAAACTTAGTTGCACACACTCACAGGATGGAGAGAGCCTTCTAGATAGAAAGAGAAACTTGGAGTCTGTGTTGCACTTCCTTGATGTTAAAAAAATAAAGGGCTATTTTAAAAAACAATAGTTTTGAACAAAAAAAAAGCTACCTGAATCTCCCATTTGGGTAGAAAACCTACTCCAAAAATTATTTTTTAGTTGACATTCCTGCATCCCATGTTGAAGATCTACTTTGACTGCAAACACTATTGACTGCCTATGTTTGTAAAATCCTGCCTAGTGACTGAAAATCACGCTAGGGGATACCGAATATCAAGGAGAAAAAATTCCCGTCATGTGGTGATTGGTGGATTTTTGCAGGAACTCTACCTTACAAGAGTAATGCTGAGTCACCAAAATTCACCAGTTCTGCTTGTACAATTAAAATCCATGTTAACGTTCAAGCCAATGTGTGTATTTTGAAGATTGTCTGCTGATCTAGACACCCTTGCTGCTCGGGGGCAACAGCAGGACTGCAAGTCCCAGACTTCTTTCCTTCCTCCATGATACTGCTCCTGCACCCTTAAATAGCATGTGCTGCACCCGCAGCACGGGACATGCACAGGCGCACATAGGCGAAGACAAGGCCAAGACCAGGCCTGTTTTCATCGGTTATCGCCCGGATGAGGCCAGGCTGGCTCCCCTCTCTTTATTCGCACATTCTGAAATGAGTGCCATCTTGTAGGTTGAATTTTTTTAATATATTGAATACAGGATTGGTGAAGTGAATTGTGGGATTAAGAACGGGGAAGGGCAAAACAACCGGCTCAGTGTAAGTAAATGCTAAGAAACCCAAAAAATCAGTTGTTGTGGTTATTTCTTCGACTCCTGCAACTGGGAAAAATTCTACCTTGAAAGACATTGATCATTTCATCAGACAGATAGAAACAATTATAGGCATCAACCTTGTTAAAGGGAGTGATCCTGCCATAAACATTAAAGCAAAAGTCCCAACAATGTTTAGGAAGAGAACATGCGAATGTGCAAATGAGGAGTGTTTGCTGGATGCTAATCAGAGAGAACCTATAGCTGGAACCAAAGTGACATTACTAACTATTACTAACTACTTCACCACTGTCTCCTAAGGTCACCATTGTGGCAAATATTCCATGCACAAATAGATTTTCAGCCCTAATGGAGGAGGCTACATCAAGCTCGCATTCAAATCTTGTTCTACCTGATCATTGTTGTCATCCTACTTCAGGGAGGTGCTCTGTTGCCAAAATAAATCCTGTCATACAGGGGGAGTAACCAGCGAGTGGCTCTGGGAGACAGAGACCTTCCTGAACTACATCGTCAGCATGATGAGCTTATACTTTTGCTATCTGGGCTGGTAGCTCAAATAGCTAAGATAAATGCATCTGATATTCACTGTGGTCACAATTGTTGTTTTAACTCTGTAATTCCCTGCCAAAAAGACATAGCAGCTAACTCTACTGTCAGTGGCACTGTAGTAACAGCGCTGGTGGAAAGTACTACTTCAACGTCTTACAGTATATATCTCAGAAGATTCATTCAAGTGACTCCAAGACGCTTAGCGTGGCCACTGAGCATAAGGCCAAGCAACAGTCTAGTGGTTCACTCTAGAGCCAAACCCAAGATAATTAAGTGCCGGATGTATGAAAGCTTTTTGCATTCGCAAACGGTGCGAATGCCCGTTTGCGAATGCAAAAAGCCATTTCAGAATGTATGAAAGGCATTCTGAATGCAATTTTAAGGAATCGCTAAAATAGCGATTCCGTAAAAATTGTGACCCTGTTTAGAGAGTCGCAAATTGCGACTCTATAAATAAGAAATCGCAAATAAGGATTCCTTTTTTGCGATTTCTAAGCACATGTAAGAAGCAATTCCTAAATGCGATTTGGGCATTTAGGAATCGCTATTTACCACCAGTTTGAACCTGGTGGTAACCATGTGCAAATTTTAAAAATACATTTAAAATGCATTTTTAAAACTTACATGTAAAGCACACATGCCCTTTTGGCATGTGTGCACCTTACATGTTGCAAAAAAATATTTTACGGTGCAGCAGAGGGGGCCTTAGGCCCCCAGCACCCTGAGGTTTTGCATTTCCAAAATTTTGATTTCTGGTTAAGAAATCGCAATTTTGGAAATGCAAAAAAATTGCAGATATGGGCCTACAGGCCCATAGGTGCGAATGGAGCCGGTATCGCAATTTGCGATTCGGTAATAGCATATGTGATTTTTTTTAAAACGGTATTACCGATTCGCAAATGTGATACATTGCATTTTGCGAATCAGAAATAGTGATTTCTTAAAAATGCTATTTCTGACTCGCAAAAGGTCTCCTTGATACATCTGGCCCTACATTTTGTACTTGCAAGAGGTTAATTTGCCTGTGCCTGCGCAACAACCTAGACTCCCTCCAATTTATCCTCGAGTTTCTAAGCAATAATTTAATTCAAATTTTTGGAACCATCAGGTTCCAAGCCCTTTTATGTGACAGCATTCCCATGGAACTTTTACTAAGCTAGAAATGACTGTTTATTTAAGTTTGGTTCTCTAACTAGCACCTAAGGGAATATAGATGTGATTGCTTATCAATCATACTGCCTGATATAAAATCTGCCAAGAGATATAGTGACAAATCTTCATGCATGGACTATGTGGAAGTGACATTGAATAATAAGATATTGGAAGAAGATTTGATAAATTATGAGTTATGGACCTGCCTACTTACAGACTCTGGATTCATCTACCAGGAATCAGATGAATCCTTCGGGTGCACCCTATACATTTTTGAGCAAACATCAATCATATGTATCCCATAGAGAAGAAGCAGAAGTCTCATCGTGCTTAGATCAGATTGATTGGCTGAGGCAACGAGATAAAGCTATGGAAAGGGTTAATTCTGATAAACAAACTAACATGAATGCCCACTCAGATGGATGTAGCCTCAAAACAAGTTTTTGTATTAAATTGGATAGTGGTGAAGCACCTGATTTTAATACCAGTTAACAATCCATTGCAGATGTTCATACTATGTCCTACTCGAACTTTGCTTTAAAGGGGGGCACTTCACTGATCTTTTGGAATGTGGCCAGTGTCAAGTCAAAGCTTACAGAGAATGAATGGTTATCTGTTATTTGGGGCTTCGGTGTTTGTTATTTCAGGAGATCTGGGCAATGGAGGAGGTTCTCATTAATGGATTTTTCACTAATAATGTTAGAGCCCTCCCACAGAAGAATTCTGGGTGGGATGAGGGAGGTATGATGATTTTGGTGAAAACTGACATGGCCTGTACTCACCACCAATTGAACATTGACTCCCCTAATTCGTTGGGCATAGTGCTTAAATTTCCGGCTGGTTTGAATTGGGTGGTATTGAACATCTGTGCCAAGACCATGCCTGCTTATAGCGATTCAGCAACTGTGACTCTGTTGGATGACTTGATTGCCCAGTACAAAGAGAAAGCTAAAATATTAGTAGCAGGTGATTTTGATGTCTCATTTGAACCCTTGCAATCTATTGATTCAATAACTGAGATGGAAGATGAGTACTTAGGGTATTCCTAGACTTACAAGGTAGTTGTGTCATCACTCTTCCATTGTTGCTTTGTAAATTGCTTCCATAGTTGTGGGGAGGAGCTTGGAATGGGAGGACATGCTCTGATGGAAAGAGAGCAGCCACCTTTAAGAAAGGATTTACATTCAGTGTAATTGATTATGTCCTATTGGATGTTAGTCTATGGCTGCAGCTTTATGATAAAGAGATAATCAGATTAATTCTGCCATCTAAATATGTTATTGTTTTTGTTTTTTGCTGCTATGTTCTTGTTCTTCATGTCCTGATTTTGGTAATATTGTGCCCATATAAAATTAATAAAAATATATTTTTATATTTCTATTCATTTTATACCAGCACATTGCCATATAAAAAAAGTATTTCTCTTTTTTCAGGCGGGTGTTTAACTGTGCGGGGTCCAACACCCCCAACAACACCAATGTGGGAGTGAGAAAAACCCACGCCCCAATAATACCCACTAAAAAATATCCTGTGCATGTAACAACAGTTTTAACTTAGGGCAAGCATAAAACATATGAACAATCTCTGCCTCTGATTCTCCAAAGTGGTTGCATGTACCATCAGAAACAGCCCACTTACAAACTTTAGCCAGTGTGTAATACAGATTAAAAATTGTCTTATAATACTGGGTCATTAGGTTGTATGCAAGAAATACTCTGACATTTCCAAAGATTGTTCCACCCAATTTCCCTGCTTCCCAAACCAAGTATTCCATCTTTCATTCTGCATCACCATATCATCCGGCTGATTATGTAATAGCAGGCTATAGATTACCCCTATCCTAGCCTTACATCTGACTGCTTCTATCATAGGAATCTTATCTATAAGGTCAATTATTCTTTTCTGGCCCTGGAGAAAGTGCCGGATTTTCAGAATTTAAAAAAGTGAGACCAAGGTAAACCATATTGACGCTGCAAATCGGTAAATGCCTTAAATACAGCATTGACGCATGAATCACTAATCCTGGTGATTCCTTGTTGCTTCCAGACATCCACTATAGGACCACAAAAAATGGAGGAAGGAAGGAGGGGAGCTGATATTGGTGTATAACTATTTATCGTTCCCATAGCGCACCTTCGCTTCAATTTCCGCTGTATTACCTGAGCTGACCTTAAGACCTTAAATCTTGTTTTTTTATGATAGCTTGGCTCTATGTACTTCTGAAGCCACCCTTGTGCTTCCACCCCCAGTATCATCTCATAGAATGAGGGAGATTCAGCGTACGAATACCCCTGCATTTCTCCCGTGATCAAAACATTCATGTGTTGCAGAGCGCATGCATAATAGTATAGCGTGAACTGGGGAACAGACCAACCACCCCGAGATCTTGTTAGTGTCAGATACCTCAAAGCCCTTCTTGACTTAGTATAGCCCCACAAAAAGCTACTTGTGATACTCTCCAGCTTAGTCAACCATTTCTTAGTAAAATCCAGAGGAATTGCCCGGGAAAGGTAGAGTATTTTGTGCAAAATATTCATTTTTAATGCAGTACAGCGGCCTAGAAGAGACAGATGTAGATGGTTTATCCTCTCTAAATCTTTCCTAATTTTGGCCAGCATCGGAGCCATAATCTGCTCCACAACTTGACCTACTATACAAGTTATTCTTATATCCAAGTATACAGCGTCGGATACAACACGCCTGTCTGTAACAGTAGTCTGGGGAGAGCATATAATCTGAGTTTTATCCTTTTTAAATTTATGACCAGAGTATACGCCAAATACACTGGCCAATTTTTACATTTCCTTAACCACTTTCTCTGGATTGGTTGCGACTATCGGCACGTCATCCGCCAACACCTTATAACTCTCCCCACAACAAATGGCTGGGGTAATATCCTTACACTCTTCCAATTTCCTTAAAAATTGATCTATATATAAAGCAAGTAATAACGGAGAGCATGGACAGTCCTGTCTCATTCCCTTAGAGATGGATATTAAGATGGATTCTAAGCCAGCCCACCGTAGCCGGGCTTTGGGGGTTATGTACAATCCCTTAATAGGTGTTAAAAAGCCCTCACCAATCCCCTTCCATCCCAATACCTCCCATAGAAAGGGCCAAGCCACACAATTGAATGCTTTCTCAGCATCTAACAAAATCAAGCCCAAAGATGTTTGTTGTACCTGGAACAGATCAAGCAGGGCTATAACCTTTCTATTATGATCTACCGTCCCTCTCTCAGGAATAAAACCGTGTTGTCTTTTGGATACTAATGGAACAATAACCTGTGCCAATCTACTTGCTAGGATCTTGGCATATATTTTTCCATTGCAGTTCAGCAGTGAGATAGGTCTATAGGCCCCCTCGGTCTGTTGCCACCCTATATTTTTTTAAACACTACTATTGTAGCTAAATCCCAAGAGGGCTGGATCTCCCCCAACTGATCCGTAACAAATGGTAATAGCATATCCTTTCATAGCTCTTTTCCAGAATGTAAAAAAAACCTCAAATGGCAAGCTTTTCCTAGGGCCAGCCATTTCATGGCCTCATGGAGACCATAATACTTCAAATGATCTTTTAGTTAGGGATGACTTTAACAGATTCAACCTTTTTCAAAGATTTAGAAAGTATATTTTATAAAGAAACCAACAACCTATTTTAGGGATCCTAATTGGTTTTCATCTGATTGTGGATTGGCCAGACAAGCAATAAAAATGCCATCAGAGGGTGTAGTTGTCTGGGTATATGTGTAGCTCGCTCGAGATATAAGTTAGCTATTGCTCAATCCAAATGGGAATGGGAAAGGGAGTATAAACATTGACAACATCTGCTTCAGACTCTTAAAATAAAAGATGTTAGGACCTTTTGGCATTATATTGGCCATGGATCTATTTGGAATATAAATCCCCAGCATTGTAACACATCCAGCCAGAGAAATGGGAAGAACATTGGATGGGTAGCAAACAGATATTGTCCCTCCTCCAGGCAGGGTTTTACACTAAGATCTACATTTCTTTGACAAATCAGATAATTCTTAAAACTTCCGAAGAAACTTCTTACGACGACGCTGATTCCAAGAACTTCCAACCAGCATGGAGTACATGAAGGGGGTCATTCCGACCCTGGCGGTCCAAGAACGCCAGAGCCGGGGACGACGGAAGCACCGCCAACAGGCTGGCGGTGCTTCCCAGCCCATTCTGACCGCGGCGGTAAAGCCGCGGTCAGAAAAGGGAATCCGGCGGTTTCCCGCCAGATTTCTCCTGCATGGGCTGAATCTCCATGGCGGCGCTGCAAGCAGCGCCGCCATGGAGATTCCGACCCCCTTCCCGCCACCCTGTTTCTGGCGGTTTTTACGGACAGGAACAGGATGGCGGGAACGGGTGTCGTGCGGCCCCTGGGGGCCCCTGCACTGCCCATGCCACTGGCATGGGCAGTGCAGGGGCCCCCTAACAGGGCCCCATAAAGATTTTCACTGTCTGCATTGCAGACAGTGAAAATCGCGACGGTGCAACTGCACCTGTCGCACCCCTGCAACTCCGCCGGCTCCATTCGGAGCCGGCTTCATTGTTGCAGGGCCTTTCCCGCTGGGCCGCGGGCGATCCTTTGGCAGGCGCCCGCCGGCCCAGCAGGAAAGCCAGAATGGCCGCCGCGGTCTTTTGACCGCGGAGCGGTCTTTCGGCGGCCTGATTTTGGCGGGCGGCGACCGCCGCCCGCCAAAGTCAGAATGAGGGCCGAAGGAACTTCAACAGGAACTGGAAACCAACGAACTTCCAAAGGAACAGAGCCATATAAAGATGTCCTCATCAAATGACCAATGAAAAAACGTACTTAGGATGCTGAGAAAGAATGGCTTCTTGAAGTAGTGACTGGACTGCATACCTCCTAATTACTTGGCCAGGGACTCCAACATTGCCCGGAGGGAATCCCGTGCAGAGGGGCAGGCCAGGAGGCTCAGAGCAGAGGGGCAGGTGCTGTCCGGGCACGCTGCCGAGCACTGGGGGCCTCCTGCGACCCCGGCATCGAGCTGTCAGGAGACTACCCCGCCGTCAGACCACCGAGAGACTCTACTGAGGCCAACAGCAGACGGATAGCCCGGTCTCTTGCCGTGAGTCTGCGAGGAGCTAGCGCCTGGAGTGCCGAGAGACTTCCCGCTGTGGTGGCAGCCGGGATTGCCTGCGGAGCTCGAGGCTGCAGTGTGGGGGGGCTCCGCCACTGGACCGCAGCCCCTTCAGTGGAGCCGTGCTGTGCTGTACAGTGGCAGCATGTCTGTGTCGTGCTGCGTTGGGCAGGTTTTATAGACTGGACACACAACTGGAAGCAGAGTTGCCCATCGCCCGCCCGCTCCCGGGCCTTCCTGATTAGTCCAGAGGGAGCCGTTGGAGCCAGGGCAGCGCCAGAAGCTTATCGCCGAGGGGTGGAGGTACGGCACAGGCTGGGGACAGTCCTGCGACAGGCTCTGTTACAGGAGAAACAAGATGGCTGATGCTAGCCACTGATTTCCAGCCTCCTCTGGGCATCGGAGCTTTCGGGGCGAGAAGCTGAAGGTCCGGAGCTGTGCGGTCAGCGAGGCCTGCTGCGGTGTCCAGGGAGCAAACTGCCTCCACTAGCCTCCGTCTCCCATCTGTTGTACCCTCACACCCATCGCTGCCGCCACCATTTGGGGCTCGGGAGGAGAGCGCCCGCATCCCCACTCCAGGGGGCCCCCATAGCAATTGCGCCCCTCTCGTGAAAACAGGAATCATTCAGGGCTGAGCTGGTGGTTTTAAGACTGGCTTCAGGCTCTCGTTTGCATTTCAGTTTTGTTTCGGATGAAAACATTGCACAGTGCTTTTGTTTCCCCCACTATACAAATAAACCGGATAATAAAAGAAAAGCAAACTTAATTCATCCTCCAGTTTAACTGACAGCAGGTGGCAGCAACAGCCGGGAGTGGAGCGGAGGGAGAGAAGGGGGAGAAGCCCACCCCACTGACAGCGCTTCAAAGTGCTGAACTTCTTCCCTCCGCGCGAGACGCACAGGCGGCAGCAACAGCCAGGAGTGGAGCCCAAGCCAAGGGCGGGCCTGTCCTTCGCCCGTCAGCGATCGTAAGAGGTCGGGTTGGGCCACCCCCCTTTAATCCGTGTTCAGAGGCCCGAGCGACTCGGGTTAATCAGTGAAGCGGTGCAGTTTGAAGATCTGAGAGTACTGAAGGTGAGAGGAGTGTGAGAGTCTGAAGTGTCCCTGTGGGCACCTTGCAGGTACCTTAGTGGAGGAAGTGGAGGAGGGGAAGAGTATACAGTGAGGAAAGTATACAGAAGTGAGAAGAGAAGAGAAAGTATACAAGGGTGAGAGATGGGTAGACGGAAGGGGGTGGCACTACAAGACAATTTTAAAAATAATAAAACTTTAGATGGATTTATACAAAAGGCAGTTGGTGCCTTGGACAAAGAGATAGAGTTGGTTGAACGCCGCCTATCCATCTCAACATCCCCAGGCTCCCCAGTCTCCACCCGCCTATCCCCACCTTTATTACAAACTTTTTCACAGTCCCTGTACCTCCAGCAGCCCCAGGGCACGCACCCAGCTTTGACCCCCCTCCAGCTGTCCATTTAAAAAATGCTCAGGAGATTACTTCTGTGACCTCGGATAAGGACATTATTTCAGATCCTGCCCAGTTGCTGCCGGATCTCTCAGCTGGAGCATTTGTACTTGACCCAGAGTCTAGCCCAAAAGGGAAAAGAAAGCGTGGTGGGGCTAATCCGAGGAATAAACGAGCCCGTACCACGAGTACCAACAACCTGGCTCCTGAATTTGGGAATGATAGGTCTACAATATTACAATAAAGTGCCTTTGGCCATCTGGCGCTTGAACGTATAATGGAGCATATAAGGGAGGAGCTCATTAAGAGACTGCATCCTATTGAAATGCGCCTTCAATCTATTGAGGAGAAATTAGGAGGGCTTATTAAGCTTCATATGCCTGATATTCCCCGGCGAGCTGACACAGAATCTCACTGTCATTCCCTTACTTTGGTTCACTTCTCCGGCACCAATGATAGGACCCCTGTAAATCTGTCTGAGGGCCCTCTGTCATTTAAGGACCGCTGCAACTATTCTTGTCAACCAGAGATGGGTCGGAATGCCAGGCCGCATATCAAACCAGATGACAACTGTCTTAAGGCAACAGCCACTACTACTAGGGGAACTGGAGGAGTAGCCCCAGTTACTAATATAGCGACTAAATCCACCAAAGCCTTCAATGTTTGTGCGCACCAACAGCAAGGCCCCATAGAGACGGACCTGGAGCCCAGCAGAACCAGTTTTGACAATCACTGGGGCCAGCCAAGAGTTTTATATCTGCCCCCGGAATCCTGCCCATATGTCCTTGTTATCACTAATGTTCCTAGACTCCGACCAAATAGTCTGGAAACCTATATTGAGTTGAAAAATAAGGTTACACATTGTTTGCATGTTAATGCCAACTTAGTATTTTGCATGGTACCCTCTATACTAATGGTGAGGAGGGTGGGATGGGTGGGCCCATTGAATAAGATTGGAATTGGGGATTGTATTGTTATTAATTTTGACTCACCCACCTTGGTCCCACAGCTCTCCCTAAACTCATGTAGATCTGGCCCTTCAGTAGGAGGTGCTTCCTTGTGCAGACTTGCAGCCTTTTATCCCCCAGCAGACAAATGTGCCCCAAGTGGGCTAACACCTGACCTTAGAGGCCCCCCTTCCCCCAAGTGCAACATGCTCACAAGTTTAAACGTAGGTACCCATCATCCACCCTCACAGATGTGGCTTGACATAAAGCTAGTACTACACAGGGCACCCCAGAGATTCCGAGGCCCGGATTAACTATCAGGGAACGTATTATCCCCAGTGATAATGACCAAGGAAGATCTAGAGTAGGCAGCCCAGGCGGAATTTCGACCCTAAATATGGATTCTAGGGACCCCATCCAAACCACAATGTTAACCCAGAACGACACATGAACCCCAGTAACTAGACGGAATACGATCAACCCTGAACTTATTGGGGTGAGTGATATTACTGGAGAAAAGGAGACAACGAAGTTGGGGGACTCATTGAGAGTAATTCATTGATAGCTTTAATGTGTAATATGAACCCTATGAGTAACTCATTTATCACTTCCCAAACTTCGACCGATGCACTACAAGTCTGAGATGATACTTCAGCAAAAATCCTTTGTTGGAATATAGCCGGTCTTGAGCATAAAATGTGTATCCCTGACTGGGGCCATTTCATAGATGAGCACAAGATATGCTTATTTCAAGAGACATGGGCTTTGGAGCCCAAGTACAGATGTGGTTTCAAAAGCTACTGGGTCCCACCCTGTAAGGTGACTTCTGGGAGACCTTCAGGTGGTCTACTTATATGGGTTAGTTGTTCTCTTAAGTGCCGGGTTGAAGAAATGGAGATGGGCAGCGCTGATCTGCAAGGTTTAATATTATCGACCCATAAGGAAAAAAAACTATTATTAGTAAACATACTGTATATAGTAGGAGTGTGGGCAGGAACTGCGGGTCTGATGCTTTGATTATTTTAGATAATATTTTATCCAGTAAATCTACCACCCACCATATTATAATTGCAGGGGATTTTAATGCGACTTTTGAGCCCTATTCAGTGGCCCAAGAACTCTACGAAGAAGAGGACATTTACTGGGGTATTCCGCATCTAACATCAAATAAAAGTCTTAGAATGAGCAGAAAAGCCTACCAAATTGTTGACATCACACTTGCATACGGTCTTCGTGCCTGTAACGGCCACTCCTGCTCAGACGCCCCACTTTTAGGTGAGGATCTTATAGGAGCCACATCGACTATTTTTTACTGGACATCTGTTTGTGGGGACATATGGTCGATATGGTGGTAACGGAACACGAAGAAAGCGACCACGAACCACTAGTTTTATGTACCAGGGGTCTGCTGCTTATACTAGGAGCCTCTGAGTCTAAGGACTATGCACAGCAGCTTGCCAGGACCAATAACAAACATAGGGGGTTATTCCAACTTTGGAGGAAGTGGTAATCCGTCCCAAAAGTGACGGTAAAGTGACGGATATACCACCTGCCGTATTACGAGTCCATTATATCCTATGGAACTCGTAATACGGCTGGTGGTAAATCTGTCACATTTGGGACGGATTACCACCTCCTCCAAAGTTGGAATAACCCCCATAATGTTAAGTGGAACGCTGTTAATTCCTCATTGGGTTCCCTTATATCGATATATAGCCTATTAGCAGAACGAATGGAGCATATGCTCCGTTTACCTGAGGATGGGGACAGGCTTATGGCAGCACACTTAGAATTATTTAACTCCCTCAAAAAACACTTTATTAAAGAGACGGCTGCCAAAACAAGGAATAAGTGCAGTGAAAGGTGGTTCAACCATTCGTGTAGGGAAGCTAAGCTCAAGCTATTGAGGGACTTGAGAAGGGGGGGTAGAGAGTCTATAAGAGAATCAAGAGAGGGCTATAAACAGGAACTCATCAAGGCCCGCAGGAGGTGGGAGGAAGCAAGGTGGGCTGCTCTTCTGGATTCCGCAAGACATAATGCCACCGCCAAGTTCTGGAAGCTGATTTCAGGTGATAGTGGTGACTCCCGGCCTCTGCCTGGTACCTCGATCCTCCCTGTAACATGGGTAAAACATTTTGGGTCTCTTTATACAGGGGCAGATGTGCCAAACTTCAGGGAATTGGTCGACATTAGGAAACCTGATGTGCCCCCAATCAAATTCTGAAAAAAGAGGGTAGACTCTTTCCAAGCAAGAAGAAAAGGAGGACCTAATTCTACAGGAGAAAGAACCCTCATGCTTCACATTGGATGACTGGCTTCATCATTGGGAAGGCTTCTCGTTAGGCCGGTGCTGCAATGCCTAACGGGCTCCCCGAGGGGGGCTCTTAACCTTATTGCTCTGATAATAGCGGATGGAATCAGATCATATAGATAAGGTACCTGAATTCAAGCACCTGAGCATAAATGGAGAGAAAGAAATAATAAAATTGGTTATCCATTGAAAAGTATTAATCATAAATTTAATCAGTATTGATAAGATGGAGACCAAGGTTAAAAACAGGATGGGAGTAAATAGGTGAGTAATAATGCTCACATACTCTCAACAAAAACACAAGAAGATTGAACCAATTATGGTGCCTCTAGGCATAAGGTCTACATGTTTCGCGTCTGGTGGTCCATCTGGATCCATTGATGCTTCATCAGGACCAAAGAAAATTAACGACTTCTCCAAACAATAAATTAATTTAGACCCTATTAGGGAGAGGAATATAAAAAAACAGTCACTTACTTTAGTCTACTTGCTATGTCAAATAAGGTCTCAGGATAGAGCTTCTAGGAATCGCATGTCAGGAACTGGAACTGACATTATTTATATCGCGTCCGTAGGTCGTTGAACCCACCCTCCTGACAGCGTCCCTGATCGAAAGTGGCTGGGCGCTTGACGGAGTGTAAAATACGTGCAGCGTGCCTGAATTTGGTTTGTAATGCAGTCGCCGCAGGAGCACCCATTCCCCGGACATGGAGGGGAGCTGAGATAGTTCCCCTTTTTAAAAAAGGCAGCTCTAGAGACCCCTCTAACTATCGCCCAATATGCCTACTCAATAACCTCCAAAAACATTTTGCAAAGCAGATCTTGTTCCACTTAGATGAGTGGATCATAGAGAATGGGGCCATCTCTGATCTACAGGCATGGTTCAGACCCGCGGTCAGTACAACAGACCAGGTCCTGAGGTTCTTAGCAATTAAATGGAAGACAGTGGACATTGGCGGCGAGAACCTATATGTGGCCTTTGTTGATCTTAGAGCGGCTTTTGACCTGGTACCTAGGAACAAACTTTGGTTGACACTAACTAATATGGGTGTCCCCATAGGTCTTCTAAACCTTATAGTACGACTCCACGAAAGTACTTTTACCCAAATTAGGAGCGGCAAGGACAGCAAATTATCTGACCCAGTTGCTATCGAAAGAGGAGTTAGGCAAGGCTGTGTTTTAGCACTACCCTCTTTCTTACATAAACAACTGTATCAAATATCTAACCAATTGCAATAATGACTCACCCAAGTTGGCAGGCAAGAAAATCCCAGGTCTGCTTTATGCGGATGATACCATCATATTAGCCAAAACTCTCATGGGATTGCAAAATCTGGCTGACAAATTCTGCTTGTTCTGCAGAGACTTTGGTTTGAAAGTTAATGTCAAGAAAACCAAGTTTATGATGTGTAGTTCACGGAAAATAAAAGCAAAAGCGACCATTTCAATGAACTCCATTTCTTTGGAAAGGGTCAAAGGGTCTAATGGACTCGGGCAGCTGGGTCGCAGCTATTAGAAAAGGGGCTCATATCATATGCCAAAGAGGGGGAGTCCTAGGACGCAAAGCGAGAACTGTAGCTGGTCCACCTTTGAATCCTATCCTTGAAATATACAAAGTTCAAATTCGAGGTGCTGCACTGTATGGGGCAGAGTCATGGGGTTCCCAAAGGCAGTTGGATGTCCTCCAATTCAAAGAGAATCATTTCTTCAGGTATATAACTAGGTTGGGGAAGGGTACACCGATGATCCCTCTCAGACTTGATCTCGGAACAAACAGCATCAAAGATGTAGTGGGTCTGAGACCTCTCTTATATTGGATCCGCTTATGGAAAATGGAAGAACTAGAACCCTTTTGAGAGGCAATTAAAGATCTTATAAAGACCCAGTGTAGCTGAAAAAAGGTCAGCTGGTTCAGGGAGCTGAAATTGGTCTGGGACGAACTGGCTTTCCCCGATTTCTGGGAGAGACCCGAGTCGATCCACACCAATGCTACCTCAATAGTTAAACAAAGATACTGGGAGAAGGCCAATGAGGAGATCCTCCATAGTAATCGGGTGGGCCGATTAACATCTGAGTTCCTGCTTGCCAAACAAGAACCATGCCCTGAGCAATTTTTGGATCTTCCAATACCTGCATATGGCCGTGTTTTATTCCTCCAGTTTAGATATGGAACCTTACCAGTTAATAGTTTTACTGCTCGATGGTCGAAGAATAGTTCTGAGGCCAACAAGTGCTCAAACTGCAATACATATGAGGAATCAATTGAAGATGTTCTGTTTTTTTGTCCCCTATATAAGAGTCCTAGGGAAAAATGGATTATCCCATTGTGCAAAGCTTTGCCATTACATGATTGAGCTAATGCCTATAGAATTTGTAAATATGATTAGTCTACACTGGTTGTAAGTGCGGTCCCCAAATTTTTGACAGCTGCTTGGTCCATTCGTCACAGGGCCCCCTTAGTGTCAGATTTTTAATGTTGAGCCATATAGTAGGAATAGTGGGGAACAATAGATGGTTATGACTTTTGAATGGCTCTTCCTCTTTTTCCTGCTTTTATTCAATGGTTTTAGAGATGATATTCTCATACCAAATTTTAATATAATTTAGTGTTAATATTATGCTAATTAAAGTATCTGCTTCTATTATTCTATGTATAGCTTTTATGATCAATGTTTGAGATACAGTATTTATTTATCAATCTATTTACTGTATAACAGCACACTGCACTTTAGACTATTAGTACCAGAACAGTTCTCATGATTTACGGTCGAGATATAGCATTTATTTACAAATTTACTCACTGTATGACAGCACACTGCACATTAGACTGTCAGTACTAGAACTATTTTAATACAAGTGGTTCTTGCCTTAAAATGTGTCTTTCCTTAGGATAATAGATTAGATTATAAAGAAGCCAATGGTTGTTCTTGCTTTTAGTATTTACTAAGAGTTTTACCATTTATTTATTTATTTTTATGTACTGATGCATGGGTGACTGCACTCTAATGGTCTAAATTTTGACCGCATAAACAGAATTGAATTGAAGTGTTTAAATTTTCCCTTTTATACTGGAAATATGCCTTGCTTAATAGCCAAAAATTATATGTGCCATTTGTCGACTTGCGTGCATTTTATTTGGAACCCACGAGAAAAGCTCTGGAGAGCTTTAGCAAGTATACAGGCTCAAAGACGTATAACCAATTTAATAACTAGATTACATGAATGGAATTATGCACAGGTAGGTCAGGGAATAATGGGGAACTGACAAAGCGCATATCAATTTCTCGGGGGTTCACCAAGGTTGTGTACTGGCACCCTCTCTGTTCACTTAATATATCAATGATGTGGTTAAGGTGTTATTAAGGTGTGTTAATGATTCCCCATCTTTGAACCGGATTAAATTACCCATTCTGCTGTTTGCAGATGATTTTTTACTAATATATAAAACCCCGCTGGGCTTGCAAAATCTTTTAGATAAATTCTTGGAGTTTTGTGTGGACAGGGGATTAGAACTTATTATAACCAAAATGAAGTTTATGGTTTTGGGTAAGAATGTAACCAAATGTCATATTGTTAAGCTGGAAAGAAAGGATTGGAGAGGTTTTATGGCTTTGATTATTTGTGTATGACCCTGACTGATAAATATAAGTGTGGTTTCCAAATAAATAAAGGCTCACTTGTAATGTCCCATAGATCTAAAGCCATATTTTGTTTCCAAAAGAACACTTATACTTGTTCAATTTCTCCAGCTTTGGAGGATTATAGACCTGAAGCCCAGAGTGCAGCTTTATATGGAGCGGAACTTTAAGGTTGCACTGATACCCACAAGTTACTTGTAGCAGAGAACAACTTCATCAGAGCTGGTTTCTGTACCAGCAAGTACCCCCCTCACACTTCTATTTTGACCTAGGCATAAAACAAGCGTCTGATTTGAAACCTTTGTTATTCTGGATTCGTAGCTGGTCAACTAGAGGGACTCTCTGAAAGATTTATTATCCTGTGATCAAACTCAAAGGTTTCTTGGTAAAGTTTTATTCACAAGTGGTGTACAAAACTGGGATTACTCAGACTATGGAATATACCAGAGTCCATTTCCAAAGAGAATGTAATGATTTTAAAAACTGCATTTGGTCTTATGTGCTCGATAAGCAAAATACAAGGGGGAACTTTTGGCATGTGACTGAACAGTTTCTGGCATTTAAGCCAGTCCCAGCTTTTGAATCTGATATGGAGAATATCACTCCATCCTTGACCAGGAGCCTGTATGTGAGGTTTAGATTAGGCTGCCTTCCTACAAGATCTTTTACTGCAAGTTGGCGACGAGATCAGATCTCTGTAAATTATCCAGCATGTGGCCCAGCCCCAGAAACAATAGTTCATGTCATGTTTATCTGTCTGGAGTACTGTGTCAGGCGCAGAAGATGGCTCCGTTCTTTCTGTCTGATCATGTGGGCCATTCATTGCAACAACATGGAACGTATCATAAGGACTGATACATCTGGTTCAGTAGTTTTCTCCATTAGCTGATTCCTGTTTAATGTATGGCTAAAGTGTGAGAAGTTATTGAAACAATTTACATCTGTGTAATTGTGATTCTGAGCTATCTTTTGACTGCTACAAATCAGGTATCACTATGCATCAAGCACTTTATTGTTATTCATTCTTTAAATGATAGTGTGAATGAAATGGTTGTGACTTAAGATAATTGCTAATTGTCTGTATTATCCATTTGCTCAAGTCTAATTGTTTTTTACCTTGATTGTGAGGGATTTCTAGGGTGTAATGATTATGTGGCCAAAACTTCATAGATGTACGCTTGATGTGTAGGATTTCTTGTATTACTGCACATATGTTTTTACTATTTAGATTTTTTTTAAATGAGAGACTGTTTTATCTGTATTATTTAACAGACATATTTTTAATATGATGTTTTTAAGAAGTGATTTTATGTGTTCATAATAATTGACAATGATGATTTTGAATTTTTGTATGTCAACTTTGATGGTCAAGATACCAAAAAAAGTTTGATTGATTGATTGAAACGATACCAAAGTTATGGGACTTCTGCATCTGTGATTTTAAACCAATTGTTTCTGTTACTTTATGAACACCTAATGGTCTAAAGTGTATTTTTGCTGCTGACAGTTCCAGACATTTAGAGCTTCAGGTTGACCTTCACAAGAGCCATCAAGTTTGTCTCCATTATGTCAAATCAAACATATTTTTGACTCTAAGACGCTAGAACCAAAACTATCTTGAAAGAGTTTGTTTTCACTCTTAAGAAAGTGGACTATTAGTTTGGATGACAGGCCACCACAATTAACAATGTCACTGTTCTTGTTAGGTCCAGTAAAGGTTTCAGTAATTTAAACCTGAGCTCAACACTTGGTAGCTATGGTACAGAGCAGACAGCATTAACTTAAGAAAAAAATAATAACAATTGAGAAAAAGAGAGAATAATGTAATGAACACAATCACATCAAAAACAACTAAAATCCAATAGGTGGAACCCCAGATATGAACTTTTAATTTTTTTAATTAAATTAGCACCAAAAAGTGTTAAGTGCTATCTGTAGTCATGTGATTGTGCTTGACTGGTACCTAGGTGTGATTGAAGGCCAACTGTGATGAAATAAAAATCTAAAATCCTCTCTTCTCAGCCTGGGCCTTCGTCCCTCTAGTCAGAAAGGTACCAGTCCTAGCAGGAGATGAGATGCCCCAGAAGCAGTTTTAGGTGACCACAGAGGAGGTGTTGGAAAATGGGTTATTGGTAAGGGCAGGTAGGTACCTACACCTAGCAACAAGCCACTAACCTCCACCTAGGTACAGTTAGGTCTCAGTAAATTAATCCCAGCTCAACCCTTGGTAGCTTGGCAACGAGCGTCAAGGCTTAACTTAGGAGACAAAGTGTAAAGCATTCAAATATCACAAAACAGTAATCAAATAAAACACAGGAAACAGTTTAAAAGTCCAAAACCAATTTATAAAAATATTTTATATTTTTATCTTTAAAATGACACAAAAATGATTAAAATCGGTTCAGGGGAACCGGAGATATGAATTTTTAAAGAATTACTATTTTTCTAGCACTTAGAAACAAAAAGCGCCAATCGGGTCATCTGGTTGCACCAGGACCGGGGCAAAGTCAAAGTTTCAGGCCGACCGCGATGGAGCCCTGCTCGGCTACAGGTCGCGGGAGGCCTCGGTTAAAAAGTTACCTTCTGACTTAGCCCCTCATTCTGATTCTGGCGGGCGGCGGAGGCCGCCCGCCAGAATTCAGCCCTCCATAATACCGCTCCGCGGTCAAAAGACCGCGGAGGGTATTATGAGTTTTTCCCTTCCCACGAGGATGCCGGCTCGTAATCGAGCCGGCGGAGTGGGAAGGTGCGACGGGTGCTACTGCACCCGTCGCGTATTTCACTGTCTGCTATGCAGACAGTGAAATACTAGCGGGGCCCTCTTACGGGGGCCCCTGCAGTGCCCATGCCATTGGCATGGGCACTGCAGGGGCCCCCAGGGGCCCCGCAACAATCCTTACCGCCATCCTGTTCCTGGCGGGCGAGCCGCCAGGAACAGGATGGCGGTAAGGATTGTCAGAATCCCCTCGGCGGCGCAGCGAGCTGCGCCGCCTTGGAGGATTCTTAGGGGCAGTGGAAAACCGGCGGGAGACCGCCGGTTTTCCCTTTCTGACTGCGGCCAAAGCGCCGTGGTCAGAATGCCCAAGGGAGCACCGCCGGCCTGTCGGCGGTGCTCCCGCCCCCGTTGGCCCTGGCAGTTCTCTACCGCCAGGGTCATAATGAGGCCCTTAGTCTTTATTTTGAAGTTTTTCTTCACCGGGACGAACCTGCCAGTTGAATCCGACCTCCTGGAGCCCTTGTCCGGATACGCGATGTGGGTTTCCTCGGTGGAGACTTTTACCTTCGGACTTAGTCGTTTTTTCGAGATGAAAATCCTTCGACTGGGGTAAACCTGGATCTTGATCCGACGTCCATGGAGCCCTTCTCGGATACGATGGCTGGGAGGTCCCGGTCAACTTTTTACCTTCGGACTTAGTCTCTTTTTTGGATGTTTTTCTTTACCGGGACGAACCACGAAGTCAGGCCGGGTCGCGGTTGAGGCAAGCCGGCTAGAATTTCCGCGGCGGGTCGGTCCCTCTCTGGAGCTTTTTTCCAAAAATTCTCAAATCTTTTCCAAACTTCTGGGGCTTCACCCAGATGTTCTTTTAAGGTTCTTTTGGGGTCCACAGCTCACCCCAAGGGTCCAGAAGTTCTGTGATGGTCCTTGGGGGGTGCGGACTTCAACTCCCAGAATGCACCTGGCGTAAACTCCTTTTTGGCCACTGGATAGTGGTCAGCTGGTCGCTTTCTTCAGGAGTTGGTGCAGGGGACTCTGGTTAGCAATTTTTCACCTGTAGCAAACAGGGAGTCCCTCCTTGAACCAGTTGAAGCCAGGCAAAGTCCTTCTTGTGGTGAAGCCCAAGTGTGCAGCTGGTGCAGTCCTTCTGAGTGCAGGTTCCAGGTTCAGGCCAGGGGTCCAGCAGGGCAGTCCTTCTTCTCCTTAAGTTCTTTCTTCTTGAAATTTGGTGGGAATCTGAGGTGTGGGTGCAGGTCTGCCAGTTTTATCCTTGCTCCTGGGTGAAAAGCAGGGGGGCCCTGGTTCTCCAATCAGGGACAGGGTCGTCCCCCTGTGATGACCACTTCCTGGGAAGTATGGCAAAAATCCATCCCAGAAGGCAACAGTCTCTAAAAATCCAACATGGATGAATCTGATTTTTGGAGGTTACATCTGGCTGAGCCCACCCACTGGTGTGGCTAAAAATCATAAACACACCCCTCTCCTGCCCTCTCCTAATCTAATCAAGGGGGCACCTAATTGTCTGGGGTTGCAGGATGTGGGGGTGTTGCTGGGTGCTCCAAATGTCCTTCTCTGCCTTTGAAGACCAGTTTGGCAGCCCTCCCCCTTCCTGCCTCACCATCTGCTGAGGGGAGATTCCATTCCTTTGTGTGAAGCTAGGCCACTTCACACCTCATCAAGGCAGCCTGGCAGAAGCAGCTGCAGGCTGGCCAATCAGAGCACAGCAGCAAAAACAATGCAGAGCTGAAATAGGCAACTTTTTAGGTAAAGTCTAAACTTTTTACCTGGACAAGTTATATTAAATCCAACAACTGGAAGTTGTGGGATTTATTACAACAATCAATTTGATACCAAATTCTTGGTATGTAACATTTAAGGAGACTTTAAAATTTAAAATAATGTCTGCCCATTCTAGCCTATGAAGGCCATTTACTTCAATGAGGGAAAAACGAATTTGGCTGTTTTTACCTCACCAGGGCTTATAAATCTATTTTTATAAAGTCCCTGCTTATAGTTACATGGCACCCAGCCCTAGGGACACATAGGGCACACCTTAGGGGTGACTTATATGTAAAAATAAGGTAGTTTAAGACTTTGGAAGTACCTTTAATTCCAAAGTCGAATTTGCATATAACTTTAATTTAAAAGCAGCCAGCAAAGCAGGCCTGCCTTTAAAATGACACTGGGCACCTCAGCAGTGCACCTAGGTGTGCACCACCTATGCTGTGGTCCCTAAACCTACATGCCCTACCATATACTAGGGACTTATAGGTAGGTTAACTTAGCCAATTATAATTAGCCTAATTTGCATATCCATTTTACTCAGAGCACAGGCCCTGGGACTGGTTAGCAGTACCCAGGGCACCATCAAAGTCAGGAAAACACCAGCAAAAAGAGGAAAATGGGGGCAAAAAGTTATGGGGCCTCTGCAATCAGCCCTGTTTTTTCACACAACCCCCCCCAGCCCACACGCCCAGGAGACTCAGCCCAACCCTGGGAGAGTCTTCCTGGCTTGTTAGGCGAGGAAGACAGTGAAGAAAACTGGCTGTCCCTTTGCAGGGCCTACTCTGCCTTATATCCTCCTGTCAGGGTCACTCCCTATGGGTAGTGAAGCCATCCCAACAGTAAAAGGACCCAACTCAAACTGAAACTTTCCTCTAGGGGGGTCTTCCTCCTTTCTCTCTGCCAACTTGGGTAGTAAGGTGCCCACCTCCCCTACTCCAAACTTTGCTAGGGCAACACCTAGCTTACCCAAAGAGGTCACCCAACACTTGAGCAACCCCACCATGACCAATAGGGTCAGGGGGCCTACTTTGCTATTGGCCCTGGGGTCTGCCTCCCAGGCCAAGTACATTGCTGCCAGGAAGGCTAGCACCCAGCAGAGGCTACTGACAGCTGTCAGTACCCAGAACCACACCCTAAGCTCTCCACTGACAGGTGGCTGAGCTGCTTTAGGGGCATCTTTGGGGTCCTGGCACCCCTCTTGCTGTCTAGAGTGGGGGGCTACCACCTCCTGTGGCAGACACCCTCCTTCCACTCTCCCTTCTGTCAGTGCAGGGGCAACACCTTGCATCTGGACAGCTGCCTGACTACTCAGGACTTCCTTGGGGTCAGGTGAGGCCTCACCAGTGCCAACTCTGGGCTCCCCCCTTACTGGGGCAGAGGGCCCTTGGCTCCCTGGAACTCTCTTTAAGAGTGGCCTACCCTTCCTTTTCTTCTTTCCTTTTCTTTGGGACCCCTGTCTCCTAACTGTAGGGACTGACTCCCCAGGACTTTGGGTTGGGGGGGCGCCCTGGGCGACCACCCCATCTGTGACCAGACTCACCTCTGGGAGGTCATTGCCCAGGATACAATCTAGGGGAAGGTCAGCACTGACTACCACCCTAATCCAGTCAAGGATACCCTCCCTCTCTAGGGGCACTATGGCTACAGGTTTGGAGGTGACCTCCCCTGTGGCTATCCTGACTTTCTTTGTCTTTCCTGGGACATACATGTCTGGGGTCACTAACCGGTCACTCACTATAGTATGACTGGCACAGGTGTCTCTCAGGCCAGTGGTAGGGATCCCATTCACCTGAATGGGGTGGAAGTGCCTACTTCCACCCTCAGGGATCACCAGCTTACCATCTGGTCCTGTCTCCCAGCTTAATGCTAAGAGGACTTCATCATCTGAGGAATCCTCCTCCATGGCTACACTGGACAGCCCAATGCTAACCACCTTCTTTGGACAGGCTGCATCTCCTCTGAAGTGACCTGTCTGTTGACAGTCAAAGCAAGCCCTACTGTCCAAGAGCTTTTTTAACCCTGGGTCTCCCTGTCTCTGCTTGTCAGAGTTGGAGTGGGATTTACTCTCCTCCTTCTTAGGGTTCTGGGGTACAGAGGGAGTCTCTGTGGTGGGCTTACCACCTCCCTCCTTAGGTTTTTGGGGACCTGTCCCCCCCTTCTTGGATTCTCCCCCCTGGGACTTGACAACCACCCTGGTTCTCAACCACTCATCAGCTGCCTCCCCTAGCTCTCTAGGGTTGGTCTGCTTAGAGTCCACTAGATGCTGGCGTAACCTTTCTTGGGTACGATTGGTCAAGATGTGCTCTCTCATGATCAGATTGTATAACCCCTCATAAGTATCTACTTTGTTACCAATAATCCAGCCCTCTAGTGCCTTTAGTGAAATGTCCACAAAGTCAACCCAAGACTGGGTACTGACCTTCTGGGTGTCCCTGAACTTCATTCTATATTGCTCTGGGGTCAGACCAAACTTCTTGGCTAAGCACCTCTTCATACTAGGGTATGAATCTGCCTCCTCCCCCCTTAAGGTCAGAATCCTATCCCTCCCTGAGTTGGGGACCAACTCCCACAAAAGGGAACCCCAGTATTGAGGCCTAACCCTTCTCATTTGGAGTGCCCTCTCAAAGGCCCCCAGCCACTTATCTATGTCATCCCCCTCTACATAAGCAGGAACTACCCCCTTGGGTAATCTGGGGCAAACTCCCCCACCCATGGACACCTCAGCTTCTTTATCGCTGCTTCCATCTCTTTTTTCTTTGTATGCCCACTTTTTCTTTTCTAGGGCCAGCTTCTCTGCTTCCAAAGCTATGTATGCTAGCTGGGCCTCCAGCTCTCTTTCTCTGATGGATGGGTTCTCTCCTCCTGAAAGGACCCCCTTCCCACCACTAGCTTTGGATCTGCCCCTAGTGACTGTGTTTACTGAGGACCGTTCTTCCTCATCCTCACTTGGGCTCAGATGCCTTCCCTCCCCTGAGTGGTTAGAGCTTGCATCCTCCCTTCTTTCTCCCTCCTCTGGAGCTTCTTCTGACTCTACCTCTTGGGCCTCAGCCCATGCTGTCAGGGATGTGATCAGGATTTGCTTCCTGAGATCAGTGGTTGCAGGCAACCCTCTTTCAATACACAACCCCCTAAGCTGGACTACTGTCAGTGTGGGTAGGCTAGCCAGATCAAGCTCCATGGTTCCCTAGTTTTGGGTCAACAAAAACTTTTTGCAAAAATTGGAAACAAGAATTTAGAAAAATTAAAAAAATTCAATAATTGAAATTAATCCAAATTAAAAATTAAAAACTATTTTTGCACTAGGACAATTTTAAGGATTTTTAATTTGTTTTACCTAAAACTGTAACGTGATGTTGAACACAAGTACAGGATCCCGTCGCTGCTTCCAATTATGTTGGAAAATGGGTTATTGGTAAGGGCAGGTAGGTACCTACACCTAGCAACAAGCCACTAACCTCCACCTAGGTACAGTTAGGTCTCAGTAAATTAATCCCAGCTCAACCCTTGGTAGCTTGGCAACGAGCGTCAAGGCTTAACTTAGGAGACAAAGTGAAAAGCATTCAAATATCACAAAACAGTAATCAAATAAAACACAGGAAACAGTTTAAAAATCCAAAACCAATTTATAAAAATAGTTTATATTTTTATCTTTAAAATGACACAAAAACGATTAAAATCGGTTCAGGGGAACCGGAGATATGAATTTTTAAAGAATTACTATTTTTCTTGCGCTTAGAAACAAAAAGCGCCAATCGGGTCATCTGGTTGCACCAGGACCGGGGCAAAGTCAAAGTTTCAGGCCGACCGCGATGGAGCCCTGCTCGGCTACAGGTCGCGGGAGGCCTCGGTTAAAAAGTTACCTTCTGACTTAGTCTTTATTTTGAAGTTTTTCTTCACCGGGACGAACCTGCCAGTTGAATCCGACCTCCTGGAGCCCTTGTCCGGATACGCGATGTGGGTTTCCTCGGTGGAGACTTTTACCTTCGGACTTAGTGGTTTTTTAGAGATGAAAATCCTTCGACCGGGGTAAACCTGGATCTTGATCCGACGTCCATGGAGCCCTTCTCGGATACGATGGCTGGGAGGTCCCGGTCAACTTTTTACCTTCGGACTTAGGTGGTCATTCTGACCCTGGCGGTCTTTGACCGCCAGGGCGGAGGACCGCGGGAGCACCGCCGACAGGCCGGCGGTGCTCCAATGGGGATTCCGACCGCGGCGGTAAAGCCGCGGTCGGACCGGCACCACTGGCGGGGTCCCGCCAGTGTTCCGCGGCCCCATTGAATCCTCCGCGGCGGCGCAGCTTGCTGCACCGCCGCGGGGATTCCGACCCCCCCTACCGCCATCCAGATCCCGGCGGTCGGACCGCCGAGATCCGGATGGCGGTAGGGGGGGTCGCGGGGCTCCTGGGGGCCCCTGCAGTGCCCATGCCACTGGCATGGGCATTGCAGGGGCCCCCGTAAGAGGGCCCCTACATGTATTTCACCGTCTGCTGCGCAGACAGTGAAATACGCGACGGGTGCAACTGCACCCGTCGCACAGCTTCCACTCCGCCGGCTCGATTCCGAGCCGGGTTCATCGTGGAAGCCTCTTTCCCGCTGGGCTGGCTGGCGGTCTGAAGGCGACCGCCCGCCAGCCCAGCGGGAAAGTCAGAATTACCGCTGCGGTCTTTCGACCGCGGAACGGTAACCTGACGGCGGGACTTTGGCGGGCGGCCTCCGCCGCCCGCCAAGGTCAGAATGAGGGCCTTAGTCTCTTTTTTGGATGTTTTTCTTTACCGGGACGAACCACGAAGTCAGGCCGGGTCGCGGTTGAGGCAAGCCGGCTAGAATTTCCGCGGCGGGTCGGTCCCTCTCTGGAGCTTTTTTCCAAAAATTCTCAAATCTTTTCCAAACTTCTGGGGCTTCACCCAGATGTTCTTTTAAGGTTCTTTTGGGGTCCACAGCTCACCCCAAGGGTCCAGAAGTTCTGTGATGGTCCTTGGGGGGTGCGGACTTCAACTCCCAGAATGCACCTGGCGCAAACTCCTTTTTGGCCACTGGACAGTGGTCAGCTGGTCGCTTTCTTCAGGGGTTGGTGCAGGGGACTCTGGTTAGCAATTTTTCACCTGTAGCAAACAGGGAGTCCCTCCTTGAACCAGTTGAAGCCAGGCAAAGTCCTTCTTGTGGTGAAGCCCAAGTGTGCAGCTGGTGCAGTCCTTCTGAGTGCAGGTTCCAGGTGCAGGCCAGGGGTCCAGCAGGGCAGTCCTTCTTCTCCTTAAGTTCTTTCTTCTTGAAATTTGGTGGGGATCTGAGGTGTGGGTGCAGGTCTGCCAGTTTTATCCTTGCTCCTGGGTGAAAAGCAGGGGGGCCCTGGTTCTCCAATCAGGGACAGGGTCGTCCCCCTGTGATGACCACTTCCTGGGAAGTATGGCAAAAATCCATCCCAGAAGGCAACAGTCTCTAAAAATCCAACATGGATGAATCTGATTTTTGGAGGTTACATCTGGCTGAGCCCACCCACTGGTGTGGCTAAAACTCATAAACACACCCCTCTCCTGCCCTCTCCTAATCTAATCAAGGGGGCACCTAATTGTCTGGGGTTGCAGGATGTGGGGGTGTTGCTGGGTGCTCCAAATGTCCTTCTCTGCCTTTGAAGACCAGTTTGGCAGCCCTCCCCCTTCCTGCCTCACCATCTGCTGAGGGGAGATTCCATTCCTTTGTGTGAAGCTAGGCCACTTCACATCTCATCAAGGCAGCCTGGCAGAAGCTGCTGCAGGCTGGCCAATCAGAGCACAGCAGCAAAAACAATGCAGATCTGAAATTGGCAACTTTTTAGGTAAAGTCTAAACTTTTTACCTGGACAAGTTATATTAAATCCAACAACTGGAAGTTGTGGGATTTATTACAACAATCAATTTGATACCAAATTCTTGGTATGTAACATTTAAGGAGACTTTAAAATTTAAAATAAAGTCTGCCCATTCTAGCCTATGAAGGCCATTTACTTCAATGAGGGAAAAACGAATTTGGCTGTTTTTACCTCACCAGGGCTTATAAATCTATTTTTATAAAGTCCCTGCTTATAGTTACATGGCACCCAGCCCTAGGGGCACATAGGGCACACCTTAGGGGTGAATTATATATAAAAATAAGGTAGTTTAAGACTTTGGAAGTACCTTTAATTCCAAAGTCGAATTTGCATATAACTTTAATTTAAAAGCAGCCAGCAAAGCAGGCCTGCCTTTAAAATGACACTGGGCACCTCAGCAGTGCACCTAGGTGTGCACCACCTATGCTGTGGTCCCTAAACCTACATGCCCTACCATATACTAGGGACTTATAGGTAGGTTAACTTAGCCAATTATAATTAGCCTAATTTGCATATCCATTTTACTCAGAGCACAGGCCCTGGGACTGGTTAGCAGTACCCAGGGCACCATCAAAGTCAGGAAAACACCAGCAAAAAGAGGAAAATGGGGGCAAAAAGTTATGGGGCCTCTGCAATCAGCCCTGTTTTCTCAGGTTGCTCTTTTTCCCAAGCCACACCTTGAGGGTGGACACAGGAGATTTGCAAAAGGGAAGAATGTTTTTGCCACATTGGCTTTACATTGATAGGGGCACTGTGGGATTGTATTGAGTTAGGCACACTGGAACTGCTTCAAAAGTGAGTAGGGTTACTCCTGGGATCATTTCCCCTATTGGTTATGGTGGGTCCATGGGTCAACCCCCACCCACAGGCTAGGGTCTTTCATAAAATGTAGTACCTCCTCTTCCAAACACTACTGGAGCTATAGAAGGCTGAAGAAGGCCTGTACCAGTTCCTGAGACTTGTGAAAAGACCTATAAGGGTGGACCTGCTCCTACGTGTACCCAGGCCAAACAAATGGACTCCAAGGGTCAGTTGGCTGACCTGTGTGTCTACATGGGCACAACAAGCTTGAAGAGACCATTTCCCTAAAGTGCTCATTTAGCCAATGACAACTGAACCTGGACTGAACTTTGCTGTTGGCCTCTGCCTGACACCCTGAGAGCCTCTATATGCCTTCCCCTGTGGTCCTGGGGGCTGCAGATGTGCACTGCTATGTGGACACCAGAAGATTGACTGGGATATTTGAAGACTTACAAACACTATGGCCCTCATTATGACCCTGGTGGTCTTCTGACCGCCAGGGCCATGGTGGCAGTCTCACCACCGACGGGCCAGTGGTGAAGACCACCACATTATGAGTTTGCTAATCTGCCACATCCCTGCCTGTACCACCAGGGCGGTTGGACCCACCGGGCCGTAGGTTAACATCTTCAACCTGGCGGTCCTATGAAGACCGTTGGCAGCATTAGGAGTCAGCTTTCCATCAGGGTTTCTGCGATGGTAGTTCTGCCACGAAAACCCTGACAGAAAAGCTACCAGTGACAGGAAATTTATTTCTGGAAACCGGCTGATGACTCCCCCCCCTACAAGCCCAATACTCCCCCACCCCCCTCCATGCCAGAGCCCCCAACCCCCCTACCAGAACAGTGCCCCCACCTCCCTTCTAGTGAAGCACTGCCTTCCCCACATCCTCCCTCTAGTACAGCACCCCTACCCCCATACAAGCAGACGCACTCAAACACCCACATGCATCCCGCATACACTCATTCACACACCCCACATACACTCATTCACCAACACTGACATACATGCATTCACTCATAAGCATCCATACACGCATTCACTTCAAAATTCACACTTCAACATTCATACATGCATTCAACCATGCATACACACACGCAGACACACACACAAACACACACGCAGACACAACTCCCCCTACCCTCCCACCCATGTCAGATGTCCGACTTACATTGTCCAGCGAGGAGGTCATCCCACAGGGAACAGGAACGGGCACTTCCAGCGCCGGCAGTGGCCAGCCTTCAGGACTACACCAGGCCGAATTACAGGTCATAATATGGCTGGTGGAGACCTTTTGGCGCGGTGGTGGAACTACCCATGCCCCTCTAACCGCCAGCAAGACAATTGGAGGATTTCCACCCAAAATGTGGCAGAAATCCTGCAGTACTCGTAATATGCTGGCGGTCTTCTCGCACAAGTTTTAATGAGGGCCTATGTCTTTACAAGTTCAAGATTGGTCCAATTTGCAGAATGTATGCCTCTTTATTTAGATATCTGACTTGCCAATGGGGGGGCAGTTTTATTGTGGTACCCAGCCTATTTCCTGCCCAGATCGACCCTGCATGCAAAGCCACACCATCCATTTAATGTTTTTTTATGAAAAATGGCACTTTCTGAATGGTCACCCCAAACTTTTTGTCTTCCTCCTGTTCTTTTTCTGACCTCGTTTCTGTTGACTTTAGGACTATGTGACCCTTACTACTGCTAACCAGTGCTAAATTGCTTTCGCTCATTCCTTGAAACATGATAGAATTGGTATATACACAATTGTCATATTTAACATGTCCCAGGCCTGCCATTGCAGCCTGAAAGTAGTGTCCCATTGCCATGTGGACTTATCATTTAAAACCCTTTGCCAAGCCTTAAACTCCCCTTTTATTACATATAAGTCACCCCTAATGTAGGCTCTAGGTAGCCCATAGGGCAGAATGCTGTATAATCAAAAGACACGACATGTACCTTTTAGTATTTCACATCCTAGTAGTGAAAAACTCCCAAATTCGTTTTTCACTACTGTGAGGCCTATTCCTCCCATTGGATAACATTGGGGATTCCCTATTACATTTAATAAGCTGTAATTCCTAGAACCAGAGGTGGTAGATATGTCATGCCTGGTGTCTATGAACTTGTAATAATAAACCCTCTTTAATGGTGAAGTCGGATTTATCCTAACAGGTTTGAAACTGCCACTTTTAGAAAGTTGACATTTTCCTGGCCTTAGCCATCTGTGCCTGCAGCCTGTCTTAGGTCACATGACTGGGTGTAACAACAGTTAGGACTTTGTGAATTCCCTCCAGACAGTCACACAATAGAGGGATTAGCTGAGCCTGAATGGCGTATTAACTGGCTTGATAGAGGCAGAGCTAAGCACAGCCCCACTTGCACCTGATTAGGATGTGCTCTGGTACCACACAATAGGCTTAACAACCCTATATTTTCAGTGCAGCTAGCTTGGAGCCAGGGCAGGGGAGGCAGGAAACCCCTGGAATATCAAATAACACTTCTAGAAATGTTTCCCACCTTCTAGAAGCACAGCACTAGGGTATAAAAATAGGGTCCTGAGACCCACTTTTCAGTTCAATACTTGATCTACAGAAGGACTCTCAGATGACTGCCTGCTGCTGTGATCTGCTGTGCACTCTGCCTGACTGCTGCTGTACCTGGAAGGCCTGCTTTGCTGCCTGGAACCTGCCTTGAATTTTCAGAGGCAAGCCATGCTTTGGAGCCCTGTATCTTCACCTGCAGCCAGGACTTCAGAAGTGACTCCAAGGGATAGTTTTGCTGGCCACCTCTTCAGAGCCACAGGGCCATAACAGGCTCCCACCATCTTAAACCTGCACCTGGACCCAGCCTGAGGGAGTCCTATACTACATGTGGTCTCCATTTACTCATGGACCCTTGGTTGTAGTGCTAAAGGAGCCTCAATGGCCATTTTCTAAAATTGAGAACGTGCTATTTTGAACCGTAAACTTTAAAAATTCATAACTCTGGTTCTACCAATTGGATTTTGATGGTTTTGGTGTTAAATATTCTAATAAGGTTAGCTCTATTTTACAAAATTGGTTTGGGATTTTTGTAGGGTTGGGTGTTCACTGTATTGTTTATGTACCACATAAATAGTTAACACATTGCCTCTAAGTTTAGCCTGACTGCTTGTTGTGCCAAACTAACCAGGTTTAAGCACAGGTTCAATTAATGACTTTTTCTGGGTCACTCTGCAAGGGATTGTGGCTGTTGCTTGACCAGGGCTCAAACCCCAGTCAACCAACAACCCAATTTCTCACATAGCTCAAATGGAGATTTCGTCACAATTCCTGTCTGATGGGATATGTATGGGCATTAGTTTCTGAGGCAGGAGAAGCAGTAGCAGTGTACAGATCTTTGTGGTTGAAATCATGAAAATTGAAAGACCATCAGAAAACGCTAGTCTAGTACCTTCCTTTTACAGGTCTAAAGCTTCACAAGGAGATGCTGAATGAGATCATACAGCATTCTGCTGATGAGAAGAATATACTAAAACCTTTCAATTTTTTCCAAGGGAAGAAATCTTTCTTTTCAGAAACAGCCTTTTTTTCTGCAACAGGAAATTAGTCATCCTTTTCAAGGCCAAGTTCGAGGTTGGGGAGCTTTGGTCGCTGGCAAATCCAAACCACAGTGACTTTCCATGAAGGAGTCCAGTCAGTAATGGCTATCTGGAAGTGGGAGCACATCTGCAGTTCATTCATCATCAATTAACTCTGAGAGATTCAGACCAGTGGGTCTTCTCGATAATTTGCCACGGTTACTAGATTCCATTTCTCAGTACTCCACCAGCAGAGTGAAGAACTAGTCCATTATCATCGGAGAAAGCAAAGGCAGACGCCCTGAGAATAGGAGTCCAAACATTACTCTTGAAAGAAGCAGTGATTTCAGTTCCACAGCATCAAGAAAAGAAGGGTTTATATTCTATACATTTTTGGTCAGGAAACCAGGGGGTTCTTTTTGTCCAGTATTAGATCTCAAATCCCTGAATAAATTTGTCAGGTTGGAGCATTTCCGTATGGTTATACTTGTGTCAACATTTTCTCTGATCTGCGCCTTCCTTGCAATGTTGGACTAGAAAGACACATACTGCCATGTAATGGTACACAAGCTGACTCAGACATTCTTGAGGTTTGATGTGGAAGGGAAACATTATCAGTTTCTTGTTCTCCCATTTGGTCTGGCAATGTGTCTGAGAACATTCACCAAGGTATTTTCCGCAGTGGTGGCATGTTTACAACATACTAAAATTTTAATCTTCCTGAACATAGATGACTGGTTAATTTGTACTCCTTTTCTTCCACAAGCTCTGACAGCAGTGGATTCTACCACAACTCTTCTTCAGGAGATGAGCTCCAAACTGAATTTCTAAAAATCCCATCTAGCACCCATCCAGAGGATTCAATTCATAGGGGCTGTATTCAACACAAAGTAAGGAGATGTTTCTTCCACTGGACAGAATCAAAACAATGCAGTCTGCCTTACATTCCCTATTGCCTCAGATTTCAGCCCCAGTCAGGCAATGGCTAAGGGTATATATCTTAATGACTGCAACTATGGCAGCTGTCCCATGGGCTTGTTTACACTTTGCACCTTTGATAACTCATTTTCTGGGTCATTGGAATGTTGTCACTGTCTCCCCAAAAATTGTTCTAGATTTGGGTTGGTGGCTCCATACACCTAATTTTGAGAAAACAAATTAATTCCAACTCCTACCTCCTGCTCAGTTGACAACAGATGCCTGTTTATGAGGTTAGGAAGCAACCCTGGGAGAAATTGAGTATAATGGACAATGATCAGAGGAGTAAAGAGTTCATTCCTCGATTTAGAAGGACTTGGCAGCTGTGTCGAATGAAGCCCAGTTTTTTCATTCTCATTTGATAGGAAGACATCTGATGGTTAATATAGACAATCAAGTAACCAGGTGCTACTTGAATCATCAGGGAGCTACAAGAAATCTTTAGTTAAACTTGTTGAGATCTCTGATGTATTCATGGGCAGAGGCAAACCTTATATCAATGAAGGCAGTGTACATTCAAGAGGTATTGATTGTATTTATGCGGACAGTATCAGCCACAACCTTTCCTCCTTGGTGATTTACAATCTAGCTCAATCACTGTTTATAGACAGGTGTTCAGAACTCCCTGGAGAGACTTACTTGCTTTTTCCCAGAATGTGTTACTCCTAGTGGGTTGTGCAGAGATGGACTGTCCTCAAGAATGGGCAGTGGACTTGCTGTCAGTATGCCCTGAGGGTGCTTCAGAAGATTTGGGAGTAGAAGGTGTTGGTGATTTTGACAGCTCTCTTCTAGCCAAGGCATCAATTGTTTTCCCTTTTGTTGACGCTTCTAGGGCAGGGTCCTAAATCTTCTCTATTTCCATCCCCTCTATAATTTCCACTGTTATCACTGCAGAGGTTACATCTTCGAAGACTAACAGCCGGGAGCTTGAAAGGTTAGCTTTAGAGAAAATGGGATGCTTCCTCTAGCATAGCAGAAGATATTCAGTTGTCCAGAAAACATTCTACTCTTTCTGCATATAAGAAGAATTGGGGGATATTTACTAGATGGTGTGTCTGAAAAGGTTTGAACCCAGTTTTTGTGGATCCTTTCCAGATTTTAGAAATGTAATGGGAGGGCTTCCTAAAGAATTTGTCCCTAGCAACATTAGCCATTCAATGCGTAGCTATAAAATCTGTTAGAGGTTCAAGTGAAGAGTTGGATAAGGTCATTTCTTTTGCTTATGTGAGTTGAGACATTTTAGTTTACGGAAACCAGTCCAGCAGATGAGCTATCCTACATGAAACCTACCAACAGTTCTTAGGGATTTGCAGCCTCATCCTTTGAACTTTTAGGAGAGGCAGGGTTGGTTCATAAAGAACTTGTCCCCGCCTACATTAGCTGTTCAGTGGGCATCTGTAGAAGTCTGTTAGAGGTTTTAGTAGAGCGTTGGATATGGTCTCTTCTTTGGCTTATGTTGTGATGTTTTAGGTTATGGAAACTAGTC
The DNA here is from genome assembly GCF_031143425.1 of Pleurodeles waltl. Classification (NCBI taxonomy): domain Eukaryota; kingdom Metazoa; phylum Chordata; class Amphibia; order Caudata; family Salamandridae; genus Pleurodeles; species Pleurodeles waltl. The sequence goes on from NC_090444.1 coordinate 306,120,840, forward strand.
CAGTAGAGCTCTCCTACATGGCTTCCTGACTTGATGCTTACAGGATGGGACGAGGGAGGGAGTATCCATAAAAGGATCACAAAAATAAAAGAGGCACTAGAGTCTAAGATGCCTGTCTCGGACGGGCCCGCCCTCACTTTGTTAGGACTGTGATGAGGAGAACCTTACTTAGGGTAATGAAGTTTACTCAAGTAATGAGTTCATTTTCTGCAACTACTGCGGTACAGGAGGTAATAATTTCAAAAAGCTTATGTGTTGCCTCCTGGCTTTTTTCCATGTCCTTGTTACATGCCTTGTTTCTTCTCCCGCACCTCCTTTTTGTCTCATGTCCCAGTTCCTGTGTTCCCCTTACCATTGAAGGGTTTTATGTCAGTAGATAGAGCAGCTACTTGTCAGAGGCAGTAAATATGGTCTTTTTGAATATTGCTTCCAACCTTTATCATAGCATGACTATTTGGTGATGATTTCGACAGCCCACAACCGCCAAGAAATCTTGCTAGTCATTCTGCCGTCACACATTACCACCAGATGCCCAGCATCCCGGATTCCTCTGTGGCTTATCAACTGCTCTGTTGGTCCACCTGACCACCTCTATCAACGCATTTGCTGGTCTTGTGTGGTTTCCCGTTCCACAAGTTCCACATAACATTTCAAACATAACATGTATGCACAGTATGGCATGCCTATACGTTTTGTGACTGTATTGTGACATAACATATCAGTTTCAACACAACTACTCCTAGATTCTAGTTGTGAAACCGTACAAAGTCTCTGCTGGACCTTTACCTGCAGCTTTGACCCGAGTATCCCTGCCAGCTCATTGAATCATTTGTCATCAACCTCAAACACTGCCACCATGCAATGCAATCCACCTCCTTTACTCCTTGACTTGTCATGGGGACCCAATATGAAATTGGAATCTTGGTTTAAATCATATTCAAAATACTTAATTGCAATAAATGACAAACAATTTATAATGAATGCAAAAAAACCTTGTTACGAAGGCCCTCATTACAACCCTGGCAGTTGGTGTAAAACTGGTGGTAATACCGCCAACAGCTTGGTGGTCATTACCACCAAATTATGACCATGGCGGATAGATCTCAGATAGACAGCCACTTTTGCGGGGTGGTACCAACGACATCAAAAGCCAGGCGGAAACACTGCACAGAAGTGAATGGACTCACAATTGGAGACAGAGGAAACACCAATGCCACCATGGACACCGAGCTGCATGTCTTCGCCATGGTCTTCTATGTGCTGCTCCACCACGAACACCAACAATGGTGAAGATGACAATGGTGAGTACAGCCACCTAGCACACAAGGGAGTGGGGGAGGAAAAAGAGAGTGGCACACACACACACACACATAACACACACACACAACACCATACACACAATCAGCTGCATTACTAAAACATATTTACTCCGTAACTCGGATGAATAATGCACCATACACACAATCAGCTGCATTACTAAAACATATTTACCCTGTAACTTGGATGAATAATGCAAGGACACAATACATGTACTAAAGTGAGTCTACTAAGATCAACACAGTATAGATAAAGTTTAGCCAATGTAACAGATAATTACAATTGTACAGTTCAAGGGACACTGCCCAGGTTTTCAGTTTGCGTGGGCCGCATGGCCACAGGCCAAGGCCCCACTCGTCACCTGCATCAACACGGAGAGAACACTGCGGGGGCATCAGTTGGTAAATAGGCAGGCACCTCAGGGGAACTGGGGGCACCTCAGCCGGGAGATGAAACAAGACCACTGGTTCTGGAGGGGTCAACATGCCCTGTGCTTGGTCCTGGGGAGTGCAAGGCCATGGTCTCTCAAGTGGGTGACTTGCCTACATGCTCTGGAGGGGGAAACATGCCATGTTCTTGGTCCTGGGGAGGCTGGGGTAGGTGGGTGTCCTACCCACTGGTTCTGGAGTGGGCATTGTGCCCTGTGCTCTTGATCCTGGGGAGGTTGGGGTTGGTGGGTGTCTTACCCAGTGGTTCTGGAGGGGGCATCCTGCCCTGTGCTCTTGATCCTGGAGAGGCTGGGATTGGTGGGTGTCTTACCCACTGGTTCTGGAGTGGGCATCGTGCCCTGTGCTTTTGATCCTAGGGAGGCTGGGGTTGGTAGTTGTCTGACCCACTGGTTCTGGAGGGGTCATCGTGCCCTGTGCTCTTGATCCTAGGGAGGCTGGGGTTGGTGGGTGTCTTACCCACTGTTTCTGGGGGGGGGGCATCGTGCCCTGTGCTCTTGATCCTGGGGAGTGCAAGGTCATAGTCCTTCAGGTGGGTGTCATACCCACTGGATTTGCAGGGGGCAGCCCGCACAGCAGCCCATGGAGGCAGGACTACATACCGTCCGCCAGCGGTGATGGCTGTTCAGTGGTAGTGGTGCTGCTGCAGCTGCTGATGGGGGGAAGCTCCAGCCCATCCACTGCAGCCTCGGATGGCTGCCTACTGGTCGTGGTGGTGCTGCTGCTGCTGGTGGGGGGAAGCTCCAGCCCATCCCCTGCAGCCTCGGATGGCTGCCCACTGGTGGTGGTGATACTGCTGTTGCGGCTGAGGGTAAGCTCCAGCCCATCCCCTGCAGCCTCAGATGACTGCCCACTGGTGGTGGTGGTGGTGCTACTGGTGGGGGGAGGCTCGCGCCCATCCCCTGCAGCCTCAGATGGCTGCCCACTGGTGGTGTTGGTGCCGCTGCTGCTGGTGGGTGGAAGCTCCAGCCTATCCCCTGCAGCCTCGGATGGCTGCACAACCATGGTTGGTGGTGGGGGCTCTGTCTGAGCTCCTGCCCCCATGCCCCTTGCCCTTTCTGCCTGCTGGAGTTGGCTTCTTGGTCTTCCTGGAAGCAGCTGGGGCAAGCTCCTTGTTCTTCTTGGCAGCAGCTGGGGCAGGCTCATTGGTCTTCTTAGCAGCAGCTGAGGCAGGCTCCGTGGTCTTCTTGGCAGCAGCTGGGGCAGGTCCCTTGGGCTTCCTAGCAGCAGAAGCTGGTTCACGCTCCTTACCCTGGAGGCTGCCTGCTGCAGGCTCCTTTACCCTCAGGACATGCCCTCTGGATCCTTTCCCACCACAGCTGGGTGTGGTGACTACTGGACGCCTGTACTGAGTTGCTGAGGTGCTTGGCTGGGTTTTTGCCACCCTGGCCAGATGTGCAGGACAGGGGGGAGAGGGGTAGGGAAGAGGTCAATAGTGGATAGGAAAAGCTTTTTATGGACACTAGAGCGGGAAGAGGTGTCTGTATGCTAAATTTGGTTGCAGGTGCATGGGCTGGATGCTGTTGTGCTTAGCGGTTATTTTTAGATTTGGCCGATCGGTTGTCCGTCCTTGATTTTGCTGTCCTTAGCTTTGAGAGGGAACCCGGAAGTATATTTAACTTCCGAGTTCTTGTGCGTACTGCCAGCGCACTCGCTAGGCGTTCTGAAACTAAGACGCCGATATTTTTATACGGAGGCAATTTTCGGGAAGATTGGGGTGAGTTTGATTGTTAAGTGGAGTAGTTTGTTTGGGACTTGTATAACGGACTTTAATAAGACCACATTAGTTATTTGATGCTTGTGATATACGTAACGGTTATAGGTATTTTAGATTTATGAATCTTTTTACAGAGGTATCACTAGACACTACTCTTGTATGATTTAATGACTATGCCTAGAAGACATTGATTACCACTTTTTTGGTTAAAAGTGTGCGAACTGCAGCCATTTGAGTTAAATTTGTTCTTTCTTGACAGTTGATTGGAACTTCCATTCGGTGAATCTATACATTGGAGCATATCGGTTTTGGACTAATTGGCATTACTGTGTATTACTTAAGTGTTAATAGACTTTTAAGGTATTGTGATATAAAACATGTATAGTTTGGTTGCTTCACGGCACTATGGGTTGCACGATTGTGGTTGAGACTTAGTTTGAAATTAATCTATCACATATCTGTAGCATGCTGTTGGTGTTTTATTTCTGTAGTGGTTGTGGGTATGTGTTTGAAATTCTTTGAGTAATTGTCAATTGGTGATTGACTTCCCTCTCACCAAGCTTAAGTTGATTTTATAAGTTTCACATTTCACCTCCCTTTGGGCTTTGACACAAACTTATTACCAACTTGACGGTTGAGCATATTGGTCTTAACTCGTTTGTGTTGTTTATGATTTCTAGACCTGAAGAAGTCGTAAGGGATGTAAACAATTCCTAAAGACGAAATACGTGTTGGCTGGAATGCTGGAATTACAAATTTCTTTGGATTGCAGACTGTTCAATATGAAATCACATTTTGAATAAACTTTGGACTGATCAAGTGACTTTACTATTTGACTCCATGACCTGCATGGTGCAACATGGACTGATCTGTGCAACTATTTTCTATGTGAATTGTACATCTTAATGTTCCTGGTGTATTTTTAGGGGCCCCTCATTGTGCATTTCTTGAGTTGAGAGGTTGTTTGACCTCTAAGGGTTGGGTGTTTCCCTTGTGAGGCTCCCCGGCACTTACATAGGTAGATTGGCATCCTGAGCGCCACATCTCCTCAAATTACACCCCGTTCTATAATTTTTGCTGTTGTGCGGTGGATGGCTGTTGGGTGTCTGAGTGCTTGTGTTTGTGTACTTTAGGAAGGGGGCCGACACAGTGGGAGAGGACGCAGGGGATGTGTGCATGGATGTTGTGGAGGTGTTTGACAGCTAGGTGTGTGTTCTGCTAGATGTGTTGGTGATGCTGGTAGTGGATGATGGTGTAGTGCATGCAGGTGTGAGTGTTGACGGAACTGGGAGGGAGGTGGAGGAGGAGGAGGGGGACACAGTGGAAATTGTGGATGTTGGTATTTCTGCATTTGATGGTGTTTGCGTGAGTGCCTGTGGGATGAAGTGGGGTGTTTGTGTTTGCCTGTACCACTCATGTGTGTTGTCTTGTGTGCATTTTCATCTGCCTGTGGGCTTGAGATAGGTTGGGGTTGAGAAGAATGGGTTTGGGAAGAGGAAGTTGGAAGGGGGAGGGTGGAAACAGGGACAATGGCTGCCATCAGAGAAGAGGCCAGAGACTGGATTAATATCTATTGGGTTGCCAAGCCAGTGTGAATGCCCTTTAGGAATGCATTTATTTGTTGCATCTGGGCTGCCAGCCCCTAGATGGTATTCACAATGGTTGGCTGCCCTACAGAGATGGATCTCAGGAGGTCAATAGCCTCCTCACTCAGGGCAGCAGGGCTAAGTGGGGCAGTGCCTGAGGTGTCTGGGGTGAAGGAGATGCCCACCCTCCTGGGTAAGCGGGCACGGGCAACTCGATGAGGGGTTGCTGGGAGGGCAGGGCTGGTATGGAGGGTGGCGGCTGTACCTGTAGACGGGGTGGTCACAGAGGTGTCCGCCATCACCAGGGAGCTTCCATCGGAGGAGGTATCTGTGCCCGAACTGTCCCCTCCAGTTTCCACTGTGGTGCTCCCCTTGCCCTCCCTCACACTGGTGCCCTCACCGTTGGTGGACTCTGCCTCCTGGGTCCTGTGGGATGCAGCTCCCCCCGTTGCTGGTGCCTCTGCTCCTCCGCCAGATGATGCTAATGCACATAAGGACAGGGTGACAAAACAAAAAAAGGGGGGAAGATAAAGGAAACACTTGGTCGGTGGCTGCACCAACACCACTGTTAGAGTACACAGCACCCTCACACACAGGGAACAGCCCTATGCAATATGCCCAAACACTAGCAGAGAAATAGTTAGCAGCCAAGGCATGTGGAGGGGCACACACCAGCATATCCAGCACACCTGGGACCCACACAGCCGTGACCAGTTGTGGATGCCTACGAGCTAGGTAGCAAGATTATCCCTTCTGACCCTAGCCACCAGGAGACCTATGCTGCAATGTCAGGCCTGGCCAAGGGGCACCCACTGACACACATCCCCCACCCGGATACCACCCTGCCATGCATACATTGAAATGACGAGCACTGTATTCACCCCCTTGTGGCTGCTGTAATGCCCTCAGGATAGACCACCGCCAGTATGCAGGCCATGAGGGGGCTCAGGGTTTGAGGGGCACCCCGTCCTCGTTGGGAGGCCATCCCCAGCTGGGCCTCCGCAGTCTTAAATGACCAGCGTCACAGGTCCTCCCACTGTTTCCAACAGTGGGTGCTCCATCTGGCGTAGACACGCAGGGTCTGCACGTCCTTGGTGATGGCACACAATATACCTTTCTTTTGATGGGCGCTGACCTGCAGAGGCAATACACACAGGAAAATGGAATTATTCAAACAGTCCTGCTTGTTACACTTATGGCCCACCATACCCCCTCTCATCACCATTTACACACACATGGCCCAGCACACAACCTGTGCGCCACCCAGTGGACATCCTCCCACCCCCCTTATATGAGGCCTTCACACACCATTCCAAGCATTCATGCCGCATGCATTGTGCCGCCAGTGTACTCATCTGTTGGTCTGGAGGCCCATACAGCAGTCGGTACTGGGGTAGGTCCCCATCCTCCAGTTTCTTCAACTCCGCCAAAGTGAAGGCAGGGGCCTTTTCCCCAGTCACACAGGCCCATGCAGTGTAGGTTCTCTCCTATTGAAGGTCAGGTAGCAAGTGAGGAATCAGGTAGAAAATGGCGGTCACGTCAGCAGTGGTGCATACCGTCACCATGAGCGTAGATCACCATTGGCCACTGTAATGTAGGGCCCAATGTTAACCAATGAGGAGTTGCACTGCGTTTCCCGGCCGCCTCCCGCAATGGCGCACAACATCAGCGGAATTACCTCACTTCCACCTGTCCCACCACGGAGGATAGGCAGACAGCATTTCAGGGAGGGCAGGCCCTCGTAAATAACTGCGTCACTGTTTGAATTTGGACATACAGGACAATTCTCACTGACCCATTACAATTTGTCGGCTTGCATCGTACTGTTGTTGCCCCATTGTTCAGTTTGTGACCGGTTCCTCACTCTTTTGTTCCTTAGATTGCTACCGCTGTGGATGACTAGAAGATGGAGACATACACCGTGTACATACCCCTGGTGGACTTGGCTACACTGGAGGACAGGCACATCATCCTGACCTATAGACTTGACAGGGCTGCAATCACAGAGCTGTGTGCCCACTTGGAGCCTGACCTGACATCTGCTGTCCATCACCCCACTGGGATCCCCCTCTTGTGCAAGTTCTAACAGTGCTCCATTTCCTTGCAACTGGTTCTTTTCAAGTGACAGTGGGCTTGGCAGCAGGAATGTCACAGCCAAGTTCTCAATAGTGTTGACCGGAGTGTTGTCTGCCCTGATTAAATACATGTGCAGCTACATTGTATTTCTCCAGGTGGAAGATGTGGCCACAGTGAAGGCTGACTTATATGCAATGGGACATATCCCCAACATAATTGGGGTGATTGATGGAACACATATTGCTTTTGTACCCCCATCAAAATGAACAGGTGTACAGAAATCGTAAGAGTTTCCACTCAATTAATGTACAGATGATGTGCTTGTCGGACCAGTACATCTCCCATTTCAATGCTAAGTATCCTGGGTCAGTGCATGATGCCTTTGTCCTGAGGAATAGCAGCATCCCAAATGTGATGGGCCATCTACAGAGGCACAGAGTGTGGCTAATAGGTGAGCCCTGGTCCCCACCCAGTATATGTCGGTGTATGGGTTTGGTGTGGGCCATATGGGATAGTGCGTGGCTAAATGTTGTCCCTCAATATTTGCAGGTGAATCTGGTTACCCCCAACTATCATAGTTACTGACCCCTGTGAGAAGTGCGAGGACAAGGGCAGAAGAACGTTACAACGAATCACATGGGCGAACCAGAAGTATCATAGAATGAATCTTTGGCCTCCTGAAGGCCAGGTTTAGGTGCCTCCATCTAACAGGTGGATCCCTGTGCTACACACCCAAGAAGGTCTGCCAGATAATAGTGGTATGCTGCATGTTGCATAACCTTGCCCTGAGACGCCATGTGCCTTTTCTGCAGGAGGAGGAGGAGGCTGGAGATGGCCGTGTGGCAGCAGTAGACCCTGTGGACATTAAGGATGATCAGGCAGAGGATGAGGATGTGGATGAAGACAACAGAACAGCACTCATCAGACAATATTTCCAATGACACAGGTAAGACAGTGTTACTTCACATTTCATTGTCATTATTGTGTAATTCTTTGGCACAGGCATGCAGTTATTTCCCAATTCTTTGCCCACTTACTGTATCCTTTGGCAACTCATTTTTCAGATGTTGGTGCCTCACAATAGCTCCTTGTGTGATCACTGGAGCCAACTACATGTCTTTCATATGTGCTCTTTTTCTGTACAGTTGATTTGCAATGTTTGTACCTGTTACAATGAATACATATTTGATATACATGGCATACTCCAAAATGTTTTATTTTCAAAGGGTGCTTATTGAAGTGCTAATATATGGAGGGGCAAGTGCAATGGGATGGGGTGATGATGGAGGAAATTCCAGGGTATAGTTCCAGTATGTAGCACAGGTGCATTGTCCATGGGGACATAGGAAGAGGAGCAATGGCAGATCAAGGTGGACAGGGTGACAGAGTGGTAAACGAGGGTAACATTCAGGAGAGTCTCATTTCCTGGTGGGGGTCTTGGCAATAGTCTCTGGCTTCTGCCTGGATCACAGGGAACGTTTGCAGGGTGGTTCTTCTTCTGCAGGGGGAGGGGTGCTGGTGGCCTGTGAATCTTGTGGCGGGCCTCCTGACCACTAGCAGCAGTGGAGGTGGAAGGCAGTTCAGATGTCTGGCTAGTGGCAGGGGCCCGCTGTTCTGAGACTGCCTCCCTCATTATATTGGCCATGTCTGCCAGCACCCCTGCTATGGAGACCAGGGTGGTGTTGATGGCCTGCAAGTCCTCCCTGATCCCCTGGTACTGTCCCTTCTGCAGCCGCCTGTTCTCCTGCACATTGTCCAGAATCTGGCCCATAGTGTCCTAGGAATGTTGGTATGCTCCCAGGATCTCTGCAAGTGCCTCCTGGAGAGTTGGATCCCTGGGCATGTCCTCCCCCTGGTGCACAGCACTCCTCCCAGTTTCCCCCCGGTATGTGCTTCTGTCCCCTGAACCATGTGCCCACTGCCACTGACCCCAGGTCCCTGATTGTCATGAGTATAAGGTGGGTCCTGGGGTCCCTGTAGAGGTGGACACACTGCTGATTGACGTGTCCTGAGGACAGAGGTGTGGGTACGCTGGGTGGGTGCTGTAGTGGTGTTTCCAGATGGGGAAGGTTCTGTGGTTGTCTGTGACTGGGCTTGGGTAACCGACTGTCCAGAGGTCCCTAATGGGCCACGTTGGTCATCCAGATCCAGGCGACCAGAGTTGCTGTCATCACTGTGGGCCTCTTCTGTCGGGGGACTGGATATTGCTGGCACTTCCTCTCCACTGACATTGGCTGGGATACCTGTGGGGATGTAAATGATGTGTTATTTTTGTGTGTGTGACATATTGTGCATCAGTGGCTTGTCCTCTTTGGTTGTATATGCCCTGGCAGCTTCTACTTGTGTAAGTTGGTATGTGGTGAGCTAGCTGATTCTCTATAGTGTGCATGCTTTAGTGAAAGGTGTCCATGCAGTCCTGTGAGTGGTGTCCATTTATTGGTATGGCATGCAGTGCTTGGCATTGGGATGAGTGACATGTGATGGTGGGGGTGTGGGAGGTGGTGTTGTGATGGGAGTGAGAGTGAGGGTTAGGGTGGGGGTGTGTGGTCCTACTCCGGCCAGGCCCTCAGGATGCATGATTGCCAAGACTTGCTCCTCCTATGTTGTTAGTTGTGGGGAGGAAGTGGGGATCCACTGCCAGTTCTCTGTACAGCGAGTTGGTGTCTTGCTGCAATGGAACATACCTTCCCCCATAGGTCGTTCCACCTCTTCCTGATGTCATCCTTAGTTCTTGGGTGCTGTCCCACGGTGTTGATGCTGTCCACGATCCTCCGCCATAACTCCATCTTCCTTGCAATGAGCCCTGCTGCACCTGTGCTCCAAATAGCTGAGGCTCTACCCTGATGATTTCCTACACCATGACCCTTAGCTCCTACTCTGATTCGAGGGTGTCTTTGTGGTGCCATGGGTGTTGTGTGAGGTGTGTAGGTGAGGGTGTGTAAAGTAATGTGTTGGGGTGTGTGAAGTGGGGTAGGTGAGTGGTGTATAGGTGTGAGTGGTGTGTGGCTCTAGTTGTGTCAGTGGTCTTGCTGTCTCTCTCTGGCTGCAATTGTTTGTAGTCATAAAGGATTGTGGGTAATGTGAGTGTGTGTTTTATAGTGGTGTGGGTGTGGTGTGTGCATGGGTGTCAGGTGTGTGTTGTTTGAATTGTCCAATGTGGTGTTGTTTTGTTTGTGTGTGTGTATTTTGAGCGCTGCGGTATGTACTGCCAATGGTTTACCGCCATGAATGTCTGTTGTGGTGATTCTTGGGTCATAATGTGGTGGGCGTTGTTCTGTTGGCGTAACGGTGTGGGTTTTGATACCGCCAGTTTATCACTAAACTTTGGTCTGGCGGATTTGTGTCTGTGGCTGAATAGTGACAGATTGGTGTGACTGTGTCATAATATGGTGAACAGATATCTGCGGCGGCAGTATGTTGGCGGCAGTGAGCGTGGCGGTAAGTGGGATTTACCGCCAATGTCATAATGAGGGCCTAAATCTTTTTAGGCAAAGAAGCCCAAATAATCTTTGAACATTTTATTCTTGTGTCCAACTCCTCAAGGAATGACAACAGGGGCCTCTGATGACTGCGTAGAAGCAAAAGCCAGGCTGAAAACTCATTTAATTGACGAACCTAATATTATCAAGAAAAGACTTACACTTTATACCAAAGTTGAACTTCCTAATGAATATATTGAATCTTATGTAGCAGACTTCAGTATATTTGCATTTGGATGTGGAGTGTCGATTATTATCTATCGTGGTGCCATGTTTCTGAAGTCCCGCAATACACAATATTTCTGTAAGAACAACTACTGATACACCAAACAGCAAAGACGTGTGGTCAGATATTTTACGGGCAATGAAGACTGTGTCCGAAATGTGCATCAGAGAAATTACGGAAAGTCGAGACTACACGTTTCTGGTGGCCAGTGTATCAATTACAGGGAAAGAATATATAGATTGTTTGCTCAAAGGCGTTCTTATAACTCAGTTTACGTTTTAATTGAACATTTTCACAATGAAAAATATTAGCATGAAGAGCAACCTCAGATCAATGCAGGAATCCTATTATTAGAATGCACAGAAATGAGTAACAGGTAACAAACAGACTCACTGTTCTCAGTGCTAACGATGGCGATTCGAGCACTAAACAGTGATGATCAAAAACCCAGTACCTGGTTTACTAATATGCACTGTATTTGACCAATTTGAGTTGTATCACATTTGCGAATACGCAAATGTACACACGTTTTATTAGTGAAACATGCATGGATGTAACTATCGTACACAGCATACAAACGTGCAGTGATAGCTAGGTTTATTTATAACAATGCAGGTCTGTATATAGGCGAAAGTGCAAACTTTTCGTATGCACCTTTGATTTTATATGTTATCTGCCCTTGTCAAAATGAAAGTAATTTCCCTGAAGGATGAGAAACAACAATATAGAAGTCAACGAATTTGTTTTCTGGGATAAGTATGTTCGCTTTATGTCCCAGGATTGTTCTTGTGCAGGAAGGTGCCACTTACCGCACAAACACAATCCTGCAGGAAAAACAGACACCCTTGCACCATTGTGCACCAGCGCAGGGGGAAAGCTCAGGAATTCCTGCCCTTTCTTCAGGTGACTTGCTGAGCTACACTGCATCACATGGCCATAAGTACTGGCCTTACAATGGCCATAAGGTTCACCCTCTTGTACAGCTGGCTTTAACTAGCTTCTTTCATTCATGGTTTGAAACTTTGAAGATCATATATTGGGTTAGCTCAGAGGGGTATTTCTCTCACTCGCACCTGGTGCTATTGGCTGTTAGGATTAATCTTTTCACCTCCTATGTAATACTTGCATTGAAAAGCATGAGGCACTACTGACCATTTCTAGGACTATCATGAGACACTACTGACCATTTCTAGGACTATCTCTCTGCCTGCTTCTCCTAGCTCCTTCCCACATGTCTTGCTCTTTATTTCTTCCACTCTCACCCCCTCTCATTCCTTTCTCCCACTCCCTTCTCCCACGCCTACAATTTTTCCTTGTGTTCTTCTTACTCCCCTGCCCTCCACCCATTTTGATTCCTTTGATCTTCTCGCTCCTTGTTCCGACTATCAATGACGCTCCTTAGTTCTCTTTCTAGCTCACCCTGCCTTCTCTTCTTTTCGGTAGTTTCCCATTCGTGACATATGTGTGGGAGGACAGTCCCTCTTCAGGTTTTCATTTACTCTGAAAATGTATTTATTAAAAGATTCTGTGTATCACACACTAAAGGAGTGTCCACTCTGGAACCAAATGATCAAAAAGTGAAGAACAGCACACATTTATTTGCAGAAACATCTAAAATCGGTCACATGTCTATAGATTGTCATTAAATGCAGGAATTTTAGACACAGCATATTGTCATTAAATACAGGAATTTTAGACATCGCAGTAAAATCAGATGACCTCCAGGATGCATTAGCCTTAGCGCACAGTTTCTGTTGAATAAGTAAACATTTTAAAATCTTTGATTTAGTTGTGTGTGGTGTTTCACATCTTGGCTCAGAGGAGAGAACTTCTGAATAACAAAGTTATCATGGGCAGGAAAAAATGACAATTACAGGTCACTGCTGTAAAGCAATACAATTTCATTAAATAATCTGTTTATTCTGTGTTTTTCCCTTTTTTGTTTATTAGAAATGAAAGGATGTCTATGTTGAAGGCTTCCTTGCCTTTGATATGGTTCTCTTTTGTTTCTAGGTGAAAAGAAGTTTGGGTGTCATGGGATCCATCATTATACATCCCTGGTTTCTTTTATTACCCTAGAAACTAAACGAAAGAAAGAATATAAAAAGGGTCCATTTACAACCAATTCTTATTGAACAGAAACAAAAACAACAGTGTTTGAAGGCAAGGAAGCCTTCAATATAATAGACAGCTTTTATGTCTTTTTCTGGATTTTCTTGTTCTTGTATTCTATGCATTTGCACATTAAACCCAGACTTTTGACAATGCTTGTTGGACATCGCAGCTACTGAAATTGTAGAACGTTAAGGTATAGCAGGACTACGAAAGCACCTTTTAAGTTTATGCTCTAAGTGGGATAGCCTACAAGTTCACAAAACACAACAAAAGTAGGCCTGGGGAGGATTATAATTCTGCTCACAGAGTTGGCAGAATTTGGTAACTCCATGTGACACAGGTGATCGCAAATGGCGGAGGCTGCTTCTCGAGTAGAGTTTCTACTTGAGAAGCAGCTAAATCAACTCAAAATACCGTTTGGAGTTGGTATGCTACCTAAACAGATGGTTCAGGTTGTTTTTTAGAGTAAAAACCATTTTTTAATAATTTTTTTCAGCAGGAAGGAAGTGCCACAGCGATCTCAACTTCCTCTTCCTGTCCAGAAGTTATGTGCCAGTGCTTCGTCAATCTCCATGGCACTTTTCATTTTGATTCAGAGGTGAAAGAATCACTCTGTCTGCAATTCCTGGAGCATATATCTTCTATTGGATTTTTAAGGACTTTGGGCCTGATTCAGATCTTGGCAGATGGAATACTCTGTCACAAATGTGACGGACATCCCGTCCGCCTCATTACGATCTCCATCGGGTATCATGGGATCATAATATGGCAGACATTTGTGAAAGAATATTCTATCACAGGACCGGAGGCGAGGATTATGCAAATCTTTCTTCACTCTTTATTCAACAGCAAGTTCAAAGTTAAACAAAACATGAACAAAAAAACTACAAGTTCCATGAGCCCGCCGCCATGGTAACGAGTATCCAATGAGGTGCCCTCCTTCACGTCGGTATAAATAGCCCGAGACACGTCACACTTCCTCTTTCTTCACTGCTACGTGTCAGATAAGTGCCTTTTCTGCCTCCGGTTGGGAGTTTGTTTCTTGACTTGGCGAGCTGCCGCTCAATTGCTTTCTGTTTGTGTAGCAACTTCATCGCTATGAGCGGTCCGGAACGGACGGGCCGCTCGAGCGTTTCATTTCCTTTCGGCCCTCGGCGTGTTTAATACACGTCGGGCCCACCAGAGGGAGCGCGCGCTGTGTTCTTCATTATCGGAGAGCGTGCTTCTTTCAGTGCGCGGCTCGCGCTTCGCGTTTGCTTTTTTCTAGGTACACTCAGTCTCTCAGCGAGCATATCTGCGTTAATCACTTTGCTTTTTTCCTTTTCTTCCCAGAATTGAGGGTTTCTCCTCTATTTCATGCTTGGCACCCTGGTGCATATTTTCTCTTCCCTACCCTGACACCCGTTTGGGTAAGAATTACCCCATTAGGGAAGACATTACTTCTTGACTTACTATCAGTGACAGAGAGGGTAGGGATTTTACCCTATATATTGTATATTTTTGTTGGGTGTACACTCTGTCATAGTCCTCATTATGCATTCCTCCCAAGAGAATGAACCTTTTACCAACATGTCCCCAGGTGAGGGTCCCTCTCACCGTACCCTTCCCCCCGCAGTGGACACTTTGTTTTCCCAGGCTATTTCTCATGCTTTAGCCCCTCTTAGGGATACTGTAGCTAAGCTTACTGAACAGGTGTCCAGGAGTACGGGCATGTTTGGTGTGACGGGAGCGGAGGGTGATTCCTCTACCCTTTCGGCCCCCAGGAAAATGCGCAAGCGCGACGCGGGGCACCTGGGGGATAGCGTATTTTCACCCAATCCCAAGAGTGCGCGCGCGCATAAGCGCGTACCCTCCCGGGAGGACCGTTTGCCCGGAGTACTGGGTGACAAGCTTCACCACCTATGGAACCCTGATCTGGGATCCCCCAAAGGCTTCATGGGAGGTTCAGATGAGGACTCATCATCTTTAGATGACGACTCGGGTCGCCCTTGGCGTCCGGGTGCTACCCTACCAGATCCTTCGGATCACGCCGATTCTGACTCCGATATGTTTGAGCCGGAGGGTATCTACCATCCGCGTTCCTCGGAGTGGCGCCCAGACCACAAGGTGGCTGAATATGTCGCCAGAAAAATTAGGCAACCTCTGGACAAAGAGGTGCGCGCTCGTCTACGGGCGGAGTGCCCACGCCCGTCTTTATCAGATAAGGTCGCTGTCACGCCAGTTATTGACCCAAGAATGTGTACGTTCTTTTCCAAGTACACCAAGGATCCCAAAAAAGGGATTGATCGCTCCTGGAGGGCATGCCAGGATAAACTTCTTGATGTGTTAGGTCCCCTCACACAGATTATTCAATTGGCGGAGCGGGCCAAGCAAGCAAACACTCCCCTTCAGACGGACATCATAGCGGGATGGGCTCAGAGAGCTGTTTGTCTTCTGGGCAACGCGAACTGTGCCATCTCTGCAGAAAGACGTAGATCTTTATTGATCAAAATCTACCCCATTTCAGGAGACACTGCCTCAGCCCATCGGGTTCTCGGCAGAAGACTCAGGACTCATAGATTTAGAGGTTCAGGCCCTTCTTCACAAAGGTGCCATTTCTTTTACTTCCCTTCACCCCACAGGCTTCGTAAGCAACATCTTCTTGGTGGAAAAGAAGGACAAAGGGTTTCGTCCCGTTATCAATCTTCGTGCTTTCAACGAATGGGTGGTTTACAGACATTTCAAAATGGAGGGTATTCACATGCTCCGCGACCTCCTCTTACAAGGGGACTGGATGGTTCGTCTAGATCTCAAGGACGCGTACCTCACGGTCCCTATTTTTCCACCCCATCGCAGATTCCTGCAGTTCTTATGGAACAGCCAGGTGTTCGAATTCACCACACTCCCCTTCGGCCTGGCGTCAGCACCGTGGTGCTTCACAAAACTTCTCAAACCAGTAGTGGAAACTCTGAGGTTACAAGGCATTCGCCTCATAATTTATCTGGACGACATCCTTTTGATGGATCAGTCCAGGTCTCAGTTGATGTACAATCTGAACACAACTATTGCGCTTTTCCAGGACCTTGGTTTTGTGATCAACCAACAGAAGTCGCAACTTACTCCGACTCAATCGTTAGTCTTCCTAGGGTTTCTAGTGGATTCCCGATCAGCATCTCTCAGTCTCCCGGCGACGAAGATTTCCAAGATAAAGAAGGAACTGAGAAAGGTCCTGCAACGAGACCAGATCTCTCTACGCCAGTTAGCCAGAGTGGTAGGCCTGCTTTCGTCTTCGATTCAAGCCATTTTTCCGGGTCCCCTACACTACAGAGCCCTGCAACGCTTGAAAGCGTTTCACCTTCGCCGAGGGGTGACGTACTCCGAGTTGATCTCCCTGTCTCAAGAGGCAAGGATGGAGTTGTGTTGGTGGCTGGACCACATGGAGGCATGGAATGGCAGGGCCATCTTCGGAGCAGCCCCGGATCTGGTGATCGAGTCAGACGCCAGTCGCCAGGGATGGGGGGGCTCGTTGCGGGGACATCTCGTTGGGGGGACGCTGGACCCCGCAGGAACTAACCATGCATATCAACTGCCTGGAGCTCCTGGCGGGTTCTTTTGCGATCAAGTCTCTCACGAGAGACAGGGTCTCATGCGTAGTTCTACTACGGATGGACAATGTATCGGCAGTGCAATACATAAATCGTTTAGGGGGAACAAGATCAAGAGCCCTAGCGGGGCTAGCGATAGATTTTTGGCATTTTTGCCTTCAACATCAAATCTCAGTCACAGCAGAGTATCTTCCAGGAACCCAGAATGTGTGGGCAGACTGGAATTCTCGGTTTCTCCGGGATCCCAGCGATTGGCGACTACATCGCTCGGTTTTTCAGGCGATCATGGATCATTGGGGTCCCTGTTCAGTGGATCTCTTTGCGTCTCGTTGGAATGCCCAGCTTCCCCTATACTTCAGCTGGCGTCCGGATCCGGGAGCGATGGCAGTAGATGCGTTTCTCCAACATTGGGGCACTCTTCAGGGTTATGCTTTTCCCCCGTTTCTTCTTATCCCGCGGGTTGCTGCTCAAGTTCGCCGCCAAGAGGCGACGGTGATTCTAATAACCCCCTGGTGGAGATCACAAGCATGGTTCCCGACTCTGCTGGAACTCTCGTGCGAGTGTCCTCTTCGCCTCCCGGATTTTCCCTCGATACTCCTGGATCCGTCGGGGTCCTGCCACCCTCTAATCCTTCGAGGTCATCTTCCCCTCATGGCTTGGAAGATTTCCGGCATCGTTGGCAAAACAACCGGCTTTCGCAGGAAGCTAATAACTTCATCGCACAGGCCTGGGCCCCTGGTACATGCAAACAATATAAATCAGCATGGAATAGGTGGTCTAGTTGGTGTGTGGGCAAACACTGCGATCCCATGGGGGCCAGTATTGCCGACATCATCAATTTCCTGGCGGAATTAGCTGCATCCGGCTTAGCGTATCGCACCATCAATTCTTTTCGCTCGGCCATCTCTGCGGGCCATCCTCCCCTGAATAATCTCCCGATAGGGGGGCATCCCTGGGTTTGTAAACTCCTTAAGGGTATTAGACTCTCCAGACCTCCACAACCTAGATATTCGGAGCTCTGGGATGTGAACTTGGTTCTTAATCTCTTATCCTCTTGGCGGGACAACCAATATTTGTCAATGAAGGAATTGTCGGCAAAATTAGCCATGCTTCTCTGCCTCATTTCCTGTAAGCGTGTATCAGATATCAGAGCACTGGATGTTTCCGCTCGAGTCTTTACTCCAGAAGGAGTCACGTTTACTATTGCAAGGAGAACAAAGAATAATACCAGGTCGGTGTCCTATCCCGTTTTTCCTGATTCCCCGAGGCTATGTGTGGTTAGATGTCTCAAAGCCTATGAGGAAGTGACCAGTTCTTGTAGACCTCCAGGTGAGACTCAATTGTTGATTTCTATTAGGAAGCCGTTTAGGGCGGTTTCTTCTCCCTCCATTGCCAGATGGATTCGGTGGATTCTCGCTGAGGCAGGCATAGATATTCGAGTTTTTGGGGCACATTCTACTCGGGGAGCTATGGCTTCCAAAGCCATACAAGTGGGGGGCAGATTGGAGGACATCATGCATGCTGCTGATTGGTCTTCAGAGTCTACTTTTAAGAAGTTTTACTTTAAACCAATTCACGACGCAGCCGCACTGGTGGTAAGTAAGCTTTGAACTTGCATAATCCTCGCCTCCGGTCCTGTGATAGAATACGAAATTTCCTAGCTATCGTGAAGGAAAGTTTCAATTCTATTAAGGACACGGAGGCGAGGATTATCCCACCCACATACATTTCGCGGATATGTTCCCTCCCGATTACATCTATCTGCGTAGCAAGGTAGTATACTTGCGTTTATGCCTTTGTTTATTGGTTATTCTGCTCATATTTTAATTTTCAGGTAAACACTTGATTCAGATGTATTTTCATTTATATGTGTTTTACAGTTCATAACTTTGTTGCCTTTGGTAGGTTTCCTGTGTTCTATCGGATTTGCATCTAATTATACCTATTTTTTAGGTTCCGAAACTACGACCAATTGACTCTACCAGGATTCCTTCCGCAGTGAAGTCGAGGAAGTGTGACGTGTCTCGGGCTATTTATACCGACGTGAAGGAGGGCACCTCATTGGATACTCGTTACCATGGCGGCGGGCTCATGGAACTTGTAGTTTTTTTGTTCATGTTTTGTTTAACTTTGAACTTGCTGTTGAATAAAGAGTGAAGAAAGATTTGCATAATCCTCGCCTCCGTGTCCTTAATAGAATTGAAACTTTCCTTCACGATAGCTAGGAAATTTCGTATTCTCCTCCTCCAAGATCTAAATCAGGCCCTTTGTTTTTGTGACATCACAAGTAAGTTGAAAACTTTTGCATAAGGGTGTTATTAGATAGAGGGCATGCACAGTATATATTTGTAGTTTTATTATTTTTTTGAAAATGTATTGTGCTTGTGGTAGGTGGCCTGGAGTTGCAGTAGGGTCCTTGTATAATTTTGTATTTAATATTTTAGCTTTTTTAAGGAAAAAAGGTTGCACAGCTAAGAACATTTTCTCCATGTTTGTTAAATTTGTACTATTCATTTATTTTATCATGTGGCCTAGTCCACCCACAGTCCATCTAGTCTTTATTGGTCATTGTGTATACAAAATAACTGTTCTGTGGCATATGTTGCTTTAAAACATCTCTGATTAAGGCTAATGGGTTACATGGCCAATGGATTAAATGCAAAATGCATTTTGCTTTAAAACGTCTATGGTTTAGGCCAATGGATTAAATGCAAAATTTATTTTTTTGTATATCCCATTGTTATGCAAAAAGTGGTAATTTTATTTTGTTGGGGCAATACATTTTGATGCCTTAAGAGGATGTGTGTTGTTGTAAAATATTTATAGCTAATTTCATTTTTGTTTTTGACATTGCTTAGTTAATGGTAGTGATTTCTCCATTATTTGCAATGCCTCCTTTGTCTGGCCAGAGAGTGTGAGACTGTGGGTTTTTGCCACAGGCCACAAATTATTCTTTGTTCTGTATGTCATGTGGCCAGCAGCCATTTTCTGTAGTTATAGGTCTGCATGTGTTTTTTTGTTGTCCATGCCTCGTTGCTCATTGTTGTATGACTATTTGACTGGGAGCTTTTTTGTGTAGAATGCCAGAGTGCTTTTTCTGTAGGCCTGCATGTGCTCTTTGTTGTCCATTCCTCTTTGCCTGTGTTTGAAAATGTGTCCAGCTGCCATTTTCTGCTGCCAACCAGTGTGTTATTTTGCCATGTGTTCTTGTTGTCTATGCCTCCTTGCTTGTTACTTGACCATGAGGCAGGTGGCCATTTTGTGTAGTCAGCCAAGGTGCTTTTGCCATATGTCTGGTTGTTTTTTTTTGCTGTCCATGCCTCCTTGCTTATTGTTTAACCATGTGACTGGCAGCCATTTTGTGTAGTCAAACAGTGTGCTTTGCCAGAAGACTGCATGTCTTCTCCTTTGTTGTTCATGCCTCCTTGCTTGTTGGTGTTTGAACATGTGGCCACTGTGTTAAATCAATTTTTCCAGTTTTCAAAGCCTTTTTTCTAGAACCATTAAAGAGGGCTACGCCTTTTATTGTTTATATTCTTTAAACTCCCTGATATCAATGTTAAGTGCTTGAAGATCATTGCAGTATGTACACACAGTGTTTATGCAATATTATATGCACATTTTTCCTTTTTCTCCTTCAACTCCAGCCTGCCATTTGTCTCTTAGGCCCTAGGCACACACCATCATCCACCTTTTTAGGAATTACTCAATTTTTCTCTGCACCCCTAGCCTGCCATAGGTCTCTTAGGCCAAAGGCGGACACCAGCATTCACATTGTTAAGGATTATTTTATTTTTCCCTACACCCTTAGCGTGCCATAGGTCTCTTTTGCCATAGGCACACACCAGCATTCACCTTTTGAAGTATTTTTCCATTTTTCCATGGCCTGCAACCGCTGTCTGCTGTAGGTCTCTTAGGCCTTAGGTGCACACCAGCATTCAGCTTTTTAAGGATTGGTCTATTTTTCACTGCACCCCAGCCTGCCACAGGTCTCTTTGACCATATAGACATACCAACCTTCATCTTTTTAAGGATTATTTCTTTTTTCCTTGCCTATCACCCTCTGCCAGCAATAGGTCTCTTAGGCAATAGGCTCAAACCAGCATTAACCTTTTTAAGGATTATTCAATTTTTCCCTGCACCCCCTGCCTGTCATAGGTCTCTTAAGCCTGCTACAGGTGTCTCACCTTGTAGGTATATAAAGCAAACCTTTAATTTTGTATGCTGTTGTTATCCTAGTTGAAACATTATGTTATGGTTTGGATTGGAATGGATACATTATTGTTAATTATTTGGGATAACTTCCTTAAATTAGATTTTCTGTATAAATAATTCAAACTGCAAAAATGCCACATTTTACTGAATAGTTTTTTGTTTGTTTGCTTTTAAGCGCATAAATGACATCACCCATAGTACTGCCAGAGAGAAGGCCAACACAAAGTAACACCACACCATCTGATTCCTCCTTTACCTGCTTTTGCTTGTGCAGCTAAGTGCCAACTGGCAGAGCTTGAAGATGGCTCTAAAGAAAGGTGTTCCTGCCATGAAGTGACCAGTGAGGAGGAGGAGAAGAAGCAGATTGCTACCACAGGTGTGCCACCCTCCACATTTTTCAGGAAACATGGTACGCCTGCTGTACCATCCTCTAGGCAGCAAGCTGGGAGCAGCACTCCTGCATTAATGGCACCACCGCAACTTAAGCCCAAGCCCATATCTCTCACCCAGGCAGCCACTGCAATCATGACAACGAGCAGTAAGTCTGAATTGAACTTGACTCAGCCACCAGATAACCAATTGTCTCAGGAATCTGAGCAAAGTGGACAACAGGAACCACAGCCAGGAGCGATCCTTCCTGAAGTAGAAGCAGAACAGTAGGTTGAACTTGCTGGAGGCATGGCCAGATGCCGATGGCGGAAGAAGTCTCCTCATGAGCCAGAGGTGCCGGGGGCCCCCGTACCAGCTGCGGGGTGAAAGAAACATGCAGTGCCCTGGGTTCATAGCAGGTCGGGGGAGCGGCTGGAGACCGCGCGGAGCGCGAGATGGCGGCCTCATCCAGGAGAGCCGAGCTAGTGGTCCCTGCCGCGGACATTTAAGCCTGAAACAACCCTGCTCCATGCAGAATGACACGGAGAACACGAGGGGTGAGTTGGGGAGCGGCGGCCGATCCGAGTGAGTGAAGGGCTCAGCAGCGCACGGAGACCCGGTAGAATCGGCAAGCAGATATGTGCGGCGGGGAACAAGGCCCGAAGGCAGTGGAGTCCCTGAGAGGCAGCGATCGGCCCTCCGGGGGGACAGGAGGGGCCCGGCACGGCAAAAATGGACATCTAGGGGGGCAGAAAGGTGAGAGGGCCCTGGACCCGAGCGCTGCAGAGCAGGGCCTCCCTGAAAAAGAAGGCAGTCCTACAGTACAAGTGCAGCAATTACATAGAGGCGATAGGTGGCCCACCCAAACGTGCCACCCTTGTGAGTACTGCTGAAGGTCCAAGAAGATGACCAACGCCCTGGAGAGAGGATCGCTGTGGATCTGACCCACAAGAGGCCCATGAGAAGGAGCCCTGCATGGATGGAGGAGGCAATCCATGACCCTCCACTATAGCAGAATGAGGAGGCAATATGTAAGGGAGAGAAGGCTGCACAGGGAGTACCCACAACCGGGGGGCTTCCAAATACAGACTACACCTTGAAACCCCAAGCAACAAGGACTTCCAGCCGTAAGGTGGACCTTCTGGGGTGCGGATCTGGGAAGGCCGTGGCGGGCACGAAGCAGACCGGCCCCCACCATACCCTGGTGGACGATTCTGCAGATCACACGATAGGAGGTGGGGTGACCGGATATCTTCTGTGAGCAGGAGAGGAAGAGAGCTAGGAGAGACACTAACAAGGAGAGGGACAGCTGCATCCACCCTCTAATCTCGTAGGACATAGCAGCAGGGACCCAGAAATGGGGAAAGTTGGTCACAGGAAGGATACAGAACAGAAGGAAGGAAATGCCATGGAACCAACGGAAGGCCTTTGGGGAACTAAGAGTACCACCCTGTGGAGAAGACTGGAGACCCCACTCTTCAGGACGTACTTCAAGCCATGACAGCATCCCGTGAAGCCTTGGAGGGAAAATTGATGCTCCCGCCATCAATCTAACCATACTCAGAGACGATCATCACCGCCTGGCTGAAAAAGTATCCACCACAGAAAAACAAGTAAAAGAACTCCTACCTGAGGTTAGAGACACTACCAAGATCACGCATACAATTGAGAAGCAAATCTTTGCCTTAGAACTATACGCAAAGGATGCCGAAAATCGTTCCCGGTGAAATAATATCCGGGTGATTGGCTTACCTGAACGCATTGAAAAGAATAACATGGTGGAGTTTCTGGAACGCTGGCTTAAAGAGGAAGTGGCAGAAGACGGACTCTCTCCCTTTTTTGCGCTTGAGATGGCGCACAGGATCCCGGTGCGCCCTTCACCACCGGGGGCTCCTCCAAGGCTGGTTGTAGCTCGGTTGCTGTATTACAGGGACAGAGACTATTTGCAGAACCAAAGCAGGAAGAATGGGGAGCACATGATAGACAATCATACGATCTCTATCTTCATTGACTTCTCACAGGCAGTACAGAAACAGAGGGCCCCTTTTCGAGATGCTAAACAGAAATTGCGCCAGTTAGGGATTCAATACGGGATGCTGTTCCCTGCAAGACTTAGAGTGGTGGCCAAGGGGGGCACACAATTCTTTACTACAGCTGAGGAAGTGTGGCAGTGGATTGACTCTCAGGCTTCATTGTCAGAAAAGGACCGTCTGGCTGAGATCCCGCATCCGCGACCCCAGGGAACCAGGCATAGAAGGAATCGCAAATTGGAGAGTGCCTCCAGTAAAGAGATGCAAAAAGAACGTCAGAAAGCAATGGAAGCAGTGGCATCGCTAAGCAGATCAGACCTTGGCTGTCACCTGAGGGTGGATGAGTACCTAGAACATTTGAGATCAGATCTGGACTCAGAAGTGTTGCATGCATCGAATGAGTCAGGACCAGAAGTGACTTCTAGGACTTCGGACTGAATCACCTGACCCGCTCGGCCCTGGACTTATTAAGAGGTCCCGGCGCAGACACTGAATGACTGCCAATAATTCTCTCCCCTGCAGAGACTGCCAACATGGCTGAAAAAGTCCGAACCTGTAGGAGGTGGACTGGACCCATAAAAAACCCTTACGCTTTGCAGACAGGGGGGGCAGGCAAAGTGGTATATTTCTCTCCAAGAGCTTGAGGACCGCCCCCAGCTTCGATAAACAAGCTGAAGTAACTGTTTTAGTTTGGATGAGAGTAGTTCAAGCTTTTGTCCTGGGGATGGTGAGTTGGGTAGCTTATTGTTGGGTTAAGATTATTGGGCGATGCGAGTCACAGGGATTGGTAGCTATGGAACCGGAGAAACGGCACGGCTGGATATGGTTTTTGCTGATTATGGTACTGAGTAGGGTGCAGGAACATCTACGGACGTCACAAGGTTATGGCTACATTAGATTCTTATAAGTTCCTTTCGTGGAATGTCCGGGGCATGCATCCGATGGTCAAGAGGTATATGGTTTTTTCATACTTACAGTGGAGGGAGATCCAGGTAGCAATGCTCCAGGAAACGCACTTAACACAAGTAGAGGGGAAAGCCCTAAGAAACCGTTGAGCGGCCAAGTATACTATACTACATATTCTGCTTTTGCTAGATGGACCTTGATATGAATACGGGCTGGGGTCCCATTTCAGTTGCTAGATAGTCTTACTGATCCGGAGGAGGGATTTGTGGCTATTCGGGGGAGACTGGAGGGCAGGGAGTTAGCAATGATTAATGTTTATGCACATAACTCTGAACAGGGCGCGTTCTTTACATGCCTATTAGGCCTCTCGGCCACATACCTGCAACATACCTTGGTTCGCGGGGGTACTTTAACTGTGTGGCAAACCCCACCAAAGACAGGTCACACCCTCCTTTGCACGATTCTCCACTATCTAGGGTGGCATGACAGTTTACATCCTGGCAGTCACATTGGGGCCTGGTAGATGTGTGGTGGAGGTTACAGCCAGATGACAGGGACTACTCGTATTTCTCTTATTTACATGATTTACATGTCCGGCTAGATGCATTCATGTGCACACCAGATGTATTCCCGCATATACATAATGCTGAATACCTAGCTCACGCTATCTCAGATCATAATCCACTATTGTTGTCACTGAGGTGGGGCCTGACCCTCCCCCGCATCCCCACATGGAAACTGAAACCAAAATCATTGGAGGATGTACTATATCAAGGAGAGATGAAACAGCACATTACACAATTTTTTGCAGATAATGGGGACACAACCAGCAATCCTTTGATAGAATGGGATGCTTTTAAGGTGGTGATGAGAGGAACATGTATAGCGGGAGTGGTTGGGGTACGAAGAACACTACTTAGAGACACCATTGAGGCAGAGCGTAAATTGAGAGAGGTGGAAAAGAGTAGGCTGGAGGACCCAAATTTACAGCATACCACACTGGAGCTTAAAGAAACAGTAGCGGAGTGTGTGTAATGTCTAAGCTGCTTCGACTATAGGAATTATATCACTAAAGCCCATGGGGAGACAGATAAAGCAGGTCGGATGCTGGCATGGGCGATATCGCCGTCCCAGAGAGCTTCAACCATACTAGAAATGAAAACAGACAGGGGGGATAGCATACTTGGACAGGAACAAATAAGCGTGCATTTCCTCACCTACTATGAGCGATTATACAAAAGTTCCCTCCAATATGAAAGGGAGCCCATAGAGAACTACTTGGCCCAGACACAGTTCACTCCGCTGACACCTGACACAGCAGGACAGTTGGGAAAGGCCATTACCCAGCAGGAAATCAAGGGTGCCATCATGGAGTTAGCTTGGGGGAAGACACCGGGGATGGCTAAGGCTGCTAAGGAGCAGGGAATACTGCCAGCAACGGCTCGAAAGGCGATAGTGGTGCCGCTGTTAAAACCTGGTAAAAACCCTACAGAGTACGGCGCTTACAGACCTTTATCTATGTTCAATTTGGACTACAAGATACTTAGTAAGATTTTGGCAACAAGGCTCCTCCCACATATGACAAAATTGATACACTCAGATCAGGCAGGCTTTGTCCCAGTGCGAAATACAGTGAATAATATACGCTGGCTGTTAGCAGTACTGAGGGACCCTGCTCAGGATGATAAGATGGCTGGGGTGGTCGCTGTAGATATCGAGAAAGCTTTTGACAGCCTTGCTTGGGAGTTCCTATATGCCGTGATGGCCAGACTGGGTCTGTGTCCTGAATAAATTGCGTGGGTGCAGTTACTTTATACCAAACCTACAGCCAGAGTGCACACTGGCCGGAAAATTTCAGGGAGCTATGCTGTGGAATGAGGTACTAGACAGGGCTGATCTCTGTCTCCGTTGCTCTTTGCTTTGGCGATGGAGCTGCTAGCAGCTGCGGCGCGAGGTGGGGGAGGAGGCCAGGGTGTAAGAGCGGGAGGAGGGAGACACCAAATTGCCTTATATGCTGATGACCTGCTTATTTTTGGGGGGATATGAAAAGAGACCTGCCTCGAGCACAGTTAATGCTTTCTCAATTCAGGACACATTTGGGACTGGGACTAAACTGGGACAAAACCAGGTTGTTTCCGTTGAGGCTTGCGCCTGCGCCCACTGATAAGCTGGGTATGGTCCAATGGGAAGCGCAATGCCTTTCTTACTTGGGAGTTAAAGTGTACCATGACCCGCTGGACATCCTGGAGGGAATGTAGGGAGAACATTGCAATCCATCAGGCCAATATGGCTTTTTGGCAAACATTGCCATTGTGCGCAGTGGTTAGGATAGCGCTTTTAAAAATGATTATCCTCCCTAGGCTATTATATCACTTTACAGTCTTACCGCTGTGGATCCTGAGGGTGACCTTTAGGGAACTAGAGGCGATGGTTGTGGCATTCCTGTGGGGTAACGGCCGGAGGAGAGTGGCATTGGCCAAACTTCAGAGACAGTCCAAGGATGGAGGGCTGGCAGTCCCAGACTTTGAAGCATATTACTTTGCAGAAAAGCTCCAATGGCTTACACAGTAGATAGCAAGCAGAATGGACCCAGAGGCAATCGTGAAACCATTTACCCCTCCGTGGGCAAGGTTAATGGATGTGTTGTTGGGGACCCGAAGCAACAAGGTGGGGGACTCCCCTGAATTTAAGGTTTTGAGCCAATGCTGGACAAGCTGTTTACGTAAAATTAAGATAAAGACCCCCTACTCCCCAGAGCTGCCTCTGTTGTCCTTGCTAGAATTGCCCCATAGGGGTGGCTGGGATGGGCTCCAAACCTGGGTGGTGGCGGGGATTCAGAGAGTGGGAGCGCTGATTACCGAGGGGACGACGACAACATTTGAAGCCCTTAGAGTGGAGTTTGATTTACCGAGAGGTCATTTTCTACTCTACGGCTCACTAACTGCTAGCATTTGGCGGCACTTGCGGGAGGGATTGAGAGAGCCCTCAATGCAGACAATCTTTACTGATATGGAATCTGACACTACCACACATAAGTAGACGAAGTACACATCTGACCACACTGCACAATGCTCACTACGCACCAAACTATAACTCGCTAAGGGGGAGGGGGAAGTTGGGGTGGATACGGGGCGAAGTTGGTTGAGACCCTATGGCCCCAGTTTTGTAGGGGATCAGAATTGTATGGATTAAGTTGAGCAATTGTATTGAAACCATAATGGCTGATATATGTTGTATCGTACCACCATAATATGATAATTAAACACCTGAAACTGCAATAAAAATATGTTTACAAAAAAGAACTTGCTTCTGAGCAAGATGGAGCTCTTGAACCATTGACTTCCCAATCTCCAGCAAGAAAAAAAGGGTACTTCTTCATCTTCTCCAAGATGACCTTCTGATGATTTAAACGTTTGAGGTAAAGCATAACAGGGCTTGTGTAGAGCTTCCATTTTAGATCATACATTTTAATTTAGCCTTTTTTTTTATGATGGTGACCGTTTACTCGTTTTTTTCTCATGCAATAATGTACTGAGAAAACATTGTACATGCAGCCTATTCCTTGTAAACATTGCTGCCATGATCTTTGTGAAATCCTTTCACTTCTAGGCACACAGAACTCAATGCCCTTGTATTAAAATTGTCCATTGAAGACAGCTCCTTAATTGCAGACATATCATCACATCAGCGCTGTACTTCTGACACAGTGCAATATGAACTGTGCTTTTATTATAAACACTGGCTCTGATCTACTTTCGGCAAGGAGCACTTCTGCTGGGATTGTTCTAGAATCTGGTGCACTGTGACCCAGATGGAGTCCTGTTAACTCTGACCTCCCTCATGCAAAGGACAATAGCCTGCATTACACAAGACTGATTACCTGGCTTACTGGTATATTTTGCCCAGGTATGGGCGCTTAGACTCTTGATAGTAACAGGTGGAAGTGTACAAACACAGTAGCATTATCATGAATTATCTTTTAATGTTTTACACCCTTTTCATATTGCTAGTTACTATGCATTGTTTCATTTGCCTAATAATTGCAGCTCTTGCTTTTTATGCAAGAATACGATTGTTGCATTTAATGTTTGAAAAACATTTTTGTATCCTTCTTGTGTCCTACCTTTGGTATGTAGAGTGACAATGAAAGAACAGATCAGTTTCCACAAGTTCCTTGGGAGATTGAGTAGTTATATTTGAGGTTGCAAATACCCTCTTGTGTCATGATTAGTTTAGGAGTTCATATGGGGCACTGTAATCTAGCAAGGAGTTTCATGACAATTTCTCTATGGTATAGACAGACTGATTGCCTATAACCTGAAATTGAAGTTGATCCATGAAGGAGGCTGGCCTGGCTGATAGTGGGTACCTGATGCAGTTGTCCCTTATTAGTAGATTAGTAGTGTTCTAGCAGCTTAGGCTGATAGAGGTAGCTATAGCAGAGCAGCTTAGGCTGAACTAGGAGACATGCAAAGCTCCTACTATACCACTTATATCACATAGGTACTATATCATAAGAAACACAATACTCAGGGTTACTAAAAATAAAGGTACTTTATTTTAGTGACAATGTGCCAAAAATATCTCAGAGGATATACTCCCTTAGGAGGTAAGTAAAATACACAAAATATACACACAAACCAAAATCAGCTAAGTAAAACTGTTAGAAAGTAGTGCAAACACTGTAGAATACAATAGGAAGCAGTAGGCATAGGGGCAACACAAACCATATAGTCTGAAAGTGGAATAAGAACCACGAATGGGCCCCTAGGCTAGTGTAGTGTATAGAGGGTTGCTGGGAGTGTAAGAAAACACTAAGGGTGTCCAAGATACCCCACCCCAAGACCCTGAAAAGTAGGAGTAAAGTGATACTACTTCCCCAGAAACACACTAAACTCGTCATAGAGGATTCTGCAAAGACCACAACAGACTGCAAAGCACTGAAGAAGGATTCCTGGACCTCAGGACCTAAAAAGGAAATGGACCAAGTCCAAGAGTAGCGAAAGTGTCGGGGGGGGGTAGGAGACCACTAAACCCCGGATTGAGGTGCAAATGGCTGCCTTTGGATGGAAGAAGCTGAAGATTCTGCAACAACGAAAGGCGCTAGGAACTTCTCCTTCATGCAGAAGATGTCCCACAGAGTGCTGGAGGATGCAGAGTTGTTCCTCTGGAGAAAGACCACAAACAAGCCTTGCCAGCTGCAAAGGTCACGGTTGAAGATAAAGGGTGCTGCCCAGGCTCAGGTAGGACCAGGATATTCCCACTTGGGAGAGGAGACAGAGGGGGCCCTCAGCAATACAGAGAGCTCATGCACAACAAAGCATCACCCGCAGAGGTCCTTGAAGAGGGGTTCAAGAAGACTGAGCACAGCAGTCATCTCAACACTACAAAAGAGGGTCCCACAAAGCCGGAGGCCAACTCAGTGAGTTGAACAATGCAGGATAGAGTGCTGGGGACCTGGGCTAGGCTGTGCATAAAGGATTCCTTGCAAAAGTGCACAGAAGCTCTAGCAGCTGCAGTTCAAGTGGTGCACAGGATTACTCTCTGAAGAGGGGAGGCAAGGACTTACCTCCTCCAAATTTGGACAGTTGGACCACAAGACAGTCTGGGTCACTTGGGTCTACAACCTGTGTTCAAGGGGCTACGCTCGTCAGGATGAGAGGGGTCCCAGAGTACCGGTGACACTGAAGTTTAGTGCCTTCTGGAGCAGAGGGAAGATTCCGTCAACTCACAGGAGATTTCTTCGTGGCCTCCAGTGGAGGATGAAGGCAGGTAGCCCCCAAAGCATTCACCACCAGGAAACAGTCAAGAAAGCCAGGAGGATTGGGCGCTACAATGTCGCTGGTAGTCTTCTTGCTACTTTGTTGCAGTTTTGCAGGCGTCCTGGAGCAGTCAGCGGTCAATCCTTGGCAGAAGTCAAAGAGAGAGGTGCAGATGAACTCTGGCAAATTCTTGCAAGTCGTTCTCCAAGGAAAAACCCAGAAGAGAGCCGCTAAATAGCCCTCAGAGGAAGATTGGCCACCTAGCCAGGTAAGTACCTATCAGGGGGGGTCTCTGATGTCACCTGCTGGCACTGTCCACTCAGAGGCCTCCAGAGTGCCATCACACTTCTAGATTCAAGATGGCAGCGGTCTGGGACACACAGCAGGGCTATGGGGACCACCCCTGGGGCGGTGATGGACAGGGGAGTGGTCACTCCCCTTTCCTTTGTCCAGTTTTGCGCCAGAGCAGGGGCTGGGGGTTCCCTGAACCGGTGTAGACTGGCTTATGCAGGGAGGGTACTATCAGTGCCCTTCAAAGCATTTCCAGAGGCTGGCAGAGGCTACCCCTCCCCAGCCTTAACACCTACTTCCAAAGGAAGAGGGTGTAACACTCTCTCTTAGAGGAAATCCTTTGTTCTGTCTTCCTGGGACTGGGCTGCCCAGACCCTAGGAGGGGAGAACCCTGTCTGTGGGGTGGCAGCAGCGGTAGCTGCAGAGAAAATCCCAGAGAGCTGGTTTGGCAGTACCCGGGTCCATAGTGGAGCCCCGGGGACGCATGGGATTGGCACCCCAATACCAGATTTGGCATGGGGGAACAATTCCATGATCTTAGACATGTTACATGGCCATATTTGGAGTTACCATTGTGCACACGTGTAATGGTCTCCCTGCACTCACAAAGTCCAGGGAAATTGCCCTGAACAATGTGGGGGCACGTTTACTAGTGCAAGGGTGCCCTCACACTTAGTAACTTTGCACCTAACCTTCACTAATTGAAGGTTAGACATGTAGGTGATTTCTAAGTTACTGAAGTGCATTGAAAAATGTCTATGAAATCACGTGTGCATTATTTCACTCAGGCTGCAGTGGCAGTCCTGTGTAAGATTTGTCTGAGCTCCCTATGGGTGGAAAAAGAAATGCTGCAGCCCATAGGGATCTCCTGGAACCCCAATACCCTGGCTACCTAGGTACCATTTACTAGGGAATTATAAGGGTGTTCCAGTGTGCCAATTAGAATTGGTGAAAATGGTCACTAGCCTATAGTGACAATTATAAAGGTAGAGACAGCATAAGCACTGAGGTTCTGATTAGCAGAGCCTCAGTGACACAGTTAGTCACCACACAGGTGCACACATTCAGGCCACAAACTATGAGCACTGGGGTCCTAGCTAGCAGGATCCCAGTGAGACAAGCAAAAACAAACTGACATACATTTAAAACTGACATACATTTAAAAATGGGGGTAACATGCCAGGCAAGATGGTACTTTCCTACACAACCCCCCTCCCAAACGAGGGAGTAAAAGGCTAACCTTGCTGAGATGAGTCTTCATTGTTTAAGTAGAAATATCTGGAGAGTCCATCTGCATTGGAGTGGGTACTCCCAGGTCTTTGTTCCACTGTATAGTCCATTCCCTGCAGGGAGATGGACCACCTCAATAATTTAGGGTTTTCACCTTGCATTTGTTTAAGCTATAAAAGATGTTTGTGGCCTGTCTGAACAATAAAGTGAGTACCAAACAAGTATGGTCTCAACTTTTTCAGTGCCCAGACCACAGCAAAGGCCTCCCTGTCTCTGGCAGACCAACGGTTTTCTCTAGGGGTCAACCTCCTGCTGATAAAAGCAACAGGTTGATCCTGGCCCTCAGTGTTAAGCTGCGATAGAACTGCCCCTACCCCTAATTCAGAAGCATCAGTCTGGACTATGAATTTCTTGGAGTAACAAGGGCTTTTTAGGACAGGTGCAGAGCACATGGCTTGTTTGAGCTCATCAAAAGCCTTTTGACAGCTAGTTTTCACACAATACCTTTTTAGGCATCTCTTTGCTGGTGAGGGCATTAAGAGGGGCTGCACTGGAGCCATAGTTCTTAATAAACCCCCTTATAGTACCCTGTGAGGCTTAGGAAGGCTCTCAGCTGGGTTTGAGTTGTAGGGGGAGCCCATTTCATAATGGTTTGGATCTTCCCCTGCAGTGGTGCAATCTGTTCCCCACCTACCAGGTGGCCCAGATAAACCACTTTCCTCTGCCCTATCTGGCACTTTGAAGCCTTGATAGTGAGGCCTGCCTTTTACAGGGCCTCCAAAACTTTCCATAGGTGGACCAGGTGATCATCCCAGGTGGACCTAAAGACAGCTATATCATCTAGATATGCTGCACTAAAGACTTTCATTCCCTGCAGGACTGTATTCACCAAGCTCTGAAAGGTGGCAGGTGCATTTTTCAATCCAAAGGGCATAACAGTGAACTGATAATGCCCTCCCATGGTTGAAAATGTTGTTTTAGGTTTAGCATCTTCTGACAACTTAATCTGCCAATACCCTGCAGTTAAGTCAAAAGTGCTTAGATACTTGGCAGAAGCCAGTGTATCTATGAGCTCATCTGCCCTGGGTATAGGATGAGCATCAGTTTTGGTTACTTGATTGAGACCTCTATAGTCAACACAGAACCTAATTTTCTTTTTACCATCTTTACTATGAGGTTTGGGGACAAGCACCACTGGGCTAGCCCATGGGCTTTCAGAAGTTTCAATCACTCCCAGATCTAACATTTTCTGTATCTCTTGTTTTATGCAATTACTGACATGGTCAGGTTGCCTATAAATCTTACTTTTGACAGGTAAACTGTCCCCAGTGTCGATTGTGTGCTCACACCAGGTAGTTGTACCTGGGATAAGCGAGAAGAGGTCAGAGAACCGATCTAAGAGATTAATGCAGTTGTCCTTCTGCTCAGCAGTGAGGCAATCTGCAAGCACACCTCCCTCTACTAAGCCATCAGCTTCAGTGGTGGAGAAGAGGTCAGGGAGAGGGTCACTATCTTCTTCCTGCCCCTCATCAGGTGCCATGAGCAGGGTTAAGTCAGCCCTGTCATAGTAAGGTTTCAGGCGATTGACATGGAACACCCTAAGGGGACTCCTGGCAGTGCCCAGGTCTACTAAATAGGTGACCTCACCTTTCTTTTCTACTATGAGAAGGGGTCCACTCCATTTGTCCTGGAGTGCTCTTGGGGCCACAGGCTCCAATACCCACACCTTCTGTCCTGGGTGGTACTGGGTCAGGACAGCCTTCTGGTCATGCCATTGCTTTTGGAGCTCTTTGCTGGCCTGAAGGTTTTTACTGGCCTTTTTCATGTAGTCAGCCATTCTGGATCTTAGGCCAAGTACATAATCCACAATGTCTTGCTTGGGAGCTTTTAAAGATTGTTCCCAACCCTCCTTTACAAGAGTAAAGGGACCTCTTACAGGGTGCCCAAAGAGAAGTTCAAAGAGGCTAAAGCCCACTCCTTATTTGTGTGCCTCCCTACAAGCAAAAAGGAGACAAGGCAACAGGACATCCCATCTCCTCCTGAGGTTTTCAGGAAGTCCCATGATCACGCCTTTGAGAGTTTTATTAAACCTCTCAACCAGACCATTTGTCTGTGGATGATAAGTAGTAGTGAACTTTTAAGTTACACCACACTCCTTCCACATAGCTTTGAGGTATGCAGACATGAAGTTACGACCTCTGTCTGACACCACTACCTTAGGGAAACCTGCTCTGGAAAAAATTCCTAGGAGTGCCTTTGCCACTGCAGGAGCTGTAGTGGTCCTTAAGGGTATAGCTTCAGAGTACCTAGTGGCATGGTCCACTACCACAAGGATAAACCTATTGCCTGATGCTGTTGGACGGTCAAGGGGGCCAACTATGTCAACCCCTACCCTCTTAAACGGCACCCCAACCACTGGAAGCGGAATTAAGGGGGCCTTAGGTGTGCCACCAGTCTTGAAACTGGCTTGGCAAGTCACACAGGAGCGACAGAACTCCTTAGTGTCCTCTGATATATGAGGCCAGTGAAACAATGGAACAAGTCTGTCCCAAGTTTTACTCTGGCCCAAATGCCCAGCCAAAGGAATATCATGTGCCAAAGTCAGAAGAATCTCCCTATACTGCAAAGGGATGACCAATCTTGTGGCAGCTCCAGGTTTAGAGTCCCTTGACTCAGTGTAGAGGAGGTTATCTTCCCAATAGACTTTATGGCTATCAGTGATATTCACATTCGGCTGTCTGACAGCTTGCTGTCTTAAACCCTCTAGTGTGGGACAGGTCTGGTAGGCCACACTCAGCTCTTCCCTAGCAGGCCCCCCTGTACCCAAAAGCTCAGCCGGGTCTGCTGCCAGCTCCTCTGGTATAGGTTCTGCACAGGGAGAGGATTCCTCTTCCTCAAAGGGGGAATCTTCTGGGGAGGGAGGGATCGTGGGCAATGATTTACCCTTTCTAACCCTAGCCTTTGGGGACACTTGGTCCATTGTTCCAGGATCCAAGTTTCCCTGTCCTCTTTGTGTTTGGGCCTGAGCCCTGGTGAGAGCAAAGATATGCCCTGGAATGCCAAGCATTGCTGCATGAGCCTCCAACTCCACTTCAGCCCAAGCTGATATCTCCAAGTCATTGCCTAGTAAGCAGTCTACAGGTAAATCAGTGGCTACCACAACTTTCTTTGGACCAGTAACCCCCCCAGTTTTGATTCACAACAGCCATGGGGTGGCTAAACGTGTTATTATGAGCATCAGTCACTTGGTACTGCTGATCAAGTAGGTGTTGATCAGCGTGAACCAGTTTCTCTATCACCATAGTTACACTGGCTCCTGTGTCCATGTAAGCCTCAACCTCAACACCATTTATTAGGGGAAGTTGCTTGTACTTACCCATATTAAGGGGACAAGCAACCAAGGTGGCAAAGTCAATACCACCATCAGAGACTAAAACAGCCTCTGTAGTCTCCCTAACAAGACCAACTCCAACTACATTACAAATGGTGAGCCCAGCTACACCCTTTGATTGGCTATTTGTAGTATTCTTCCCACCACCACTGCTATTGCTAGGGGCACTAGAGGAAACAGTTGGGGTTGTGGTAGTGGGAACCTTGGTGTTTTTCTTTGGACAAGTGGAATCACTTGCCCACTGGCCTTTACTTTTTCATAAATAACACCATGGCTTCTTTTGATTGTTAGAAGAGGATTTGGACCCTCCTCCCCCAGAGGATTTTTGTGGGCCTGATGAAGACTCTGTTTTTTGTCTTTTTCCCCACCCTTGTCAGAAGACTTACCATCCTTCTTCTTGCCATCCTTGTCAACACCTGTATGAGCTTTTCTGTCCACTCTTGTTCTGACCCATTTGTATGCCTTCTTTCCCAATTCTTGGGGAGAGGTCAGATCTCAGTCTACCAAGTACTGGTGCAACAAGTCAGATACACAATTATTCAAAATATGCTCTCTCAAAATAAGATTATGTAGGCTTTCATAGTCAGTCACCTTACTGCCATGTACCCATCCCTCCAAGGCCTTCACTGAACAGTCTAAAAAGTCTGCCCAGTCTTGAGAGGACTCTTTTCTGGTATCTCTGAACTTTATCTTGTATTGTTCAGTGGTTAAGCCAAATCCATCTAAGAGTGCATCTTTCAAAACTTTGTAGTTGTTGGCATCACTCTCTCTGACAGTAAGGAGCCTATCCCTAGCCTTCCAGTGAAAGATAGCCACAGGATAGCAGCCCACTGCCTTTCAGGGACCAACTGTACCATACAGGCCCTCTCAAGCGCATAAAACCACTTGTTTATATCATCCCCCTCCTTGTAAGGGGGGACAATTTTGTGCAGGTTTCTTGAATCTGTTTCTCTTACAGGATGACTATCAAGAACACTGCTGCTGCCACCATGGGGAACTAACCCCAACTTCTGTCTCTCCCTCTCTACATCTAGAGACTCCCTGTCTAAGGCCAACTGCTGCTGTCTCAGCTTCAGTCTGGCCTCTTCCAACCTCAGCTTTCTGAATTCCTTGTCTAGGGTATTATCCCCAGGGTGGGAGGCTTGGGAATTCTCTGACACAGAGGTTATGTGGGAATTGGCAGAACTGGACCTGTCTCTAACTGCCTGAACTCTAGTTACCTGGCCTTTTGGAGTGAAAGGTGCCTTACTGATGTGTGACCGCCTCCCACTACCAGCTTCACTAGATGGCCTGTTAGCTGGCAGGTATTTGAAGGAACCCTCCCCAGAGTCCTCAGGACCCTCCCCTGACTCTACCTGGGTACCGTTCTCCTCTACCTCCTGATCCTGGGATGGGCCAGACTCGTTCTGGTCACTTTCTAGGAGAAGGCTAAGGAGAAGATCTTTGGTAGGGTTCTTACCAATACTTACATTTCTTTCTGTGCAGAGACCCCTCAAACTTTTAAAGTTTAAGTTGCCATAAGGTGTCTGAACAGCTTTGGGAGTTGCCTCTACTACATACATAGTTGAAAGAAAGAGTTTAGGTTACAGAGAAAAAATGTTTTAGACACTTTTAAATACAAGAGAAAAACTGTTTCAAACTTTTCAAAACATTTTAGAAACTTTTCAGAAAGTTTTTAGAAAGAGAGTTAGACTGTTTAGGTTAACTGTGTATATTTCTAAGTATTTGGAATGAGTTTTTCTTATGAAAAGCACCAATGACAAAGTGGTAAAGCAGTTACAAGTACTTATCCCACCGCTGCCACCAATGTAGGCGGCTGTCCTGGTTTATAGTGGGTACCTGATGGTACTTACACCTTGTGCCAGGTTCAGTTATCCCTTATTAATAGATTAGTAGTGTTCTAGCAGCTTAGGCTGATAGAGGTAGTGATAGCAGAGCAGCTTAGGCTGAACAAGGAGACATGCAAAGCTCCTACTATACCACTTCTATCACATAGGTACTATATCATAAGAAAGACAATACTCAGAGTTACTAAAAATAAAGGTACTTTATTTTAGTGACAATGTGCCAAAAATGTATCAAAGGATATACTTCCTTAGGAGATAAGTAAAATACACGAAATATACACACAAACCAAAATCAGGTAAGTTAAACAGTCAGAAAGTAGTGCAAACACTGTAGAATAGAATAGGATGCAATAGGCCTAGGGGCAACACAAACCATATACTAAGAAAGTGGAATGCGAACCATGAATGGACCCCTAGGCTAGTGTAGTATTCAGAGGGTCACTGGGAGTGTAATAAAACACTAAGGGTGTCCAAAATACCCCACCCCAAGACCCTGAAAAGTAGGAGTAAAGTACAACTATTTCCCCAGAAACACACTAAACTCGTGATAGAGGATTCTGCAAAGACCACAACAGACCGCAAAGCACTGAAGACGGATTCTTGGACCTGAGGACCTGTAAAGGAGGGGGCCGAGTCCAAGGGTCATGAAAGTGTCCGGGGGGGGGCAGGCGCCCACTAAACCCCGGATAAAGGTACAAAATGGCTGCCTCTGGATGGAAGAAGCTAAAGATTCTGCAACAACGAAAGGAGTTGGGAACTTCTCCTTCATGCAGAAGATATCCCACGGACTGCTGGAGGATGTAGAGTTGTTTCTTTGGAGACAGACTGCAAACAAGCCTTGCTAGCTCCAAAGGTCGTGTTTGAAGAAAAAGGGTGCTGCCTGGGCCCAGGAAGTACCTGGATGTCGCCCCTTGGGAGAGGAGACAGAGGGGGCCCTAAGAAACATAGAGTGCCCATGCACAAAAAGGTAGCACCCACAGAAGTACTTGAACACAGGTTCAAGAAGACTGAACATGGCATTCGTCTCAAAACTACAAAAGAGGGTCCCACGAAGCCAGAGGTCAACTCAGCAAGTTGAGCAATGCAGGATAGAGTGCTGGGGACCACGGCTTGGCAGTGCATGAAGGATTCCTTGCAAATGTGCACAGAAGCCCTAGCAGCTGCAGTTCACACGGTGCACAGGATTACTGTCTGGAGAAGGGATGCAAGGACTTACCTCCTCCAAATTTGGACAGTTTACCCACTAGACAGTCTGGGTCACTTGGGTCCACCACCTGTGTTCCAGGGGCCACACTCATCAGGATGAGAGGGGTCCAAGAGTACCGATGATGCTGAAGTTTGGTGCCTGCTGGAGCAGGGGGAAGATTCCTTCAACCCACGGGAGATTTCTTCGTGGCTTCCAGTGCAGGATGAAGGCAGGCAGCCCCCAAAGCATGCACCACCAGGAAACAGTCGAGAAGGCCAGCAGGATGAGGCGCTACAATGTCGCTGGTAGTCTTCTTGCTACTTCCTGGAGCAGTCAACAGTCGATCCTTGGCAGAAGTCAATGCGAACGGTGCAGAGGAACTCTAGTGAATTCTTGCAAGTCATTATCCATGGAAAAGCCCATAGGAGAGACCCTAAACAGCCCTCAGAGGAGGACTGGCCACCTAGTCAGGTAAGCGCCTATCAGGAGGAGTCTCTGACATCACCTGCTGGCACTGACCACTCAGAGGCCTCCAGAGTGCCCTCACATCTTTGGATTCAAGATGGCAGAGGTCTGGGACACACTGGAGGGGGCTCTGGGCACCACTCCTGGGGTGGTGATGGACAAGGTAGTGGTCACTCCCCTTTCCTTTGTCCAGTTTCATGCCAGAGCAGGGACTAGGGGTTCCTTGAACTTGTGTAGACTGGCTTATGCAAGGAGGGAACCGTCTGTGCCCTTCAAAGCATTTCCGGAGGCTGGGAGAGAGTACCCCTCCCCAGCCTTTAACACCTATTTCCAAATGGAGAGGGTGTAACACCCTCCCTCAGAGGAAATCCTTTGTTCTGCCTTCCTGCAACTGGGCTGCCCAGACCCCAGAAGGGCAGAACCCTGTCTGTGGGGTGGCAGCAGCAGTAGCTGCAGAGAAAACCCCAGAGAGCTGGTTTGGCAGTACCCGGGGTCCATTGTGGAGCCCCTGGGATGCATGGGATTTGCACCCCAATACCAAATTTGGCATGGGGGGACAATTCCATGATCTTAGAAATGTTACATGGCAATACTCGGAGTTACCATATAGGTATTGACCTATGTGTAGTGCACACGTGTAATGGTGTCCCCGCACTCACAAGGTCTGGGGAAATTGCACTGAACTATGTGGGGGCACCTTTGCTAGTGCAAGGGTGAACTCACACTTAATAACTTTGCACCTAACCTTCACTAAGTGAAGGTTAGACACATAGGTGACTTATAAGTTACTTAAGTGCAGTGTAAAATGGCTGTGAAATAACATGTGCGTTATTTCACTCAAGCTGCAGTGGCAGTCCTGTGTAAGATTTGTATGATCTCCGTATGAGTGGCAAAAGAAATGCTGCAGCTCATAGGGATCTCTTGAAACCCCAATACCCTGGGTACCTAGGTACCATATACAACGGAATTGAAAGGGTGTTCCAGTGTGCCAATGAGAATTGGTAAAATTAGTCACTAGCCTGCAGTGACAATTTTAAAAGCAGAGAGAGTATAAACACTGAGGTTCTGGTTAGCAGAGCCTCAATGATACAGTTAGGCACCTGTTGAAATTACAAACGACGGAGAATCAGGAACAGAAGAAACTAGATTTATTCAATAGATAACAACCCAACTGGACACGGCTGCTACCCGGCTGCCAAACCGTCTCACTCCAACCGACCCACAATGTCAGTGTCTGGAACATCGGCATCAACAAGGCTCCAGAATGTGAGTCTTGATGTCACCGAGGTACCAGGCCCAGCATATGCATGCTACGAATAGAATTAAGAACATTTAATATCACAACACATCCCCCTCCCTCACAATAACCCATATAACAAACTATGTAACAACAGAGTCAAGTAGTATAGTCCTTCACCCAGAATGGTTTTGAACGTAACCTGGATGAAAATTTTGAGCATGGTGATGACTCCTTGGATGTTTCCATGCGTGGTGATGACTCCTTAGATGTTCCCATGAAATCTCTACTTTGATCTTGCAAAGTGGAAAAATTGGAGTCTTTCACCAGGCCTTTCCATCTCACAATTCTAGACATGCTCCAAACATCTCCATTATCAAGAATCACAATGTTGCCCTTTATTTCTTTAATACAAAACGGGCCCTTGAAAACAGATTTTCCCTTGGTTGTAAAACAGGGATTTTTTACTAACACTAAATCACCAATCTTCCACCTAACCCCAGAAACGGCATGCTTAGTGTCAAATCGCCGTTTGTAGTTACACTGAAATTTTTCCCTGAGACTTGGTGCCATAACAAACCTTTCACGATTGAAATCGGTTAGTGCTACCTTGTTATTAAACCATGCTGGAAATAGTTTAGTGCAACCCACCTTTCCCCTCATGTACTCAAAAGGAGCTATGTTGGTGATCCTGTTCGGGGTGTTACGATAAGCCCACCACAGATCCCTTAAGAGATTAGTCAAAGGAGTTCTAGTCTCGACGGCTTCTTGCACACAAGCCTTAACCATCCTGTTCATGCGCTCAGCTAGACCATTGGCCTGTGGTAGATATAAGGCTGCCTTCAAATGCACAATAGCCAGGGAATCTAAGAAATGTTTCATGTCTTGCGAAGTCAATTGTACACCATTGTCAGTAACTAATTGGCTAGGTATACCCTCCTTAGAGAATTCCTCTTCAAGAAACTCAATCACTGTACGGGTATCAATTGAACTCACACACTTGGTCACCACCCACTTGGACGTATAATCCACCAAAAGCATGACATACTGTTCACTAGCTGGTAAAAGATGGAACGGACCCATAAAATCCAAACCTTATTTCATCCAAGCTTTCTCTGGCACTTGTACAGGAGACAATGGTGCTTTCACCACAACCTTGCTTTTGTCACTGCTCGCACAACTCAAACAATCCTTCACAACCGCCTCAGCCTCACGGTCTAACCCTGGCCACCAATATATAGCCCTAAGCCTAGATTTGGTCAAACTCCTTCCCAAATGCCCTTCATGAGCCAGATTGATAATTTTGTTCCTCACACCCACTGGTGGTATGGGTTTACTTCCTCTAAACAATTCTCCTCCACTAAGAGAGAGTTCATTCCTCACATTCCAAAATCCTATCAAAGAATTAGGAACCTCTTTATACTCTGGCCAACCTCCAACAATGAACTTTTCAACTTCATGTCTACCTTCATCACTTTCCACAGCCTCCCTCCATTCTTCTTCACTAATGGCCATTTCTCTCACCCAATTGATAGTACATTCATCTGCTATTTCTTCACCACTGTCAATTGAAGAACGGTATAAAAAAACTGCCACAATATTCCTTGGTCCCGGTACATATTCTACGATGAAAGTGTACTCCAACAAACCCTCCACCCACCTCCGTATTCTAGGAGTTAACACTTAATTTTTCTTAGGAGTGAAAATTTGAACGAGAGGCCTGTGGTCAGTCCTAACCACAAAGGGTAACCCCCAAAGATAAAATTTAAAGTGTTTAACTGCCCACATACAAGCAAGTGCTTCTCTTTCAATAACTGAATAATGTTGTTCTGTCACTTTGAGAGAGCGGGAAGCGAAAGCAATCACCTTATCTTCACCATCTACTCTCTGGATAAGGACCGCCCCCAACCCTTTAACACTCGCATCAGTGTACAAATAGGTTTTGGCACGCACATCAAAATGTCCTAAGGTGGGCATCTTCCCAATAAAATTCTTTACCAAGGAAACAGCAGTTGCACACCCCTCATCCCACACAAACTCAGAACCCTTCTTTAAAAGAACTCTCAACGGTTGGGTTACACTAGCAAAATTGGGAATAAATTTGGAGTAATATTCCGCTAACCCTAGAAATGACCTCACATCATCTTTGTCTTTGGGCTCAGGAGCACGAACTATGGAATCAACCAGCTCCAAATTGGGTTTGATTCCCTCACCAGAGATGGTGTGTCCCAAGTACGTCACAGAGGAGACCTTGAATTTACACTTTTCTTTTTTAACAGTAAGACCTGCTTCAGCTAATTTACACAACACCTCTCTTTAGATTTTATCATGCTCGCTCACCGTTCCCCCATGAATCAATATATCATCTTGGAAACACAATGTGCCAGGAATTCCTCCTAAGACCTTCTTCATAATACGTTGAAAACATGCAGCCGCAGAGGCCAACCCAAAAGGCATCCTCAAAAACTGGTAAGCCCCTAAAGGTGTAACAAACGAGGTGAGATGCCTGGATTCAGGGTGCAATAAAATCTGATGATAGGCCGAGGATAAATCCAGTACACTGAACACTTTGGAACCTCCCAAGGAAGACAATTCTTCCAAAATATTAGGTAGAGGTTGGCGATCTACCCAAATAAACTTATTGAGGTCTCTAAGATCAACGCACATGCGGATCCGCTTCCCATTATCCTTCGGTGCTAGAACAACAGGGGCCAACCACTCAGAGGACTCTATCTCTTCTATGACCCCAGCCTTCAGTAA
Source organism: Pleurodeles waltl (assembly GCF_031143425.1). Lineage (NCBI taxonomy): Eukaryota > Metazoa > Chordata > Amphibia > Caudata > Salamandridae > Pleurodeles > Pleurodeles waltl. The sequence continues at coordinate 306,163,075 of NC_090444.1, forward strand.
TCTATCAAGTTCTACTTTGAGAGGTTCTAGCATTAACTTAGGCACCCTTCTGACTTTGTGTATAACAGGGGTTACATTTTTCTTAAGAATGATCTTGTGTTCAAAATTTACTAAACAGCCTAATTCTTCACTGAACACACTTGGAAATTCCTGCCAAATTTCTAAGTGGTTATTCTCTTCTGACACCACCATAACCTGGTCCTTAGAATTGGGATCTAGTTTAATGCCCATGTCTCGTTGATGGCGCCATCCTAACAAATTATTTCCACGTTTGGCCACATAAACCTTACCTACAGTAAACTTGTCCCGAAACTGAATTTTCATGATCTTGTACCCAACCACATCTATTTTGGCGCCTACATAACTGACTGGGTTGATGTCAGGTTTAGAAAGAGAATCTAGATTCTCATCAAAAATCTCCTTCCAATTTTTAGCACCAACCATGGTATATGGAGAACCGGAGTCCGCTAGAACTGTAATGACTCTGTTGTCAAGTTTAATCGTACACTCAGGCATGACTACCGGTCCCTCATCAGCCATGCTAGAGTTGCGTCCTACAAGATCGATCTCTTGCCCTACAAACAAAACAACCTTACTGATATTCCCAGTGACGGAATCTATGTTGCTTTTGTCATTGTTACACACTCTGGCGTAATGGCCTTTCCTTCCACACTTCCTACACAAAGAATTCCGTGCAAAACAATTAATACTGTTAGCAGCATGACCCATGTTTCTACAGCGGTAACAACGTAATGATTTACTGTCCCTTTTCTTATCCTGGATAAGAGTCTGAGATTTATTGCCCATGCCAACTCTTAAAACTTCTTCCTGGATCCTTGATTCTTGTACAGTGGAGAGACCATCTCTATCAGAATGATTCATTTCCTTGATCCAATTACTGGTACTTTCCATGCCTTCAACTATAGCAATCGCTTCTCTCAAATCAGGATTTCTAGTTAAAAGTTTCTCCTGCACTCTTTTGATATTGGTGCAACGCACAAGTTGATCTCGTATGAGGGAGTCTGTAATGTCACCAAAATCTCAAGTGCGAGCTAATGTCCATAAGGCAGCGATAAAATTACCTACACTCTGAGTGCTGCCTTGAGATCTGGCGAAAAATGTATGCCTTTCAAGAACAACATTCAATTTAGACTCAAAATGGGATGCTAACATCGCCACTGACATTTCATATACGTCTCTGGGTTCGCCATCAGTTCCACCGATAACCAAAGGTTCCAAACTGTCATAAATATTTCTTCCTTCAATCCCTAAATTGTGTAGAAGGACTGCTTGTTTTCTTGCTGGAGAGAATTTTTCTCCCCCTATTTCTATCAGATATGAGTCAAAAAGATTTTTCCACATCTTCCACGGAAGAATAGGATCACCTTTGTCTAAGAAAAAGGGCGGAGGTTGGGACATGGTTGGTGTAGCCATGGCAATTAACACAGAACCGAAAATTTTGTAAAAATACTTTCAATTAAATGCCTTCACCAGCATTCACGCAAGGAAAAGATGTTCACAATCTCCAATGTCAGGATTGTTTATTTCAGGATCTCCACAGTAACCACTGAGTCAGAATCACAAGTAAGTAGAGCCAGAAACAGTCTAGTTTATTTTCGAGATCTCCATGGCAACATGTGACGTAGTAGAGCCAGAAACAGTCTAGTTTATTTTCGGGATCTCCATGGCAACATGTGACGTAGAATCAGTTACATCCTCCGGAAACATTAAATTAAACCAGAATATGGCAACCAACAGGGACTCCGAGGGAAAACTCCTTTAAAAATAAGGAATGCAAACGAAGCGCGCTTTGAAAAATAAAGTGAGGAAATGCGACCCCCGATGAGGTTAACCGAGGGCCGCGCACTGAACGTCCACACTGCGGCCTCCGAAGAAAACAATTGCATGCACAGAGCGCACCCGCACTTAAAGGCGGTGAGTAGCAGGACCGTACCTTCAGAAAAAAAATCCCTTTGAAGCGCCTTGAAGAACCGAAGGTCCAACTGACCGCAGAGCAGCTCGACGTCACTCGAAGGTGAGTCCGTGGGTTCTGGGTTGTTAATGCCCTCGTCGCCAGTGTTGAAATTACAAACGACGGAGAATCAGGAACAGAAGAAACTAGATTTATTCAATAGATAACAACCCAACAGGACACGGCTGCTACCCGGCTGCCAAACCGTCTCACTCCAACCGACCCACAACGTCAGTGTCTGGAACATCGGCATCAACAAGGCTCCAGAATGTGAGTCTTGATGTCACCGAGGTACCAGGCCCAGCATATGCATGCTACGAATAGAATTAAGAACATTTAATATCACAACAGCACCACACAGGGAACACATACAGGGCATTCTTTAGAAGCACTAGGGTCCTGGCTAGCAGGATCTCAGTGACACATAGGCAAAAACATACATACAGTAAAAATGGGAGTAACATGCCAGGCAAGGTGGTACTTTCCTACACCTCACTTCAGCCCAATCACCACTGCAGCCTGAGAAGGCTTCTCTCCTCGATGGAGGATGGGCAGGGAAGAAGCCTCATCGGGACCCTCATCTGTGCCTTGGAGGATGGACAGAGGGGAGCTTCCCTCTGCCCATCAGAGCCATGATTTTGCCCTAAGAGACCGCAGGCGGAAGACTGGCTGGAAGCCCCGCACACAGCATTGTCCTAGTGTTGTTGTTTTAGGCTTTGTCCCCCCTGGGAAGGCCAGTTGTGGTCTTGGGGGGAGGCCCCAGAGATTGAGGGCCCCCAGGAGGGCAAAATGCAGCACACATAGAAAAAGAAAAAAACGAAGAGGAATAAAAGCATTCTTCCTCGTTTTGCCATGCTAACGTCACTCCTACGGTGGCGTTAGTTTTTAGTGCTGCCACAGTTTTACGATTTCTCATAAATCGCGAGGCACAATCAAAAACAATGGGTGTTGCAACACTCATTGCAAGCCCATCTGACTCACGAAACTGCATTGGAGGGCCCATATCTACAAGGAGGCGTAACAACACAAAAAGTGGTGTTACACCTCCTTGTAAATATGGAGCAATGAAAAGCATCACCAGAGTGTTACTGAAAGGGCCTTTTTAAATCTGTCCCTTAGCATTTTTCCAGATATCCTGTAGTTTGATAGGATATGTATTAACTGTAGATATTTTTGTGGATAGGTGGAAAGGCAAGAGTCGCGGGAGATAACTTAATGAACAATAGAATGGGATCATGTTGTGTGATGAATGTACATTGTTGTTGTAGGCAAATTCTGCAGAGATACTGTTCCATGGTCTGGTTAGTCTTTTCCATCTTATTTTCCATCTGTGGGTGGTGTGCAGAGGACAAATGCTTGTCAATGTGTAGGGTCAAACACAGATCTTGCCAAAATTTGGGCAAAAATTATGTGCCAGAATCTGAGAATATGATGGAGGGTAAACCATGGAGATGATTGATGTTCTGAATAAAAAGGCCTACCAACTCTTTACCAGATGACAGCTTTGAAAGGGGGACAAAATGCAACAATTTAGTAAACATGTCAACTACTGCCAGAATAGTAGAGAACCCATGATCTTTTGGAAGGTCAGTTACAAAGTCTATACTAATAGTATGCCATGGTGCTGGTAGAACTTCAATGTGGAATTACCAAGCCTGAAAGGACTCTTTGGGTTGGTTTATTACAAGTGCATACCGGGCAAGATTACACAAAGGCTTGTATATACTTGTATGTGTATTCCCACCAACACAATTGTGTAACTAAGGGGGTAATTACAACCCTGGCGGTGTTAAAGGTGCGGTAATTCCGCAAACAGGGCGGCGGACAAAAAAAGGGAATTATGACCGTGGCGGAAACCGCCAACAAAGACAGACACTTTAACACTCCACCCGCCACGGCGGTACAGACAAGCAGCACGGCGGTCACCGCCAACAGACAGGCGGAAGACAATGTACCGCCCACAGTATCACAACCTGCCATTCGGCCACCTTTTCCGGGGCGGTTTCACCGTGGATAAAAACACGGCGGAAACACCTTTTGCAATGGGAAAACACTCACCTTAACACACTCCACGAGGAAGGAGGCCACCATGGAGCCGGAATTACAAATCTTACCTGCCCTTGTCTTCCTACTCATCTACGAACACCAGCGCCAGCGGCAGCGAAGACAACGGTGAGTACTGCACCTACGACATAGGGGAGGCAAAAGTCAGGGGGACACACACGCAACATCTCCACCCCCACCCTCGCACATTACAACACACACACCAATGCATTTCCAACCAAACATCACAGTAACAACCTACAACCCCCCCGGAAGAATGCAAAGACAAAACAAAATCAGTTGAAACATTGTAATGTATCAAAATACATGTTTCAAATATATATAGATATATATAAACTCATTCAAAAGTATATACATTACGAGAAGTAGTGCAGATATGCACATCTCAATGTCCGTGCACTACTGGGCCAAAAATGCATGGGCGAGGCCCACACAAGATACCTGTCCATAAACGGAGAGAACACTGCCGGGGCATCAGAGAGAAATACAACAGGCACCTCAGGGGGAAGGGAAGGGGGGGGCACCTCAGCCGGATTACAGCACCACGCCAGATCCACGACGGGGCTCCATGCCCATTGACGTATCCTGGGGAGTGCAAAGCCACAGTCTCTCAAGTCTCAGAAGTGGGTGGGTTGCCCACTGCCATATCCTGGGGAGTGCAAAGCCACAGTCTCTCAAGTCTCACAAGTGGGTGGGTTGCCCACTGCCATATCCTGGGGAGTACACAGCCACAGTTTCTCAAGTCGATAACAGCCTCCACTGGTTCTGGAGGGGGACTGGTGCCCAGAGTGCTTCATCCTGTCAAGGATTCAGGTAGTGGATGGATCTCTCCACTGGTTCTGGAGGGGGAATGGTGCCTAGACTGGATTAGGCTCCCCGTGACAGTTCCTGTCCCGTCACTGTCCCAGCTGTACATGGGATAACGATGCTTGATGTGGCGGTCTTTTCCTTCTGCAGCAGTGCCCTGCCCTGTTCAGCGGTGCTTTGCCATGGCGGTCTCTGGGCTGTTCAGCGGTGCTTGCCCTGTTCAGCTGTGCTTTGCCATGGCGGTCTCTGGGCTGTTCATCGGTGCTTGCCCTGTTCAGCGGTGCTTTCCCTGTTCAGCGGTGCTTTGCCATGGCGGTCTCTGACCTGTGCATTGGTGTGTGGCAAGATGGTCCCTCATTGCCCAGCGGGGCTGTGGCAGCCGGGGCCCTCCTGGGCACTGACTCCGGCAGTGGTCTCCTGACCAGTGACGATACTTAGTCCCTCCTGGGAACTGACTCTGGCGGTGGTCTCCTGACCAGTGACGATACTTGGGCCCTCCTGGGCACTGACTCTGGCGGTGGTCTCCTGACCAGTGACGACGGTGCTGGAGGTGGCGTCCCGGCCGCCGGGGAGGATGCCGCACTTCTCCGCTGTGCTGCTCTCACGAGGCTGTGCAGACTTCTTCTGGCACTTCACCGCCTTTGGAGGAGTCACAGCTGACTCTGCAATCCCCTTGGGAGCCTTGTGAGTAGTTTTGCCTCCAGGAGTCTTCACCCGGTCCCGTCGGCCAATTGCCAACTTGAGATGCTTTACAGGGGGTGGACTGGCAGTGTCTTGGCTCCGTGTCACACTGCCTGCCCTGGTGGCCGGTGCACTCCACACACCTGTAACACGCACCACTGGTACTGGAGTCTTTTTGGCTGAGGCGCTACTATGGGACTGATGAATTGGAGGGGTAGGGGTGGGAGCAAAGAGGTCAACGTTGCTGAGGGACAGTTTCTGACGAACACTGGGATGGGTAGCTGGAGGGGGTCTGGGAGTGGAGGAAGAGGAGGTGGTTGTAGGAGGTGTCACTTTAGGTGTTTTGGGTGCAGGTGCAGGTAATGTAGGCTGTCGTGAGGTGGATGGATGTTGGGTGTGTGGGTGCCCGCGTTTGTGTACTTTGGGAGGGGGCGTCACAGACACACTGGGAGAGGACACAGGGGACGTGTAAATGGGATTGGGGGTGGTGAGTGCAGGTGTGCGGGGTGTGGTGCTGGGTGTTCTAGTGCGAGTCCTAGTGCCTGTAGATGTAGGGCATGCAGGTGAGAGAGTAGACGACACTGGGAGGGAGGAGGGAGACGATGAGGAGGGGGACACAGTGGAGGCAGTGGATGTTGCTGTGTCTGTATGTGTCTGATGCTTGCGTGGGTGCCTGTGGGATGTGTGGTGCCTATGTTTGCCTGAGCTACTTTTGTGTGTTGAGGTGTGTGCATGCTTGTCTGTTGCTGTGCTTGGGATAGGCTGGGGTACAGGGGCTTGGGTCTGGGTGGAGGAAGTTGGAGGGGGGAGGCTAGACACAGGGACAATGGCTGCCATCAGTGCTGAGGCCAGAGATTGCAGGGTTTGATGAAGGGCAGCCTAACCAGAATGAATGCCCTCCAGGAATGCATTACTGTGTTGCAACTCCCTTTCTACACCCTGGATGGCATTCACAATGGTAGACTGCCCAACAGTGAGTGACCTGAGGAGGTCAATGGCCTCCTCACTGAGGGAAGCAGGGGTGACGGGGCAGGGGCTGTGGTGCCTGGGGCGAAGGTGATGCCCACCCTCCTGGGTGAGCGGGCACGGGGAGAACACTGAGGGGCTGCTGGGAGGGGGTGCTGGTAGGGGAGGTGGCGGCTGGTCCTGTAAAAGTGTGGGGCACAGATGGTGCCACCACCACAAGGGAACTCCCATCGGCGGACGAGTCCGTGTCGCTGGTTGGTGATTCGGTGCCCCGACGTGAAGCTCCCCTCGCCCTCCGTCCCACTGGCCATGTGGGATGCAGCTCCCTCGTGCTCCGGTGCCACTGTGTCTCCGCCTGATGATGCTGATGCACCAAAGAACATGGAGAGCAGAAAAAGGGGGGGGGGGACGACAGAAGAAAGACAGGTTGAGTGCATGGCATACCGCCACCGTTGGCGGACAATACAGACACAGCAGCCCCCTCCACTACGCCGTGCTCCTGGCCTCTACAGATGCAATTCCTGGGATATGGCCTACATCGCTATGGTCGACATCTGCACACATGGATGCCACAGGGGCATGTATACCTGTACTTGGCACTCTACTGCGGTGGGGTGGAGTGCCACAAGGCCTGCATTACGGAGGGGCCTAGCCTACGGAACTCGCCCCGGCCTAGGGAAACCCACAGCCCTCCTCCCCCACCCAGACCCCTCCACTGCGCGCAAAGTCCGCTAAATGATGTTGTACTCACCCCCTTGTGTCTGCTGTGATGCCCTCAAGCGCCCATCCAACTCAGGGTAGGCCACCGCCAGGATCCGGAACATGAGGGGGGTCATGGGGCGACAGGCACCCCTCCCACGTTGGGAGGCCATCCCCAGCTGAGCCTCCGCCGTCTTCTTGCTCCAGCGGCGAATGTCCTCCCGTCTCTTATGGCAGTGGGTGCCCCATCTCTGGTGGACCCCCAGGGTCCGAACGTTCTTGGCGATGGCACGCCAAATGTCCTTCTTCTGGTGGGGGTTGACCTACATGACATGCACAGGGGAAGAAGAGAATTCATTAGCAAGAGCACCGCCGAAGTGAGTGGCCCCCATCCCTGCCCTTGCCATGTGGCACATGCATTCACAGTCCTTCATGTTCACTGCACTCTGCCCCCTTCCCTCTTACAACCAGCCCTCTCCACCCAGGCATAGCCCATACAACGTGCTCCCTTGGTACTTACCTGTTGGTCTGGAGGACCGTAGAGTAGCGTGTACTGGGGGAGGACCCCGTCCACGAGCTTCTCCAACTCCTGAGCAGTGAAGGCAGGGGCCCTTTCCCCAGACGCAGCAGCCATTGTCTCTTCCAGACCGAGGTCACAGCAGCACTTGCAGTGTAGGTCCTCTCCTGTCGAAGATCAGGTATCAAGTGATTGAACAGATAGAAAATGGCGGTCACGTCCGCGGCGGTGACGTCCGCGGCGGTGCGTATCATCACCGCCGGCGCACTTCATCATTGGCTCCTGGGACCCATAGGGTCCAATGTTAACCAATGCAGCATTGCGCGGCGGTCTACGACCGCCTACCGCGACGGTGTACAACGCCAGCGCAGTTACCTCACATCCCACTGTCCCAGTTTAGAGGTCAGGCAGCCGCCATTTCAGGGGTCCACATGGCTTAATTTGCAACTGCATCACATATACCTGGGCCTACACTTGACACACATACAGGAAGATTTTTGTCTTTGGTCTCGTGTTCTGTGTATCTGTGGGTACATACCTGGGATTTTGTTGAGTCTGTGGTCGCTGTTGTCCTTCCTAGGCACCGTCAGCTTGGACATTTGAGAAGATGGAGGAATCCTCCGGTGTACCGACCGCTGGTGGACCTGTTGACAATGGAGGAGCGACATTTACTCATCACTTAGAGGTTTGACCGTGCCACTATCCAGGAACTATGTACCCAGTTAGAGCCAGACCTGATGTCACCAATCCGCCATCCCACAGGAATCCCCCCTGAAGTGCAGGTGCTGTCAGTGATCAATTTCCTTGCAAGTGGATCGTTTCAGACAACAGTGGCCATGGCATCAGGGATGTCCCAGCCTATGTTTTCCAACCTGTTGTCCAGAGTGTTGCCTGCCCTGCTGAAACACGTAAAGAGCTACATCGTTTTCCCTCAGGTGGAGGATTTGCCTACAGTGAAAGGTGACTTCTATGCCCTTGGACATATCCCCAATATCATAGGTGCTATTGATGGGACCCATGTAGCTCTGGTCCCCCCCCCACAGGAGTGAACAGTTGTACAGGAACCGGAAGAGTTATCATTCCATGAATGTGCAGATGGTATGTTTGGCAGACCAGTACATCTCACAGGTAAATGCTATGTTCCCTGGATCAGTGCATGACGCCTACATCCTGCGCAATAGCAGCATCCCTTATATGATGGGTCAACTCGAGAGGCACCGGGTGTGGCTATTGGGGGACTCTGGTTACCACAACCTGTCCTGGCTATTGACCCCAGTGAGGAATCCCAAGACCAGGGCAGAGGAACGCTACAATGAGGCCCATGGGCGGATTAGGAGGGTGATCGAACGCACCTTCGGCCTCCTGAAGGCCAGGTTCAGGTGCCTGCATATGACAGGTGGTTCCCTATTCTACTCACCAAGGAAGGTGTGCCAGATCATCATCGCCTGCTCGATGCTTCACAATCTTGCTTTGCGACGCCAGGTGCCTTTTCTGCAGGAGGATGGTCCAGATGGCGGTGTTGTGGCAGCTGTGGAGCCTGTGGAGCCTGTGGACAGTGATGAGGAGGACGCTGAGGAAGAAGACATAGACAACAGGGAGTCAGTCATACGGCAATATTTCCAGTGACACACAGGTGAGAACAGTTTTCTTTTTGCCATTACATTCACTTTCACACTTCTACCTCTATCCTGTCTGTCAGTTCATAGCAGTATTTGGTCACTGAGTTGTACCTTTCCATTACGGTTTCACAGGTGTGGTTAGCAACGTGTGTCATCTGCTTCCATCCTTCAAGGACTTGTGATGTGTGACATAGGTATGTTGGCTTTAAAATTGGAAAGCATTTTGACACTGTCATTGATAATACATATTTACCAAATCACAGACTGACTCCAGATTGTTTTGTGGTTCACGGGTGTTTATTTCAGTGCTCATAAATGGAGGGGGGTAGTGATATGGTGATGGGGGACGGTGGAGGAGTGTCCATGGCAGAATCCAGTCCATTAGTCACACAGGTGCACTGCCCATATGGGCATAGGGAGTGGAGATGAGGCAGTTTCAATCGGGACATGGTAACAAAGTGGGACAGTGGGAGGACAATCAGGGTGGTCTCATTTCCTGGCAGGGGTCTTCCCATCTTGCTCTGTCCTGTTCCTGGATCTCAGGGACCGCTTGTGGGGTGGTTGTCCATCTGCAGGGGGTGGGGTGCTGGTGTGGTGGTCCTGTGGCGGGGCGTCCTGTCCACTAGCGCCAGCGGAGGTGGTGGGCAGTTCATCGTCCATGCTAGTGTCAGGTGCCCCTTGGAGTGCCACGGTGTCCCTCATGGTCTTTTGTATGTCCTACAGCACCCCTACGATGGTGCCCAGGGCGGAGCTGATGGTTCTGAGCTCCTCCCTGAACCCCAAATACAGTTTGTCCTGCATGCGCTGGGTCTCCTGAAACTTGGCCAGTACCATCGCCATCGTCTCCTGGGAGTGGTGGTATGCTCCCATGATGGAGGAGAGGGCCTCGTGGAGAGTGGGTTCCCTTGGCCTGTCCGCCCCCTGTCACACAGCAGCCCTCCCAGTTCCCCTGTGTTCCTGTGCCTCCATCCCCTGGACTGTGTGCCCACTACCACTGCCCCCAGGTCCCTGTTGTTGTTGGGGTGGTGGGTTACCCTAGGTTCCCTGTAGTGGTGGACCCACAGCTGATTGACGTGTCGTGGGTACGGAGGTATGGGCCCGCTGGGTGGGTGCTGTGCTGGTGTTACCAGAGGCTGGAAGGTCAGTGTTGGGCTGTGCCTGTGCAAGGGGAACCGAATGTCCCGAGGCCCACGATGGTCCGGGCTGGTCATCAGGATCCAGTAGGGCAGAGCTGCTGTCGTCACTGTGGGCCTCTTCTTTGGGTGGAGTGGAGTTGTCTGGACCCTCCGGTGTGGTTACGTTGCATAGTGGTCCTGCAGGGATATAAGAGCATGATTAGTGCATGTGTGTGAGTAATGGTGTGCAATGGGTGGGTGTTTGTGTACCCCAGTGCAAGCATTCCTGTGTGTGGGTTTGTGTGATGATGGTTAGGGGGTTGTTATGGGTATGTGCAGTGAGCATGCTTTGGTGAGGGCTGACCATGCTTTGTTTTTCCATGCAGGGCTTGGTGTTGGGATGTGTGGTTTGTGTTATGAGCACATTAGTGAGGAGTTGGAGTGATGGGGAGGGGGTGAGGGTGGGGGTATGTGATGGCATGCAGGTAGGGTGGGGGATATAATAGTTGAGATTTTACTTACCAGTATCCATTCCTCCACCGACTCCTCCGAGGTCCTCTGGATGCATGATGGTCAAGACTTGCTCCTCCCATGTTGTTAGTTGTGGGGGAGGAGTTGGGGGTCCGCCGCCAGTCCGCTTTACCGCGATGTTGTGCCTGGATACCACAGAACGCACCTTCCCCCGTAGGTCGTTCCACCTCTTCCTGATGTCGTCCCGATTTCTTGGATGCTGTCCCACTGTGTTGACCCTGTCCACGATTCTTTGCCATAGCTCCATCTTCCTGGCTATGGATGTGTGCTGCACCTGTGAGCCAAATAGCTGTGGCTCTACCCGTAGGATTTCCTCCACCATGACCCTGAGCTCCTCCTCGGAAAACCGAGGGTGTCTTTAGCGTGACATGAGGTGGTGTGGGTGATGTGTGGGGTGGTGTAAGTGTTGATGTGTGGGGTGATGTGTAGTGGTGTGTGGTGTTTTGTGCGTGTAATGTTGTATGGGTGATGGTGTTGTGTGCCTCTGTGTGGTGGGGTTCTCAGTTGCTGTGCTCTCTGTCTATCTGGCCTTTGTCTCTGATTTTTGGTCATAGGGGTTTGTGGGTGATGTGGGTGTGTGTTTTATATTGTGTTGGGTGTGTGGAGATGGTGTTTGTATGTGTATCAGGTGTGTGTATTTGTAATTGTCCAATGTGGCGGTGTTTTGGAGATGTGTGTGTATTCTGAGCGCGGCGGTGTGTACCGCCAATGGAATACCGCGGTTGAAAGACCGCTGCATGGATTCGTGGGTCGTGATAGCATGGGCGTGTTTCTGTTGGTGTGACGGTAGAGGTTTTGTTTTCAACAGTTTATCACTGACCTTTGGTGTGGTGGTCTTTTGTGGGTGTCTGAATTTCGGCGAATTCCGAGATGTGGGTCATAATAGCTGTTGCGGAATTCCGCTGCTGTGTTTTGGCGGTCTTCTGCACGGCGGTAAGTGGCTTTTACTGCCAATGTTGTAATGACCCCCTAAATCTTTGGGCTTATGTTCTCCAGGGTGCCCTGCTAGAGCAAATGAATGACACCATTGTAACACTGATTCTCTTAGCCTTAGGGGAATAAATATGCAGTGTTCATGGTAAAACAATTAATCAGAAATGGAATGTTGTGAATGCTTCAGTTATTGTTCCCCATCCTCATCCTGCAAGGATTTTTTCAATCGTTCCAAAAAAGGAACATTAGAGCAGGAACTGATTATTCTTTTTTGGGGAAACCAGTGGTATTGAGTTTTTTGGCAACTTGCTCTTTTTAGGGGGAAACATGAATGCATGAAAGGGTGTCTGTGTTTAGCTGTTTTGCTTCTTGCCTATACATGATTATGAAATCAAATCAGTTAAGAAATTATACCCATCCTATTTGTTGTGCTGTTAAGGGTCTTGCTGATCAAAAGAATTGGAGGTTTTTGTGAAAAGAATAAATAGTGATAGGATATCATGTCCCCCATAAGTGAAGGCACCATTCCAGAAAGGCTAAATTTATAGCAAATAGCCTGCTCTGAGCTTTGGTGTAATTTTGTTCTGCTGGTAGGTGTCTTTTGGGGAATAAGGCTATTGGATGCATGATACCAGTGTCCAGGTCTCGCTGAGGTAAAACCCCACCCAACAGCTAAATGAGTAGCGTCTGCTTCTACATAGAATGGTAGAGATCAATCATGGTGCCTCAGGACTGGAGCAGTGGTTTATCAAAATTTCAACTTATCAAATGCAGATTGTGCCTCATGTGACTGATGAAAGTGTAACCCCTTTCTCAGTAAACGTGTGATTAGGGCAACTATATTGGGAAAATATAAAACGCTGTTAGAAATTGGTGAATCCTAACACAGTTTGTACCTTTTTGACACAGGTAGGAGTGGGCCCATGCAGCATAACTTCAGTCTTTTTTTGCCATATGGACACCTGGAGGTGGTAAAACGAAGCCCAGGAGTTCAACTTGTGAAGCATGAAAAAGCGCTTTTTCAAGTTTAGCACCTGATGTTCCAGCAATGTTTGTAATTCTGCTAATACATGATGTTTGAATTCCTTCTCATTTTCTAAGTAAATCAGAATGTCGTCAATGTAGGTGATTACAAAGTGATCTGGGAAATCTCAGAGGATCTCATATGTATATTGTTTTTAAATGAAATGATGCAGGGGTGTTGCATAATCCAAATGGCATTACTTTATTTTCAAATAAGCCATGCTTTGCGTGAAAGGCTGTTTTTCATTCGTCACCTTTGCAGACTCATATGAGATGATAAGCTCTGCAAAGATCAAGCTTAGTGAAAATGGTAGCCTTTTGTACTTAGTCCAACAACAGTGGTATAAGAGGCAGGGAGTACTTGTTTTTTATGGTCACTTAGTTCAAGGCCCTGTAATCTATGCATACCCTAAGTTTCTCATTCTTTTTAGAGACAAAAAAGAGGAAAAGAAACAGAAGAGGAATGCCGGAAAAAAAAACCTATGGCCAGTAGTAATGATAGATATTGCTTGAGATGCTGAGTTTCTGAATCAGACAGTGCATATACTCTGCTACATTGTAAGGGTGCACCAGCAATCAAAACTGCAGTGCAGGGGTAGGGTAGATGCTTGGATTTTGTCAAAGACATCTGCATAAGACTGGTATCTTTTTGGGAGTGTAACAACTTCATTCCCTGGTGGCGTAACACATACTAAAGGAGAAATGCCAGTTGGAAGCTTCCCACTATTGAAGACAATGTTTTGAATTCAGAGTCACAGTACGGGCCTCCCGGTCTATCTTTGTATTGTGCTGCTGAACATAGGGTACCCCTATAATGGATTCAAAGGTCGGGGTGTCATTGAGATCACAACTGACAGCTTAAGCGTGGCCATTGTCACACATGAGAGTGATTGGTACTGAGCAGTATGTAATAATCCCTGAGAATAGCTCTGACCCATCCTCCAGAGGATCTGCTGACTGAGATGTCCTTTAGTTCATCTCCCAGGCCTAGATAAAATAATTAAGTATGTTTGTCTTCAGGGCAGTGTGTCTCAAGCACTAAGGGCCAGATGTAGGAAACACTTTGCGAGTCGCAAACGGCAAAATCTGCCGTTTGCGACTCGCAAATGCGTGTTTCCTATGCAGAAATGCATTTTGCGAGTCGTTACCGACTCGCAAAATGCATTTCCGAATCGCAAATAGGAAGGGGTGTTCCCTTCCTATTTGCGAGTCGCAGTGGTATGCAACTCCATTTGCGACCGCGTACGCGGTCGCAAATGGAGTCGCAGTTACCATCCACTTCAAGTGGATGGTAACCCACTCGCAAATTGGAAGGGGTCCCCATGGGACCCCTTCCAGTTTGAGACTGGACCCCAAAACATTTTTTCAGGGCAGGGAGTGGTCCAAGGGACCACTCCCTGCCCTGAAAAAAACGAAACAAAAGGTTTCGGATTTTATTGAAATGCAACTCGTTTTCCCTTAGGGAAAACGGGCTACATTTAAAAAAAAAAAAACTGCTTTATTTAAAAGCAGGTCGCTAACATGGAGGTCTGCTGACGTCAGCAGGCCTCCATGTTAGCGAGTGCCTATACTCGCAATGGGGCCGCAATTTGCGACCCACCTCATGAATATTCATGAGGTGGGTCATTGCGACCCCATTGCGAGTTGCAGTCGGTGTCTGAGACACCGTACTGCATAGCAATTTGCGACTTGCAAATTGCGAGTCGCAGGGACTCGCAATTTGCAAGTCGCAAATTGCTTTTTTGCTACATCTGGCCCTAAGCTATTAAAACTGGTCACATAAGACAGTATGGGCCAGATGAATCATCACGGCCCTTTGCGATTAGGAAATAGCGATTTTTAAGAAATCGCTGTTTCTGACTAGCAAAGTGCCATGTATCACATTTGCGAATCGGTAATAGCGATTTCTTAAAAATCGCAAATGCTATTACCGAATTGCAAATTGCGATACCTGCCCCATTCGCAGCTATGGGCCTGTTGGCCCATATCTGCAAATTTTTTGCAGTTCCAAAATTGCGATTTCTCAACCAGAAATCGCAATTTTGGAAATGCAAAACCCCAGGGTGCTGGGGGCCAAAGGCCCCCTCTGCTGCACCCCAAGAAATTTTGGGGGGACATGTAAGGTGCACACATGCCAAAAGGGCATGTGTGCTTTACATGTACAATTTAAAAATGCATTTTTAAATTTTGCACATGGTTACTACCAAGTTCAACTTGGTGGTAATTAGCGATTCCTAAATACCAAAATCACATTTAGGAATTGCTTCTTACATGTGGTAAGGAATCGCAAATAAGGAATCCTTATTTGTGATTTCTAATTTAGAGAGTTGCAATTTGCGACTCTCTAAACAGGGTCGCAATTTTAAGGAATCGCTATTTTAGCGATTCCTTAAAATTGTGTTCAGAATGTATTTCATACATTCTGAAATGGCATTTTGCATTCGCAAACAGGCATTTGCACCGTTTGCGAATGCAAAATGCTTTCATACATCTGGCCCTAAATCCTTAATTTCCTGTTTAAGATTCAACAAATCCATGTCACTTGCTTGCATAAATGTGTGCTTGGAGAAGACATTTTTTGGGGGCCTTAAATGCATGTATAATAAGGGGTCATCATTTCAGACCAGATGTATAGACCAATTAGCTGCGTTCCAAACCAAATAATTAACAACAAATGCTACCTTTGCAGCATCATCAGAGAAGGCCATTTGTTTACAAAGGAACTGGAGATGGCATTGATTCATAAAAATCATGTATTTAATACTGTCCCCTGTAAACCTCTCAGGGAGTGATAACGGAACAGGCACTGGAGTTACTACAGTCAGATTAACTGGTGTTGTCTCGTCTGGGGCTGTTTGTCTATGTGGTGAAAAGCTTGGTGGTTTTAAGATTGGCTTGTCGTGTTTTGGTTTTGCTCCTGGAGACCTTTCACCGGGTTCAGTTATGGTATATAATGTTATAGTTCACTACAGAGGAATTGATTTTCATCTCTTAAGGTGGCCACTTCTGCCTGTACTAGGGCCAAAGCCTGCATGAGGTCGGTCATTTTCTGTTTAGTCATAGTGATCTTCGCTTAGGCAGAATTTAATTTCGTGGGCTTGGCTTTCTGACAAGATCAGGACCGTTCACCTGAAATCCAGGTTTCTGCAGGAGTGAAGAGCAAAACCCACACCCCTATGGACTAGTCCTCCATTCCTGGAGAACGCAGGACATAAACGATTAGCCTTGAGAGGGGATGGGTAGGGAAATGGGAGTGGAAGAGGGAATGAGAAGTGAAATACTGGAATCTGGTGCATTAGATCTGTGACAGGTGGTTCTGAGCCAAATGGTGGAACAGCTAGCGGTAGTGGTACCTTTAGCAAGAAAGAACAAAACTCAGTTAAACTGATAACTGTACTAAGGGTAGCCTTTAAACAATTAAACTTTCCCTTTACAATAATGAATAACCATCACTCACTAAACAATATTATAATACAATCTGTAATGCTTGTTCAAGGAATTGCTAATTTCACAATTCAGGGAGTTTGACAAGATACACCTTTCTTTAACTTTTTCATGTGGATTTTGACCTTCTGTGCCTTTCATGCACACCTCTCTTAGTTTATGGCACAGTCATTGGGTTTTGCTTCCTATACTCAGAGTCTTTTATGAGTGCCTCTGATCGTTTATGCCAATATACCAGGACAGCTTTAAAGCCTATTGAATGCACAGGCGATCATCAAAGACACAATTACCTGTTTCTAGAATCACCAAGGTAATGGCCCATTGAACTAAACAAACACCTAGTATCAGGCTTGCTCTAATGTCCTTCATCAAAACACTTTTTTCTGTGTACTGACCTTTTGTTCCCCAGGAACGCGTAGGTAAGCTTACTGTTCTTTGTTTTGTCTCTTCTTCAGGGAGCCAAAGACGGCTTCAGCTGGGACTGAGGGTCCGGAGTGGAGGTGGCGCAAGAGCCAATAATATTGGAGCTCGAGGTTGAAGAAAGCAACAGAAGAGGAAGAGTGTCTGGCAACCAGGAAGAAGCCATGACATCAACAGCCAAGCTGGAAGGTAAGGAACAAAAAGCCAAGAAAATGCAAGAGAATCCGTTTGCGGTTTAAAAAGAGGAACTCACACGTTACTTGGCATGGGGGTTGGGGCCAATGCAAATGTCTACTGGCACATGTAGAAGGCACGCTCCAGTAATGTGTGGGAGGCACGAGTTCAAAAAGCATTCACAATATGCCAGAGATTGTTTATAAAAGCCAGGAATTGTTTATATGAGCAGTGAGACAATCCACTTATAAAACAAGCATAACAGTGAACATAATTCAGAAATGTATCATGAATAATATTATAAGAAAAGGCAATACATTAACAAAGAGGGAAGGGTGGAGGCCTAAGCTATCATCTTTACGTAATTGGAATTTGCACCAGACTACGGTGAGTGTACTGGCAGCGCATGAAGCATGCATCGTGACAAGGAGGAGGATGAGGGTAATTGCCCAAACTCAATTGCATTAGATGAGTTTGGTCAACTTGTAGTTGAACCCCCTGAGTTTGAGGATGAACTCTAATTCTCTGATTGAGTATGCCACAATAGAACTTTTACATTATCCTCAAACCGCTTGGCAAAATAAAATGGCTATAGCTAGAGGAACACTTATATATTTGGTATCTGACTTATGCATCCCCACCTTTTATTCACATGTATGGCTGGATTGGAATTAGACTAATGTGCCCAGAAGAAGACTCATCATTCTCTTAAAGGACAGGAAGACAATGCCTGTCTCTGTCCCATTCTTATTATTCTTTTTGCGTTCTCCAGCTGGGCTGCCCCAATGAAGATCATTAATTTCCAAAACTGCCATTGTGATTCTTCCATGGTAAAAGAGGAGATACAATTGACAAATGTGTGCCACATTGCTTGGAATGAAACAGGTAAGTATTGCACCAATGAGTCACATATATTGAGTGAGTGTAAGTGATGATGGCTGATGTGATGGCAGACAGTGAGTGTGTTGTTCAACTAATATTCGTAAACTTGATTTTGACAATTTGCAGGGTTTGGGGGCTGCCTGAAGGAGATTGGCCCTTTCACACTTAGCTAGGTTTACTTGCACGGTCCACTCTTTGTTGTACTTTTTTTCCGAGTTTTTCAGAGATTATTCAGTTTAATTAACAAATACAGTGTTCACAAACTGCTCAATATTGTTTGTTCTTCTTGTTCATCTACAGCAATGTACATTAGGTCTATCTTTCTTAATATCATTTGGGTCAGGGCTCAGGAGTCGGATGGACCGGGGCCTCAGAGACAGACTCAGGACGTAGAGCGGGACTACCTCAACAGCCAGAAGAAGGAAGCTATCTATTTCAAAGGGAAACCAACATGACTCAAAAAGGCCTACTCAGCCCTGTGAGCTGGAGAAAGGTGTGTTGATTTGGGAAATGCTGAGTAGTGCGCTAGCTCAAATGGAAAACTCCTCTATAGTGGTTGTGGTCAAGTGCGACTGTAACTGGAGGGGGATAGGCATGGCACATGATGAACACACTCAGATTAATGTTACGATAGTTGTGAGATTGATCAGCCAGGGACATGCAGCTACTTGTCTAGGATTGGTTATGAAATTGTTCTCAGTTCTCAGTTAATTGCACATGAGGCATCTCACCATTGCAGCAGTCTATGCTCTTGCTCTGCCTCTTGGGCCAAATCCTCCACACCTCATGTTGTTTGCCTTCTTTCTCCTTGACTCTGCAATATTGGCATGTACTGTTTTACATTCCAAAGGCCTTTTGTTCTTTTGCATGAAAGTTCCAACTCTCGTGCTTACTTTACCGGATTGGTTCAGCCATACCCCCAAGACAGACATTCCAAGAAGAATATAGATGCACCACCCAATTTGACATTTATATACAGTATAGTTTTTCTTTTATTAATCATAATGTTTAGAACTGAGTGGCTTCACTGCTCCCTAATTTGTATTTTTCAAACCAGATGACAGAACAATTAGATAATAACTTGGGTCTCCAGGCTGATGGACTGTTGCCATTTTACTGAAATATGGGGGTCATTATGACTTGGGCCGTCGGCGGTAATATGGAGGAAAGTACTGCCAACAGGCTGGAGGTACTTTCCTCCATATTATAACATTGGCAGTTTGGCTGAAGCCAAACCGCCAATGTAGCAAACTGACTGCCATGGCGGTAACGGCCATCAGGCTGGAGACAACAATCTCCAGCCCGGTGGCCGTCACTTCGCTGCCTGAGGGAGTACGACCCCACCTACTGCCATGGTTTTCGTGGCTCCCTTATCACCATAAAAATCATGGGGAAGGCACCATCAGTGACAGGGAATCGCTTCCCTGGCACTGATATGGGTCACTCCTACCCCCTCCCCATCCACAGGTTCCCCATCCCCCCTTCGTCTCCAGACCCCCTTCATACACGTCCCTCCCTTCACACAGACACACACACACACACACACACATACACACACCCATTCACACATTCATCCACGCATGCATGTATCCATTCACACACACATCCACACACACATACATACACACAGGCACGCATTCACACTACTCGACATGACGTACTCACGCCCCAAGCATGCACACACATACAACACACAACACTCCCCCACATGCACGCACCCACAGACTGTCAGAGTCACCAGATCCTCTGGGTCTGTGCAAGTTCCCAACACGTCCACCACTGAACAGCTCCAAGACTCTGATCACAGAGACTGAGAGAGTCAAAGAGGGGAAGAGGGGATTAGGAAGGGAACAGCTGGGAAGGAGACCTGTAGTAAGAAAAAGGTTAGAACACACAATATGAAAATTATATCTCCTGAAATCAATACTAGACTATGATTCTAAGCCTAGTCACTCTGAAAACATGAACAATCTAAGAGTTAAGTTTAAAATGACTAGGTTTCAAGATGGCCGGATACCTGTAGGGGAATCAAGATGAATTAAATGAAAACTTTCTTATTCAAGTACTTTCCTTTAGATGAGAATCAGAAAAAACATTCTGACACAATTTTAAACCAATCATATAAATCCTGTTTTGAGAATGAATACTAGGACCATACAATATTGCATCTAGAAACTCTGGCCTTCTGTGTACTCTTAAAATGTTTCAACACAAATTGCGCATATTGCAGATATCTATATATATAGTAAACACCATAAAAGGATTGTGCACCATGAATAACACAATATGGATTCAGGAAACAAATCACATAACTTGTCAACTCGAATATTACATAATAAATATCTTAGAATAGTAGCATACAATAAACAACATGAATTAAACTCGAGGAGAGAATCGTGCGTCTTGCCAATTCAAGTGTTACCATGTAAAATACCAAGAAATGGTAGCACGCAATGAATATCAAAGTCAAATCATCATTAATCGAATTGCGCGTCTTGCCGATTTGTAAAAGACAATGTAAATGTCAAGGAATAACAGCTCACAATAAATAACAAGATCAAAGTGCCGTGAAACGAATCGCGCTTCTTTTGCCGATTCTTAAGCCACCATGTAAAATGTCAAGAAATGGTAGCGCGCAATGAACAACAAAGTTAAATGCTCATGAAACGAGTTGTGCGTCTTGCCAATTCGTAAAACATCATGTAAATGTCAAGAAATAGTAGCGCGCAATGGACAACAATGTTTAAACACCATTAAACGAATTGCGCGTCTTGCCGATTCTCAAGTCACCATGTAAATGTCAAGAAATGGTAGCGCGCAATGAATAACAAAGTCAAACCTTTATGAAATAAATCACGCATCTTGCCTATTTGTAAACTACCATATAAATGTCAAGAAATGGTAGCGTGCAAGTAATCTGTTACTCATTTAAGATTTTAAACCAAGAATATGAAAATACTAAATAACGGTGTTGGGACAGTCCAACCACCGTCTTATCACCTGGAACAATGATCACCAATGAAGGATTAGGGCAGAATACTGGAAGATCCAAATAGGCCGCTGGGACAGGAGCTCAGGAAGAAGCTGCTGCTCTGCACCGGGACCTCTGAATAGTGAGCACTGGGAGTTGGGCTGGCTCTCTTTTATAGAGTCTTGGCCCAGCCCAGAACCACGCCCAGGCATGTTGCAGGGAAAGTCTCTGGAAGGCCCTGGAAGGGGGCCACACCCTAACACACTCTGAAAACCTGCAGCAATACATTGCAAAGGAACAGTATTTGTAAGCATATGACAAATACGTTTACAGGATTGAACTCTGCAATGCAAAAGGTTAAACCACAACATATCAGCACAATGCATGAATTACTTTGTTTTGAGAGTGCTGGGTTTTTGCATTTTCTGTTGCCAATAGAGCGCGTATTGCTCTGGTGTTGACAGTACTCCTCTCTCCTAGACGCGCTCTAGGGCCTGGTTTGCTTGGATTAAGATGATGAAAGCGACTCACAAGTACTGGAGCATGAACATCAGATGCGGAAACCCATGAGTTACCTTCAGGACCATAACCTTTCCATGAGATTAAGTATCATAGATTACGCCCTCTTAGTTTAGAATCTAACACTTTCTTGACTTCGAATTCTTCTTCCCCTTGTACTAGAAGAGGAGCTGGATGAGGGTGGACCTTTTGGACTGCCTTTTTCAAGAGGGAAGTGTGGAACACTGGATGAATCCGTAAGGTTCTGGGCAATTGTAGTTTATAGGTCACCGGATTGATTTGCTGAAGGACAGTATAAGGACCTATGAATTTAGAGTTAAACATGTGCTTCTTCTTGAAGTCTATATGTTTTGTGGAAAGCCACACTTTGTCACCTGGTTGACATTGCGGTCCCTCACAATGTTTCTTGTCATAATGCCTTTTATATTTTTGTTTGGCTTTTTCTAAATGCTGTTGAATTAGTTTCTGGGTTTGATGTAAATGCTGAATGGTTTCTAACACAGCTGGAGTAAGAGAACTTTCTTGAGGAGTTGTGATGGGCAAGGTGTCAGGATGATAGCCAAATAAACCAAAAAAGGGTGCAACGCCAATAGAAGTGTGGAATGAGTTATTGTAAGCTAACTCAGCTAACCAGAGCATAGATGTCCAAGAATGAAGTGCCTTTTCAGCGTAGGCACGTAGGTATAGTTTCAAAGTCTGATTTAGTCTCTCCGTTTGACCATCTGTTTGAGGATGGTGACTAGTAGATAGCGTAGATGTCACTTGGAGTGTTTTACACCATGTGTTCCAGAAATTGGAGGAAAATTGTGACCCCGATCGGAGAGGATAACCTTTGGCAGTCCATGATAACGAACCACTCTGTTCAGTAAAATAGTTGCCAATTCACTAGAAGTGGGCAATTTTTTACAGGCGATGAAATGTCCATGTTTCGTGAGACTATCTACTACCACCAGAATTACTGAATGCTGTTGAACCACTGGCAGGCCAGTAATAAAGTCTAAAGAAATGTGCTCCCATGGACGACTTGGGGTTGGAAGTGGATGTAACAACCCTTTTGGTTTTGAATGACTTGTTTTAATGCGAGCACAAACTTCACAGTTGTTTACCATTGCTTTTACATCTTTTGTTAGAGTAGGCCACCAAAAATAGCGTTGGATCAGTTCAAGAGTTTTAGGAGTACCTGGGTGACCTGCCGTAGGTATAACATGCAACGAATGAAACACTATCTTGCGAAGTTTGGTAGTGGTTATGGACAAACGAGCGTCATGAAAGGGTAAACCTTGCTTGATTGACCTTTTGGGATCTGCTTGGGCCCATGTTTGCCATTTTTCAACAGTGAAAGAGTTGCGAATTTCTTCAAAGAAATCTTCAGTTTTTATGATACATAGAACCTTGTCAGGAGCAATGATAGCTCTGGAGGCTTGAAATGCAGGCAACGTGGTAGACTCTTGATAGGACAAGGCGTCAGCCTTGCAATTATCTTTACCAGGCCGGAAGGTTACTACAAAATCAAATTCGGCAAAAAAAAGCATCCAGTGTAATTACCGAGGGGTCAAAAGTCTAGCGGAACTCATGAATTGAAGATTACGATGATTGGTATATACTGTAACAGTGTATTTGGCACCCAACAAATGATGTCTTCATTCTTTAAAGGAGTCACGAATCGCCAGAAGCTCTTTTTCAGCAATGACATAGTTCTGTTCGGCTTCGTTCAACTTCCGACACATATAAGCTACAGGATGAAGTTGACCAGTGTCTTTATTTCATTGTGATAAGACGGCTCCTATTGCTAAATCTGAAGCATCAGCTTCCACTATGAAAGGTTGATTCGCATCAGGATGAGTCAAGACTGGGGCAGTGGAGAGAGCTTCCTTCAAAGTTGAGAAGGCTTGATCAGCTTCTGGGGATCATTCAAACTTTTCTTTCTTTCTTAGTAGCTTAGTGATTAGAGCCACTGTCTGGGAGAAATGGTTTATGAACCTCCGGTAAAAATTTGCAAACCCCAGGAAACATTGTACAACATGAAGAGTCTTTGGGGTGGGCCAATCAGATACGGCTTTTACTTTCTTTTCTGCCATCACCATACCTTGAGGGGTAAGAATAACCCCTAAAAACTCTACTGTGGTAACATGAAACTCACACTTTGTTAGTTTGCAATATAAATGGTGTTTTCGAAGGGCTGCAAGAGTTTTCTTGACATGTTGGACATGTTCATTTTCATTGTCTGAGTAGATCAAAATGTCATTGATGTAGACTATGGTAAATATGTCGAGGTACTCTCTAAGAAAGTCATTCAAGAAAAATTGAAATGCTGCTGGAGCATTACACAGACCAAAAGGCATGACGGTGTATTCAAAAAAGCCATATCTTGTCTTGAACGCTGTTTTCCATTCGTCACCCTCTCTCATTCTGACCAAATGATAAGCACCTCGAAGGTCAAGCTTCGTGTAGATATTTGCTTTCTTTATTTTTTCCAATAAGACCGGAATTAGGGGCAAAGGATATTTATTCTTGATGGTGACTTTGTTCAAACCCCAATAGTCAATGCAAGTTCGAAGTTCTCTATTAGCATTTGAAACTAAAAACAAAGGCAAAGCTGCAGGAGACTTAGAGGGGCGAATGAAGCCATTCTCCAAAAATGTATCTAGGTATTTTCGTAAATGTTGATTTTCAAGTTCTGACCGGGCATATACACGACAGTTGGGAGGTATCGCACCTGGGGCTAGATCAATTTAACAGTCATAAGATCTATGAGGAGGTAGAGTCTCTGCTCCTTTCTCATCAAATACATCTTTGTAAGATGAATACTGTTTGGGCAGCTGAATTTCTTTCTCTGCTGCAGTAACTATGTAAGAGTTGCAAACTTTTGGTACTTGAATCTTTTGGAGACATTGTTTGTTACATAGCATAGTTAAGAACACGATTTTTTGTTCTGCCCAATTGCTCTCCGGATTGTGCTAAATTAACCATGGCAAGCCGAGGATAATCCCATATTGGGGAGCATGGATCACGTCAAAGATGATTTTCTCTTTATGTTTCTTTCTTTGAATCTTATCTTCACAAATCATCGACAAGGGGATAGTCTGAAGAGTTACCGGACCTCCAATCAAGAGTTTTCCATCGACTGCCTGGATGATTTCTGGGGTCTTCTTTTCAATATATGGGATCCCCCATGCACAAACCAATTGGACATCAACAAAATTCCCAGTAGCCCCAGAATCAACTAGGGCTTTTTTGAAATAGATCTTTTTCTTGACCTGAACTCTTATTGCCAGTTTAAGATGTCTGGATTGTGAAGGGTCCACAGTGACACCCAAGAGCAACCCTTCTCTACATCTCGGGTGTTTTAGTTTTCCAACTCGACTGGTGCATTGGCTGCGACCTTCTGAACTGGACCTTGCTTGTTCTTTGGTTTGATTGGACAATCTTTGGCAAAATGACCTTTTCGCCCACAATAAAGACATTGTCCATTTTTTCTGCGGAGGTCCTTTTCATCTTTGGTCAAAGGTCTTCTGATGGTTCCAATTTCCATCGGTTCCGGCGTTCTTTCTTTCGGAGTTCTTGAGTCTCTGTTATCATGAACGCGCCATGAATATTTTTCAATCTTTTTGCGCGTTCCTTTACGTTCTGCTAAACGATGATCAAGTCTCAAGACAAGATTTATTAATTCTTGACAGTCTGTAGGTTGTGGATCGATTTGCGCTAAGATATCTTTTAATTCCTCTTTGAGTCCCTTGTAAAACAAGACTGCTTGTTTTTCTTCAGGCCCGGATGTCTCGGCAACCAGCCGGTTAAAGTTGGCTAAATACGACACTAGGGGCCTGATTCTAACTTTGGAGGACGGTGTTAAACCGTCCCAAAAGTGGCGGATATACCACCTACCGTATTACGAGTTCCATAGGATATAATGGACTCGTAATACGGTAGGTGGTATATCCGCCACTTTTGGGACGGTTTAACACCGTCCTCCAAAGTTAGAATCAGGCCCTAGGTCTTGATTTCCTTGACGTAAATCTAATAATTCACGATCTGCTAACTGTGTTACAGTTCTACGATCAAAAACTCTCTCAAATTCACGAACAAAATTTCTCCAGTTATACAACAAGGGACTATTTTTACGCACAAGAGGAATTGCCCAAGTAGCTGCATCCTCAGACAGACATGATAATAAGAAAGCTACTTTAGACTGGGCATCGGGAAAAGTATTTGGTCTGAAGGTGAAGTGTAGTTCCACTTGAACCAGGAAAGACTGCACTTTCAAAGGGTCACCTGAGAAACGTTCTGTGGGAGCTAAGGAATTGCAGAAGGAACATTTAGGGAAATCGGATTACTTCCAGAAGCCTGAGAAGAAGTACCTGGCCAAGACACACCTGTGGGACTCACTCTCTCTGCTAAGCTAGTTGTCAATTCTTTGGATGATACCACCTCTGCTTGGAGCTGGGTGATAGCCTTGACTAACTTGTCTAGCGTGGCCATGCTGAGAACATACACAAGCCAGGAGGATAATAATTTGTGGGCTCACTATTCTGTCAGAGTCACCAGATCCTTGGGGTCTGTGCACGTTCCCAATATGTCCACCACTGAACAGCTCCAAGACTCTGATAGATAAATCACAGAGACTGAGAGAGTCCAAGAGGGGAAGAGGGGATTAGGAAGGGAACAGCTGGGAAGGAGACCTGTAGTAAGAAAAAGGTTAGAACACACAACATGAAAATTATATCACCTGCAATCAATACTAGACTGTGATTCTAAGCCTAGTCACTCTGAAAACATGAACAATCTAAGAGTTAAGTTTAAAATGACTAAGTTTCAAGATGGCCGGACACCTGTAGGGGAATCAAGATGAATTAAATGAAAACTTTCTTATTCAAGTACTTTCCTTTACATGAGAATCAGAAAAAACATTCTGACTAAATTTTAAGCCAGTCATATAAATCCTGTTTTGAGAATGTATACTAGGACCATACAATATTGCATCTAGAAACTCTGGCCTTCTGTTTACTCTTAAAATGTTTCAACACAAATTGCGCATATTGCAGAAATATATACATATATAGTAAACACCATAAAAGGATTGTGCACCATGAATAACACATAATGGATTCAGGAAAAAAATCACATAAGTTGTCAACTCAAATATTACATAATAAATATCTTAGAATAGTAGCATACAATAAACAACATTAATAAAACTCGAGGAGAGAATCGTGCGTCTTGCCAATTCGAGCGTTACCATGTAAAATACCAAGAAATGGTAGCACGCAATGAATATCAAAGTCAAATCATCATTAATCGAATCGCGCGTCTTGCCGATTCGTAAAATACGATGTAAATGTCAAAGAATAACAGCTCACAATAAATAACAAGATCAAAGTACCATGAAACGAATCGCGCTTCTTTTGCCGATTCTTAAGCCACCATGTAAAATGTCAAGAAATGGTAGCGCGCAATGAACAACAAAGTTAAACGCTCATGAAACGAGTTGTGCATCTTGCCAATTCGTAAAACATCATGTAAATGTCTAGAAATAGTAGCGCGCAATGGACAACAATGTTTAAACACCATAAAACGAATTGCGCGTCTTGCCGATTCTTAAGCCACCATGTAAATGTCAAGAAATGGTAGCGCGCAATGAATAACCAAGTCAAACCTTTATGAAATAAATCGCACGTCTTGCCTATTTGTAAACTACCATATAAATGTCAAGAAATGGTAGCGCTCAAGTAATCTGTTACTCATTTAAGAATTTAAACCAAGAATATGAAAATTCTAAATAACGGTGTCGGGACAGTCCAACCACAATCTTACCGCCTGGAACAATGATCACCAATAAATGATTAGGGCAGAAGACTGGCAGATCCAGATAGGCCGCCGGGACAGGAGCTCAGGAAGAAGCTGCTGCTCTGCACCAGGACCTCTGAATAGTGAGCACTGGGAGTTGGGCTGGCTCTCTTTTATAGAGTCTTGGCCCAGCCCAGAACCACGCCCAGGCATGTTGCAGGGAAAGTCTCTGGAAGGCCCTGGAAAGGGGCCACAGCATAACACACTCTGAAAACCATATTATAACACACACATGCCAATCCATCACTATACAGCCACACACACAAGTCCGCCAGCCCAAAGGTCAGTGATAAACTGGTGGTATACAAATCGACATCGTTACTCCAACAGAACTACGCCCACAGCATTATGACCCACGAATCACCGCGGCGGACAATCAATGGCAGTAAACCATTGGCGGTACATACCGCCCAGCTCAAAATACACACACACTAACAAAATAGCACCACATTGGACAATTCAAGCTACAGACACCTGACACACATACACACACCACACCCACACACCCACACCACTATAAAACACCCACCCACACTTCCCACAACCCTTTACTACTAGAAAGAATTGGTACCAGAGAGAGACAGCAAGAGCACCCACACAACCAGAGCCACATAACATCATCACCTATACACCATCCACGCACTTTACATTACACACCCTAACACATCACCCCACACACCCTCCACCTCACCACTCACACTACACCCATGGCATCACAACGAACCCCAGATTCTCTGAGGAGTAGCTGAAGGTCATGGTGGAGGAAATCATACGGGTAGGAACACAGCTATTTGGGTCACAGGTGCAGCAGACATCCATTGCTAGGAAGATGGAGTTATGGCGGAGAATCATGGATAGGGTCAACCCCGTGGGACAGCACCCCAGAACAAGGGACGACATCAGGAAGAGGTGGAACAACCTACAGGGTAAGGTAGGTTCCACAGCAGCAACACACCAAATAGCTGTACAGAGGACTGGCTGTGGACCCTCACACCCTCCCCCACAACTAACAACATGAGAGGAGCAAGTCTTGGCAATCATGCATCCTGAGGACCTGGCAGGAGTAGGAGGAGGACTGGACTCTAGTAAGTCAACTCTTTACTACTATCACCCCCCCAACTGCATGCCATCACATAACACTACCCCTACCCTCACTCCCATCACTGCACCACCTCCCACATATCCCACCATCACAACCCATTCATCCTAATACCACGTCCTGCATGGAACACCAATGCATGGACACACCTCACAGACCTGCATGGACACCTATCACCACTGCATGCACACTGGCGAGAATCACCTAGCCCAACAAATAGCTACTCACTCAAAGGCAAATCTGCCAAGGCAACAACAACCATAGAGGCCAGCACACACATGCACATGATGTCACAGGCAGAAACAATAACACTGCATTTACATCCCCACAGGTCCCCCAGCCAGTGTCACCAGAGAAGAGGTGCCAGCAACAACATCCAGTCCCCCCACAGAAGAGGCCCACAGTCAAGAAAGCAGCTCTGTTCGCCTAGATGTGGATGGCCAACCTTGCCCATCAGGGATCTCCAGACAGTCGGTTACCCAGGCACACTCTCACACTACCACAGAGCCTCCCCCCTCAGAAAACACCACCGCAGCACCCACCCAGCGGGCCCATACCTCTGTCTCCAGGACACGTCAATCAGCAGTGTGTCGACCACTCCCGGGACCCTAGGCCACCCCACAAACACAGGACGGTCAGGGACCTGGGGTCAGTGGTGGTTGGCACACAGTTCAGGGGACAGAGGCACAGGACAACAGGGAAGCTGGGAGGACTGCTTTGCAACAGGGGGAGGACAGGCCCAGGGAACCGACTCTCCAGGAGGCACTCACCGCTATCCTGGGAGCACACCACCATTCCTAGGAGACAATAGACGAGATACTGGACAAGTTGCAGGAGAACATGCTGCTGCAGGAGGAACAGTACTTGGGAATCAGGGAGGACTTGAAGAACATTAACACCACCCTGATCTCCATAGCGGGGGTGCTGGCAGGCATGGCCAACACGATGAGGGAGGCAGTGGCACCGCACCGGGCCTCTGCCACTAGCCAAACTGATGAACAGCCCTCCCTCCACCTCCTCTAGTGGTCAGGAGGCATGCCACAGGACCAACAGGCCACCAGCACCCCTCCCCCTGCAGAAGGAGAACCACCCCGCAAACATTCCCTGCGATCCAGGCTGAAGCCAAAGACTATTGCCAAGACCCCGGCCAGGAAATATGACTCTCCTGATTGTCACCTTTATGTCCCACTCTGTCACCCTGTCTATCTTGAACTGCCATTGCTCCCCTTCCTATGCCCCCTTGGACAATGCACCTGTGCTATAAATAGACTGGAGCCATATCCTGGACTTTCCTCCATCATCATCCCAGCTCGTTGCATATCCCCTTCTACCTCTTAAATAAACACCCTTTGTAAAAATACAAATATGGAGTATGTCAAATGATTTAAGTAAGAATTAGTTCAACAAGGTTTACACATTGAAAATCAACTGTACATAAATTTAAACATAGGAATGCCCTGTAGTTGGCTGCAGTCAACACAGCAGGAGCGATAGTGGGGTACAAATATCTGCAAATAAAGATGCCAAAGGCTACAGTGAGAGGCCATAGGAGTGGTAAAAACAGCCTGCCAGTGATAATGTCAAACACAAAAATGTCAATTAAATGTGAAGTTACACTTTCTTACCTGTGTGTCATTGGAAGTATTGATGAATTATTGCACTTCTGTTGTCCTCATCCTCATCCTCTGCCTCCTCATCTTCACTGTCCACAGGGTCCACTGATGCCACACTGCCATCTCCAGCCTCATCCTTCTGCAGAAAAGGTACCTGGCGACGTAAGGCAAGGTTGTGCAACATACAGCATGCCACGATGATCTGGCACACCTTCTTGGGTGAGTAGTACAGGGATCCACCTGTTAGATGGAGGCAACAAAACATGGCCTTCAGGAGGCATAAGGTCCTCTCTATTATTCTTCTTGTTCACTCATGTGCCTCATTGTAACGTTCCTCTGCCCTTGTCCTGCGATTCCTCATGGGGTCAGTAGCCATGAGAGGTTGGGGTAACCAGAGCCATCTGCAAATATCGAGGGACAACTGTTAGCCACACACCAACCCTTAGGGCCCACACCATACCCATACACCAACACCCACTGGGTGGGAACCAGGGCTCACCTATTATCCACACCCAATGCTTCTGGAGTTGAGCCATCACATATGGGAGGCTGCTATTCCTCAGTATAAGGGCATCATGCACAGACCCAGGATATTTCGCATTGATGTGGGAGATGTACTGGTCCGCCAGGCACACCATCTGCACATTCATGGAGTGAAAACTCTTTTGATTTCTGAACACCTTTCACAGGGTACACACATGCTATATGTGTACCATCAATTGACCCATTAATGCTGGGGATATGTCCCATTGCATAGAAATCAGCTTTCACTGTGGCCAAAGGCCAAATCTTCCACCTTGGGGAAAACGATGTAGCTGCACATGTGTTTAATCAGGGCAGACAACACCCTGGTCAGTACTATTGAGAACATTGGCTGAGACATTCCTGCTGCCAAGCCCACTGTCACTTGGAAGGAGCCAGTTGCAAGGAAATGGAGCACTGATAGCACTTGGACGAGAGGGGGGATCTCAGTGGGGTGACGGATAGCAGATATCAGGTCAGGCTCCAAGTGGGCACACAGCTCTGTGATTGTGGCCCTGTCCAGTCTATAGGTGAGGATAATGTGCCTGCCCTCCATTGTTGTGAAGTCCACCAGGGGTCTGTACACTGGGGTATGTCTCTATCTCGTATTCATCCACAGCATTTGTAATCTATGGGGCAAAATGGTGAGGAGCTTGTTAGTATCTCTTATTTCCAACCACTGCACTTCAATGCATGTTGTGATTGTAACAGTATTTCGTTGGAGAGGTCCAAATGGTGCATATGAGTACTGTGACGCAGTTAGGAGCCATAGCCTGCCCCCCCCGAAATGACGTCCGCCTGTCCTGTTTGGAGGGTCAGGTGGAAATGAGGTAATTCCGCTGACGCTGTGCGCCGTTGCTTGAGGCGGTCGAAAACCACTGAGCAACTCCTCATTGGTTGACATTGGGCCCTATGGGTTACAGTGGGCAATGGTGATGTACGCCAGCGGTGACGGTATAAACCGCCGCAGGCATGATCGCCATTTTCTATCTGTTCACTCACTTGCTACCTGACCTTCAACAGGAGAGGACCTAGACTGCAAGTGCTGCTGTGACCTTTGTCTAGAACTGACCATGGCGCGAGTCACTGGGGAAAGGGCCCCGAGTTGGAGAGGCTAGTGGATGGTGTCCTACCCCAGTACCGAATGCTGTATGGGCCTCAAGACCAACAAGTGAGAACACCGTGAGTATGATGCATGGGGCATGAATGCATGGAGTGCTGTGTGTGAAGGGCTTATATGGGGGGGTTGGTGGATGGGCCGTAGGCACCGTGCTGCATGCATGGTGGGCCATGTCTGTGCTAATGGGGATGGGAAGGGGCATGGTGGGCCATGAGTGTAACAGGCAGGACGATCTGACTAATATCTTTCCATGTGTCCATTTCCCTGCAGGTCAGCGCCCATCAGAAAAAGGGTATATGGCGTGCCATCACCAAGGACGTGCGGACCCTGGGGGTCTACAGCAGACGGAATACCCATGGTGGGAGGACCTGAGACGCTGGGCACTGCAGACGGTGGAGGCCCAGCTGGGGATGGCCTCCCAACGAGGAAGGAGGTGTCCGTTAAACCCTGGCCCCCCTGATGGCTCCATACTGGCGGTGGCCCATCCGGAGCTGGATGAACGCTTGGGGGCATCACAGCAGCCACAAGGGGGTGAGTACAGTGCCCCAATATACAACTTGTGCATGGTGGGGTGGTATCTGGGTAGGGGATGTGCGCCTGTGGGTGCCCTAGGCCAGGCCTCATATTACAGCGTAGGTCCAAATTTGGACAGGGTTCAGATGTAAAATACCTCTAACCAAGCTAGTAGGCCTCCACTACTGGGCAGGGGTCTGTGGGTCTCAGGTATGCTGCAAGTGGCGTTAGGTGTGCCTATCGCTGGGCTGGTGAATAGCATTGTGACTGGTAGTGCATTGCATAGTGCACAGGGCTGTTCCCTGTGTGTCTGTGTGGGTGTGTGTCATGTACGCCAACGTTGGTGTTGTTTGCGCCATTGACCAAGTGTATCCTTTGTCTCGCCCCCCCCTTTTTGTTTTGTCACCCCGTCCTTATGTGCATTAGCATCATCTGGCGGAGGAGCAGAGGCACTGGCGATGGAGGGAGCTGCATCCCACAGGGCCCAGGAGGCCGAATCCACTGACGGTGAGGGCACCAGTGGGACGGAGGGCAAGGGAAGCACCACGGCAGAGACAGGAGGGGACAGTACTGACACAGATTCCTCCTCTGATGGAAGTTCCCTGTTGGTGGAGGACACCTCTGTGCCCATCCCAACTACAGGTACACCTGCCACCCCCATACCAGCACTGCCCTCCCAGCAGCCCCTTAGCATGTTTCCTGTGCCTGCTTACCCAGGAGGGTGGGCATCTCCTTCACCCCAGGCACCTCAGGCCCTGTCCCAGTTAGCCCTGCTGCCCTGAGTGAGGAGGCTATTGAACTCCTGCAATCCATCTCTGTTGGGCAGTCAACTATTGTGAATGCCATCCAGGGGCTGGCAGCCCAATTGCAACAGACAAATGCATTCCTGGAGGGCATTCACACTGGCATGGCAGCCCAACAGAGATCAATCCAGGCTCTGGCCTCCTCTCTGATGACAGCCATTGTCCCTGTTACTAGCCTCCCCCTCCAACTTCCTCTACCCAATCCCACTCCCCTCAACCCCAACCTATCCCAAGCACACAGGCAGATGAGCACCCAGGACAAATCACAAGAGTGAACATGGCAAACACAAGCACCACACTTCATCCCACAGGCACTCACACAAACACCATCCAGATGCAGACATACCAACATCCACTGCCTCTACTGTGGCTGTTAGAAATGGGGTTTTTGGTTGGCAGTTAGGTTGCCCTCTGTCCAAGCAAGAACCCTCACTCTAGTCAGGGTAAGTCACACACAATCCAAAATCAGCCTGTGCTCACCCTCCGGTAGCTTGGCACGAGCAGTCAGGCTTAACTTAGAAGGCAATGTGTAAAGCATTTGTGCAATAAATCATACAACACCATAGTATAACACCACAAAAATACACCACACAGTGTTTAGAAAAATATAGAATATTTATCTGGATAATTGTAGGTCAAAACGATCAAAGTTGCAATACGAATTTGTAAAGATATCACTGAAAAGTGATAGTAAGAGTCTTTAAGTCTTTAAAAAGCAATAAAGTGTCTTTCAAGCACAGAGTACCTGGTTTCTGGTGGGAAATCTCCTCAGAGGGCCACAGGAGAAGAGATGCGGGGAAAAAGGGGTGTGTGCGTCGATTTCCGCTCAGCACACACAGACTTGCGTCGTTCTTTTCCACGCAGGGAAGTCGGGCGTCGTTTTCCGGCGCGCAGACAGTCTCTTTTTGTGGATCGCGAGGATTACCAGATGTCCCGGGTCTGTGCGTGGATTCTCCTGCTTATTTTCCGGCTGCGCGTCGTTCTGCGGGGCTGCGCGTCGAAGTTTCGATCTCACGGTAGGCGTCGCGTCGATTTCTCCTTGGAAGTCGGGCGGCGTTGTCCTTGCGAGGCCGTGCGTCGAAATTTTGGTCTCACGGCAGGCGTCGCGTCGAATTCTCCTTGGAAGTCGGGCGACGTTGTCCTTGCGAGGCCGTGCGTCAAAGTTTCGCACTCACGGTAGGCGTCGCGTCGATTTCTCCTTGGAAGTCGGGCGGCTTTGTCCTTGCGAGGTTGTGCGTCGAAGTCTCGATCGTCCCGAGGGCGTCGCGTTGATCAGCGTCGGTGTGCGGCGTTTTTCTCGCCGCGAAACAAGCTGTGCGTCGAAATTTTCGGCGCACGGAGCGTCCACGTGAAAGGAAGAAGTCTTTTTGGTCCTGAGACTTCAAGGAACAGGAGGCAAGCTCTATCCAAGCCCTTGGAGAGCACTTTCACAGCCAGACAAGAGTTCAGCAAGGCAGCAGGGCAACAGCAAGACAGCAGTCCTTTGGAGAAAGCAGGCAGGTGAGTCCTTTGAGCAGCCAGGCAGTTCTTCTTGGCAGGATGTAGTTTCTGGTTCAGGTTTCTTCTCCAGCAAGTGTCTGATGAGGTAGGGCAGAGGCCCTGTTTTATACTAAGTTGTGCCTTTGAAGTGGGGGTGACTTCAAAGAGTCTCTAAGAAATGCACCAAGTTCCCTTTCAGTTCAATCCTGTCTGCCAGAGTCCCAGTAGGGGGTGTGGCAGTCCTTTGTGTGAGGGCAGTCCCTCCACCCTCCCAGCCCAGGAAGACCCATTCAAAATGCAGATGTATGCAAGTGAGGCTGAGTACCCTGTGTTTGGGGTGTGTCTGAGTGAATGCACAAGGAGCTGTCAACTAAACCTAGCCAGACGTGGATTGAAGGGCACAACAAGTTTTTAGTGCAAAGAAATGCTCACTTTCTAAAAGTGGCATTTCTAGAATAGTAATATTAAATCCGACTTCACCAGTCAGCAGGATTTTATATTACCATTCTGGCCATACCAAATATGACCTTCCTGCTCCTTTCAGATCAGCAGCTGCCACTTCAACAGTGTATGAGGGCAGCCCCAATGTTAGCCTATGAAGGGAGCAGGCCTCACAGTAGTGTAAAAACGAATTTAGGAGTTTTACACTACCAGGACATATAACTACACAGGTACATGTCCTGCCTTTTACCTACACAGCACCCTGCTCTAGGGGTTACCTAGGGCACACATTAGGGATGACTTATATGTAGAAAAAGGGGAGTTCTAGGCTTGGCAAGTACTTTTAAATGCCAAGTCGAAGTGGCAGTGAAACTGCACACACAGGCCTGGCAATGGCAGGCCTGAGACAAGGTTAAGGGGCTACTGAGGTGGGTGGCACAACCAGTGCTGCAGGCCCACTAGTAGCATTTAATCTACATGCCCTAGGCACATGTAGTGCACTCTAATAGGGACTTACAGGTAAATTAAATAGTCAATCATGGATAAACCAATCAATAGTACAATTTACACAGAGAGCATATGCACTTTAGCACTGGTTAGCAGTGGTAAAGTGCTCAGAGGTCAAAAGCCAACAACAACAGGTCAGAAAAAATAGGAGGAAGGAGGCAAAAAGTTTGGGGATGTCCCTGTCAAAAAGCCAGGTCCAACATGACCCCCCACCAGCCTAAAGCCAGGGGAGAACAATCACTATCCTGATGTACTTCCCTGTTTGAGGCGACAGAACAAGGACCCAGGCCCACAACAGCAGGGGCATGCTCCAGTTCTTCGCCTTCCTGACTCCCATTGGATCCCTCTGTCCATACTCTCAGGGCCCACTAAGCCCATCCATGGGGAACCTTTCTCCTTTCCTGCGGATCCCATCTGTGCAGCACCTAACCTTACTTTGCTCACAGATGTATCCCAGGAGCAGGATAGTACCCCCATGACCAACATAGTGGTGTTGCCCACTCTACCCCTGGGGTGTGACACTTGTCCCCTCCCCAGGGATAACTCTGTCCACCCGGACAGCAAGCCACAGTGATTACTGACAGCTGCCAGGGATGAGAGCCAGGCCCCAGGCCTCTCAAAGCTCTCCAACCACTGTGGCTGTGGAGAGTGGGGGGCGGTAGCCCCAGGTGCTGGGCACCCTTTAACCACTCTCCCTTCCACCAGGTCAGGGATGACAGCCTGAACCTGGTCCTCCCCTCTGGGGCTTTGTACCCTCCCTCCTGGAGCGGTACCCCCAGAGTCCAACATGGCCAGGGGGCTTACAGAAGTCGCCCTGTACCATTCCTCCACCAGTGCAGGGCTGTTAACCTGCCACTGGCCCTCCAACCTGGGGTCTGTACCTTAAGGTTGGACTAGGGCCCGGGGTGAGGCTTCCCTCCCCCTGCCCTCCC
Organism: Pleurodeles waltl; assembly: GCF_031143425.1. NCBI lineage: Eukaryota > Metazoa > Chordata > Amphibia > Caudata > Salamandridae > Pleurodeles > Pleurodeles waltl. Next base: position 306,199,282 of record NC_090444.1, read on the forward strand.
TTCTGGGGTCCAGCCCCCTCCAACTAGGAGTGGCCTCCTCAGAAGACAACATGGTAGGGGCACTGTTATCAGTAGCCCCTCTCTCCAGGTCCGGGGGGACACCCTGAACCTGATCTTCCAGCCCAGGGTCTGTACCCTCAGACTGGATCACCGCCTGGCAAACCAGGACTTCCTGGGAGGCACACCTACCCCCCACCAGGTCAGAGTTTAACCTCTGCACCTGCCCATTCAACTCAGAGTCACCACCCTGAGGTTGAACAATTGCCTGGCACGCCAGGACTTCCTGGAGGGCACACTGACCCTCCACCAGGTCAGAGTTTAACCTCTGCACCTGACCATTCAACTCAGAGTCACCACCCTGAAGTTGAACAATTGCCTGGCACACCAGGACTTCTGGGAGGGCGCACTGACCCTCCACCAGGTCAGAGTTTAACCTCTGCACCTGACCATTCAACTCAGAGTCACCACCCTGAAGTTGAACAATTGCCTGGCGCACCAGGACTTTCTGGGAGGCACACCTACCTCCCACCAGGTCAGAGTTTAACCTCTGAGCCTGGTTCCCCAACCCAGGGTCACCACCCTGAGGTTGGGCAATTGCCTGGCACGCCAGAACTTTCTGGGGGGCACACCTACCCCCCACCAGGTCAGAGTTTAACCTCTGAACCTGGTCATCCAACCCAGAGTCAACACCCTGAGGTTGGACAATTGCCTGGCACAGCAGGGCTTCTTGGGAGGCACACCTACCTCCCACCAGGTCAGAGTTTAACCTCTGAACCTGGGTATCCAACCCAGAGTCAGCACTCTGAGGTTGAACAATTGCCTGGCACGCCAGGACTTTCTGGAGGGCACACTGACCCTCCACCAGGTCAGAGTTTAACCTCTGAACTGGGCCATTCAACTCAGAGTTACCACCCTGAAGTAGAACAATCGCCTGGCACGCCAGGACTTCCTGGAGGGCACACTGACCCTCCACCAGGTCAGAGTTTAACCTCTGAACCTGGTTCTCCAACCTAGGGTCACCATCCTGAGGTGGGACAACTGCCTGGTACACCAGGGCTTTCTGGGGGGCACACCTACCCCCCACCAGGTCAGAGGTTAACCTCTGAACCTGGATATCCAAACCAGGGTCACCACCCTGAGGTTGAACCATTGCCTGGTATACCAGGACTTTCTGGGGGGCACACCTACCCCCCACCAGGTCAGAGTTTGACCTCTGAACCGGGTTAGCCAACCCAGAGTCACCACCCTGAGGTTGGGCAATTGCCTGGCACCCCAGGACTTTCTGGGAGGCACACCTACCTCCCACCAGGTCAGAGTTTAACCTCTGAACCTGGCCATCCAACCCAGAGTCGACACCCTGAGGTTGGACAACTGCCTGGCACGCCAGGACTTTCTGGGGGGCACACCTACCCCCCACCAGGTCAGAGTTTGACCTCTTCACCTGGTAAGCCAACCCAGAGTCACCACCCTGAGGTTGAGCCATTGCCTGGCATTCCGGGACTTTCTGGGGGGCACATCTACCCCCCACCAGGTCAAAGTTTAACCTCTGAACCCGGTTATCCAACCCAGAGTCACCACCCTGAGGTTGAATCTTTGCCTGGCATGCCAGGACTTCCTGGGGGGCACTCTCACCCCCCACAAGGGACACGCCGTCCCCAAGGGCCACACAAGAGTCTGGTTGGCGCAGGTCTCCCGACCTCTGCCCATCCGGCAGAGTCTGGGTTTCCCCCAAACCAGAAACGGTCTCACCTGGGTCATTCCTGGGGGGCTCTGCTCTCAGAGCTGACCCCTGACTTTCAAGATCCTCCACTGGGGTCTGCCACCCCCTCTCAACCCTATGTCTGGACTTCTGCACCCCCTCACTAGGAGTGGTACTGCCAGACACCAGAACTGTTGGGATGCTGTCTACAGTCATCCCCCCAAGTTCTTCTGACACTGCGGGGCTTCCCTCAAAAGGTGGCCCTACGGTACAGGTTAGGCTCTGAGACCTACCTGGAACACTACAATCCTCTCCCACCTCACTTGGTCGGGAACCACCTAGACCACTCCCTTCAGGAGCACCCCCAAATGCCTCTTCAGACTCTCTGGTACTCACCCAAAAGTCTGCCTCCACTGTAAGTTCCCTGGGGTCAGAGAACTCACACTCCACCTGGTGTTGGCGTAGCTCTGGAAAATAAGGACCAGACATATGCTCTCCAGCAATTACATCACTCTGCCCTTCACATGTATTAACCACAGTACCCTTCACCCAACCACCTAGTAACTCAGCCTTGGAAAAGCACTCTACATCACCCTCTTGAGACTGGTGAGACAGTTTCTGTCTGTCCCTGACACTCAACCCAAACTCTTCTGGGATGTCTCTACACTCTATATCCAGGACGTCCACCAGGGGGGAACCCTTTTCTCTGTCACTCTCTGCTAGAGTCAGTAAAGTGTCCCTCCCCCCAGTAGGAATATGACTCCCTGTGCCAGTTCCCCAATTCTTCTCAGGGACCCTGTGCATAACGGGAACTACCTCATACCCTTGAACTGCCTGGGGTGTGTCAACTCCCTTCTTCAAGTTGGGCACCACATCTCTGGGCTTGTGCCCTTCTTCAGCAGTACTAGATGCAAGATTTTTGCTGCCACCATCTGAACTGGACTCAGCCCTTCCGGCCTCCAGTTTCAGCTCTTTACAGCTCAGCTCTTGAGCTGCAATCTTTTCTTCTTCCAGGGCTAAGAGACTTGCTGCCTCAGCCTTTTCAAGAAACTCATCTAGCTCTTCCATCCACCGTGCTTGAGCCATGAGCCATTCTTTTTTCACTGGGTCTCTTTCCTCATCTGAGTCGTCTTCCTCCTCATGTGAGTAGTCCTCCTCCTCCTCTGAGGGGTACTTAGTCATTTGGTTTCTTGCTGCCTCTCTCTCTGCCCATCTGTCTTCCTCCCAGACTATGTAGGCATGTAGCATCTCTGCTTTAGTAGATCTCTTTGCTACAGGAAGGCCACATTCTCTGCAAAGCTTCCTTAGGTCAGCCTTAGTGAGGTGGTCAGTAGGCAAAAAGAATAAGTAGGTAAGCGATCCCATTCTGATAGGATCTTACCAGCAAAAACCAAAATCCAAAGTCCAAAATATCAATAGTATATCCAGGAGGACATCAGAGACCAAAAGTCAAAAGAGATGAAAAATCAAGTTGACCTTCAACTGTGGGTAGGTAGTGAAATACTTAGCTACTGTATGTCACTGCACAAACACAAGTCCTATCCTCACCGCTGATCACCAATGTTAGAAATGGGGTTTTTGGTTGGCAGTTAGGTTGCCCTCTGTCCAAGCAAGAACCCTCACTCTAGTCAGGGTAAGTCACACACAATCCAAAATCAGCCTGTGCTCACCCTCCGGTAGCTTGGCACGAGCAGTCAGGCTTAACTTAGAAGGCAATGTGTAAAGCATTTGTGCAATAAATCATACAACACCATAGTATAACACCACAAAAATACACCAAACAGTGTTTAGAAAAATATAGAATATTTATCTGGATAATTGTAGGTCAAAACGATCAAAGTTGCAATACGAATTTGTAAAGATATCACTGAAAAGTGATAGTAAGAGTCTTTAAGTCTTTAAAAAGCAATAAAGTGTCTTTCAAGCACAGAGTACCTGGTTTCTGGTGGGAAATCTCCTCAGAGGGCCACAGGAGAAGAGATGCGGGGAAAAAGGGGTGTGTGCGTCGATTTCCGCTCAGCACACACAGACTTGCGTCGTTCTTTTCCACGCAGGGAAGTCGGGCGTCGTTTTCCGGCGCGCAGACAGTCTCTTTTTGTGGATCGCGAGGATTACCAGATGTCCCGGGTCTGTGCGTGGATTCTCCTGCTTATTTTCCGGCTGCGCGTCGTTCTGCGGGGCTGCGCGTCGAAGTTTCGATCTCACGGTAGGCGTCGCGTCGATTTCTCCTTGGAAGTCGGGCGGCGTTGTCCTTGCGAGGCCGTGCGTCGAAATTTTGGTCTCACGGCAGGCGTCGCGTCGAATTCTCCTTGGAAGTCGGGCGGCGTTGTCCTTGCGAGGCCGTGCGTCAAAGTTTCGCACTCACGGTAGGCGTCGCGTCGATTTCTCCTTGGAAGTCAGGCGGCTTTGTCCTTGCGAGGTTGTGCGTCGAAGTCTCGATCGTCCCGAGGGCGTCGCGTTGATCAGCGTCGGTGTGCGGCGTTTTTCTCGCCGCGAAACAAGCTGTGCGTCGAAATTTTCGGCGCACGGAGCGTCCACGTGAAAGGAAGAAGTCTTTTTGGTCCTGAGACTTCAAGGATCAGGAGGCAAGCTCTATCCAAGCCCTTGGAGAGCACTTTCACAGCCAGACAAGAGTTCAGCAAGGCAGCAGGGCAACAGCAAGACAGCAGTCCTTTGGAGAAAGCAGGCAGGTGAGTCCTTTGAGCAGCCAGGCAGTTCTTCTTGGCAGGATGTAGTTTCTGGTTCAGGTTTCTTCTCCAGCAAGTGTCTGATGAGGTAGGGCAGAGGCCCTGTTTTATACTAAGTTGTGCCTTTGAAGTGGGGGTGACTTCAAAGAGTCTCTAAGAAATGCACCAAGTTCCCTTTCAGTTCAATCCTGTCTGCCAGAGTCCCAGTAGGGGGTGTGGCAGCCCTTTGTGTGAGGGCAGGCCCTCCACCCTCCCAGCCCAGGAAGACCCATTCAAAATGCAGATGTATGCAAGTGAGGCTGAGTACCCTGTGTTTGGGGTGTGTCTGAGTGAATGCACAAGGAGCTGTCAACTAAACCTAGCCAGACGTGGATTGAAGGGCACAACAAGTTTTTAGTGCAAAGAAATGCTCACTTTCTAAAAGTGGCATTTCTAGAATAGTAATATTAAATCCGACTTCACCAGTCAGCAGGATTTTATATTACCATTCTGGCCATACCAAATATGACCTTCCTGCTCCTTTCAGATCAGCAGCTGCCACTTCCACAGTGTATGAGGGCAGCCCCAATGTTAGCCTATGAAGGGAGCAGGCCTCACAGTAGTGTAAAAACGAATTTAGGAGTTTTACACTACCAGGACATATAACTACACAGGTACATGTCCTGCCTTTTACCTACACAGCACCCTGCTCTAGGGGTTACCTAGGGCACACATTAGGGATGACTTATATGTAGAAAAAGGGGAGTTCTAGGCTTGGCAAGTACTTTTAAATGCCAAGTCGAAGTGGCAGTGAAACTGCACACACAGGCCTGGCAATGGCAGGCCTGAGACAAGGTTAAGGGGCTACTGAGGTGGGTGGCACAACCAGTGCTGCAGGCCCACTAGTAGCATTTAATCTACATGCCCTAGGCACATGTAGTGCACTCTAATAGGGACTTACAGGTAAATTAAATAGTCAATCATGGATAAACCAATCAATAGTACAATTTACACAGAGAGCATATGCACTTTAGCACTGGTTAGCAGTGGTAAAGTGCTCAGAGGTCAAAAGCCAACAACAACAGGTCAGAAAAAATAGGAGGAAGGAGGCAAAAAGTTTGGGGATGTCCCTGTCAAAAAGCCAGGTCCAACAGTGGCCCCCTCCTCCTCGTTGTCCACCTCCCTCCTAGGTTGCGTCACCACTCACACCTGCATGCACTACATCCTCATCCACTACCCCCATCACCAGTACACCTATCAGCAAATGCCCCTCACTGGCAGTCACCACCCCCACATCCATGTACACGTCCCCTGTGTCCTATCCCACTGTGTCTGTGCCCCTCCTCCCAAAGTACACAAACGCAAGCACTCAGACACCCAACAGCTATCCACCTCACAACAGCATCCTGCCGTGCACCTACACCCAAACACAGCAGACAGACCATCTCCCTCTTCCCACCACAATGTCGCTAAGAAGCTTTTCCTCTCCACCTTTGACCTCTGCCCTAGCCCTCCCCACCCCGTCCCTCACATCAGGCCAGGGTGGTCAGAACCAGCCCAGCACCTCAGCCACCCAGTCCAGGAGCATAGTAGTGTCCACAGCTACTGCAGGTGGGAGAGGATCCCGGGCTTTAGGCAGCCACAGTGATAGGGTGCTTCCACCAAGTGCTGCAAGGAAGGGCAAGGAGGCACCCCCAGCTGCTGCAAAGAAGTGCAAGGAGGCACCCCCAGCTGCTGCAACGAATGGCAAGGAGGCACCACCAGCTGCTGCAAGGAAGGACAAGGAGGCACCCCAGCTGGTAAAAGGAAGGGAAAGGAGCAGTCTCCAGCTGCTGCCAAGAGGAGCAAGGAGCCATCCCAGGCTGCTGGCAGGAAGGGCAAGGGGCCTGCACCAGCAGGCAAAAAGGACAAGATGCCTGGTGCTGGGACTCAGTTGGAGCCCCCACCACCAACCATGATGGGTCAGCCATCTGAAGCTGCAGGGGATTGGCTGGAGCCTCCCCCAACCACTGCCAGCACTGCCAACAGCACTGCCACCAGCACCACTGCCAGCAGCAGCAGCCCGAGTAAGCAGCCGTCTGAGGCTGCGGGGGAAGGTCTGGAACCTCCCCACACCACTGCCAGCACCGCCGCCAGCACCACTGCCAGCAGCAGCACCGCCGCCAGCACCACTGCCAGCAGCAGCAGCCCAAGTGGGCAGCCGTCCGAGGCTACAGGGGAAGGGCTGGAGCCTACCCTCACCACTGCTAGCACCGCCACCAGCACCACTGCCAGCAGCCCGAGTGGGCAGCCGTCCGAGGCTGCAGGGGAAGGGCTGGAACCTCCCCACACCACTGCCAGCACCGCTGCCAGCACCACTGCCAGCAGCAGCACCGCCGCCAGCACCACTGCCAGCAGCAGCAGCCCAAGTGGGCAGTCTTCCGAGGCTACAGGGGAAGGGCTGGAGCCTACCCCCACCACTGCCAGCACCGCCACCAGCACCACTGCCAGCAGCAGCAGCCCGAGTGGGCAGCCGTCCGAGGCTGCAGGGGAAGGGCTGGAGCATCCCCCCACCACTGCCAGCACAACTCCAGCACCACCACTGACACCACTGAGCAGCTGTTACCACCGGCGGACGGTGTGTAGTCCTATATCCATGGCTGTTATGCAGTCTGGCCCCTGCAAATCCTGTGGGTCTGACACTCAGGTGAGAGACTGTGACCGTGAACTCCAGAAGATCTGCATCACAGGGCACAATGCCCCCTCCAGAACCAGTGGAGAAGCCATCCACTCATCATATCCTTCCCAGGATTAAGCACACTGGGCACAATGCCCCATCCAGCACCAGCGGAGAAGCCATCCACTCACTGCATCCTTCCCAGGATGAAGCAGACTGGGCACAATGTCCCCTCCAGAACCAGTGGAAGAAGCCATCCACTCACCGCATCCTCCCCAGGATGAAGATAACTGGCCACAATGTACCCTCCAGGACCAGTGGAGAAGCCATCCACTAGAGAGAATGTGGCCTTGCACTCCCCAGGACCAAGCAGTGGGCAAATCACCCACTTGAGAGACTGTGGCCTTGCACTCCCCAGGACCAAGCAGTGGGCAAATCACTCACTTGAGAGACCGTGGCCTTGCACTCCCCAGGACCAAGCAGTGGGCAAGTCACACATGTTAGAGACTGTGGCCTTGCACTCCCCAGGACCAAGCACAGGGCATGTTGCCCACTCCAGCACATGTGGGCAAGTCACCCACTTGAGAGACTGTGGCCTTGCACTTCCCAGGACAGAGTGATGGGCATGTTGCCCCCTCCAGGACCAGTGGCATTGTACCATCTTCAGGCTGAGGTGCCCCCCATTCCCTGTCTCCCTGTGGTGCCTGTCTATTTTTGGCCTGATGCCCCTGCAGTGTTCTCTCTGTGTTGTTGCAGGAGTGAGGTTGGGCCTTGGACTTCGTAATGTGGCCCTGTGGCCCATGGACATTGAGGACTGGGCAGTGTCCCTTGCATTGTAAATATGTATATACTTTTTGATTTGGATGCATCTATTACTAATATATTTATCTTATTACACTCTTTTTACTCTATTTTGGTTGTCCTTGCATTATTCCTGAGGGGTACAGGGTGAATATGTAATGTTATTACATCTGGTTGTGTGTGTTGTGTTGGGGTGGGGGTGTTGCCTGTTGCATGTGTGTGTCACTCTCTTTTTCCTCCCCACTCCCCTGTGTGCTAGGTGGCAGTACTCACTGCGGTCATCTTTGCCAGCGTTGGTGTTCGTAGTCGAGCAGAAGGTAGAAGAGCATAGGGAAGACATGCAACTCAGCCTCTATGGCGGCGTGGGTCTTCCTTTAGTGTCCAGAGGTGAGTTGTATCCCTTCTTTGCAGTGTTTCCGCCAGGCTTTTGATATCATTGGTACCACCCCAGAAAAGGTGGCGGATAGGTGGGTCATATTAATGTGGGGGTACTTTGTCTTCTACCTGGCTGTTGGCGGTTACCGCCGTGGTGCCTGTTGATTTTGCCCTGGTGGTCGGTGTGTTAAAGTGGGTGTCTGTCTGAGCGGTTTCCGCCGTGGTCATAATTTCATATTTCTTACTGCCAGCCTGTTGGCAGTATTACAGCCGCTTTGTCACCGACTGCCAGGGCTGTAATGAAGGCCTACATTTTGAGCATGTTGGCACACCCCGTACTGGAGAAAGAGATACAGAGGGCAGGATAGGGGCAACTACTACACTAACTACTATACTGAATAACTGCTTGGAGACTGCAAAAACCCCATCAAGTGAAACAGAATTAAATTAACCAGAATTCTGTTTATGGACAGTGTCACTCTGGTGGCGGGGTATAATTGATTACTGAACTGCAGGAAGGGGTAAGTAACCTACTTAAGAATACATACATGGTAATGGATTTCAGGCAGAGAAAGTCTAGGGGGAAAAGTCGATGTATAATTTTTAGATGGCAGTTCTGTGTCAAACTCTCAACAATGCTATACTACACCAACTAGCAATTGAAATGATAACAAAGAAAACAATCATTTGTAATGCAGTGTGTATCATATTTGCTCGACTTAGAACTATTAGCATTGTAAAGTCCAACCTGGACTTTTATTGTCACATAAAATGAAAATGAAAATTAATACAGTTTTACATAAGTGACCCGATTTAAAGTGCCACACCAGGAGCGTGGAGGAGTACACAAAATGAAACAGAAGTTAGATTGCAGTCAAATGAATCAGCAAATGTGCAGCAAGATCACACTGCGTCGGAAATAAAAAGAAAAATTAGTCCAGAAACCATGCTGCGAACATGGAGACTTGTATGTTTTCCGTAGTTGGCGGTGCCTCAAGGAGGTCTAAACAGCGGAAAAAGCATGACATATGCATGCCTTTCACAAATAAAATCAAGTGATTTTTAAAGGGTAAGCGATGAACCAACAAAAGTGATGGACATGCGGTGGGCGTGGTTAAAAGCCCACAGAGAGATTTCAGAAGACTAGAGCACTTGCGCACTTGACCCTAAAAAGTAAAGCCCATTTTTTTAGGATCCTCCCTCTCTACCCACAACAGGCCTACCCCCTCGCCAAGCCAAAACATGTCTCAAAAGTTAAAAGTTCAATGTCCAGAACCCTTTCCCCAATTTTCTGCTCCTCTCACCCTCTCCACCCACAACATGCCTTCCCACCAAAACAAAAAATATATTTTAAAAAAAGGGCCTTGAGGGCATCCATTTCTCTGGCCACATTGTGCTGCCCACCCTGGAGCAGTGATGTCTCTCACCTGAGCAGGGACACTTTATGCCTGAGGTGGGCCAGATCTCATGGGATGCAGTGGATAAGGCCTGTGGTTGAGTCCAAGAAGGAGAAGCTGGTGGTGATACAGGCAGTAGTGGACCACAGTTGCAGTTGGCAGCTGAGTCAGAGGCATGGCTGGGTTAGAGGTGGAATTGGCTGGCAACCTACAGAACTTGAAGCCTCACATTCTACTCTTCTTCCACCAGTGCCACCAGTCCACCATACTCTGCAGCCACCACCTCCAACTTCTGCTTCTACAGCTGGGTAGGTATCACCCGCTGTGTTGGGACCAGTGCCGGTTGCTGGCTGTCACCAGCTCCAGCAACAGGAGTAACTATATCAAGGAATGTAAGAAGAAAACATAGTAAAACATGAATTGTAATGCTCATCTCAAACACTTGTTTATACTGTCTATAGTGGCACAGTGTAGTAGCAGAATATTGCTGTTCCCCTAGGGTCATTGGCGAAAATAGCTCATAAATGTGAAAAACACCAACTGTGTTTATCTGGTCGCACTGTACCGGGACTGTGCCGGGCCAGCTATTAGAGAACAGGCCCCGCAGTACCCCGGGGGCATCATCAAGGCTGGAGCGAGTGACCCGGATGGAAACGTCCTCGCAACCAATCAGGAGTCAACTTTGGCCAAAGGAGGGGTTTTTAAGCCCGAGATGAGTGTAACCAGTAAGTCAGCGGATTCCTCTGGGATTTTTTTTCTCCACGGACAGACTGCACGCAATAACAGAGCAGAGAAGAAGACGCCGGATCCGACCGAACAACAAAGACAGCAGCCGATGACTTTCCTGAGACCCTGGCAGATGACCAGGAGGCGATGAGGCATACGGACCGGCCACCCGCTGGGGAGAGCATGGCCTCATCAGGTACGGTTCTGTAAACAGGACGGGAGGAAAATAAAATCGGGAATGGTGGGAGGAGGGTAACCGATTGACTAAAAGAAAACTGCTTATGTGTAGTCTTCACCGCTGCTGCAGTTTTGTTTATTTGACTCGGGAAAATGGAGTGAATTCCCCTAGGATTTTGGCATAGCATATACCTTACAACACGAACATGTTGCGGTTGAATTTTAAGTTGTTTATTTAGGGATAATTTTGTTTTGTTGTTGGTACAAACGTGGTAAGGAGATAACATGGGCAGGAAACCAAAGCAAATAGAAAAGGGAGTGCTTGTTCTTTTGTGTGTATCTGAACACAGAGACAGTGAAAGGAGAAGAAGCAGAAATGGAAGGAAAATGGGAAAACAAGTAGAGAAGGGGAAAGACCAGCAAGGAAAGGAAAACAAAGAAAATACAAAAGAAAGAAAAAAGGAGGGGAGAGTCAGACAGATAAGAAGAGAAAGGAAAAGAAAAAGAAGGAAATAAAAACAATAGTCATACTTACATCTCCACCAACAGTCTTCTATTTTGTTTCCTTTTCTCCCCACGCGCCTCCTGAGTCATCACCTGGGAAAAGAAGAAAGAAAAGGGTAAAGACCACAGGAGAATACAAAAAAGAAAGAAAGAAAACAGAAGCAAAACCAAAGAGCAAGAAAAGAACTATAGAACTGTTATTCATCAGACAACAAAACTTAAATAAAACCCTATGTATATATATATATATATATATATATATATATACTACAATTCCCGCCTGCAAGTCTCCATTACTGTGACAGGAACAAAATCACAAGTTGTCAGGAGAGCAGCGCACATTTTAGGGCCTGCCCCATCCCAATCTAATTCTGTGTTATGGGTCACCCCATGCACCCGAAAAGGGGTCTTCCCTTGTGGAAAAACCACCCTGCTGACTGCAATGTTCCACATCACTGTAAAGTATTACTAACACACGTACTGTTCCGAGTTTCACAGGCTTACTATGAGAATTTTAGTTCAGTGTTCACAGATCTTTTTTATTTTCCAGCAACTCTAAATTTCTCAGTTGCCTTTGACAGCCATCTTGGGTGTGGCCCAAGTCTACTTAGGCAGCCCCGCCCACAGGGAGCTGCTCAGTATTTTTCCTGCCTCAGTCAGAGCAGGAGCTCTGAACTTCTTCGGGATCCAGTGATAATCAGACAGCCCCAGAGGATTTCCTCTTCGAATCCAGGCAACCAGTGAGTTTTCCGTTCTAGTGGGTGGTTTGTTGGCTGGGCAGCCCTGGGGGATTTCTCCTACATCATGCAGCAGCTTTTCAATCCCTGCTGCTGGCTCCTGCTTCACGATGCGATTAGTGCATTCATCTACCTGCAGTTATCTGCATTTTCTGCATCAGTAATCCCAGCTGGTGACCTCGCGGTCATTCAGAGCAGGTCATGCTCTGAGCGGTAAGCGCTTCTGAAAAGCATTCACAACTTATACCTTATCGCATTATAAGTATAAGATTGTATTTGAATATTGTATAATGATTTAACAATGCGGTCAGTGTGAACAGTGCTTTTAACTTTTGACACCACATTTTCAAGGGGAGTCTAGCTCTTCTTCCAAGCAGTTCAGGAGAAAGCTTACTCTAGAGCGCTTTCAGAGTACACCAGTTTATTGAAGATTATACATCCTGAAATATTGAGTTCAGTTTAGATTTAACTGGCTAACGGATCTTTGTAAAGGCAAGTGGTGCTACAATTACCCAAGAATCTGGGCATGAGATTGATCATGTCAAATTAAAGATAGAGACGCACTTTCTAAAGACAACTAAATTCAACAGCTATTGTTTCATGTTAATTTGTTTAACCTTTTCCTTTTCAGATCTCCTTCCCCGCAGTTCCCTTCCAACACTCTCTCCCTTATCTGGCCACTCTAAAACGTCAGTTCTGTAAGAGCAATCTGAGTGAGAGTTGCCTGAAGGTAGACCCTAAATCCTGTTGTGCAGAGCCTGAGGAAGATATCAGCTGTTACACAAGTTCAGGTCGACCGCAGGCTAGCTACAGGGACCCCCTGAGGCCCGTTAAACACAGTACCTTAAATCTTGGTGCATAGTCTGCTTGGTGTTGCTTTGCAAGGCTTTGCATCATCTAGCATCAGTTCTGAGACACTGTGCAGTGAGGCTTTGTGGGGCTTGTAGGTGTTTTGCATTGATCCCAGGGAGCTTTGTGGCGAGGCATTGTGAGGCTTGATGTTGCTTTGCGGCGATCCTAGGGAGTTGTGCAGCGAGGCTGTGCAGGACTTGCAGCTGCATGGTGAGTCTTTGCTGGTGTTGAATCAATTGAGGCTGGCAGCTGCGTGGCAAGGTTGTGTGAAGCTTTGCATTGCTTTGCAGCAGTTCTGATGAACACCACAGAAGGTTGAGATCCTTAGGCCCAATTCCAAGGCAGGGCAAACTCACAGCTTGTGGAGTTTAGATGCAGATGGTTTAATTCTTTGATGTCCCTGAGGCTTAGGAACAGGAGGCAAGCTAACAAGCCCTTGGAGGTCACTTGTGGTATAAAGGAAGAGTCATTCCAGGGAAGCAGAAAAGCAGACATTCCAGAAAAGCAGTCCAGATGAGTCCTTTGAGCTGCACTGTAGTCCTTCTGACAGAGTCAAGTTGTAGGTCCAGAAGTGCCTGATTTTAGGGGGGGACACATACCCAAATGCACCTTTGAAGAACAGGAGACATCAAAGAGTGGTTTTGAATGCACCAGTTCCCCTTTCAGCCCAGTCATGTCTGCCAGGAGATCTGTGAGGGGTTATCAGCCCTTTGTGTGGGGTCAGGCCACTACCCTTTGAAGTGTAAGTGAGAGCCCCTTCACCCTTCCTGCCCAGGAAGACCCATCAGTATGCAGATGAATGCAGCTGCAGCTCAGTGTGCTGTGTTAATGGCTGTCTGAATGGAATGCACAAGGGCAGCTGTCACCCAGCACAGACCAGATGTGGACTGGAGACAAGCTGTAAGGCACAGAGAGGAGTAAGAGCAGATAAGTGCCTACTTTCTAAAAGTGGCATTTCTAAACATAGTAATGGTAAATCCAACTTTATCAGTATGTAGGATTTCTCACTACCATTCCAAACATCCAAAACATGACAACACCACTCTTTTCAGATCAGAAATTACCACTTAAAAGTATCTGAGGGAATTTCCGATGCTGGCTTAAGACAGGAGCAGGCTTCACAATAAAGAAAAACAACTATGGGAGTTTTTCACTTCCAAGATATGTAAAACTTACAAGTAGGCTGGGACAGAAAGACAGAATGATGAAGTAAAGCACTGGTAGGCAACAAAGTGGGCACTGGGAAACACACTGTGTCCTTGGTATGGGGTTTGGCATTGCAGACTTAGGCCTGGACTTAGGCAGTTGTGCGTCAAAAAGTATAATGCCGGCTTGTACTGTTTCTAAGTGCCAGCCGGGAGCCAAATCTATGGAATGGTGCAAGCCAGCGCAGAGGGTGGGCTAACGTCATAGAAAATGACGATAGCCGGGTGGGCGTGGCGGTATGGGAGAATGGTGTGTTGCACCCAAAAATTATGTTAGGCTGGTTAGAGTAAAAAAAGATGACTTTAACCAGCCTAGTGTAATTTCGTCATGCAAAACCCTCCATACCACATGACTCCTGTCTTAGTAAAGATAGGAATCATGCCCACCACCCCAGTGGCCAGCACAGGGGACAAGGGTCCCTTGGACATGGCCGTTGAACCCAGTGCCATGTAGGTGAGGCCATTCCAGGGCCCACAATAGCACTTTACAATTTTCCCAAAATTACTTACCTCTACTCACCTATACTTACCTGGGATGGGGGCCCCCTTCCCTTGGTGTCATCTCTGGTGTGGGTGGGAGTGTTCCTGGGGTTTGGGAGGGCACCAGTGGGCTCTTTCCATGGTGTTTCACTATGGAAATGGGTCCACAGGTCCCCTAATGCGTGTCTTGACCCGCTCATTAAATATTAACACTAAGCAGGCGTAGCACCATTATTTAGGCCCACCTCCCTCCTGTGCACCTTTTTTGCATGGGAGGATAAAGAAGGCACTAGGGCCTTAGAGTCATTTATTGGACAGGAATGCCTACATTGCATCTCATTGACGCATGGTAGGTTCGTGCATCCAAAAATTACTTTAACTCCAATATTTTTACGCTAGACTTGCCTAGCACCAAAATGTAAGTATGGAGTTAAGTTTGCACAGAATTAGTGTTATAAAAAAATTACCCTAATTAAGCACAGAGTAAAAATCTTGGCCTTAGCTTCATCATGTCGCTGTGAAGCAGTAGACCCACATGATTTCATCACCATCACTCACTACAGCAGCACCAGATTACACCATGCTGCAGTTTTTTTAAATTCTGTTTTATTGAGTTTAGAAATCACAATCAATAAGAAAAAATACAGTGCAGTGCTGATCATTGTGAGATCTGGCAGTATCATTATATCACTGTACCAAAGGACATCATTAACATGAATCCAAGCCAAGGGACAATAGCAACCACTGCGGCAGAATTTCCTTCAAACACCCCCTCCCTTGCTGAGGATCCTCATGGAACCTCACCATAGTTGGTGATCACCTGTCAAATTGATTCAAGGTGTACTCCCACACCTCTTGTCATCCGTGCTTCCTGCAGAACTTAATTCCTCCACTCCAGTGAACCGTTCCAATAGTGAACCCCAGGCATCCACATATGTCAGTGCCCCCTCATCCCTACGTGTCAGCCACATATGTTCTTCCTCAGCGCTCCCCATTCCATTAAATTTCTAATCCAACAGGGGACTGAAGGACTCTGGGCACTCATCCAGCCAATATCCACCCTGCGCTTGGCCAACACCGGCGCCAGGTGTGTGAGCTTATATTGGATTCTCCGGCCCTATGGTTTCAGCACTACACCCAAAAGGCATGTCAATGGCATTGCTTCCAGCCCCAACCCCGTAACCTCCTCAACTCTCCCTACCACCTCCTGCCAGAAGTTGTGCCCCATCCTGCAGGTCTAAGCCAAGTGCAGGAAGGAGACACCAAAAGTGCCACACCTGGGATATCCCGTCCTTCGCCCCAGGTCAAACTTGTTGAGTCAGCTAGGTGTGAGGTATGTCCTATGCACAAAGTTGAAGTGTAACAGTTTAAACCTATTGTTGCATGACACCCTGCGCACGAACGACAATGCCCTTTCCCAGTCAGCTTCCTCTATGTGGCCCCCCAGTTTATGCTCCCATGCCCCACGCGCCACACTTATTGCGCCCGGCTGATCATCCTGGAGGACTTTGTAGAACCGGATAATCCAGTGACTCCCGTCGCCCCAATTAAGCAGTCCATTCAGCACCGCCGAGGCCTGCCAGAAAACAACACCAGATCTCACGAGCCACACTCTCCATTTTTGCATATTGCAAGAACTGCCCGGGGTCCAGACCAAACAAATCCTGAGCATCAGTGAAGGAAATGAACTAACCATTGGGGTATAAGTCTCCTACCAGTTCGCAACCTCCCAGCCTCCAACCATCCATGGACATCAGATTGTCCATGTCCCTAAAGGTTGTTAAGTCCCATATCCTCAACACTCTGTCAAATGGGGCATGTCGTAGCACAGTCTTAACAGCTTGCTCCCAGATCCAGGCAGTGGTCTTGACCAAATAGGGGACGGCTGATTCAGACTGACCACCCGACATCAATAGATGCACCAACATCTGCCCACCCAGCATTCCTGCAAACAATGTCTTCTCCCAATTGTCTGACTCCATCATCCACTTTGCAGCATGTTGCAGATGCCCTGTGTAAAATAATGACTAATATTGGGAATCGCCAGCCCTCCCCCTCGAGATCCTTTGTAATACAGGCAATGCCACCCTACTACGTCGCCCGGCCCACACCAATGAGATCAGCAAACTATCCAGACGGCAGAAGAGCCAAGCGGACAGTGGAAAGAGGGAGTTCTGAACCAAGTAAAGGCCCGCAGCAGGAACACCATCTTTGCTACGGCTGCCCTCCCCATTACAGAAAGAGGTAATCTGTTCCAGAACGAGACAGAACGCTCCAGGCCGGTTACCACTTGTTCTACGTTATGTTTTTCATGCACCACCGCAGTGTGAGTGACCCACATGCCGAGATACCGGAAGCTCTAAATCTCCCACCTGAGTCCTACCCTCTGCAAATCATCCTGAGGCACACCGTAAAGTGACCCCAAGGGAAACAGGAGTGACCTTTTCCTATTCGCCTTAAGACCAGACACAACTCTGAAGGTTCCCAACAGCTGCAGCAACAAATGCTGAGCTCCCCAAGATGCACCAACGCATCATCTATATATAGGGAAACAATGTGCGTAGTCTGCCCCATACGGATACCCTACGTCCCAGCTCCTCCTGGAGCCAGATTGCTAGCGGCTCAACAGCCGAGGCGAGGAGGAAAGGCGAAAGTGGGCATCCCTGTCTAGTTCCCCTGCCCATCTCCCAGGAGTTGGATAGCTTTCCCCCCACCCAAACATGTGTGGAGGGAGCACGGGCCAAAACCCATGCCCTGCAGCCCCTCAAGAAGATAGCCCCACTCCACTGTTTCAAAAGCCTTCTCCAGGTCCAATGACACTAGCGCCAATTCATCCTCCTCACCCTCCGTTTTATACAGGACATGTGCCAAGCGACGCAAGTTATAGGTTGTGCAGCGACCAGGGATAAAGCTGCAATGATCTTCGTGCACCAAGCTCTGAATCACCCCATGATGCCAAGTAGCCAAAATCTTAGAGTATCTTTACATCACCGTTCAGCATAGTAAGCGGGCGATAGGAAGAGGGGTCACTAGGATCCCCTCCAGGCTTAAGCATCAAGCACACAATGCCCTAACGCATGGTTTCTGGCAATATGCCTTGCATTCGGGCCTCCTCAAACACTGCCAGGAGCTTCTCCCACAGGAGGAGGGAGAACGTTTATTACATCTCAACCGGGAAGCTATCACCACCTGGAGACCTAGACTTGGTCATTGCACCCACTGCCTCACTCACTTCCTCCACAGTAATCTCAGCCTCCAAAGCATCCCTACTCTCTGGTTCCAATTGTGGGAGCCTCACCTGCTGCAGAAACTCCCCCAAGCCATCCTCGGGGATTTGCACACCAGCTCTGGATACCCTCTGCAAATGTTCACCAACACCTGAAGGATATCCTTACGATTAGTGATCATCTCACCACTAGCGTTCCTTATGTGCACAATGGGGGGGGCGCCTCCACTCCCGTTTTAGGATCCACACCAATAGTTTGCCACCTTTATCCCCCTCCCAGTGCAGGCGCTGCCTGTATGCTCTGAGTGTTACCCTGCTCAGGGTATCCCAACAATTGTTAACCACCTTGTACAACCTGAGTTTCTCTGTGTCAGCCATTTTTGTGGCCAGTTTCTGGTCCTGCAGAACCACTAACTTCTCCAGGCTCATGAGTTCCTGCTCCATTTGTTTATGTACCCCACAAGCAGTACCTATGCAGACCCCCGCACTACAGCCTTCAAAGCCTCCCATTCCATACCCCCAGACGTCGTTGTGTTCTACTTCAAGTCCATATAACCTTTAATGGCCTCCCCCACCTTGCCCCGACACCCCGCATTTGTCAGAAAGTCCGCAGGCATATGCCAACTATGTACTGACCCAGTATTATCAGCTCCCCACTGCAATTGCATCAACACCGGTGCATGATCAGATAAGAACCTACCCAGGTGCGTGACATCCAGCACCAGTGAGCTTTTCAATCCACTCAGGAAAAAACGATCTAGCCGACTAAATGCGTTGTGTGTTTTTGAATGACAGGTGTACTCCCTGTCCTCTGGGTGCAGTTCCCTCCATCCATCCCATAACCTTAAATTACACATAGCTTCCGTGAGAGATTTCACCATCAACGGTTTAGTCCCCAACTTGGGCGGAATAAAATCCTTTTCTCCATTCAGCATACAGTTATTATCACAGGGCCACACAATAGGCCAGTCCACACCGTCAATCAAGATCTCAGGTATTTTGGCATATTTTGGCATAAAAGGAGTGATCATCTGTGTTGGGTCCATAAGTGTTAAGGATAATGATGGGCAACCTATCCAAGGTGCCCTCTACAAGTACGCGTGGGTAAATGGAACCCCTGGGGCCACCCATATGGTTACGCCCCTGGCATAAGAGGAGAAGAAGGAGGAGAACATCTGACCCAGCCATTTCTTGGATAGTTTTTGTGCTTCTTCCTCAGTCATGTGTGTTTCCTGAGGACAGGCAATATGAACCTTATGTCTCCCCAGAAATGAGTGTATCCAGTAACAGGTGGTGTACCTTTTCAACCCCCTGACATTCCACCTCAACACATTAATCTGTCGACCCATGTCGAATTCTAGCCTCCATTCCTCCCTCTGTAACTCTACCCCTCACCTCCCCCCTAGCCGTGAGAAGACAAGGGAATACACATAGCCCCTCTCACATACATGCCTGCACTGCTAGAATGAACTCCAAATATTGATAAACTTCGCAAACCACGTGACCCAACCCCTACCCCAGATAAACAGTAAAACAAGCACAATAAACAATACTGTAGATCAATGCTGCTTTAGATGCTGCCAGGATAACAGCCTAATCCCCAACTACCCAATTATGAGGTCCTACCAGCACCGTGGAGTAACCACCCCAGCCCGGCTTCAACATACTAACGACTGAATACCAACCCAGTATTACTCGATGTTATCATAGGCACCCGATGTCCAATACAATCCTGAGTTTAAATAGCACTCCTTCAGGACCTTGATCGTTGTCCCGAAGCACCCCTCCTCGCACACCAAGTGCTCTCACTTAGAAACAAGCCCCCTGATAGAGGGCGCAACAGCAATTTCCAGGTATCAGTAACATAGTAAGACCTGCGCTGAGACCGTCTCCGCTCCCTGTTCCAGTTCCCCATTCAATCCATCCGCCGATCCAGCAGTCACCATTGCCATTGACCCGTCTTGTTGTATCTCAATTCTACGGGCAGAGTCCATAGCTGCCACTTGAGCCAAGGTGGCTGCTCTCACGAGTTCTCCAGTCTGGGCCGTCCGCTCCAGAAGCCCGATGAGCCACCCCACCTGTCCTCTCCGATCTGCCTGGAGTGACTTTGTCTCACATCTCCAGTCATCTCCAAACCTTCTCCGGACCCTCGAACAAGTGGGACCGGCCACCGGAGAGCACCTTTAGGCATGCCGGATACAGGAGCATATATCTGATGTTTATGGCACGGAGCTTCGCTTTTACCTTTCGGGAGCTCTGCACCTTGTTCATGTAATCAGGATAGATGGAAATTTAGCAGTTCTCGAATACCGCCCTTTCAGATTTGCGGGCCGCCCACAGAGCACAGTCTCTGTCTTTATAATTCAAGAGACGGGCAATGATATCCCTTGGAGGCGCGAAGAGGGCCCTATGAGCATGCTTCACCATGAACACTCTGGACAGCCCAACCGGCTGTAGAACATCCTTGATCCAATTCTCCACAAATGTTTCAGCTGCTGACCCCTCCGCACGCTCCAGGAATCCCAGCAGTCAGATATTATTCCACTGGTTCCTGCCCTCTGCATCCTCTATCCTTGCCTTCATTCTTCCAACCGTGGAATTGGCCTGCACCATCTGTTGTTTATGCAGGGCCCCCACCTCCGTTTTCATCTCCACAAAAGAGCCCTCCACCACCTTGACATTGTCAGAAAACTTCCTGAGGTCCGCCCGAAGGAGGTTTACCTCAACTGTCACCGTTTCTATCTTTCCTTCAAGGGCCACCCTAGAACCCTGTATAGCTGCAAGAACCTCAGCTTGCGATGGCTCCTCTGTATTTGTCGGCGCACTCAGGCCATTTCCGTCCCCCCCAATCGGGTCTGGCGCTGCGGTAGGGGGTCCGGAGTGGTATATTGTTCCATAGTGTTCCCTTGCGATGTTTCCGTCTGCCGGTGTAATCTCATTCTGCAGCGGACCTGGAACAAAATGATATCTCCTTCTTGATTGGCCCGGTGGAGTGGCAAAAGTACCTGAAGCTCACAGCACCAGAGGCTCAGGATCCACTACTTCCCCAGCCTCGGGACACCGCTATGCACCGCCTCCTAACATGCAGCCCCGGCCTCTGGAGGTCCGAGCACCACCGTAGACTCCTCTCAGTGAGCCTGGAGCCCTCGGTCTTAGAGGGCCCACGACCAGGCCCGGGGTCGACTACCCAGAGACCCTCTCCTCCACGTGTTGCCCTGCGGCCATCCCGCACCAGACTGTCACAGTTTGTTCAGCCGCTCTCAACCACTCCTTACAGTGTCCTCTTGACCCATCCGCCACCCGTCCCAGGGGCTCCTCGATTCTCCGCGACCCTGGGCAGACCACCAGCCCGACTTGGCCCGCTCGACAGCGCAGGCCAGCGCTTTCCAATTTCTTCACTCAGGCACCTTACAGGACGCCTTGAGCCCGCCATAGTCTGCCGGCTGATCTGGGGCCCGTGGTGAGAGGACACAACCCCCAACGGGGAGCACAAAGCAGGGGACGGGCTGCCGCCACCTAGCAGCACCTCCTGCCAATGCCAATCTGCCGCATCGCGTGTGGCCCAGGGAGGCCCACTGACACGGTCCCGAGCTCCAAGGACAGAGCCTCAAAAATGGGGCTTTGTCATACCGACACACTTGGGGCGCTGTCCCGTGATGATGGGGGCACCAATCTCCACAGGCACCCCAGGATCAAGGAAGGATTCAGCCTGGATGGCGGGAGCTCACTAGGAGCACGTCTCACCGGCCATCCTGCTTGGCCACAACCCCATCAAACCCATGTTGCAGTTTTTGGTGGTGAGGTGCGGTGGGCAGGGACTTGACTCTAGGTGATGGGTGGAATATCTGCCAATACAATATTGTCAGTAAGAAAGCAAGGTGACTTAGCACTTGTCCCTGCCACCACTGGGACTTCTTGCTCTCCTAGGACTGTCTGCACCTCCACCAATGTTCCTGTTGTGACATCACTGCTTATGTTCTGTGCGCCCGGTGAAAAACATAGTGCACCCATTTTAGATACCAAATAGCCACCTAAGCTTTTATTTTGCACAGTGTACAACAGCAATACATCACTACAGTTAGGTTAGTTGCCTATCATCATCTTCTTCTGTCAAGAGTAATCACTTTCAGAGATTTGTGCTAATGCATGACATTTTTAAAAAACAGGTAGCCATTTAGTCGACCAAAAACATTTTCTCTTAATGGAGGTGTAGGAATCTGGACTAGGATTCAAGAACAAGGGAAGGGCATAGCACAAGGCTACACATGGCTAAGGAGTAGAAGGGAATGCAAAAGACATACGGCATTGGTAGTGGTATCTCATTCCTGCCATGCTGCCCAGTCATGAAAACTGCTAGTGTAAGATCCATGATGACCACTCTGTCTCTGCTCCTGTACTTTTTGACTGATTGATAATGAAAATCACTGACATGTTTGGTGACTATAGTACTACTTGGGGCTGGCTATGTGATCCTCTTTCCATTATCAAAAATATTTCCCCTCTCAGTACTACAGAGCAAGACATGTAAGGGGGCAAGGGGAAGATTACAAAAATAGGAGCAGAAGAAAGGTTAAGACACAACAAATTAAGCTTTGGAAACAGAAATTACAGAAAACCACAGGAAGTACTGTGATAACAAACAACATTCAACATGAAAAAAACTAGTTAAGTATACACAAGGATATCATTTTAGTAGTGGGGAATACAATTGTCTTACAGGGGAGCAGCAGAACAATTGGCCAGGGCGCTGGTGGTGGTGGTGGTACCAGCAACTCCCACCAAAGTGCTTGCTGCAGCTGACTCAGCTGCCCTCTTGCCCTTGGGTGCTTAAGAACAAAGATAAAACAATGATTGGTGGTACTCTGTACAGGAAAACATTTTGACAGGCAGAACATTGTACTTTTCAAACAGATAGCCCATTGTTTGGTTAATAATCCTACACCTCAAACAATAACATTTTGAACTATTCATGCATTCCAAAGAATGACCTTTGCTTCTCCTCCCCTTTAGATGAGTCAAGTTGTTCCCCTATGGCGTGCTGCACATCTAGGAGATTGGAACTATGAGCTACATAAAGCCACAGAGAACAACTGTTGTCACGCAATAACCATGCTATACTACCATTATAAGAGTGAGTGACATGATCAGTTGACAATCATGCCTTAAATCAGCCCGAGTGAGCACCTGCCTGGCTCACACTGAAACAGAATCCTGGTAGTATCATTCACTTGAACAATTGAACAATTGTCCGCTCCCCTCCTACATTCTGTACATCCTACATCCTCTCCACCAGGCTGGCACCATGTTCCACTACTGTTCTCTATGAAGGGTTTTGTATTGCCCCTGCCTCTAAGGATTGTTTTTGTGCAGGGAGGCGTCCATTTCTGCAAAAAACAATCGAGGGTGCTGTGCCATGTAGCTTGGCACCCTTGAATCTTCATTGCGCAAGGGTGCCTTCATTGGCTCGCTAGGCAGCACTCCATGTGGCAGCGTAGGGAGAGAGCACGAATGAGGCATTTGAATAAATAAATGTCATATTCTTGCACTCTCCCTTCGAGGCAGTGCAGTAAGTAGCATTGTTCTCCTGCACCAAATTTTGATAACTCTGGGCCCTGGCCACTGGTGCACTCAGCACTGTATGAAATAAAACCTGGTGTATTATTATTATTACTTCATGCCCACGTTCCTTTTGGAACAAAGACAGTGGACACAATTGCAAGCACTCCCTATCTATCTATCTATCTATCTATCTATCTATCTATCTATCTATCTATCTATCTATCTATCTATCTATCTACATACAAAGTACACAGTTAATTTAATACACACATGTAATATATTTTATTATAAATTAGCACATTTACATTTTTTTAAATGATTATATATCAATTATATTTAATTATACTTACATTATTTCTGAATAATGAATATGTTATATATATATATATATATATATATATATATATATATATATATATATATATATCAATAAAAAATATATACATAGGAAGCCAAAGTGTATATATATATATGTATCTGTATATATATATATATATAATCCTCAACAGATGGAACGATAACCATCTGACGGCTGCACCAATCCCTTGATTAAATCCCGATCATTAGAACGAAATCATGTTCAACAATGCTGAATTCAATTATATCAAATTTATTCCTTGTAATGGTGGCACAGAGTCCTGCAGTGAAATGTCAACGCGTTTCGGCAACGTGCCTTCTACTGGACAAATCCGGCCAAAAAACTGGCACCATATATATACAAGATAAAATCCATCATTTGTTTTCATTGCATTCTAATGTGATCTACTACAGCGGCCATCTTAAAACATGCAAAAACCTAAAGACAATCAACATATCTATGCCCAGTTTTAACTAAGCAATGTAAACATAGACTACTTTCAATGGTCTAGACATTGAAGAATTATATATTCCACACATATTTCATAAATACAGGATACATATCCATAATTTGATATAATAGAGACTTAACAAAAGATTATTATTAAAAAATCAATTAAGAATTAAAAGTGGAAAATTCATAATTGGCAATCCATTTGTATGTCTCATTAATATATTTACCTAATGTGCGACAACGTCCTTACAAGTAAATATATCTTCATTATCTTAATGTCATATCAAAATTGGCATTTTAAGGAACTTTTGTTATTACATGTTTTTTTACCAGTGTCATCAATTTTTCCTGATCGACAGTCTTCAATCTAATTAATCAAATATTTATAAAATATATTCTCCAATGTAGGTTTTTGTATATAAATATTTCAAATATTTCAAACAATTTGAGTATAATTGTCTCAAATATTTCAAATATTATAAATAGTATAAAATACTGTAAAATATTGTAAATAATTAATATATGCAAACCAATTATCAACATAGCTACTATTCTACAATTCAGTGTAAAAATGACATCCAGTGTTGTTACAATTTCACAATAAATAAGATCTTAATCATTATTGAATTCAAAATCTAAAACCAATTATAAAGTGTCATGTACACCAAATATATACAACTAATTACAATATCAAACTAAACCCATTGGAGTTTCATCTCCTGTATAGTCTACATCTTTAATATCAACCTTTAATTTAACCCCTATATGTAATCATTAGGTTTATCAGACCTTAGAATTACCTAATTCTTTCATAATGTCTTGCATTGACATCTTGAAAGCAATGAGTTTATTATATGAGGTTAATCTTCTCTGTTTTAGTCTATATTGTAGAGTCCTAATTGGTGCATGTGTACAAGATGGAAATGAAAAGAGGCCACCGACTAAATTGCAAAGTGCTAATTAAACAAAACTATTTCTATATTAAATTCTGTCTATAACTAGTGAAAATCAGTGATAAAAACGTGTATCTATATATCCACTCTTCTATAAATATCAATTTCAAAAGGAAGAAAAAATCTAAAAAGATGAAAAATTCTAAAAAATTCTAAATAAGTTTCAATTAGGGACAAATACATATTCATGAAAATTCTGCAAAATCACATATATCATTTATATCATTGAAATCACCCCTTGTAAATGACAGTTATACAAATTGCATTATGTCCACAATTCAATATATATATATATAAATCCACTGACAGTCAAATAAGATGCTCACTCAAGATTGCAGTGCAGGAACAACTTTACTGCATTCCAAACATGATGCGTTTCGCCTGACACGTGGGCTTTTAAATCATCAAAAAACACAAAAAATAAAAATAGGCAAAGGACTCTCCACATTCACCACACTTTGGCAGCCATCTTTGAATGTGCAAATATTCCAGTTTTTCAAAGAAATTCATTGAGTTGAATATGATAACTTGTAAATGTCCCAATTCTATTTAATGTCGTACATGTACGCCAATGTCAACAATTTAAACAATGAGCATACTTTGCTGTTGCCCATCCATATCTAATGTGTCATACCAAATAAACAATAATAGCAATGCTAAGATGTGGACAAAGGACCACAAACTAGCGGCCATCTTTAAATATATAAATGTTCCTGTTCACAGATGATGCTTACAAATGGTACACAGTTGCTTGTAAGTATCCCAATTCATGGCTCTTATCATGGATATATACTAGTGACAACAATTGGAATTAAAAGGTGCACATCTCTATTTCTCAACCATTTTACGATACATTATTGGATACAACAGGAATAGTTCCACATCTGTGTACCTCCTCAAGGAAAACATCTAGTGGATCACAAGCCAGTGGTACATGAATATCATAAGGGAGGAATATCATAATGGAGGAATATCCTCCCACTATAAAATCTCCTTTACATTTTAGTACAAGGAAATCACATCATAAACCTATACATGCATGCACCTCATACTCCATGAACATCATAATGCAGCAAACCAGAAGAAGGGGACGGGGCCCCCGGAAAAAAGGCATGGTTCAAAACCAAGTAAGGACAACAAGAACACTAAGAGGGTCATTCTGACCCTGGCGGGCGGCGGACGCCGCCTGCCTGGCGGGAACCGCCAAATGGCCGCTCCGCGGTCAGAAGACCGCGGAGGCCATTCTGACTTTCCCGCTGGGCCGGTGGGCGCCCGCCAAGGGAGCGCCAGCCGGCCCAGCGGGAAAGGCCCTGCAACACAGAGGCCGGCTCCGAATGCAGGGGTGCGACGGGTGCAGTTGCACCCGTCGCGATTTTCACTGTCTGCAATGCAGACATTGAAAATCTCCCTGGGGCCCTGTTAGGGGGCCCCTGCACTGCCCATGCCAGTGGCATGGGCAGTGCAGGGGCCCCCAGGGGCCCCACGACACCCGTTTCCGCCATCCTGTTCTGGCGGGAAGGGGGTCGGAATCTCCATGGCGGCGCTGCTTGCAGCGCCGCAATGGAGGTTCTGCCCAAGCAGGGGAAATCCGGCGGGAAACCGCCGGATTCCCTTTTCTGACGGTCAGAATGGGCAATGAAGCACCACCAGCCTGTTGGCGGTGCTTCCGTTGCCCCCGGCCCTGGCGGTCTTGTACCGCCAGGGTCGGAATGAGGCCCTAAGTGTTAAGTTAACTGTTATAAATCTGTCTGGTAGAACCTTAACAGATAAGGAGAAAGGGTTACTGGAACTGGGTCTTTCTTTCTGTCCCAAGGCTAATTTCAGCTATACACAATATAGGGTTGTCCTTTTCTTATTTTGCCATAAACTGAAACTTTTAAAATTGCACAAACTACATAAAACAGCCAGGGGGACAATACTATTGAAAGGCGCATGGAGGGAGACAATTTCTGCATTGAAGACATTACATATTTGCTATCCATGTATGAACTGGACCCAAATTGGGAGGATAAGCATTTAAAAAAGTTTAATATTGGTAACGGCAGGTAATTACCTACACTTAGCAATAGGCCGCTAAGCTCCACTTAGGTCCAGCTGAACCCAGCAAAACCCTTGGTAGCTTCGTAACGAGTGACAATGTTTAATTTAGGAGACAAGTGTGTAAAGCATTTGAAAATCACAAAACAGTAAATAAGTAAAACACAATACACAATAAAAATCTAACATCAATTTATAAAAATGTATTTAAAATGACATCAAAATAATTATAATCAGATAAGGAGAATGAGAAATATGAATTTGTAAAGAATAAATGTTTTCAAGCGCATAGAAACTTGTTGTGTAGCCATTTTAGTTACAGCTCCATGCATGTTATTTTAACACACTAGGCTGCTGTGCACTTTAACCCAGATATATTTTATTCAGCTTCATCATATTATTGTTACAATA
Source organism: Pleurodeles waltl (assembly GCF_031143425.1). Lineage (NCBI taxonomy): Eukaryota > Metazoa > Chordata > Amphibia > Caudata > Salamandridae > Pleurodeles > Pleurodeles waltl. Next base: position 306,226,554 of record NC_090444.1, read on the forward strand.
ACCATTCGTATGGTCTTGTTTTATTTTCCATTTATCTAATTGTTTTTGCCTAGGCCAGCACTCTGTTCTCAAACAAGACATTCTTGATCACTCTGTGCTTCTTCCAAGGCTACAGCACAGTACATTGCCGGTGAACGTGGTGGAAGTTTAGTCTCCAACATTCATAGAAAACACACATCCTTACGTAGGGACATTTTCTCAGAACATCAGCTGTGTTATTATAAAAACACTTCTTGCCCTTACACGTTAGAGGGAGATTCCAGCCAGAGAACCACGACTGTATGCTGATTGCGAATGCTTCGCTACAGATACTAACGCAGATCGCAGGTGTTTGCTCAGGTCTCGGGGTTGATGTCTTCCCAGGGGAACCTGAAGGGAAGAATTAGAACTTAACATGCTGTGCTCTATCATAGCCTAGGTAGAAGTTAGTCCATTGATTATAGTGGCAACATGATAGCGTTTTATTTATGCTTCACTCTTCTTGTCACAATTTTAATATTGTCATGCTGTGTCGTCCTGGTTATTGCAACTCACGCTTTGCTATCTAAGATGCAGTTGTTATATTAAACTCATTATTGAAACATGTACTGCCTCCGTCTGTCATTTATATATGAGACTAAATATAACTGAGAGAAACAGATGAGACCTGAGTGACTACGACTTCCCTGAGAAGCCAAGTATGTCATGCGCTCGGCTGCCCAGTCATCCCTATCCTTGGGTAGAGATGAGGCACTGCTAGTTAGCTGGAGCAAAACCTGGATTGGAGCAACAGGTGTCCCTCGCAGTGGGTTAGACTTAGGTGGTCATTACAACCCTGGCGGACGGTGTTAAAGCGGCGGTAAGACCGCCAACAGGCCGGCGGTAAAAAAATCGGAATTACGACCGTGGTGGAAACCGGCAACAAAGACAGCCACTTTAACATTCCGACCGCCACGTCGGTATAGACAAACAGCTTGGCGTCACCGCCAACAGACAGGCGGAAGTCAAAGTACCGCCCACAGTATCACAACCTACCAATCCGCCACCTTTTCTGGGGCGGATTCACTGCGGACAAAAACACGGCGGAAACAGGACTTCGAAGGGAAAACTCTCACCTCTACACACTCCACGAGGAATCCGGACGCCATGGAACCAGAGCTGCACATTTTTCCAGCCCTCATCTTCTTGCTCCTGTACCAGGAGCACGAACGCCGGTGGCGAAGACAACGGTGAGTACTGCACCTATGACACAGGGGAGGGGGGATGGAAAAAACAGGGACACACACACGCAACACCCCCACCCCCACCCTCACCCACTACAACACACACACTAATACATATTTATACATTATAGTTACACCCCTCAACCCCCCGGAAGAATGCAAAGACAAAAGGAAATGAGTGTAACCATTGTAATATATTAAAATCAAGTATGCAAAAGAATATATATACACCATAAACAAAATATACATCAAGCTTAGTAGTCCAGGTAGTGCTCCAATGAAGTCCGTGGAACACTGGGCCCACACTGTATGGGCGAGGCCCACACAAGATCCCCGACCATGACGGAGAGAACACTGCAGGGGCATCAGAGAGCAAGAAAACAGGCACCTCAGGGGGAGGGAAAGGGGGGCACCTCAGCCGGTTGAGTGCACGACGCCAAATCCACGAGGGGGCCACATGCCCACTGTTCAATCCTGGGGAGTGCAAAGCCACAGTCTCTCAAGTCTCTACAGTGAGTGGGTTGCCCACTGTTGCATCCTGGGGAGTGCAAAGCCACAGTCTCTCAAGTCTCTACAGTGGGTGGGTTGCCCACTGTTCCATCCTGGGGAGTGCAAAGCCACAGTCTCTCAAGTCTCTACAGTGGGTGGGTTGTCCACTGTTCCATCCTGGGGAGTGCAAAGCCACAGTCTCTCAAGTGGATAACAGTCTCCACTGGTTCTGGAGGGGGCCTTGTGCCCAGAGTGCTTCATCCTGCTGAGGACTGAGGTAATGGATGTATTTCTCCACTGGTTCTGGAGGGGGCCTTGTGCCCAGAGTGCTTCATCCTGCTAAGGACAGAGGTAGTGGATGTATCTCTCTACTGGTTCTGGAGGGGGCCTTGTGCCCAGAGTGCTTCATCCTGCTAAGGACAGAGGTAGTGGATGTGTCTCTCCACTGGTTCTGGAGGGGGCCTTGTGCCCAGAGTGCTTTATCCTGTTTGTGACTGACTGTAGCGTCAGTGCCCTTGGCACTCATGGGCCAGCGGTGCTTGTGGCGGCGGTGCCCTGTTCAGTGGTGCTTGGAGCGGCGGTGCCCTGTTCAGCGGTGCTTGAGGTGGCGGTGCCCAGTTCAGCGGTGCTTGAGGCGGTGGGCTCCTTTGCAGTGACTCAGCTGCTGCTGGCGGTCCTCTCTGTCCCAGCGGGGCTTGGGCTGGCAGTCCCCTCTGTCCCAGCGGGGCTTGTGCTGGCGGTCCTCTCTGTCCCAGCGGGGCTTGTGCTGGCGGTCCTCCCTGTCCCAGCGGGGATGATGGCTGTGGCCTCCAGGGCAGCAGGGATGATGGCGGTGGCCTCCTGGGCAGCAGTGATGATGGCAGTGGCCTCCTGGGCAGCGAGGATGATGGTGGTGGCCTCCTGGGCAGCGGGGATGATGGCAGTCTCCTCTGCCGTGCTGCTCTTCCCAGACTTTCCTGGTTTCTTGTGGCCCTTCCCCACCTTGGAAGGTGTCGCAGCTGACTCCACACTCCCACTGGGACCCCTGGGAGTGGCCTTGGTGGCTGGAGTCTTCCCCCTCTCCCGCCGGGCACTGGCCAACTTCTGATGCTTGATAGGTGGGGGACTGTCCGTGCTGCGGCTCCGTGCCACACTGGCTGCCCTGGTGGCCGGTGCACTCCAGATTCCAGTGACTACAGGCAACACTGGTTCCGGAGATGTTGTGGCTGAGGTGCTAGGTTGGGACCTGGAGAGTCGGTCCCTGGAGACAGACGGGGTGGGGGAGGTGTGGGAAAGAGGTCAAGCTTGGACAGGAAAAGTTTTTGGGAGACAAAGGGATGGGTAGCTGGAGGGGGTTTGGGTGTAGAGGAAGAGGTTGTGGTTGTAGGAGGTGTTCGTTTGGTGACTTTGGGTTAAAGTGCATGCGCTGGAGGCTGTTGTGAGGTGGATGGCTGTTGGGTGGGTGTGTTTCTGCGTTTGTGTATCTTGGGAGGTGGCATCACAAACACACTGGGAGAGGACACAGGGGACGTGTGAATGGTAGTGGGGGTGGTGACTGCACGTGAGCGGGGCGTGGTGGTGGATGTGCTGGTGATGGCAGTAGTGGCTGAAGATGTAGTGCATGCAGGTGTGAGTGTAGACGAGACAGGGAGGGAGGAGGGAGACGAGGAGGAGGGGGACACAGTGGAGGTAGTGAATGTTGGTGTGTCTGCATGTGTGTGATGCTTGCGTGAGTGCCTGTGGGATGTGTGGTGCTTATGTTTGCCAGAGCTTCCCTTGTATGTTGAGGTGTCTGCATGCTGGTCTGAAGGTGTGCTTGGGATAGGCTGGGGTACAGGGGATTGGGTCTGGGTGGAGGAAGTTGGAGGGGGGAGGCTAGAGACAGGGACAGTGACTGCCATCAGTGCTGAGGCCAGAGTCTGAAAAGCTCACTGAAGGGCCGCCTGACCAGAATGAATGCCCTCCAGGAATGCATTGGTTTTTGCAACTGCCTCTCTACACCCTGGATGGCATTCATAATGGTATACTGCCCAACAATGAGAGACCTGAGGAAGTCAATGGCCTCCTCACTGAGGGCAGCAGGGGTGACTGGGGCAGGGCCTGAGGTGCCTGGGGCGAAGGTGATGCCCACCCTCCTGAGTGAGAATGCACAGGGCAAAGGCTGAGGGGCTGCTGGGAGGGCGGTGCTGGTAGGGGGGGTGGCGGCTGTACCTGTAGATGCGGGCGGCACAGATGTTGCCACCACCACAAGGGAGCTCCCATCAGAGGACGAGTCCGTGTCGCTGGTGTCAGCTCCTGTCCCCGCCGTGGAGCTCCCCTCGCCCTCCGTCCCACTGGTGAATTCTGACTCCGTAGTCTCGCCCTCCTTGGACATGTGGGATGCAGCTCCCTCGTGCTCCGGTGCCTCTGCTCCTCCGCCTGACGATGCTAATGCACACAAAAACAGGGAGACCACAAAAAGGGGGGGGACAACAGAAGAAAGACATGTTGAGTGCATGCATTACCGCTACCGTTGGCGGACAGAACAGACACAGAAGCCACCTGCACTACGCCGCGCTCTTGGGCTCCACTGTTCAATCCCTGGGAAATGGCCTACTAGGCTATGGACAACATCTGCACACATGGATGACACAGGGGCATGACTAGGTGTACTTGGCACTCTACAGAGGTGGGGTGGGGTGCCACATGACCTGCCTTACGGAGAGACCTTGCCTACTAAACTCGCCCTGGCCTAGGGAAACCCACAGCCCACCTCCCCCACCCAGACCCCTCCACTGCGTGCAAAATCAGCAGGATGAGAGTGTACTCTCCCCCTTGTGGCTGCCCTCAAGCGCCCATCCAACTCCTGGTAAGCCACCGCCAGGATCCAGAACATCAGGGGGGTCATGGTGCGACGGGCACCCCTCCCACGTTGGGAGGCCATCCCCAGCTGAGCCTCCGCCGTCTTCTTGCTCCAGCGGCGAATGTCCTCCCATCTTTTCCGGCAGTGGGTGCTCTGTCTGTGGTAAACCCCCAGGGTTAGTACGTCCTTGGCAATGGCACGCCAAATATCTTTTTTCTGGTGGGCGCTGACCTGCATGATTTGTACAGGGGGAAGAGAAACTTATTACCAACTGCACCGTCACAGTCATTGGCCCCCATCCCTACCCTTGCCATGTGGCACATGCACTCACCGTCGTTTCATACAAGCCGTACTCTCCCCCCCTCTTACTTCCACCCCACTCCACACAGGCATAGCCCATACAGCATGCTCCCAGTGTACTTACCGGTTTGTCTGGAGGACCGTAGAGTAGCATGTACTGGGGGAGGACCCCGTCCACGAGTTTCTCCAACTCCTCCGATGTGAAGGCAGGGGCCCTTTCCCCAGACACTCGAGCCATTGTTTCTTCCAGAACGAGATCACAGCAGCACTTGCAGTGTAGGTCCTCTCCTGTCGAAGGTCAGGGATCGAGTGATTGAACAGAGAGAAAATGGCGGTCACGTCCGCAGCGGTGCGTACCGTCACCGCCAGCGTACATCGTCACTGGCTCCTGGGACCCATAGGGTCCGATGTTAACCAATGCAGCATTGCGCCGCGGTCTTTGACTGCCTACCACGACGGTGTACAACGCCAGCGTAGTTACCTCACATCCCATTGTCCCACTTTAGAGGTCAGGCAGCCGCCATTTCAAGGGCCCACATGGCTTAATTTTTAACTGCGTCACACATACCTAGGCCTAGACTCAACACACATACAGGACACTTTTCGGATTATGATTCGTGTTCTGTGTAAGCTGTGGCTACGTACCTCTGAGTTGGTTGACTCTGTGCTTGCTGTTGTCCTTCATAGGCACCGTCCGCTGGGACATGTGAGGAGATGGCGGCATCCTCCGGTGTACAGACCGCTGGTGGACCTACCGACAATGGAGGAAAAACATGTGATCATCGCATACAGGCTTGACCGTGCCACAATCCAGGAACTGTGTACCCAGCTGGAGCCAGACCTGATATCAGCTATCCGCCATCCCACTGGAATCCCCCCTCAAGTGCAGTTGCTGTCAGTGCTCCATTTCCTTGCAAGTGGGTCATCTCAAACAACAGTGGCCATGGCATCAGGGATGTCCCAGCCTATGTTTTCAAACATGTTGTCCAGAGTGTTGTCTGCCCTGCTGGAACACATGCAGAGCTACATCGTTTTCCCTCAGGTGGAGGATTTGCCTACAGTGAAAGGTGACTTCTATGCCCTGGGACATATCCCCAACATCATGGGTGCCACTGATGGGACACATGTGGCTTTGGTCCCCCCCACAGGAGTGAACAGGTGTACAGAAACCAGAAGAGTTATCATTCTATGAATGTGCAGATGGTATGTTTGGCAGACCAGTACATCTCCCACATTAATGCCAAGTTCCCTGGCTCAGTGCATGATGCCTACAACCTGCGGAATAGCAGCATTCCTTATGTGATGGGTCAACTCCAGAGGCACCGTGTGTGGCTATTAGGTGAGCACCTAGAAGCAAGTCAGTGGGAATGGTTGTCTGGGTCTGGGGTTATCCCTACAGGTTAGTGTGTGTCTAACAGTTGTCCCTCGCCATTTGCAGGTGAATCTGGTTACCCCAACCTGTCATGGCTACTGACCCCAGTGAGGAATCCCAGGACAAGGGCAGAGGAGCGCTACAATGAGGCCCATGGGCGAACACGGCGGATAATCGAGCGGACCTTCGGCCTCCTGAAGGCCAGGTTCAGGTGCCTCCATATGACAGATGGATCCCTATTCTACTCACCAAAGAAGGTGTGCCAGATCATCGTGGCCTGCTGTATGCTTCACAACTTAGCTTTGAGACAACAGGTGCCTTTTCTGCAGTAGGATGGTCCAGATGGCGGTGTTGTTGCAGCTGTGGAGGCTGTGGACAGTGAAGACGAGGAAGCAGAAGAAGAGGACATCGACAACAGGGACTCGGTGATCCTGCAATATTTCCAGTGAGACACAGGTAAGAATACAAAACTGCCTACTACATGTACTTTAACACTACTACCTCTCTACTGTTTGTCGTTTTCACACAGTATATGGTCACTGAGTTGTCACTTTCCCTTACGATTTCACAGATGTGGGTCCCACTGTGTGACATCTGCTTTGATTCCTCATGGACTAGAGCTGTGTGACATAGGTATGTTGACATTACAATTGAAAGAGCTTTTTGCCACAGTAATTGATAATACACTAATTCAAAATCACAGACTGACTCCAGATTGTTTTGTGCTTCAAGGGTGTTTCTTTAAGTGCTCAATATTGGAGGGGGTTGCAAAATGGGGAGGGGTGATGGTGGAGGTATGTCCTTGGCAGAGTCCAGTCTATTGGTCTCACAGGTGCATTGCCCAAATGGGCATAGGAAGTGGAGTTGGGGCAGTTTAAGTATGGACAGGGTGACAAAGTGGGACAGAAGGATGACATTCAGGGTGGTCTCATTTCTTGGCGGGGGTCTTGGCATCGTTCTCTGTCTTTGTCCTGGATCTCAGGGACTGTTTGCGGGGTGGTTCTCCCTCTGCAGGTGGTGGGGTGCTGGTGTGGTGGTCCTGTGGCGGTTCCTCCTGTCCACTAGCGCCAGTGGAGGTGGTGGGCAGTTCATCATCCAGGCTAGTGTTAGGGGCCCCTTGTTGTTCCACAGTGTCCCACCTGGTGTTCGGTACTTCCTTCAGCAACCCTACGATGGTGCCCAGGGTGGAATTGATGGCTCTGAGTTCCTCCCTGAAGCCCAAATACTGTTCCTCCTGCAGGCGCTGGGTCTCCTGAAACTTGGCCAGTACCGTTGCCATTGTCTCCTCGGAGTGGTGGTAGGCTCCCATGATGTTGGAGAGGGCCTTGTGGAGAGTGGGTTCCCTTGGCCTGTCCTCCCCCTGTTGCACAACAGCCCTCCCAGTTCCCCTGTGTTCCTGGGCCTCTGTCCCCTGAACCGTGTGCCCACTGCCCCCAGGTCCCTGTTGTTGTTGGGGTGGTGGGTTATCCTGGGTTCCCTGTAGTGGTGGACACACTGCTGATTGACGTGTCCTGGGGACAGAGGTATGGGCCCGCTGGGTGGGTGCTGTGCTGGTGTTTCCCAAGGTTCCAGATGCTCTGAGTTCCTCCTTGATGGGTAGGACTCCAACTCCCAGAATGCACCTGGTTCAAATCCAAAAATGACCACTAGCCACTGGTCAACTGGTCAGTTCCTTCTGATTTTGACGCATAGGCCTCTGGTTAGCTATTTTTCACCTGTAACAAGAAGGGAGTTCCTTCTTGAACCAGTTGAAGCCAGGCAAAGTCCTTTTAATGGTGAAGCCCTAGTGTGCAGCTTTTGCAGTCCTTCGGACTGTAGTGTCAACGTGCAGGTTAGGGGTACAGCAGAGGGGTGTCCTTCTTCTTCTGATGTTGTTCCTTGCAGGGATCTGAGGTGTGGGTGCTGCTCTGCCAAATTTACCAATGCTCCTGGGGTGAAAAGCGGGTGGGGGGCAACTGTTTCAATCACCACCCTCTTGGATGACCACTTCCAGGGAAGTGTGTCAAAAATCAGTCCCAGGAAACAACATTCCTTATAAATCCAAAAATGGCAGAAACTGAATTTTGCATGTTAGGTCTGGTTGAGTCTACTCACTGGTGTGGCTAAACATTCCTAACACACCTCTCTCCTGCCCTATCCTAACCTAATCAAGAGGACACTAAGTTTTCTGGGTTTGCAGGAAATGCGGAGGTCCTGAGCTGCTCCAAATGTCCTTCCCTCTATTGAAGACCAGTTTGGTTGCTCTACCTCGTCCAGTTACACCATCTGCTGAGGCAGATTACCTCCCCCAGATACCTCCTTTGTGTTCAGCCCAGGCCACTTCACACCTCATCAAGGCAGCCTGGCCAGGCTGCCAGAGGCTGGCCAATCAGTGAACAGCACTGCAAAGCTGAAACATAACTTTTAGGAGTTCTAAATCTCTTTCCTTGAACTAGTTATATTAAATCCAAAAATTGCAGGTTGTTGCATTTAATATAGCAATCAGTTTCAGACCAAACCTGCCATATCTAGGTCCTTTGGAGACGTTATTAATTAAAATAAAGTCTCCCCATTTTAGCCTATGAAGCCTATGCACTGCAATGAGGGAAAAGCGAAGTTGGCTATTTTTCCTCACCAGGGCTTATAAAACATATTTTATAAGTCCCCTGCTTATAGTTACACTGCACCCAAACCTAGAGGTCACCTAGGGCACACCTTAGGAGTGACTTTTATGTAAAAATATGGTAGTTTAAGTCTTTGGAAGTACTTTTAATTCCAAAGTCGACTTTGTGTGTAACGTTAATTTAAAAGCAGCCAGCAAGGCAGGCCTGCCTTTAAAATTACCCTGGGTACCTCAGTAGTACACCTATTGGTGGGTGCACTACCTATGCTGGGGTCCCTAAAACTACATGCCCTACTATATACTAGGGACTTATAGGTAGGCTGACATAGCCAATTATAATTAGCCAAATTTGCATCTTCATTTTACACAGAGCACAGGCTCTGTGACGGGTTTGCAGTACCCAAGGCACCATCAGAGTCAGGAAAACACCAGAAAAAGGTGAAAAAATGGGGGCAAAAAGTTAGGGGGCCTCTGCAATCAGCCCAGTTTTCTCACAAAGCATTAAACCATTATGGTACCCTGTGAGGACTCCCTAGTCTACGAACATGATTTCTGGTTGAAAAAGAAACATGAGGCAATGGTAGCAAGCCCACTATGGATATTATTCTAGAAATGGGTTTTGACATTGATGCTACACCAGTTAGTGGCTTCAAACCTAGGAACCAAACTAATCCTAATGCACTACATGATGACATTGATTCCTTTCAGGAAACTATGATCATGGAGTTGAAAAAAGTGATGGTTCAAAAATATTTTGGAAAATATCATTTGACGAGAGTCCAGAAAAAGGTACTAGACACACTAGCTGAGGATAAACATTTTGTAATAAAACCTTTTGACAAAGAGGGGAAAATTTATATTTTGGACACTGAACATTACTGTAAAGAGGCATATGGGCAATTAAATGACAACAAATGCTATGTGGAATACCAAAATGTGTTGCAGGGATGGTTGAAGAAGGATATTATTGAGGATGATGAATATTGTTTTTTCAAAGTAGATTATCTGAAAGTACTTAATAAATACTTTCTCCCCAAGGTACACAAACATCCGACTGTAGGGACACAACCGATTTGTTGACCAAAATTCATGAGATTCATTGGGAGGACACGTAGTTAATGAGGAGTCTAGATGTACAATCTCTTTACACCTGCATAGACTAAAGGCAAGGGATTGATGCATGTGTCTCATTTTTGAAAGGCAGACTTATCAAGCTTTTGGAACATATACTGATGTTGATCAAAATTATGTTTTTTTGTTTGAGTCAAAACATTTTCTGTTTTGAAATTATCTACTATAAAAATCACTGGGAGCACAGTTCCAAAAGATGAAGGGTATTCACACCCCTCTCACAAGCACACACTCATTCAGAAGCAATGGCCCTCATGCATCATCATCGGGCCGTGCTTCACATCAGACTGGCACTCCAATGTCTGACGAGGTACAGCATCGGACCTTCAAGCCATTAAGAGTGAATCTTTAGGTTACTAAGAGGCGACTGGGGAGATGCATAAAAATGTAAATTGGCTTGGGTGTCTCCTTAATATGAGAAAATATTTAATAAATAGGTGAGGGCACGGTCAAGATTAAAAACAAAGGAAAAGTGAAGGGGAAGTAATGGTCCCACAAATTCACAAAGGCATCAGACCTCCAATAGGACGTCCCAGAGTTTCAGGTATAGGATCTATATTGGAACCTCTCTCCACTTTTTGTGATCACTTCCTGCAACCAATCGTCAGAGAATCGTCCAACTTCTTGAAAGACACAAAAGATGTCCTTAACTTAGTTCAGTCAATCAATGATACAGATGTAGTGCAAGTCACTCTTGATGTTGAATCACTCTATACAAACATCCCACAAGAAGCAACACTTAGGGTGATCGAGACAGCTCTACTTAACAAACCACTGAGCACAGGTACTCCCGTTCATTTTATTATGCAATGTGCCTCATTGGCCTTAACCAAAAACATTTTCCAATTTGAAGATCAGTTATACTATCAGATTCGAGGGACTTCAATGGGGTGTACTTTTGCTCCAAGCTTGGCCTGTCTGTACATGTATCATTTTGAACAATGTTTTATTCTTAATATGATTTACCCTTTTTCTGAGAATATTAGACTATGGCGACGATACATTGATGACATACTTGTCATCTGGCAAGGAGAGGTCCGATTGGTGGGTTCTTTCACTAGCTGGATTAGTACTCTTGATCCTTTTTTGAAGTTTACTTTGACAGTTTCCACAACTAAAGTTACTTTCTTGACCCTTACGATCACTATTGATAAAGGTAAACTCCATACTTGTACACACCACAAAATGTCCCATCACAACGATCTCTTACTCTATGAGAGTTATCATCCAAAAGCCCTTAGAGACAATTTGCCATACTGTCAGTTTCTATGATTACGCCGGAATTGTAGCAATGTTTCATCCTTTGAAACTCAAGCTAATGACTTTGCCAATAAACTCTATGACAGACACTACCCTTCTAAGATCATTAATTCAGCTCATAAATGAGCTCGGAATACTAACTGGGAATCCTTATTGACTTCTGGACCCAAAGAGATCTCACCTAGATTGACATGTGTTACCACATTCACCCCTTTATCCAATTCTCTTTAGAAAATTCTTAAAAAACAATGGTCTATCCTTACAAGTGGAGGAGTAACCGTTCCTAAACCTCTATTTGCCTTCAAAAGATCTTCTAAAATGAAAGATGGGATTGTTAACACCAGAAATTTGAAGTCCACCAATGTGTCAGATCAGAATACACTACGGGGATTGCCCTTGTGAAGGGACATTTTCCATGTGGCAATTGCAACATATGCCTCCTTACTAGACACATGAGTACCATTGCTCTTGAACCAATTGGTCTTTGGCACTTGTCAAGCCACACAAACTGTAACTCTCGTAACTGTATCTATATGATAAGCTGTCCATGTGGCTTACGGTATGTAGGTATGACATCCAGACCACTGAAGATCAGATTCAATGAACATCGGAGCAATATTAGATGTTGACGGTTGACAACGAAATTGAGTATCCATTATCGAGAGGCTCAACATACCCCAGATGACATGTGGTGGATTGTATTACAAACTGTGAAATCCTCAACCATGTCTCTATTTGAAATTGAACAACGTTGGGTTTTTAAATTGGGCACCCATATCGGGGGATTAAAGGATGATATACCCTGGATTAACATCGCAGCCAATTCAAAATAATTACCTCTCCATGATGGGTCAGCTGGTTATTTATCCTCCTGGGTACTGGTGTCACTTCACATTGAGTTACTTTAACACATCTATAAATGACCATTGCCAGATGGATATCTGAGAGAAAAGTTTTTTATAAAGATTCAGACTTACTTCATCATTTTTTGGTGTTTCTTTTTTCTTTTTTTTCTTTCGTCCCTTTTTCTTTTTACTTTCATTCCTTTATTTTTATTTCCTTTTATTTTTGATTTATGGACTAGAGGTGAGTCCAACCACAGTCCTACCTTTGACTTCCATTTTCCTTTGTGGCTTCCTTCTTCTTTCTCTTTATCACATAGAGAATACATGTGCGTATATACAATCTAATAGTATTCTGCATTTCCATTGCTCCCTCACATGGATTATTTAAATAACTAGTCTACCTCATAACAGTTAATAATTTTTAACTTAAGGTTTTCTAGTGCATTTTAATTCAAAATGTTTACATATAATAAGATGTTCCCTTGCAGTAACATTTATATTGATTTAACTTGTATTATTGTGCTCTAAAGGGTTTCTGTCTAACTTGTAACACAGAGGATGTTCTCCTGCTTTTTCTATTTTTTTTTTTTTACTACTGAGTGTAACTGACCCATAATGCTTTTTTGTATCACCTTTCGGCCCAATAGTTCTATTCAGACCAGAAAATTAACACAATTTGCCCTGTACGTCTTCTCTGTTTTCTATTCTTTTTGACCGCGACATCGGAAGGCGCAACCAGGAAGTTCTGGCTGGCCATCCTGATTGGCTGATGATTAACACTGTCACAATTCACCCTAGGCTTACCGTCGATACTGGAGAGGGATGGTGAGCGGCCCCGGTTCCTGTAAGCCCTGCTCTGGCCGAGGTAGGGGCGACCCCTTCCGGTAGCCACGGTGCTGTTGACAATAGTAAACCACTACAGTCCGTGCCCTCCAGAAGGAGTCCCAGAGGAAAAAACCTCCAACAGGAACTCCCTGAAACAGAAGGAGGACACAAGGATAAGAACTCAGGATCCTGGAAATCTGGAAGACTGAAGACAGAACAAGAACGACTGGCTTCCCAAACGAAAACCACCACCGCTGAAGTGTTGCAACGCAATGAGAAGAAGAAAGGATTCCCCTTATATACCCCTAGACAGGAAGTGATAAACAGGAAGAAGTAACACCACCATCTTGGCTTGGGAAGAAGTCATAGCTAGAGTTAGAAAATATACCCTTGTATAAAAGGAACAGATGCATGCAGTGAAGAAGGGAAGTGCACAGCATGCTGGGAAGGAGAAGGCATGCTTTAAAACCATGCATGTGGAAGAGGAAGGCCCTGAAGGCATGTGGCAGGTGAGTAATGCTAGGGGGGAGGCCCAGACACCCTAGAACAGTGTCTGTGTCACGCGCCGTGCGCAGCGAGGTCTGCGACCCAATTCTGGGTCTCCGGTCCCACCGCGCTCTAATAACAGTGCACGGCCGGAGAAAAGGGCCGCCGCAGACACCGCAACCCTTGACCCGGACCGCGGCTCCCCCAACGGCCCGGCCGCGGGCCGCCACGGCTCCCCCCGTGGTTCAGCCGGGATGCGCTGCAGCGGCCCGCGGCGCAACAGTAGGTCCCCCCCGAGGCCCCAGGTTTGTGAGGGAAAAGACGGAAAAAACGACAGATCAAAAAAGGGGCATGAACCGAAGGTGCGTCTTCCCAGGAGCATTCACTCATAGGGTAGCCCTTCCAATAAATGAGGTATTGGAGACGACCACGGAAGACCCGAGAGTCACAGATTTCCTGGACCTCGTATTCAGGCACGTTATCAATCAATTGAGGAGGAGGACAGGTGAATTGTCTGTGAAAAAGATCAGGGATGTAGGGTTTGAGTTGTGACACATGAAATACAGGATGTATTTTCCAAGTCAGAGGCAAGCGAAGACGAACAGACACAGGATTGATTTTCTGAAGAATCAGGAATGGACCATAATATCGAGGTTTAAATTTATTTTGGGTTAGTCGGAGAGGTAAGAATTTAGAGGAAAGCCAGCCCTTATCGTGGATCTGATAACGCGGGCCTCACAACGTTTCTTATCAGCCATCCTTTTCATGCGTGTTTTAGTGGCTAAAAGATTTGAATGTATGACACGTTGGATACCCCGTAGTTGCCAGACATATGAGGTAAAGGCAGGAAGATTGGAGGTTTCTTTCAGAGGAATAGGAAAGGCCTTTGGATGGAATCCATAAGAACAATAGAAAGGGGAGACTTTCGAGGCACTGTGTACTGAATGGTTGTATGAGAATTCTGCAAGTGGTAGATACGTAGACCAATTACTCTGTGTAGCATTACAGAAACTATGTAAATATTGTTCAAGGCCTTGATTCAGCCGTTCTGTCTGTCCATTCGTTTGGGGATGGAAACCTGACGATAAGGCCACCTCTATTCTTAGTGTCTTACAAAATTGTCTCCAAAATCGGGAGATGTATTGGGGACCCCGATTTGAGATAATGACTTGTGGTAGGCCATGAAGCCGAAAGATCTCCTGGATAAAGATTTGGCTTAGTTCCTTAGCCGTAGGTAGTTTTCTTAATGCCGTGAAATGTGCCATCTTTGTGAAGGAATCAGTCGTTACCATTATTACCCGATTTCCAACCAAAGAAGGCAAAGAGCACATAAAATCAGTGGATATAGTGTGCCACGGATCTGGTGGAACAGGTAAAGGACGGAGTAATCCTACTGGTTTATTACGAGGTGTCTTGGCTTGTGCACAGATGGGACAAGAAGACACATAGGGGATCATTACAACCCTGGCGGACGGTGTTAAAGCGGCAGTAAGACCGCAAACAGGCCGGCGAAAAAAAAGGGAATTATGACCGTGGTGGAAACTGCCAACATAGACACCACTTTAACACTCCGACCACCACAGCGGTACAGACAAGCAGCACGGCGGTCACCGTCAACATACAGGCGGAAGACAAAGTACCGCCCACAGTATTACAACAGGCCAATCCGTCACCTTTTCCGGGGCGGATACACCATGGATAAAAACACGGCGGAAACAGCTTTTGCAATGGGAAAACGCTCACCTTAACACACTCCACAAGTAAGGAGGACACCATGGAGCCGGAACTCCAAATACTCCCTGCGCTTGTCTTCCTGCTCCTCTATGAACATCAGCAACAGCGGTGCCGAAGACAACAGTGAGTACTGCATCTACGACATAGGGGAGGCAAAAGTCACGGACACACACACGCAACACCCCCACCCTCACCCCGACCCTCACCCACTACAACACACTCACCAATGCATTTCCAAATATCACAGTAACAACCCCCAACCCCCCCGGAAGAATGCAAAGACAAAAGGAAATGAGTACAATCATTGTAATGTATCAAAATACAGTAAGCTCATATATACATAAATATATACACATTCCAAATATATACATCACGATTAGTAGTGTAGGTATGCACATTTCAATGTCCGTGGACCACTGGGCCCAAAATGCATGGGCGAGGCCCACACACGATACCTGTCCTGAAACGGAGAGAACACTGCAGGGGCATCAGATCGAAATACAACAGGCACCTCAGGGTGAAAGGAAGGGGGGGCCGGATGACAACACCACGCCACATCCACGACGGGGCTCCATGCCCATTGATGTATCCTGGGGAGTGCAAAGCACCAGTCTCACAAGTCTTTTCAGTGGGTGGTTTGCCCACTGTACCATCCTGGGGAGTGCAAAGCCACAGTCTCACAAGTCTTTTCAGTGGGTGGTTTGCCCACTGTACCATCCTGGGGAGTGCAAAGCCACAGTCTCTCAAGTGGATAACAGTCTCCACTGGTTCTGGATGGGGACTGGTGCCCGGAGTGCATCACGCTCCCCGTGACGGTCCCAGTTCCGTCACTGCCCCTGCTGCTCATGGGCAAACGATGCTTGAGTTGGCGTTGCTTGCCCTGTTCAGCGGTGCTTGCCCTGTTCAGCGGTGCTTGCCATGGCGGTCTTTGGCCTGTTCAGCGGTGCTTGCCCTGTTCAGCGGTGCTTGCCATGGCGGTCTTTGGCCTGTTCAGCGGTGCTTGCCCTGTCCAGCGGTGCTTGACTTTGCTGTCTCTGACCTGTGCGGCGGTGTGTGCCATGGCGGTCCCTCATTGCCCAGCGGGGCTGTGGCTGCCGGGGCCCTCCTGGCCACTGACTCTGGCGGTGGTCTCCGGACCAGTAACGATTGTGCTGCCCTCCTGGGCGCTGACTCTGGCGGTGGTCTCCGGACCAGTGACGAATGTGCTGCCCTCCTGGGCACTGACTCTGGCGGTGGTCTCCTGACCAGTGACGATTGCGCTGCCCTCCTGGGCACTGACTCTGACGGTGGTCTCCTGACCAGTGACGATGGGGCTAGCGGTGGCGTCTTGGCCAGCGGGGAGGATGGCGGCCTACTCCACCGTGCTGCTCTTCCCAGACTTTGGAGACTTCTTCTGCCCCTTCACCACCTTGGGAGGAGTCACAGCTGACTCAACACTCCCCCCGGGACCCTTGTGGGCGGCTTTGCCGTCAGGTGTCTTCCCCCTCTCCCGTCGGGCACTGTCCAACTTCTGGTGCTTCACAGGGGGTGGACTGGCAGTGCTTTGGCTCCGTGTCACACTGGCTGCCCTGGTGCCCGGTGCACTCCACATACCTCTAACAGGCACCACTGGTACCGGAATCTTTTTGGCTGAGGTGCTACTATGGGACCTATGAATTGGAGGGGGGGTGATGGGACAGAGGTCAAGGTTGCTCAGGAAAAGATTCTGACGAACACTGGGACGGGTAGCTGTAGGGGGTCTGGGAGTGGAGGAAGAGGAGGTGGTTGTAGGAGGTGTAACTTTTGATGATTTGGGTGTAGGTGCATGTTCTGGAGGCTGTTGTGAGGTGGATGAATGTTGGGTGTGTGTGTGCCCTCGTTTGTGTACTTTGGGAAGGGGCATCACAGACACACTGGAAGAGGACACAGGGGACGTGTAAATGGTAGTGGGGGTGGTGAGTGCAGATGAGCGGGGTGTGGTGATGGGTGTTCTGGTGCGAGTCCTAGTGGCTGTAGTGGTAGTGCAAGCAGGTGAGAGTGTAGACGACACTGGGAGGGAGGAGGGAGACGACGAGGAGGGGGAATCAGTGGAGGCAGTGGATGTTGCTGTGTCTGTATGTGGGTGATGCTTGTGTGAGTGCCTGTGGGATGTGTGGTGCCTATGTTTGCCTGAGCTGCCCTTGTGTGTTGACGTGTGTGCAGGCTGGTCTGATGGTTTGCTTGGAATAGGCAGAGGTACAGGGGATTGGGTCTGGGTGGAGGAAGTTGGAGGGGGGAGGCTAGACACAGGGACAATGGCTGCCATCAGTGCTGAGGCCAGAGATTGCAGGGTTTGATGATGGGCAGCCTGACCAGAATGAATGCCCTCCAGGAATGCATTAGTGTGTTGCAACTCCCTTTCAACACCCTGGATGGCATTCACAATGGTAGACTGCCCAACAGTGAGTGACCTGAGGAGGTCAATGGCCTCCTCACTGAGGGTAGCATGGGTGACTGGGGCAGGGGCTGAGGTGCCTGGGACAAAGGTGATGCCCACCCTCCTGGATGAGCGGGCACGCAGCGAAGGCTGAGGTGCTGCTGGGAGGGCGGAACTGGTAGGGGGGGTGGCAGCTGTACCTGTAGAAGTGGGGGGCACAGATGGTGCCGCCACCACAAGGGAGCTCCCATCGGAGGACAAGTCTGTGTCGCTGTTTGCTGATCCGGTGACCGCTGTGAAGCTCCCCTCGCCCTCCGTCCCACTGGTGTATTCCGAGTCTGTGGTGTGGCCCTCCATGGCCATGTGGGACGCAGCCCCCTCATGCTCCGGTGCCCCTGTACCTCCACCTGATGATGCTGATGCACAAAAGAACAGGGAGAGCACAAAAAGGGGTGGGGAAACACAAGAAAGACAGGTTGAGTGCATGGCTTTCCGCTACCGTTGGCGGACAATACAGACACAGCAGCCCCCTGCGCTACGCCGTGCTCTTGGCCTCTACAGATACAGTTCCTGGGATATGGCCTACATGGCTATGAGTGTCATCTGCCCACATAGATGACACAGGGGCATGTATACCTGTTTTTGGCACTCTACAGAGGTGGTGTGGAGTGGGACATGGCCTGCATTACTGAGGGGCCTGGCCTAAGGAACTCGCCCTGGCCTAGGGAAATCCACAGCCCTCCTTCTCCACCCAGACCCCTCCACTGCGCGCAAAGTCATGAGAATGTGAATGTGTTCACCCCCTTGTGTCTGCTGTGATGCCCTCATGCGCCCATCCAACTCAGGGTAGGCCACCGTCAGGATCCGGAACATCAGGGGGGTCATGGTGCGACGGGCACCCCTCCCACGTTGGGAGGCCATCCCCAGCTGAGCCTCCGCCTTCTTCTTGCTCCAGTGGCGAATGTCCTCCCATCTTTTACGGCAGTGGGTGCTCCGTCTCTGGTGGACTCCCACGGTCCCGACGTCCTTGCCGATGGCACGCCAAATATCCTTTTTTCTGGTGGGCGCTGACCTACATGACATGTACAGGGGAAGAAGAGAAGTCGTTACCAACTGCACCGTCGTAGTGAGTGGCCCACATCCCTGCCTTTGCCATGTGGCACATGCATTCACACTCCTTCTTGCTCGCATAACTCTGCCCCCTTCCTACTTACATCCAGCCCTCTGCACCCAGGCATAGCCCATGCAACTTGCACCCTATGTACTCACCTGTTGGTCTGGAGGACCGTAGAGTAGCGTGTACTGGGGGAGGACCCCGTCCACGAGCTACTCCAGCTCCTGTGCAGTGAAGGCAGGGGCCCTTTCCCCAGATGCATGTGCCATTGTCTCTTCCAGACCGAGGTCACAGCAGCAATTGCAGTGTAGGTCCTCTCCTGTCGAAGATCAGGTATCAAGTGATTGAACAGATAGAAAATGGCGGTCACGTCCGCGGCGGTGACGTCCGTGGCGGTGCGTATCATCACCGCCGGCGCACCTCGTCATTGGCTCCTGGGACCCATAGGGTCCAATGTTAACCAATGCAGCATTGCGCCACGGTCTACGACCGCCTACCGCGATGGTGTACAACGCCAGCGCAGTTACCTCACATCCCATTGTCCCACTTTAGAGGTCAGGCAGCCGCCATTTCAGGGGCCCACATGGCTTAATTTACAACTGCGTCACACATACCTAGGCCTGGACTCAACACACATACAGGAAGATTTTTATATTTTGTGTCGTGTTCTATGTAGCTGTTGGTACATACCTCAGAATTGGTTGACTCTGTGGTCGCTGTTGTCCTTCCTAGGCACCGTCAGCTGGGACATGTGAGGAGATGGCGGAATCCTCTGGTGTACCGACCGCTGGTGGACCTGTTGACAATGGAGGAGCGACATTTAATCATCACCTACAGGTTTGACCGTGCCACAATCCAGGAACTGTGTACCCAGTTGGAGCCAGACCTGATGTCACCAATCCGCCATCCCACAGGAATCCCCCCTCAAGTGCAGGTGCTATCAGTGCTCCATTTCCTAGCAAGTGGGTCATTTAAAAAAACAGTGGCCATGGCATCAGGGATGTCCCAGCCTATGTTTTCCAACGTGTTGTCCAGAGTGTTGTCTGCCCTGCTGAAACACATGAGGAGCTACATCGTTTTCCCTCAGGTGGAGGATTTGACTACAGTTAAAGGTGATTTCTATGCCCTGGGGTATGTTTGGCAGACCAGTACATCTCGCAGGTAAATGCTATGTTCCCTGGCTCAGTGCATGACGCCTACATCCTGCGGAATAGCAGCATCCCTTATGTGATGGGTCATCTCCAGAGGCACAGTGCGTGGCTATTAGGGGACTCTGGTTACCCCAACCTGTCATGGCTATTGACCCCAGTGAGGAATCCCAGGACCAGGGCAGAGGAACGCTACAATGAGGCCCATGGGCGGATTAGGAGGGTGATCGAACGCACCTTCGGCCTCCTGAAGGCCAGGTTCAGGTGCCTCCATATGACAGGGGGTTCCCTATTCTACTCACCAAGGAAGGTGTGCCAGATCATCATCGCCTGCTCTATGCTTCACAATCTTGCTTTGTGACGCCAGGTGCCTTTTCTGCAGGAGGATGGTCCAGATGACGGTGTTGTGTAAGCTGTGGAGCCTGTGGACAGTGATGAGGAGGAAGCAGAGGAAGAAGACATTGATAACAGGGACTCTGTCATACAGCAATATTTCCAGTGACACACAGGTGAGAACACATTTTTTACTATTACATTTACTTTCACACTTCTACCTCTATCCTGTCTGTCAATTTGAAGCAGTATTTGGTAACTGAGTGGTACATTTCCATTACGGTTTCACAGGTGTGGTTACCAACATGAGTCATCTGCTTGCATCCTTCATGGGCTTGTGATGTGTGACATAGGTATGTTGACATTACATTTTCGAATGGATTTTGTCATTGTCATGGATAATACACATTTTCAAAATCACAGACTGACTCCAGATTGTTTTGTGGTTCAAGGGTGTTTATTGAAGTACTAATTATTGGTGGGGGTGGCAAAATGGTGATAGGTGAGGTGGAGGAATGTCCATGGCAGAGTCCAGTATATTAGTCTCACAGGTGCACTGCCCATATGGGCATAGGAAGTGGAGCTGGGACAGTTCCAATCTGGACAGGGTAACAAAGTGGGACAGTGGGATGACAATCAGAGTGGTCTCATTTCCTGGCGGGGGTCTTGCCATCTTGCTCTGTCCTGTTCCTGGATCTCAGGGACCGCTTGCAGGGTGGTTCTCCGTCTGCAGGGGGTGGGGTGCTGGTGTGGTGGTCCTGTGGCGGGGCGTCCTGTCCACTAGCGCCAGCGGAGGTGGTGGGCAGTTCATCGATCAGGCCAGTGTCAGGGGCCCCTTGGAGTGCCACGGTGTCCCTCATGGTCTGCTGTATGTCCTTCAGCACCCCTACGATGGTGCCCAGAGCGGAGCTGATGGTTCTGAGCTCCTCCCTGAACCCCAAATACTGTTCGTCCTGCATGCGCTGGGTCTCCTGAAACTTGGCCAGGACCGTAGCCATCGTCTCCTGGGAGTGGTGGTATGCTCCCATGATGGAGGAGAGGCCCTCGTGGAGAGTGGGTTCCCTTGGCCTGTCCAACCCCTATCGCACAGCAGCCCTCCCAGTTCCCTTGTGTTCCTTTGCCTCCGTCCCCTGGACCGTGTGCCCACTACCACTGCCCCCAGGTCCCTGTTGTTGTTGGGGTGGTGGGTTATCCTGGGTTCCCTGTAGTGGTGGACAGACAGCTGATTGACGTGTCCTGGGGACGGAGGTATGGGCCCACTGGGTGGGTGCTGTGCTGGTGTTACCAGAGGGTGGAAGGTCAGTGTTGGGCTGTGCCTGTGCGAGGGGAACCGACTGTCCCGAGGCCCACGATGGTCGGGGCTGGTCATCTGGATCCAGTTGGCCAGAGCTGCTGTCATCACTGTCGGCCTCTTCTGTGGGTGGGGTAGAGATGTCTGGACCCTCCTGTCTGGTGACTTTGGGTAGTGGTCCTGCAGGGGTATAAAAGCATGATTATTGCATCTGTGTGTGTCATGGTGTGCAATGGGTGGGTGAGCATGTACCCCAGTGCAAGCATTCCTGTGTGGTGGTTTGTGTGATGATGGTTATTGCGGTGGGCATGCTTTAGTGATGGGTTTCCATGCTTTGTTGTGTCATGCAGGGCTTGGTGTTGGGATGGGTGGTTTGTGTTATTAGTACATTAGTGAGGAGTTGGAGTGATAGGGGAGGGGGTGAGGGTTGGGGTGTGTGAAAGCATGCAGGAGGGGTGGGGGATATGATAGTTAAGATTTGACTTACCAGTGTCCATTCCTCCACCGACTCCTCCGAGGCCCTCAGGATGCATAATGGTCAAGACCTGCTCCTCCCATGTTGTTAGTTGTGGGGAAGGACGTGGGGGTCCGCCGCCAGTCCGCTGAATCGCGATGTTGTCCCTGGAGACCACTGAACGCACCTTCCACCGTAGGTCGTTCCACCTCTTCCTGATGTCTTCCCGATTTCTTGGGTGCTGTCCCACTGCGTTGACCCTGTCGACTATTCTTCGCCATAGCTCCATCTTCCTAGCTATAGAGGTGTGCTGCACCTCTGATCCAAATAGCTGTGGCTCTACCCGTACGATTTCCTCCACCATAACCCTGAGCTCCTCCTCCAAAAACCTGGGGTGTCTTTGGCGTGCCATGGGGTGGTGTAGGTGATGTGTGTGGGGTGTATGTAGTGATGAGTGTGGTGATGTGTGGTGGTGTGTGGTGTTTTGTGCGTGGATGTTGTGTGGGTGATGGTGTTGTGTGCCTCTGTGTGGTGGGGTTGTCTACTGCTATGCTCTCTCTCTGTCGCCTTCGTCTCTGATTTTGGGTCGTAGGGGTTTGTGGGTGATGTGGGTGTGTGTTTTATATTGTGTTTGGTGTGTGGGAGTGGTGTTTGTATGTGTATCAGGTGTGTGTATTTTAAATTGTCCAATGTGGCGGTGTTTTGGAGATGTGTGTGTATTTTGAGCGCAGCGGTGTGTACCGCCAATGGAATACCGCGGTTGAAAGACCGCCGCGTGGATTCGTGGGTCGTAATAGCATGGGGGTGTTTCAGTTGGCGTGACGGTGGAGGTTTTGTTTTCGCCAGTTTATCACTGACCTTTGGTGTGGCGGATTTGTATGGGTGTCTGAATTTCTGCGGATTCCGAGATGTGGGTCATAATAGCTGTGGTGGAATTCCGCAGCCGCGGCGGTTGTATTGGCGGTCTTCTGCACGGCGGAAAGTGGCTTTTACCGCCAATGTTGTAATGACCCTCATAGTCCACAGTATCTGCTTTGATTGTGGGCCACCAGAAAGAGCGAAGCAGGAGCTCTTGGGTAGCCTTCATTTCGCGATGACCTGCGATGGGAGAGTTGTGGCACATACGTAGGGCTTCTGTCTGGTCTATCTTAGTGGGTAGAAACAGGGCTTTTTTGTAATATTAGTATTCCTGGTCTTTAAGAAGCTGCGGTCGTAAATTGTTCATTTCAGTTATTTCAAGGTTGGAATATTCAGTCTTAACCTTGTCGAGGAATGTCTGTACTAGGCCAATGATCTTATTATTTTCAAATAGGTTTTGTACAGGAGAATCGCTACACTCAGGGTAGCGACAGGACAGGGCATCTGCCAAGATATTCTGAGAACCAGGGATATTTGTGATGTAAAAATCATATTGACTAAAAAAAAAAGCCCATTGAGCCTGCCGACTATTCTGGCACTGAAAGTTTCTCAAACACTGTAAATTCCGGTGATCTGTCCGTGCCTCAAAAGGTTCTTTCGATCCCACAAGAAAGTGTCTCCATTCCGTGTAAGCTGTCTTCAAGGCGAGTAGTTCTCGTTCTAACACCGAATAGTTACGTTCGGAGTCGGATAGTATGTGTGAGAGATAGAATACAGGATGCTCTAGCCCATCATCATCTTGTTTTTGTAGCAAGGCAGCCATGATTCCTCTTTCTGAGGCGTCCGTGACAGCGATGAACTGTTTGGTGGTGTCTGGATGCCGTAGAATGGGGACTTAAATGAAGGCCTTCTTTAGCTCTTGAAAGGCAAACTCAGCGTCTTGGGTCCAACAAAAACCCTTCCTTAGATTGTTCTTCTTAAGGGTTTGTGTAATATAACTGGTTCTCTGGGCAAAGTCAGCTATAAACTGTCGATAAAAATTGGCCAATCCCAAAAAACACTGAGTTTCCTTGATGGAAGAGGGGGATGGCCAATCCAGAATGGCTTGAATCTTATCTGAATCCATGGCAACACCTACTTGGTTAATGCAATACCCCAAGCATTTTACCTCAGTTTGGTCAAATTCGCATTTTTCTGGCTTGCAGACTGGATGATGTTGTCTAAGACTTTCTAATACTTGGAGTACATGTTTAGTGTGTTGTTCTGGGTGAACAAAGAATATTAGAATGTCATTCAGATAGACAACCACTGTCTGGTGTAGAAGATCAGAAAAAATAGCGTCCATGAATCTTTGAAAGATGGAGGGAGCCTTGGTTAGTCCAAAAGGCATCACCCGATATTCATAATGGGCAAAAGGTGTTCTGAAGGCGGTCTTCCATTCATCACCTTCCTTTATCCTTAAAAGATGGTATGCTTCCCTAAGATCTAACTTGATGAATTTCTTAGCCCCTCTGACGACTTCTAAGATGTCCTTAATAAGAGGCAGAGGGTAGCGATCCTTAGTAGTAATCTTATTTAATCCTCTAAAGTCTATACAAGGACGCAAGTCTTTCGTCTTTTTTGGTACAAAAAAGAGAGGAGCCCCTGCAGGTGAAGAGGAAGAGGCAATCAAACCACTTTGTACATTTTCCTCTAGATATTCCTTGAGGATCATTTTCTCAGGCTCGGTTATAGAATACATTCGCCCAAAAGGAACCACGGCATCTGGTTCCAAAGGAATGGCGCAATCGTATTCTCTATGGGGTGGCAGTTCTGGTCTTTCTGGTTTCTGGAATACATCGGCATATTCTAGATAATGTCTGGGTACTCCTTGTAGGATGTTAATGGAACATCCCACATTAGGTGGTGTGAGTAAGAGACTCTTCGGGGACCATTAGTTTCCTGCTGAATAACAATGGTGTTGGCAAAAGCTGGAGGAAAGAGAAATGGTTCTAGTTTCCCAATTAATGTAGGGATTATGCCGAGTTAGCCATGGAATCCCCAGGATCATTACGTGATGCGGTGAGGATATTAAGTCGAAGGAAATGTTTTCTTATTGTTTCCCGAACTGCAGACATAAGGTAGGAGTGGTATGCTGGACAGGTCCCGAGGCTAGGAGTTAACCAATCACCGTGTGGACTTGTTCTGGTACTTCCTAAGGTATTTGCAGAATCTGCCTTTCCATGGCCCAGGTTTCGTCTAGATAGATACCACTGGCTCCACAATCCAGCAAGGCACAATCCAGAAAAGAGCAGTTATTTCTTCCCTTGAGGAACAGATGGAAGGTATCTCGGAATATCCCATCCTCACCCTTCTCACAGAGGACGGGAGTTGGCATTTCCCAAGGGCTTGGCTGGACGGACGGGACTGGTACATAGTAGATGACCAGCAGCACCACAATAAAGGCAAAGTCCTTTTCGTCGCCTGTTTTCCCGCTCACTAGTTGATAATGGCCCTCGTGCCTTGTCAATTTTCATAGGCTCTTCATCAGTAGTACCTTTAGGTTCAGAACAAGTCTCCTCGGAGCGATGAGGAAGGGCGCGGGACGTCATCGAGTGTGATGGTATACAACTCTTTTTCTTCTCTACCCTTCGCTCATTTAGACGATATTCTATTGCAAGGGTCAGATCCATTAAACCCTTGAGGTTCTCCACTCTGGCGGAGTGCACTAGTTCGTCTTTGATGTCATCCCTGAGACCCCTGCGAAACAGGGTCACCAAAGTACGCTCCAACCAAGAAGTTTCAGCTGCCAACTGTCTGAATCGTGTGATGTATTGTAGGACATCCTGACTTCCTTGTTGAATATCGCATAGAGCTTCTTCTGCTGAAGGCTCCAGTCCAGGACGCTCAAACATTTGTTTAAAGGCAGCGACAAAGCTTGAATGATTAGACAGGCTGGGGTCGTTGCCTGTCAGCAAAGGGGTTGCCCAGGCCAAGGCTGGGCCAGATAGAGCGCTGATTAAATATCCAACCTTAGTCTTGTCTTGCATGAACTGTGAAGGACGGAATGCAAAATAGACTGTCCAGGCATCCAGGAACTCTCGCAATTTGTTAGGGTCCCCAGAGAAGCGAAGTGTGGTTGCAGAGACAGTAGGAACATCTGTGGCTCTAGAGGCTAAGGCTTGTCGGAAAGCCGTATTTTCGGTACGTAGCTGTTGGAGTTCTTGGGCCTGTTGTTGGATAATCAGGAGCAAGGTTTGACTTGTTGGTTCTGTACTCATCACGGAATTCTCCATGGTTCCGGTCAGCGACTGGAGTTTTGGGCGTTGCAATCTGTCACGATTCACCCTGGGCTTACCTTCGATACTGGAGAGGGATGGTGAGCGGCCCCGGTTCCTGCAAGTACTGCTCTGGCCGAGGAAGGGGCGACCCCTTCCGGTGGCTACGGTGCTGTTGACAATAGTAAGCCACTACAGTCCGTGCCCTCCAGAAGGAGTCCCAGAGGAAAAAACCCCAAGGGGGAAAAAACCTCCAGCAGGAACTCCCTGAAACAGAAGGAGGACACAAGGATTAGAACTCAGGATCCTGGAAATCTGGAAGACTGAAGACAGAACAAGAATGACTGGCATCCCAAACGAAAACCAGCCGGAGTGTGACCACCACCGCTGAAGTGTTGCAACGCAATGAGAAGAAGAAAGGATTCCCCTTATATACCCCTAGACAGGAAGTGATAAACAGGAAGAAGTAGCACCACCATCTTGGCTTGGGAAGGAGCCATAGCTAGAGATAGAAAATATACCCTTGTAAAAAAGGAACAGATGCATGTAGGGAAGAAGGGAAGTGCACAGCATGATGGGAAGGAGAAGGCATGCTTTAAAACCATGCATGTGGAAGAGGAAGGCCCTGAAGGCATTTGGCAGGTGAGTAATGCTACGGGGGAGGCCCAGACACCCTAGAACAGTGTCTGCATCGCGCGCCGTTCACGGCCAGGACCCGCAACCCAATTCTAGGTCTCCGGCCCCACAGCGCTCCAATAACATCGCGCAGCCGGAGAAAAGGGCCGCCGCGGGCACCGTGACCATTGAGCCGGGCCGCGGCTCCCCACGCGGCCCGGCCGCAGGCCGCCGCGGCTCCCTCGTGGTTCGGCCTGGGATGCACCACAGCGGCCCACGGTGCAAGAAACACAGCCCCTCCTTTTTCTACAGCTCCCTGCCCTTGTCCATTTCTCGTAGTTCGAGAACATGGCTAAGGATCACGTTGCGCTGTTGACTACTTCGGCAATGCAGTAAGTGGTCGGTGTCTTTTCCTTTTCTTCGATTATAAAAGCGAGTGCTTACCACTTTGGACACTAAATTGGTGATGGCATGTTACCTGTTTTAGGCTGCCTATTTAGTTAGCTTGCTCTGGGTCCTTCATATGTGCTGTTAGTTTTCTCTAACAGTTTTACATGTTGCACAGATTGCAACAGCAATCAGCGTTATATGTGAAGTATCTATAGTCCAGCCAATAATCTTTCCTCGTTTATAATGCATAATATGATATTTGACAGTACGATCCTTGTTACAGGATGATGATGGTATCTGCACCTGCAATAATACATCACCCTGATACATTTTTTACAAAGTTACTCTGTTTGATGCATATTTGATTTGGATAAGCTGTTCTCTCTCAATACATCATTATAGATATCCTGAATGATTTTTCATCCTCTTTGGAATTAGTTCTTCTTCTGACCATGGTGGGTAAGCAACTATTTTTGCTATCTATATCTAGTAGAGTGTTGTTGTAGTATTGCACTGCCAATTAATCTTGTGTCATCTTTTATATAATTTTTGTTACTTTTCCTATTTTCTTATGTTTTTGAAGAATGTAACAGTTATTTTGGCACACATCTGTGTTTTGTGTTTTCTGTTTCTACAGGTGACCAATAGTCTTGTCTAGTAAACACAGACTTGTAGTGAGTAATCACTCCACTTTTCCTTGTTTTGATTGACCAATTTGTAACTACATATTTAATGTTCTGGAGAAAGATTTTTGTTTGAGTCCTGATGAAGCACCAGTGAATCCTTTTTGGACAATTTTTGGGCACGAAACATGATGCTTTTTTGTAGCGGTTGAAGTCATTGAACTTTACCGCTTGTGCATGTAAAGTGTGGGACGATTATTTCCCCTTCACTTTTCCTTTGTTTTTAATCTTGACCGGGTCCTCGCCTATTTATTAAATATTGCCTCATATTAAGGGGGCACCCGAGGCAATTTTAATTTTTATGCATCTCCCCAGTCGCCTCTTAGTAACCTAAAGATTTTGTGGTACTAAGACATAAATTCACTCTTAATGGCTTGAAGGTCTGATGCTGGACCTTGTTAGACATTGCAGTGCCAGTCTGATGTGGAGCACAGCCCGATGATGATGCATGAGGACCATTGCTTCTGATTGAGTGTGTGCCTGTGAGAGGGGTGTGACTACCCTTCATCTTTTGGAACTGTGCACCCAGTGATTTTTATAGTATGTAGTGGGAGAATGTGCACTGGACCAATCAATCTCCAAGTCCCCCTTCTTTTTTCTTGATTATATCTACTACAGGCAAATATCTGGAACTACGATGGGCACCTGCTTCACCCTAATCTTTGTGAATTTATTCCTGGGCTAGTGCTAGAAGCAGGTGGAGTGGGGCTAGGGATCGTGGTGAACTCCGCTCCGCAAGCAGAGTTCACGGAGTTTTGGCACTGTGCACTCCGCTTGGAGCATGAGTTCAGCAAACAATTACTCCTGCGATTGCCGGAGGAGTGGAGTTTACCAGCACAGCTCTGTTTATTGCAAATCCATCACAGATTACAAAACCCTCAATGAACACATTTTCATAAGGCAAATTATTGTGTGTTCAGGCAGTAGATTAGTGGCTGCTCTTGCACAAAGCTCTGCTACCTCGAGCCCCCTCCCTAATATCTCTCCATGGTGCTCATGTGATGGCTTGAAAGTCCTCCTCTCCCCTCTCAGTCTATCCCCACCCTCATCACATAGTAGACCTAACTTTCCCACATCATTTGCGAAGGAGCCACCGCTAGGGAAGGCACCAATCAAAAGCGAGAGCTGCCTTGACATCCTCCCTTCCCACTGGTTCTCTAGTTTAAAGAAAAAAACAATGCTTTCCAATCTCTTCCCAGTGATGGTGGAGGACAGTGAGTCTGCATCCAACCAGCAGAGCCTGTAGTTGGATGACCAGGAAACCTGCAGTATGGACAAGGACAACAAAAACAAGACAGAGCTTCACAAGGAGTAGGTGACGCACAGCTACTCTGGTGCTGGGCGTGCAGGGCTAACTTGTATATTTATTTCTGTTAATGGCAGGAGACACTGAATTTCACAGGAAGGAAATGGGGGAAGGACACTGGTATATTTCGCGGGTGTGTGTGAATTGGTTCCTACGTGGGTAAGGCTTCCCCTGAAGAAATGAAGAAATATTAATGTTGAAAATGAAATGAGCATTTGGGTTATATTTACAGATGTGGATTTCTGCTTGTGTAACTCTACAGATGCAAGTAGTACTGCGCTGTAAACCAGCAGGGCATTTTGCCCATGCTGCCATTGTCCCCCTGGCAAACAAGCAGGTCAACATTAGCTGACATGAGACCAGACCGCAGTGCAAACAACATGCAAAGCAGAGCAGGGGGTGCTGCTAGACACACCACCCAGGGTGCAATGTTTTACATAGCATGATGGGCCCACAGACACCCATTGCAGAGGCGACGTGGGACTGTCAGTGGATTGTGCACTTCCCCACTGTGAGGCTGGTGAAACACTTTAATTAGGGTGGCTGAACAATACTCCACCCGCATGTGAAACTCTGCTAAGTGAAACTCCGCTGAGACCTGGATTGGGCAGAAGAACATGAAGTATACACTGATCACATTGTTAGGTGGGTTTGTTACATAGATGATTTATTCATCATTTGGGATGGCGAAGAAAAACTGGCAGATGACTTTGTCAAGTGCCTGCAGATGAATGACCTCAGTTTGACCTTCACTCATAAAATTAGCAATGAGAGTTTTAAATAGCTAGACATTCGTCTCACCATAGTTGAGGGGCAGATTGTAACCAATCTTTTTAGAAAAGATACAGGCGGCAATAGCATCCTGCATGCCAAAAGACTTTACCCTATCAACCTAAACTGAAGCATCCCGTATGGTGAGCGGTTACGCACCAGAAGGAATTGCTCACAAGGGGAAGGTCATGACACTGAATTGGACTCCATGCTTGCAGGGTTGCATGAAAGGGTTTACCCAGATAGGGTATTGCAATCAGCTAAGTTTAGAGTCTCAACCCTCAAGAGAGAGGACCTTCTTTTTGGAAAACAAAAGAAAGGCACAAAAGGATCCACCAAGGCATGATTCATAACTGATTATAACTACAGGTCTGGAGATGTTTGAAGATTGATAAATAAGCACAAGGAAATTCTCAGAGCCGACCACATATTGCAAACTATTGTGGGACCACATGGCAGTAACACTCATAGTCATGATAGATCACTTAGAGACACACTGTACAAAGCCACTTTCAGCGTGCCCCCAAAACAGCATGGTTGAAAAGCAACGGGTGATTTTATAGGTGTGAAAAAAAAAAGGCCTGCAAAAATAGTGGCAATCACAATATATATCGTTTAGTCAATGGGAATGAAAAAACAATCCTATCACACTACTGTGTTCATGGACTGGAATGCCATTGTGGACTGTGGCACTTAGGGAGTACAATCTTTCCTGTCAAGAAAATAATATTAGAACAGCTACAACATCTATAAAAGAACTGTGATGAGAATTACCCAGTTGATAGCTATTTACAATTGAAGTATCAAAGTAACTCAGACTTTCTTTGATTCTTTGGTTTTGACAGTGGAAACATGGTTAGAAGAGGAAAAAGAGAACAACTACTGTATATCATGGAATCCCACTTGATTATTGAACTGGATACAATGACCCCAACTTGGTTAAATATGGTGAAGAATTAGCAGTACTTATTTAACAGTGTTATCAGTATTATACACTGTTCTGCTTTCTACTTTCTCCTGAGTACTTTGTAAAAGTGATACGCATTGTGGCTGTTACAAGATGAATTTGTGTATTTTTGGTCTGTTATTTCTGGTAGTTTTATGAGCAAATTAATTTTGGGTACTAATTGATAACTACGCCGCTGGTTTTGATTTTAAATTATTATTTTTTCCTTTTTTGAATTTTGAATTAATATTAAGTTACCCATTATGCTAGGCCAACTTTGGGAATAATGTCTTGATGTAGCCCCCACCTTAGAATGTCTGGTGATGGATTCCAGTTCCGTGGGCCATAGATAAATTGAGGCACTGATTATGTAGTGGGGCATTGACTATGAGTCAGATGGTTCATCTTGTTTTAATTTATAATTTATGATCAGTACTATTTGTTTTCTTTGACCATATTATTGCCCACTTGCGCTTGATAAAAATGTGAAGATAGTACAAATGATAAAGGTAAATTGGCGCAAATGTGTTTTTCTATTGAACTTTGCCCACTTGAGCTTCATTGAACTGAGGCAGTTGTGTCTAGCCTGATTGATTGTCCCATTTTAAGTTCATTCTTCTTTTTTTATGTAATAGAGGGGAATAACATTGACATCTTAATGCTCAGAAATTAGGTAAATTGTGAAGGAATGTAATGCGCATTATCATCTCCCATTACGAAGATGGAAGTTCATAAGAATCTTCGATGTCTAGGAAATGCAAAGGATTTGAAAGGACATGATTTCTATAAAGCGATTTCCAGAGTCTATGACTGATTTAGGTCACAGTGTCACCATAGGGTTTGTGTTTACATATATAAAGTACAAGAGGCCCTCATTATAACATGAAAAATAATAGTACTCATAAGTCAGTATACATAGGTAATGTTTTGTCATATATTTCTGAAAATTAATAGGATTATTTCCAACATAATCCCCAATTACAGTATCACTGTCCAAATCCAAATAGTAGAATTAATTGATCTGTTGTTCCAAGATTGCTATGATCCAAAGTCCAAGTCCAGATTTCTCTAATCAAAGTTCAATCATATTCTTCAAAAGATGATATAGCTTATTATTTAAACTTTAGCAGCTGCATCCAAATTGATAGCCAGTCCAGATTTTCTCAAATCAAGGTTCAATCATATTCTTCAAAGGATGATATAGCTTATTATTTAAATTTTAGCAGCCGCATCCAAATTGATTAGTATAAGGTGATACTTCATCGATACACACGCGTACTCGCGCTTCACGTTTTGACTCATTGGAAGGTGGATTGATATAACTGATATCAGCAGATAAGTTGCTTAACGGAATTATTCTGGGATTCGCTTGTAAGGAATACTTATGATATAGGACGCATCTACATATATGTTTAGCCCTGATGAAGTCATTGGGAAACTCCCGGACGAAACACGTGTTGGCTATCAATTTGGATGTGGCTGCTAAAATTTAAATAATAAGCTATAATATCCTTTCAAGAATATGATTGAACCTTGAAGAAGGGCTGATTAAAAAAAGTGGGTCCCAAAACGTTAAATTTCCATGCATTTTCCACAAACTTCTTTAGGCAAGACTACTGCAAAAACTGCTGAATGGAATTACACTAAATTTGTCAGGAAAGTATACCTTGGTCCACAGATTGTGTTTTTTGTGATTTGGTTTAAATCCATTCAGTAGTTTTTGAGACATTAAGAGTCAAGATAATTCTATATTCTGGCAGTTGGACTTTTAAGAGTCTCCAAGCCTCCTGCACACAACATGAATTAAAAAATAGAGATTGTAATTGGTGTAGATGCCAGATTTTTATGATCTCACAGGACTTTCGCTGGATTTTGAATAGTAAAAAGCAGCACCTCCATTATTAGGAATGCATATTGAGGTCCTTGTTTTTGAGAGGATATATGTAAAAGATAAGTACTGGGATGAGTAGATAATTTAGACTTATTTTGAAAAAGTTACAATCTTGTGAGACTCTCGTGGGATAGTGATAAGTAGAAAGGTGATCTCTTGAATATACTGTAGTATGCACACTTGCTATTGTAGGAAGGAGTCTCACTGGAACTGGGGTTTATCAGAATCTATCATTTACAACCATCAGCTTTGTAAAAGTTTTGAGTCTCTTCCCATAGCCTACTATGTAGCCCATCACCTGAGAAAGAGGTCTGGAATGAGAGGCATGTCACTCAACATACCTTACTATGGTAACCACTATTCTAAGACAGAGGTCCAACAGGAGAGACCAATCCCTCACTACTTCGCACATCGGCCATTGAAGAGAGAGGTCTCAAAGTAGAGGGTAGTCCATGCACTGACCTTATTATGCTAGTCTGTCATCTGAGAGAGAGAGGTCTGACAGAAGAAGACATCCATGCACATACCCTACTATGCATCTCTGTCATCAGAGAGAGAGGTCTGCAAGGTCAGGCCTATCACTCTCCACACACAGCTATGAACACCTGTCATCAGAGACAGAGGTCTGAAAAGAAAGGCCAATCCAACAACATACCCTACTATATACACCTATCATCTGAGAGAGAGGTCTCAGTGGATAGGCCAGCCTCTCTCCACATAACCTGACATGTACACCGACATCTGATTCATCTCACAGAAAGAAGCCCTGAGGAGGAAAGCTAACGCTCTACCTATGGCACTAAAAAATCTGAAGAAGCAAATGGTGGGCCCCAGCTTCACACCACTACCCTGGGTGATTGAGTCGAAGCTCACTTCAATCATAACGTATGGCAGCAAACAGATGTGGGGCAGTGAAGTATCCTCTCTGGAAGGAAAATTGGCAGGTGGACACAGAGTGATCTTCGGTCTCCCCAAATATTCATCACCGAGGAGATAACACTTGAATTCGGCCTGCAGAATCAGATACTTTTCAGGAGGGATACATTAGTTAATTTCTGGCACAGGATAAAGAGTGTGCAACCAAACACATTGAACTCCCACGTTTGAAAAGCACTGACAACTAGGGACAACTCCCTCGCAAGGGCCTATCTCAATGGGTCAATAAAGCAACTAGGCCTACAGTTTTGTGGACATGCCAGAAACCGATGTCACTTTCAAAAGGGTTGTAAATAAAACCATCAAACAGATTTCAATAATGAAGGACAAGGCAATGTTGGCAGAGCTCATGGATGATTTACCCTGCAATGTTACAGCAAATTGGCTTTACAGCCCTATGTCCATACAGGGTTTACAAAAACAACCAAAGAAAAGTAACTGTGCTACCACCTTGGGATACGTCCCTTGCTGCTCCACCTACTTCTCTGGAAATATTATCCAGCCAAGACCATTTGCTGTCTGTGTGAAACAGGGATGGAAGATATCTTAGTCTGACTATGCATTTGCAAGGATCTTCTGGATGAGCAAAAAGCAATGCTCCACACTTTCTTTGATCAAAGAGGAATCCGGTCATGCAGACAGGCGGTTATGTCCTTTTGTGCACTAGAGGACGTGCAGTTAAATTGTTGCTTTGTGAGATTCCTGCACAGGGTAGAAAGGAAATTGGCAGCTAAAATCAGTTCAGAGCATGAACAGGAGGCTTAAGAAATGCTCGATGAGGCAGAATGCAGCAGGGGGATCTTAAACAAGTAGCAAAAAAGCACTGACAAGGTCTGGTGATCTGCCCAAACTGCCAACGACAGAAAGAGGAGGAGCCCACTGTACTGGAAGTTGCAGTCTCACTCTATGTATCATCTGCACCTTACATTGATCTGCATTCTGCACAGTAGACTATGGAAAAGGTAAAGATCCTATGCAGGAATCTTGGTGGTGACAAGGTACAGCGATCTGTATAACCTGTTGATTATAGAGAGGAAGCCCTCTCGCTATGAATAGATTCCATAGAGCACTGTATGAAACCGTTAGGCTAGAGCATGTAACAGGCTGCCCATTTTCTTCTTTAAGGAGGCCATCCATTTAGGAAATTGCACATTACAATGATCAGCAACGTGTATTAACTCACATTTTTGTATAAGAGACTGCCCATGATGAATTATTTTTTTACACAAGGATTTTAGCTGCTGACCTTCCCGTCATGATCATTATAAAAGAATAACTAAGAAGGATTTTAGTTGACGATCCTCCTACTTACGTGTATGAAAGGTATTTCTCTGTGCATAGAGCGTATTTTGCTAATTAGCATAAACTTGAGACACTAGCAGCCATAACTCACAGACTGAGAATTGGCCATTTCCAAGTCTGTGAAATTGCAGTGTTACACATGAATTGTATCCAGCCAGGGTTCGGCAGGGCCCAGTGACTCATCCCATGTAAGCACTTTATTCTCTGTATCCACTGAAGTGCCATTGAACTTTCACTGACTGCAGGATAATACCTCTTTTTTATGTATGCATTTTCTATCCCCCCGAACAAAGCTGTGAAACTTTGTTGCTTCAATTGCTAGAGAGGAAAGGCCATTTCTATGCATACTGAAAATCCTGTTTTTCGAATGCCCTTAAAATGATCAGATATCTGTCAGGGAATTTACAAGGATGGAGGTTTCACCTTCATCAATCAATCAATCAATATTTGTAAAGCGCGGTTACTCACCTGTGAGGGTCTCAAGGCGCTGGGGGGAGGGACCTCATCCGAAGAGCGATATCTTGAGGTTCTTCCTGAAGATGGTGGGCGATGGGATTTGTCTGAGGTGCAGGGATAGGTTGTTTCAGCACTTTGCTGTAGTGTAGGTGAAGGATCATCCTGCAGAGGTGGCTTTGTGTATGCGAGGAACGGTGGCCAGGGTCATCTATGCGGAGCAGAGGGATCTGGTGGGTGTGTGGAAGGAGACGCGGTGGTTCAGGTGTGCTGGTCCTGCATTGTGTATGGCTTTGTATGTGTGGGTGAGAAGCTTGAAAGTGATTCACCTCTCGACTGCTAGTCAGTGGAGGGTCCTCAGTGTTGGGAGATGTGTTCTCAGCAAAGGAGGTCAAGAATGAGTCTGGCAGCAGCGTTCTGGATGAGGTGAAGTTTTTTGATGTTCCTAGTTGAGGTGCCGGCATAGAGGACGTTGCTGTAGTCGATCTTGCTAGTGTTTAAGGCGTGGGTGACTGTCCTGCGACAGTCTGCTGTGATCCATCTGAAGATCTTCCAAAGTTTGCGCAGTGTATGCTAGCAGGAGGAGGTGACAGAGTTTACCTTGCGGGTCATGGATAGGGAGGAGTCAAGGCTGATTCCTAAGTTGTTGTCATGATCTGTCAGTGTAGGGGGGGCTGAGGGATGTGGGCCACCATGAGTCGTCCCAAGCTGAGGTGGTGTTTCCAAAGATGATGAGCTCAGTCGTGTCAGAGTGGAGCTTCAGGCAACTTTCTCTCATCCAGGTGGTAACGGCTTCCATTCCTGAGTGGAAGTTCCTTTTGGCCGTGTCCGGATCTTCGGTGAGGGAAATGATGAGTTGTGTGTCATCAGCATATGACACGATGTTCGTACTGTGGCTTCTGAGGATGGCAGCAAGAGGGACCATGTATATGTTGAACAGTGTGGGACTCAGTGAGGATCCTTGGAGGACTCCACAGTAGATGCCTGTGGGTCTGGAAGTGTAGGGTGGGAGTCTGACTCTCTGCGTTCCCCCGGAGAGGACCCTACATATGCATTATATCTCTCATACTTGAACCTGTTCTGTGTTTACACATACACTATGGCACTGAATTTCTTCTGTGAGATCTCTGATTTCTATATGTACTTTTACTTAATCTCTATCACCTGAGAGAGAGGTTTGAAAGTAGAGGCCAGTCCATCTACGCTCTCGACAACGCACACCTGTCATATGAGAAAGACTACTACACGCACTGTCATCTGGGAGAGAGATATGAAACTGCAGAGGCCAGTCCATCTATACAGCCTATGGTCACCTATCATCTGAGTAAGAGGTCTGAAATGAGAGAACAGTCGATCCATACACCCTACAATGTGCATCTGTCATCTGATAGAGATCTGAAAGAAGACGCAACTCCCTCCTCATGCACTACTATGCACATCTGTCATCTGAAAGGTCTGAAAGAGGGGTCTGCCAAGAGAGGGCAATACCTCCCCACATACTATTATGCATATTTGTAATTCAAGAGAGAGCTTTGAAAGGAGAGGGTAGTCCGTCCTCCCTCCATGGTATGCACAACTATTATCCAAGAGAGGTTTCTCAGTGGAGAGGCTAATCCCACCATGTTCTGCAATTGTGTTGCAGGGAGTAGCAGCCAAGCTTCAGGGAGAGTAGCCTGTTGCATGGGAATCGTTTGCTCTTTCAAGCTTCCTGTGAGACCTGCATGGCAAATTATTCAGCCTGCCACAATGTGTTTTAAGATCCTGAGTGTGTCTCAAGAGACTTGCATGGAAAACTACTGGGCCTGCCACAAAGTGTTTTAGCATCCCGAAAGAGTCTTGCAAGATTGCATGGGGAGAATCAGACAAAAAAGTGCCAAGGCACAATCCATTGTTGCCATTCATATTCCATGGGTGAAGAAATGCTGTGATGTGATTGGGTGCAGAACCAGATTGTCCTTGGTGCTTTTGAGGAGAAGGAAGTCGGTTTGGGTTGTGCTCAGCGGATGTCATTTAATTTGGAGCTGAAAGACACTTGTACCTTCAGCTGCATTTCAGAAAGAACTCCAAGATCAGGTGATTTATAATACAGTTTTAAAGTATCGGTAAATGCACTAATGTCTATAAAATTATACTACTCAAGGTTTACTGAATGAAAAGCTGTTTGTAGAGATGTGTCAATATAGTTTTTGAGAGGTAGACATTAGACTGTAGAGAGATACCAGCAAGTATTGCATATTGTGGTAAATAATGAAGTTTTCAAACTGCATATACTTGTAAGTAAAGGAAGCAGTGTTTCAAAGTTCTAAGACAAATAATGTAAACTGTAATAATACAAGCCCTACTGTTCTTATGAACCTCATTGTACATATACTTTAGCCCTATGAGATGTTTGAAGGGTGATGTTACTATTGCTAGAGTGAAATACAGCGTTCAGTGTTAGCAAAGGTGTCTCAAGGGGAATGTGTTACTGAATACATTTCTATGAAGTGGGGTTTTATGGTATGTTATAATTTATTTGTGGAAAAAATGCACTGGGTGAGGAACGGAATTTTTCAAGAGAAATGAATAATGGTACACTAGATGTAAATATGTTACTGTAGGTGAAATATGTAGAAAGGTTTACAGAATATAGTGAAGAATGTTTGTTATCATTTATTGACCAGTACGTAACTTTAAAGTTTTTGACCATGTTGTCTTTTTGTAGAAGGAAAGTGAAAACCGGAAAACCGAAGTTGTAAACAAAAAACTTCCATGTAAGAAAATATATGGAGGAAAAAATTAGCCTTGTTCAGTTTTGAAAAAAAAACAGGAAATGATAACTCTCTGGTAACTCAGGAAAAAACTATTCGGAAGTGATAATGTTTGTATTGCATATGGGGGTATTTGTTATCTTGCAAAGGTTTGTCCTGTGCAGGTCTACTTGTCTCTGAAGAAATAATTATCTGCTTACAAAAGCAGCAAAAAGAGCCTTGTTAAGGGAAGCAGGGTTATTGTCTTGTTCAGCAGTAACTTCCCGACAAAGCACAGTGTCAAACAATGTGGAAGGACCTGAAGAGCTTTCCTGTTCAGCAGCATGAGCTAACACTGCCCGAGCTATCCTTTGTGAGCTCTTTTTGAAAAAAATTAACACACAAGAACCTTTTCACGGATGGTTTTGCCAGCTGACCTAAAAAAGAAAAAAACTGTTGAAAGAAAGATTCTTTGTCAGGCCTAGATGGCTGAAGTGCTCCAAATACAGCAGCCTGCTCATCACAGTCAGAAGAAGATACATTATTAACCCCTTCGCTGCCAGGCCTTTTCCCCCTCCTGTGCCAGGCCTTTTTTTGCCTATTTGGGGCAGTTCGCGCTTAGGCCCTCATAACTTTTTGTCCACATAAGCTAACC
This sequence comes from Pleurodeles waltl, assembly GCF_031143425.1. Taxonomy (NCBI): domain Eukaryota; kingdom Metazoa; phylum Chordata; class Amphibia; order Caudata; family Salamandridae; genus Pleurodeles; species Pleurodeles waltl. Next base: position 306,265,148 of record NC_090444.1, read on the forward strand.
AAGCCAAATTTGCGTCCTTTTTTTCCAACATCCTAGGGATTCTAGAGGTACCCAGACTTTGTGGGTTCCCTTGAAGGAGGCCAAGAAATTGGCCAAAATACAGTGAAAATTTCGTTTTTTTTTAAAAAAATGGAAAAAGTGGCTGCAGAAGAAGGCTTGTGGATTTCCCCCTGAAAATGGCATCAACAAAGGGTTTGTAGTGCTAAACTCAGCAGCTCCCTAGCTTTCAGGAACAGGCAGACTTGAATCAGAAAACCCAATTTTTCAACACAATTATGGCATTTTACTGGGGCATACCCAATTTTGGCAATTTTTTGTGCTTTCAGCCTCCTTCCAGTCAGTGACAGGAATGGGCATGAAACCAATGCTGGATCCCAGAAACCTAACCATTTCTGAAAAGTAGAGAAAATTTTGAATTCAGCAAGGGGTCATTTGTGTAGATCCTACAAGGGTTTCCTACAGAATATAACAGCTGAAAGAGAAAAATATTGAAATTGAGGTGAAAAAAACATAACTTTTCCCTGCAATGTCAGATTATGGAAAGCAATATACCGTTACGTCTGGTGGACTCCTCTGGTTGCGGGGATATATAGAGCTTGTAGGTTCATCAAGAGCCCGAGGAACCCAGAGCCAATAAATGAGCTGCACCCTGCAGTGCGTTTTCATTCTATACCGGGTATACAGCAATTCATTTGCTGAAATATAAAGAGTAAAAAATTGCTATCAAGAAAACCTTTGCATTTCCAAAAAGGACACAAGATAAGGTGCTGAGGAGCAGTGGTTATTTGCACATCTCTGAATTCCGGGGTGACCATACAAGCATGTGAATTATAGGGAATTTCTCAAATAGATGTCTTTTTTACACACTCTCCTATATTTGGAAGGAAAAAATGTAGAGAAAGACAAGGGGCAATAGCACTTGTTTTGCTAATCTATGTTCCCCCAAGTCTACCGATAAAAATGATACCTCACTTGTGTGGGTAGGCCTAGCGCCGGCGACAGGAAACACCCCAAAGCGCAACGTGGACACATCCTAAATTTTGGAAAAAAACAGAGGTGTTTTTTGCGAAGTGCCTACCTGTAGATTTTGGCCTCTAGCTCAGCCGGCACCTAGGGAAACCTACCAAACCTGTGCATTTCTGAAAACTAGAGACCTAGGGGAATCCAAGGAGGGGTGACTTGCGGGGCTCGGACCAGGTTCTGTTACCCAGAATCCTTTGCAAACCTCAAAATTTGGCTAAAAAAACACATGTTCCTCACATTTCTGTGGCAGAAAGTTCTGGAATCTGAGAGGAGCTACAAATTTCCTTCCACCCAGCGTTCCCCCAAGTCTCCCGATAAAAATGATACCTCACTTGCGTGGGTAGGCCTAGCGCCGGCGACAGGAAACACCCCAAAGCGCAACGTGGACACATCCTACATTTTGGAAAAAAAACAGAGCTGTTTTTTGCGAAGTGCCTACCTGTAGATTTTGGCCTCTAGCTCAGCCAGCACCTAGGGAAACCTACCAAACCTGTGCATTTCTGAAAACTAGAGACCTAGGGGAATCCAAGGAGGGGTGACTTGCGGGGCTCGGACCAGGTTCTGTTACCCAGAATCCTTTGCAAACCTCAAAATTTGGCTAAAAAAACACATGTCCCTCACATTTCTGTGGCAGAAAGTTCTGGAATCTGAGAGGAGCTACAAATTTCCTTCCACCCAGCGTTCCCCCAAGTCTCCCGATAAAAATGATACCTCACTTGCGTGGGTAGGCCTAGCGCCGGCGACAGGAAACACCCCAAAGCGCAACGTGGACACATCCTAAATTTTGGAAAAAAACAGAGGTGTTTTTTGCGAAGTGCCTACCTGTAGATTTTGGCCTCTAGCTCAGCCGGCACCTAGGGAAACCTACCAAACCTGTGCATTTCTGAAAACTAGAGACCTAGGGGAATCCAAGGAGGGGTGACTTGCGGGGCTCGGACCAGGTTCTGTTACCCAGAATCCTTTGCAAACCTCAAAATTTGGCTAAAAAAACACATGTTCCTCACATTTCTGTGGCAGAAAGTTCTGGAATCTGAGAAGAGCTACAAATTTCCTTCCACCCAGCGTTCCCCCAAGTCTCCCGATAAAAATGATACCTCACTTGCGTGGGTAGGCCTAGCGCCGGCGACAGGAAACACCCCAAAGCGCAACGTGGACACATCCTACATTTTGGAAAAAAAACAGAGGTGTTTTTTGCGAAGTGCCTACCTGTAGATTTTGGCCTCTAGCTCAGCCGGCACCTAGGGAAACCTACCAAACCTGTGCATTTCTGAAAACTAGAGACCTAGGGGAATCCAAGGAGGGGTGACTTGCGGGGCTCGGACCAGGTTCTGTTACCCAGAATCCTTTGCAAACCTAAAAATTTGGCTAAAAAAACACATGTTCCTCACATTTCTGTGGCAGAAAGTTCTGGAATCTGAGAGGAGCTACAAATTTCCTTCCACCCAGTGTTCCCCCAAGTCTCCCGATAAAAATGATACCTCACTTGCGTGGGTAGGCCTAGCGCCGGCGACAGGAAACACCCCAAAGCGCAACGTGGACACATCCTACATTTTGGAAAAAAACAGAGGTGTTTTTTGCGAAGTGCCTACCTGTAGATTTTGGCCTCTAGCTCAGCCGGCACCTAGGGAAACCTACCAAACCTATGCATTTCTGAAAACTAGAGACCTAGGGGAATCCAAGGAGGGGTGACTTGCGGGGCTCGGACCAGGTTCTGTTACCCAGAATCCTTTGCAAACCTCAAAATTTGGCTAAAAAAACACATGTTCCTCACATTTCTGTGGCAGAAAGTTCTGGAATCTGAGAGGAGCTACAAATTTCCTTCCACCCAGCGTTCCCCCAAGTCTCCCGATAAAAATGATACCTCACTTGTGTGAGTGGCCCAGGTGCCTGCAACATAATAAGGCCCAAAACCTGAAGGGATAGAAGGGATAGCACAGCAAGTTTATAAGGGCATATTCTTTTATACATCTTTAGACGGACTCTGCTTTGGGGACCCACATAAGTGAGGTGTCATTTTACTTGGGAGACTGAGGGGAAAACTGGGGAGTAGGAATTTTGTGCTGGAGCGGTGATCCTACTAAGAAAAATCAGGAAAATATGCTTTTTTATGCAAATTGTGAGGTTTACAGAGGAGTCTGGGTAAGAAAATGTTGGGGGAGCCACACAAGCCACACCTCCCTAGACTCCTTGGGGTGCCTAGTTTTAAAAAGTTTCTGGGTTTTGTAGGTTTCCCTACATGACGGCCGCACCCAGGACCAAAAACATAGGTGGGCCCTCCCCCCCAAACACAGGTATTTTTGGAATATATCACTTTGATGTGTGCACATACGTCCGTGATGTGCCAAACACTAAAATTGTGAAAAGAAACACACTTAGGTTATGTGAAGAAGACCCCTCACCCACCAACCAAGTTGGTGGCATGCTTCATCATCGGGGTCCCACCTGAGGCACCTAGCGTGTCTCAAGTGTGCTGCGACGCCTGATTACAGCGGAGCAGGTTTTGTCATTTGTACCACACATACTGGTTGGATTTGGCACGAGGGTGAGTGATGGTTCAGTAGATCAAATTTTATTAACAAGAGATTTCACAAAAGTGAAATGCACTGGTAATAACTGAAAGGCCAAAAAACTGAACCAATGACTCACAGCTCGTGAGCTGTAAAGCCACGACAAGGCACCAACCGCTTTACAGTCCATTCACACACCTTTCATACATGACATGCACTAGACCATTCACACCGCCAGCCACGGGCCCAGCACATTACAAGACTCGCATCCACAGACAGCGCCAGTCAAGGGCCCATCACTTTCATACGCCCACATGCCTGATACAGCAATCACACCAGCTGATGAGTGTGTGGACTGGCGTTTGGCCGGCACTGCCAGCCAAGCGCTACACCACCAGCCAAGCGCCACCCCACCCACACCACCAGCCAAGCGCCACCCCACACACACCGCCAGCCCAGCGCCACCCCACACACACCGCCAGCCAAGCGCCACCCCACACACACCGCCAGCCAAGCGCCACCCCACACACACCGCCAGCCAAGCGCCACCACACCCACGCCGCCAGCCAAGCGCCACTCTACACATGCCATCCCCTTTTTTTTGTTTTTAAACAACAAAGAAACCACTAATCATAAATTAGTACAAAACTACAAACACAAAAGCTCTAACTGAATACATGACTAATGCCAACCGTGAAACCGAACATATAAAAATATAAAACACCAGTTTACGCTCACGGAATTTCCCAATAATTCTTCTGTGTGTGGTAGCTCCTGAAACAGCCACCCACACACAGCCCAGGCTTTGAAGGACAATCAGGGCAGTACATCCTAGTCTCCTTCCTGATACCTCTTCGAGCACAGACTCTACATCTCTTAGCAGGAAAGTTTTTTTTGGCCGTGGGAGGAATGTGCTCAGCAAAGTGACGATCTTTCAATCTAGCCACATCCTCCACCACTGCTTCTCTAGGAACTCTTGCCTGTTCCAGCACAACAAGGCTAGCTATGATAGACTCCTGAAATTTCACAAATGTCATCCTTGACTCTGGAGAACTATCCTTAAACACAACAAAAGCATTAAAAGTTGCCAAGTGGAACAAGTGAAGCGCTAATTTCTTATACCACACATAAGACTTACGAGCAGCAGTGTAAGGTTCTAACCTCTGATCTACTCTATCAACACCACCCATGTGCTTATTATAGTCTAAGATGCACACAGGTTTGCGCACTTCGGCAACCTGACCCCAAACAGCCACAGGTGAAGTACTCTCATCATGGATGGTGCTTAGCATGTATACATCCCTCTTGTCTACAAATTTCAGAGCTAGCAGCTCATCATTCCGCAAGGCACTGCACTGTCCCTTCTCAAGTTTTTTACAGACAAGCTCTTTTGGATAGCCTTTCCGATTAGAGCGGATTGTGCCACAAGCAACAGTGTCCCCTCTGAACAACTCCTTGAACAACCGAACTCCAGTGTAGAAGTTATCTACATATAAATGGTGACCTTTGTGAAACAGTCGTCTACCAAGTTCCCACACAATTTTCTCACTAACTCCAAAAGTGGGAGGACAACCAGGGGGGTCAATATTGGAATCCCTACCAGTGTAGACCCGGAAATTATAAACATATCCTGTACTACTTTCTGACAGCATATACAATTTAATTCCATACCGTGCCCTCTTGCTAGGAATGTACTGCCTAAAAACCAAACGACCCTTGAACAGGACCAAAGACTCATCTACAGATATTTCTTTCCCTGGAACATAGATCTCTGAAAACCGATCTACCAAATGATCAAGGACAGGTCTAATCTTAAAAAGACGGTCAGAATCAGGATGATCTCGTGGCAAGGCTAAAGCATTATCTACAAAATGCAACATCCGAAGAAGAAGCTCATACCGGTTACGACTCATGATGGCAGGAAATATAGCAGTTGCCATCAAGGGACTAGTAGACCAATATGAAGACAGCGACGGCTTCCTTATCAGCCCCATCAAAAAAGTTAAACCCAATAACTTTTTCAACTCTTCCAGATTTGTGGGAATCCACCGGCTAGCTCTAGAGTGTGGCCTAAGTCTGGCAGCGTTGTCCCTCAAAAACTGCTCTGCATACAAATTAGTCTGCTCAACAATCTCTTCCAAAAATATATCGTCCATAAACAACTCAAAAAAGTTGACGGGCAAAAAGTTTTCCGTATTAACTCGACACCCTGGAAAACCAATAAACGCAGGCAACTGTGGCTGCTCCATGTTTGGTGCAACCCATGCGTCAGGTCTTCCAATGGGAAGCCTTTCAGCCGCTGGCTCCTGCACCATTGGCACATCACTGTCCTCCTCTAAAACAGGCCCTTCATCAGCACTGAGAGTGGCTTCATCATCAGATGATTCATCTCTGACAGAAAATTCACTTCCAGAATCCTGCACTTCCTCCTCTGCCTCAGCTGCAGAGTCAGTCTCATATTCATGGTCAGAAGATGACTCAAAAAGCACACTAACAACCTGCTGAGCGGTCATCCTACGGCTGGCCATGATCCTTCCTACTAAAATTAACTGGACAAATACACCACCAACAACCAGCACTGTGTAAGATAAGTAACAAAGTATAGGTTTATCACTAAGAATTATAAACTCAAAAACTATACTGCTCACTTGCCTGAAAAAGCTTGACTCACCAGCAACTACTCTGCACAGCCACAGCAATCACCAACGATATCCCACTAAAAAGAGAAAAAAAAAAGCAAATTAGACATAAGACAACACAATAATCATTGTGCATAACTCTAAGGACAATTTCACACACAATCCTGCATTCAGTACACCACCTACAAACATGTCATTCATGCATTGCAACAATACTCACTTGGAGTAAATTTATTTACTTACCTAAAACATGCAACTACGCAAACCGCAGGACAACTACTGCCAAAACTGCAACAAGCCACAGCAAAGTCAGCACAAGCTTTGAACTAAAACAAAAAGGAGAAAAACTGTTATTATCATAAAAGCAAATACTTCACCAGTTGACAAACACTCCGCCACTAACCATTTTTTCATTTTCCCCTGTGTCTAGTCTTCTCTGCTTGGGGGAAGATGGGCCTAAAAAAAAATAGGCCAATCTACCCCCAAGGGGAGGGGGCAGAAATCGCCCAGATTACATTGCACCCTTTGGGGGGGGGCGACCCTTGCCCAAGGGGCCACACCCCCACACAAAGCACACACACACACATAGTATCCCTGGCGCTATGGGGATTCTGCCCCCCTTGGGGACAGAAAGGGCTAAAAAATAGGCATATCTGCCCCCAAGGGGGGCAGAACTGCCCAAAAATACATGTGGGCCCCTGGGGGCGACCCTTGCCCAAGGGGCCGCCCCCCAAAACAAAAAATAAAAACCAACAATAAAATCCCTGGTGTCTAGTGGCTTTCTGCCCCCCTTGGGGGCAGATCGGCGTAAAAATAGGGCCAATCTGCCCCCAAGGGGGGCAGAAACGACGATAAATACATTGCGCCCCCGGGGGGAGCGACCCTTGCCCAAGGGGCCACCCCCCAACACAAAGCACACATACAAACATATCTTTCTGGCGCTATTGGGATTCTGCCCCCCTTGGGGGCAGAAAGGCCTAAAAGAAATAGGCCTCTCTGCCCCCAAGGGGGGCAGAACTGCCCAAAAATACATGTGGGCCCATGGGGGCGACCCTTGCCCAAGGGGCCACCCCCCAACACAAAAAATAAAAATCAACAATAAAATCCCTGGTGTCTAGTGGCTTTCTGCCCCCCTTGGGGGCAGATCGGCCTAAAAATAGGGCCAATCTGCCCCCAAGGGGGGCAGAAACGACAATAAATACATTGCGCCCCTGGGGGGAGCGACCCTTGCCCAAGGGGCCACCCCCCAACACAAAGCACACATACATACATACTATTTCTGGCGCTATTGGGATTCTGCCCCCCTTGGGGGCAGAAAGGCCTAAAAAAAATAGGCCTCTCTGCCCCCAAGGGGGGCAGAACTGCCCAAAAATACATGAGGGCCCCTGGGGGCGACCCTTGCCCAAGGGGCCGCCCCCCAACACAAAAAATACAAATCAACAATAAAATCCCTGGGGTCTAGTGGCTTTCTGCCCCCCTTGGGGGCAGATCGGCCTAAAAATAGGGCCAATCTGCCCCCAGGGGGGGCAGAAACGACGTAAAATACATTTGCCCCAAAGGGGAGCGACCCTTGCCCAAGGGGCCGCCCCCCAACACAAAAAATACAAATCAACAATAAAATCCCTAGTGTCTAGTGGCTTTCTGCCCCCCTTGGGGGCAGATCGGCCTAAAAATAGGGCCAATCTGCCCCCAGGGGGGGCAGAAACGACGTAAAATACATGTGCCCCCAAAGGGGAGCGACCCTTGCCCAAGGGGCCGCCCCCCAACACAAAAAATACAAAGCAACAATAAAATCCCTGGTGTCTAGTGGCTTTCTGCCCCCCTTGGGGGCAGATCGGCCTAAAAATAGGGCCAATCTGCCCCCAGGGGGGGCAGAAACGACGTAAAATACATGTGCCCCCAAAGGGGAGCGACCCTTGCCCAAGGGGTCGCTCCCCTACACTAATAAGCACACACACACACATACTGAAATCCCTGGTGTCTAGTGGGCATTCCTGCTGCCCGATCGCATCGCGATCGGGCAGCAGGAATGCTCAAAGAGACATCGAGGGAAAGGAAAACCCTTTCCTTTCCCTCGATGCCTCTCTGAGAGCACCCCCACCCCGCACGAAGGTGAAAAACTCACCTTCTCCCTTAGACGCGCTGGAAGCAAATGGCTTCCAGCGCATCTTCCCCCTTTCCATTAAATCAGCGCGCGATCGCGCGCTGACGTCATGGGGGGGGGGCGGGGGGGTGGGCGTGAAAGGGGAAGGGATTCCCCTTTCAGCCCTGGCCCGGGGGTGTTGGGGGGCGGCCCTCGGGGGAAGCGCTAGCGCTTCCCCCGACTGCCAGTCCCAGGACGTAATGGTTACGTCCATGGTGCCACACGGGCGCTGCCATGGACGTAACCATTACGTCCCTGGCGGGGAAGGGGTTAAAGTTGGTTGTTTTGTTTGTTTCACAGTTGTTGATATAGCTTGTTACTGTAGATGTAGTTTTGAAATGCTGTTAAATTGTTTTTTGCAATAAAAAAGATTAAAGTACATGATTTGTTTGCTTAATAGTTGTTATAGATTTGACTGTCATTACATTATTGTAATGTTGACTAAGACTGGCAGTTCCACCTTCAGGGACTGCACAGATGCTCCTGCTTGTATATGTATCTATGCAGGACTATGCACATCTTTTATGATTGGTAATGGAGAAGTCAATTATTTCAATATCCTACTATTGTGACTTGTCATGCAACTGTAAGGTCTCAGTAGAGAGATTACTCGTTGTCTATACTTTAGTATATATACACCTCTCTTACAAGAGAGTGGTATACCAGTGTATCTTCTTCCTATACCATACACTGATGTCAGCTAGTGCAGGTGTGTTAGTGGTATGGGTAGTTATTTTACCCATGTTGCTATGTATGCTTCTGACCCTGGAGATAATTTTCTCAAGCAGGTCCGTCTCTGCCTATACCCTACTACACATGTCTGTTCTCATGATGAGATGTTTGAGGGAGAGCTGAGTGTGTCCCCACATTCAAATAAGCACACCAGTTGGCCAAGACAGTTGTCAGCAGAGGGGACAATCCAATTCTATACCCTACTATGGACATTCATCACCATGAAGAGAGGTATAAGCAGTCTCTACCCACATCCTGTTTTTCCCATGTCTTACCCTGGGGAGAGGTTTGAGCTGACAGGGTGGTCTGTCTCCATAACCTAGTTTCTATAACTGTTATTCAAAATGAACTTCTCAGCATAGAGGTTATTACCTAATTTCCACATTCTACTACATATACATTATCCAAGATAGAGGTGTCAGCAAAAAGGGCAATTCCTCTCCTTAACCTATTGTGAATAACTGTCAGCATGGGAAGAGATATGAACAGAGAGGTAAGTTTTTCTCAAAGCCTAGTACAGACACCTCTGACCCTGGGGAGATCTGTTAGCAGACAGGCCACTCTCTTCCCAGACACTACTGAGTATCCATATTGTTCTAGAAAAGGTCTCAGCAGAGATGCCACGTATTGTTCACAGTGTGCTGCACAGTCATGTCATCCTAAAGATAGGTCTTAGTGGAGAGGACAATGTTTCGCTACACATTAATGCATACATCTGTCATTCTGGGGAGAGGTGTCATTGGACAGGCAAGCCCATTCTTACACCTTAACATACACGGTTATTGCCTTGGTCCTGCAGAGAGGTCTCAATGGAGATTCTAGTACCTCTAATACCTACTAAACAATAGAAAGGTCTCACCTGTGGGGTAGGTACCATCCCCTAACCTACCATATATACTGCTTAGCCTGGAGAAAGGTGTGAAAGGAGAGGCATTGTCTCTTTACACCATACTCTACAGACTGGTTGCCTTCATGCAAGGTATCAATAGAGAGACCAGTCTCTCCCCATAGTCTACAGAGTTGTTAGACTGTGGAGGTGTCACCCTACTATGCACCATTGTCATACTGTAGAAAGGTCTCATTTTAGAGGCTACTTTTGACATATACCCTACAATTACTAATGGGGGTTACAAGGCATAGGCACTATAGTAAAAGAAAGTGTAAATTTGTCCCCCCCCAAAAAAAATTACAATCTTGTTAGACTCCAATAATAGAGTAGTTGGGTACACAAAATGTTGATGTAAGGTGTCACTGAACAGGCTGTCTCTCATCACACTCTAATATACACACTTGTAGCCCTGGGAAGAGGTGTTAGTGAAGAACTCAGTCTCTCCTCACACCCTATTATGCAATCCTGTCAAATTGCGGAAATGTCTCATTGGAGAGGTCACTTTCTCGACACACTCTACTAATGGGGACCTTAAGGCATAAGTACTCTAATGAAAGAAAGTGTATATTCCTTCCCAAAAATGTTTACAATCTTGCACGACTGTGGGATGGGAAAAAAGAAGGGGATGTAGAGAAAATATTTCTCAAGAAAGAGGTTTCAGTGCAGAGGCTTCTATGTTTGCACAGTCTAATACTCACACCCTATGACACAGAGCTATTATGCCTGAAATATAGTCCGAATGTTTGAGCTTGCAAGACTCTTGCGAGAACTGGACAAATACATGAGTGAGAGGAGGCATTTGTATGCTCCTTCAATAGTTTTGGGGTGTCAAAAAAGATTTAGAAGGTGACTCTGAAAGAGCTATTGTGTTTACAGTATATACTAGTCAGTTAAATATAGAACTTGATGCATTCCTTGATGTTATTGAGGAAGCTCATGTTCACTTCTGCAGTGAAGTGCATACCATTTCTCCTATATACAACTGGCATATCAAACCAAATGCTGTTATGATATATAGAGCCAATGTCATGGTCACAAAGAAATGCAGATTTTATTTTATTTTCATGTTTTTTTTTGCTTTTTGATAACCAATGTTATTGTTTTTTTACACATAGTAACGAGTCACAAGTACAGCTGATAAATGAGTATGCCCAATCTGCTTCCCCCAGTACACATCAATTAAGAAGACATACCTACGGCCTGTAATACAAGTTAACATTACCATAGGTATACAATCCATCTCCACATTAGACAATTTAGTAGTACGTGTAACATTGTTCAACCTTCTACCCATTTGGACCATATTTTGGTGTATTTTTGTTAGCATCCCCTTGTTGCTGAACGTTCCATTTGTGTGCACCAGTCAACTCTGCATCTCCATTGGGTGATTGCATAGGGGGTAGATGCCTTCTAATTTGTCTCCACAACTCATTTGGCAACTATTAGTGCAGTGCCTTGCAGAAATCTGTCTGTGTGGGAGCCCCTAACCTGTCATCCACCCTCAGCAAAACCATGAGTATGGAAGAGGGTAGGGTCCGACCCAGGATCAAGGAGCGTTTAATTAGGATATTTTCCCAGTAGTTCGCCATAACTGGGCATGACCAGGCCACATGGAAGAAGTCAGCTTGTGAGTGAGGGCAGTGAGCACATCGTGGGGAGCCTAGCAGACCTGCTTGGTATAGCCTATGTGGGTAGGATAAGCAGAGAGTAGATAATATAATTGTATCAATCGTAGCTTGGCCAAAATCTTGATGATTCTAGGAGCCATCAATGCATCTCACCAGTCCTCCTCCTCCAGTTTGTCCAACCCAGGCTTCCCAATAGGCTCTCAGGGGTTGGAGAGTGTCTGGGGCATTCAATATCAAGGAGCAATAGATCTGAGAAACCCCATCCTTTCCCAATGCCCCCATCAACATCTTGGCCTCCATGGGGATAAATTCTGGCACAGGGGTGTCAGATAGAATGTGTATCTTCAACGCATGTTGTAGCTGCAAACATTTGTAGAACTGCATATTGAACAGAGCATGGGTTTGTTAAAGTTCCTGGAAGGCAACCATGGTCGTGCCAGACCACAAGTCTCCAATGAGGGTGATGCCTAAACCTTCCCAATTAGAGAAGCCCCCAAGTGCAGTTACTTCCCAAAGCCATGCCCTATCCTATAAGGGAGTATGCTAAGTAATTTCCTTCCAGCACCCCGTGCATTGCTGCACAGCTCATCATCCCATGATAACCATTCTGGCTATCTCAGGGATATCTTCGGAGATGGGGTTGCTGTAGAACAAATTAAGTTCCATATGGATGGCTGGGTCCGACCAACCTACGGTGAACAAGTCATTTATGACTAGGTGTTGGGCAGCTAAGCAGTAGTAATATAGGTTAGACATGCTCATTTCTTCCCCAGAGGAATGTGCTGGCCAAGGAGCCCATCTGCCTGAGCCAGTAGCTCGAGAGTGCAATAGTTTGGGGAGAGTTTGGGGAGGGTACAGGAAGCAGGGTAAAACCATCATTTTATATAAATCCTCTCGTCCCAAGACATTTAGTTATAATAATTACCATCTCTTAAGGTCCGATCTGGCTCTACCAGCAGCGTTACATTGAAGAACCAGGTCTGGGATGGATCAAGAGCTACAGTAATGCCAAGATATTGAAAGCTGAGACGTCGGATCACAGTAGTTGATTGCCAGTCAATGGTTTACCGTGTTGTGGTCAATGACACGAACAGAGATTTGTTTGGGTTAACCATTAGCTCAGAAGCTTCTGCAAAAAGCTGAAGAAGCTAAAGACATTCAGGACCACTGTCCCCTGAATTTGACAGGTATAGCAGAACATCAACTACATAAAGCGCAATTCGATCTTCGTGGTCGGACCTCCAGTTTCATCCTGCCTGCAATGGGTCACATTAGATTAAATGAGCGAGAGGTTCTATGGCCAATACAAACAGCAGTGTTGGGTGCCACATCCTCTGGCGAAGTCCCTCGACATCACCCAATTGACATATATACGCAGTCTGTAGGTGTCATCTATTACAAGCAGACCATATGCAGGAAGTGGATTCCCACACCAGCCCTCACTAGGACATGGAATAAATAGCCCCAATCTAGCCTGTCAAATGTTTTTTTTTCATCCACCATTAGTAGGCATGGGGAGTGTATGTCATTGGGTGAGCGCAACATGGAGGTTCCTCAGACAGTGTCTGGTACTATATGCCAGCAAGAAACCTCATTGGTCCGAGTGTATAAGGATCCCAAACCCTTATTGCAGCCTAATGGCCAGGATGGTAGCATAGATTTTAATATTTTAATCTCTGTATTAATTCGAGAAATTGGCCTATAATCAATGCACGGCACGTCGGGGGTTATGTCTTGGTATGACCACTATTGCTGTTTGATCAAGGTCTCTGGGGAACGTGCCCCGTTCTTTCGCCTCTGAATATAAATTTAGCAGATGCAGTACATCTTGAAATTTGAAGTAGTATTCAGTTGGGTAGCAATACAAATCTACCACCAATTTATAACAATAGATTATATACATTTTTATCTTTAACATTACACCAAAATGAATAAAATTGGATAAGGGGAACCAGAGATATGAATTTTTAAAGAGTTAATGCTTTCTAGCGCATAAAAACAAAAATCGCCAATTTGGGCATCTGGTCGCACCTCAAACGGGGCAAAGTCAAAGTTTAAGGCCGACTGTGATGGAGCCTGGCTCGGCTACAGCCCACGGGAGTCCTTGGTCAAAACTTTACCTTAGGACTTAATGGTTTTTCTGGAGATTTTCTTCAGCGGGACCAAGTCGCCAGTCCAATCCGACCTCCTGGAACTCTTCCTCGGATACGCGTCGTGGGAGCCCTCTGTGGAGATTTTTACTCTCGGACTTAGTCGTTTTTTCGAGGTGAAAATCTTTCGCCCGGGGCAAACCTGACTCTTGATCCAGCGTCCTTGGAGCCCTTTCTGGATACACTGCCTAGGAGGTTCCGGTCAACTTCCTATGTTTGGACTTAGTCACTTTTTCAAAGAGTTTCTTCATCGGGATGAACCTGCAAGTCATGCCGGGTTGCGGTTGAGGCAAGCCGGCTAGAGTTGCCATGGCGGGCCGGTCCCTTTATGGAGTTTTTTTCCAAAAGTTCCCCAAACTTCTCCAAACTTCTGGATCTTCTCCCAGATGTTCCTCTAAGGGTCTTTTGAGGTCCACAGCTTACCCCAAGGTTCCAGGAGCTCTGAGATGGTCCTTGAGGGTGCAGACTACAACTCCCAGAATGCACCTGGCACAAACTCCTTTTTGGCCACTGGGCAGTGGTCAGCTGGTTGAATTCTTTAGGAGTTGGTGCAGGGGACCCTGGTTAGCAAGTTTTCACCTGCAGCAAACAGGGAGTCCCTCCTTGAACCAGTTGAAGCCAGGCAAAGTCCTTCTTGCGGTGAAGCCCAAGTGTGCAGCTGGTGCAGTCCTCCAGAGTGCAGTTTCCGGGTGCCGGTCATGGGTCCAGCAGGGCAGTCCTTCATCTTCTGTAGTTCTTCCTTGTTGGAATCTGATAGGGATCGGAGGTGTGGGTGCAGGTCTGCCAGTATCATCCTTGCTCCTGGGTGAAAAACAAGGGGAACCAGGTTCTCCAATCAGGGCCAGGGTCTTTCTTCCTGTGATGACCACTTCCTGGGAAGTGTGGCAAAAATCAATCCCAGAGAGCAACATTCCTCAAAAATCCATCATGGCTGAAAATGAGTTTTGGAGGTTACATCTGGCTGAGCCCACCCACTGGGCTCTCCTACCCTCTCCTAATCTAATCAAGGGGGCACCTAATTGTCTGGGTTTGCAGGATGTGAGGGTGTTGCTGGGTTGCTCCAAATGTCCTTTCCTGCCTTTGAAGACCAGTTTGGCAGCCCTCTCCCCTTCCTGCTTCCCCTTCTGCTGAGGGGAGATCTCCTCGCCCAGGCACATCTTTTTTGAGCCAGGCCACTTCACACCTCATCCAGGCAACCTGGCCAGGCTGCCAGAGGCTGGCCAATCAGAGCAAAGCAGCAAAAGCACTGCAGGTCTGAAGTTGGCAACTTTTCAGGAAAAGTTTAAAACTCCTTACCTGAACAAGGGTATATTAAATCCCACAACTGGAGGTTGTGGGATTTATTATAACAATTATTTGATACCAAGCTTGTGGTATCTGTTACTTAAGGGGACGTTTTAAAATTAAAATAAAGTCTCCCATTCTAGCCTATGGAGGCCATTCATTATAATGAGGAAAAAGTTAATTTGTCTGTTTTACCTCACCAGGGCTTATAAAACTATTTGTATAAGGTCCCTGCTTATAGTTACATGGCACCCAGCCCTAGGGGCACATACGGCACTCGTTAGGGGTGGCTTATATGTAAAAATAAAAGTAGTTTAAGACTTTGGAACTACTTTTAATTCCAAAGTCGAATTTGCATGTAACCTTAAGTTAAAAGCAGCCAGCAGGGAAGGCCTGCCTTTAAAATGAAACTGTGCACCTCAGCAGCGCACCTATGTGGGCACCACCTATGCTGGGGTCCCTAAACCTACATGCCCTACCATATACTAGGGACTTATAGGTAGGTTGACTTAGCCAATTATAATAAGCTTAATTTGCATACTGATTTTACACAGCGTGCATGCCCTGGGACTGGTTAGCAGTACCCAGAATACCATTAGAGTCAGGAAAACACCAGCAAAAAGTGAAGAATGGGGGCAAAAAGTCAGGGGGCCTCCGCAATCAGCCCTGTTTTCTCACTCCCTGCATGCCCACTATCCCACAAACAGTCGACTCCCCCTGCATGGATTCACAGTGGCACTACAGCACCCTCAATGCACCTCCCCCCCCACATGAAATGCAAAGAAATGTACACGAATGGACCTTGCATGCCACGACAGGGGAATATAACCATCAAATAGGGCAGAGCAGTGCAGAATTTGCAGAAAAAGTACCTGCCACCCACATGTGCATTCTCTCCCCACAGGTACCACCACCCATGCCACCTGGATGGAGATGCCAAGGAGTGCCAGTTCCCCACCTGAAGACAGAGGACCCACTCAGGAAAGTACAGAGGGATGTCAGGAAATAGCGGAACTCCCTTGCCCATCACACAGTCCTGGACTGTCATTCTCCAGCACCCCCACCCAGGACACCACTGACATCCCTTCCATCCAGCCACCATCATCAGCCCTGGCAAAATGAACCCACACCAGTGTCTCCCGGCCATAGACTGGCGGCCCACATGTACAGAGATCAGAGTCTCCACCCACCAACAGGCAGGATGATAAAGCACGAACTGCAAGTGGGACTGCCAGAACTGTGCAGGGGACAAAGGCACAGGAGGCTAGGGACAGTGGGAGGGCATCATTGGCCCAGGGAGGTGGCCAAAGGATGGATACAGCAGCCCAGGAGGTAATATCTGAGGTCCTGGGAGCATACCACCATACCCAGGACAGGATGGGCCAGATCCTGGCCACCTTGGAGCAGAATCAGAGGCTGCAGGTAGCACACCACTTGGGGGCCATGGAGCTATAGAAACAGCTCAATGCCACCATGGCCTCCATTGCAGGGGGGCTGCAACACCAGTTCCACAGCCAGCCTGAGTCCTCCACACACCTGCAAGCCCCTACCACTAGCTAGGACACTGCCCTGCCCTTCACATCTGGAGCAGCTACTGGACTTATGGCACTGGCAGAGGACTAACAGGAAACCAGCACACCTAACCCTGCAGCCCAGCTCCAGTTTCGCAAACGTGCCCTCAGACCCAGACATGCCACTGAAACACCAGCCAAGACCAAGCCCAGCGCTAGGAAGTGACTCTGCCCTGAACTGTCTCCCTTGTGTGCCACTGTGCTACCTTGTTCATATGCCACTGCCATCACACCATCTTCCAATGGTCACATGGACCAAAACACAGTGCTACCAACAGCTGAGCATATGTCCCTGAGTATGTATGTGCACCATATGCCCCCTCCCTTTCACTGTCCCAGCACATATGTATATGTTTCCATTCAATAAATACACCTATCCTTTCAAATCGTATGTCCATTGTCAATATGAGATATGAGTTGTGAATGTATATGCATTACTGAAGGAGGCTAGCCTGGTTTGTAGTGGATTCCTTGGGTACTTACACCAGGTCCATTTATCCCTTGTTAGTGAATGTAGTGTTGTTCTAGCAGCTTAGTCTGATAGAGGTAGCTATAGCAGAGCAGCTTAGGCTGACCTAGGAGACATGCAAAGCTCATGCTATACCACTTATAGTTACACAGTACTTATGCACAAGTAAAGACAATACTCAGTGTTACCAAAAATAAAGATATTTATTTGGGAGACACAGTACCAAAAATATCTCAGAGGCAATACTCCTTCTGGAGGTAAGTATTATACACAATATAAACACTAGACACCAAAATTAGACAAGTAAATAGTCATAGAACAATGCAAACAGTAGGAAATCCTATAGAATGCAATGGGAGAAAATAGGTCTAGGGGCAACACAAACCATATACTAAAAAAGTGGAATGTGAATGGCGAATTCCCCCCTAGACAAGTCTACTGTGTGCAGAATTGCTGGGAGAGTAATAATACAGTAAAGGTAAGTAAATTACCCCACCCAAGAGCCCAGAAAAGCAGGAGTAAAGTACTGCAAGTTTCCTTAGGACACACTACACCTCATTTTTGGGATTTTACAGCAACCAACCAAGTCTGCAAAGAACAACTGCTGGATTATTGGACTTGAAGATCTGCAAAGGAAAGGGACCAAGTTCAGAAGTCGAAAGAAGTTCCAGGAAGGACAGGAGCCCCTGCCAACCCAGAAGAGGGTACAAAAGAAGAGTCCCTGGTTAGTTGAAGACTTCAGAAATCCACCCTAGGAAGACACAAGCAGGTTCCTGCATGATGCAAAAGATGTCCCACGGCGTGAACATTGTTGCAGATGAGATTTCGTGTTGAAAGGTGCCAACAAGCCTTGGCTATGGCAAAAGTGTGTTTTTCATCAATGGATCCAGGAGGGACCTGGGAGCCTCAACTCTGTCTGAGGAGGAGGAGGGGGCTCTCAGCACGTTAGAGAGTCCTCAGGATGCCAGCCAGCACCCCCAGAAGCCACAGGATATGGGTACAAAGGAGACACAAAACGCAGTTGATGCAGCACAAGAAAAGAAGGTCCCACGCTGCCGGAGAACAACTCAGCGAGTTGAGTGTCACAGAGAGGAATGCGGGGGACCTGGGCCAGGCTGTGCATGAAGGAATTTCGCAAAGAGTGCACACAGGCCTCAGGAGGTGAAGAAGACACAAAACACAGGGGTACCATTGTTCTCAGGTAAGGCAAGGTCTTACCTCCTCCAAATTCCGTCAGCTGGACCTCAGTACAGTCTATGTCAATGATGTCCACCCTCTGTGTTCTTAGGAGCATGCTCGTCACCGTAAGAGGAGTCCCAGTGTACCGGTTGTCACCTTGGAAGGTGCCTGCTTGGAGCAGGAGAGTGACTCTGTCACTCCACGGGAGATTTCTTCAGTCCTTCTGGTGCAGGACGAAGACAGGGAGTCCCTAGAGCATGCGCACCATGGAAACTGTTGCAGTTGCTGACTTGGAGCTGAGGTTGCTGAAGAAAAGTGTCTCTTGTAGCAGTTACAGCCTTTCTTGGAGCAGGCTGCGCTTGATCCGAGGTCAGAGGATCCTGAAGTTGTTGTAGGGGATTCCTGAAGGAAACCTACAAGGATAATCTGAATAGAACCCACAGGAGAGACCCTAAATAGCCCTGAGAAGGGGATTGGTTATGGACCTATCAGGAGGAGTTTCTGACATCACCTGCTGGCACTGGCCACTCAGAGCCCTCCAGAGTGCCCCCACACCTTGCACAGCAAGATGGCTGAAGTCTGGGACACACTGGAGGAGCTCTGGGCACCACACCTGGGGTGGTGATGGACAGGGGAGTGGCCACTCCCCTTTCCTTTGTCCAGTTTTCCGCCAGAGCATGGGAAGAAGGTGTCCCTGAACCGGTGTAGACTGGTTTATGCAAGGAAGACACCATCTGTGCCCTTCAAAGCATTTCCAGAGGCTGGGGGAGGCTAGCCCTCCCCGGCCTGTAACACCTATTTCCAAAGGGAGAGGGTGTAACACCCTGCTCTCAGAGGAAATACTTTGTTCTGCCTTCCTGGGACTGGGCTGCTCAGACCCCAGGAGGGCAGAACCCTGTCTGTGAGGTGGCAGCAGCTGTAGCTGAAGTGCAAGCCTCAGAGAGCTGGTTTGGTAGTACTGGGGGTCCATGGTGGAGCCCCCAGGAAGCATGGAATTGGCTCCCCAATATCAGATTTGGAATGGGGGGACAATTCCATGATCGTAGACATGTTACATGTCCATATTCGGCGTTACCATTGTGAAGATACATATTGGTATTGACCTATATGTAGTTTACGTGTGTAATGGCATCCCAGCACTCACGAAGTCCAGGGAAATGGCCTTGAACTATGTGGGGGGACTTTTGCTAGTGCAAGGATGCCCTCACACTTAGTAACTTTGCACCTAACCTTCAGCAAGTGAAGGTTAGATATATAGGTGACTTATAAGTTACTTAAGTGCAGTGGCATTCCTGTGTAAGGGTTTGTCTGAGCTCCCTATGGGTAGCAAAAGAAATGCTGCAGCCCGTATAGATCTCCTGGAACCCCAATGCCCTGGGTACCTAGGTACCATATACTAATGGCTTATAAGGGGGTGGTCCAGTATGCAAATTGAAATTGGTATATGAAGTCACTTGCCTACAATGACACATTTAAAAGCAGAGAGAGCATAAGCACTGAGGTTCTGATTGGCAGAGCCTCAGTGACACAGTTAGGCACTACACAGGCATACACATTAGGCCACAAACTATGAGCACTGGGGTCCTGGCCAGCAGGATCCCAGTGACACAGAAAAAACACACTGACAGACACTCACAAACAGGCCAAAAGTGGGGGTAGCCATTATAGATAGAGGATACTTTCCTACAATTAGCCAGTTACTATCATAATCACACCTTTATTGCAGGAGGGGATGCAACGGACTGTAGTGTCTGAAGTATGTCACACTAATGTGTACATAATATTGGGTTTCCTGGCACATGCCACTTCTGTCATCATTTAGAATTGTCACTGACAATAGACACCACTGTACTTATTACATGAGTCAGAATGAAACTATGCAGTGAATATATCAGCATCATTGAACAGTACCTTAGAGTCATTGGAAGCATAGGCGGATTAGCTGAGACCTGGAGCTGGGATCTTCCTCCTCTTCTTCCTCACCATCACTCTCTGAGGTTGCAGGGCTGCTTGGTCAGCATCTTCCTCTTCCAGAAGGGGGTTAGCTTTCCTCACAGCCAAGTTGTGCAGCATGCAGCAGGCCACCACTATCTTACACACCTTGTCAGGGACATAGCACAGGGATCCCCCAAAGAGATGGAGGCAACAACATCTAGCCTTCAGGAGTTGCGCTCAATCACCCTCCTAGTACGTCCAAGGGCCTCATTATAATTCCTCTTTGCATCTGTCCTGGGATTCCTCACTGGTGTCAGGAGCCATTGCAAGTTGGGGTAGCCAGAATCACCTGCGAAATTGGACGTAACAGGACCTGAACCAACTGACTTTACTTACATACAGCCTGGCTGTCAGCTATGTATTGATTCAGTGTCATACACACTCACCTATGAGCCATCCTCTTTCCCCTTGTAGTTGTTCCATCATGTGTGGTAAACTGTGTCTTCTCAGGACGAAGGAATCATGGACTGAGCCTGGGCACCTGGCATTGACATGTGATATGTACTGGTCAGCAGTTCACACCAATTGTACATTCATGGAGTGAGAGTTCTTCCGATTCCTGTACACCTGTTCACTCACTGTTGGTGGTATGAGAGCTATGTGGGTTCCATCAATGGCACCTATCACATGGGGGATATTAACAAAGGCATAAAATCCAGATTTGATGGTAGGAAGTTCAGCCCTTTGGGGAAACTGGACATATTTTATGCAAATGTTGAACGTAGACATGCAGGAATTTGGACAGGATGAAGCTGAACATTGGCTGTGAGGCCCCTGGACCTATGCCCACTGTCACCTGAAATGAGCCCATAGTCAAAAAATGGAGTACAGATAGCACTTGCACAGTTGTAGGGATGGCATGCTGATTTCGATTTGCTGGTTTCAGTACAGGATCTATTAACCCCTTCGCTGCCAGGCCTTTTCCCCCTCCTGTGCCGAGCCTTTTTTTGGCTATTTGGGGCAGTTCACGCCTAGGCCCTCATAACTTTTTCTCCACATAAGCTACCCACCCCAAATTTGTGTCCTTTTTTGTCAATATCCTAGGGATTCTAGAGGCACCCAGACTTTGTGGGTTCCCCTGAAGGAGACCAAGAAATTAGCCAAAATAGAGCAAAAATGTGTTTTTATTTTTTTTAAATGCGAAAAAAGGGCTGCAGAAGAAGGCTTGTAGTTTTTCCCCTGGAAATGGCATCAACAAAGGGTTTGCGGTGCTAAAACCACCATCTTCCCAGCTTTCAGGAACAGGCAGACTTGAATCAGAAAACCCCATTTTCCAACACAATTTTGGCATTTTACTGGGACATACCCCATTTTTACTATTGTTTGCGCTTTCAGCCTCCTTCCAGTTAGTGACAGAAATGGGTGTGAAAACAATGCTGGATCCCAGAAGGCTAAACATGTCTGAAAAGTAGACAGAATTTTGGATTCAGCAAGGGGTCATTTGTGTAGATCCTACAAGGGTTTCCTCAGAAAATAACAGCTGAAATAAAAAAATATTGAAATTGAGGTGAAAAAAACAGCCATTTTTCTCCACGTTTTACTCTGTAACTTTTTCCTGCTATGTCAGATCTTTGAAAGCAATATACCATTACGTCAGCTGGACTCCTCTGGTTGCGAGGATATATAGGGCTTGTAGGTTCATCAAAAACCCTAGGTACCCAGAGCCAATAAATGAGCTGCACCTTGCAATGGGTTTTCATTCTATACTGGGTATAGAGCAAATTATTTGCTGAAATATAAAAAGTGAAAAATAGGTATCAAGAAAACCTTTGTATTTCCAAAATGGCCACAAGATAAGGTGTTGAGAAGCAGTGGTTATTTGCACATCTCTGAATCCTCAAATAGGCGTCATTTTTACACACTGTCTTACATTTGGAAGGAAAAAATTTAGTGAAAGACAAGGGACAATAACACTTGTTTTGCTATTCTGTGTTCCCCCAAGTCTCCCGATAAAAATGGTACCTCACTTGCGTGGGTAGGCCTAGCGCCCGCGACAGGATATGCCCCAAAACACAGCGTGGACACATCACATTTTCAGAAAGAAAACAGAGATGTTTTTTTACAAAGTGCCTAGCTGTGGATTTTGGCCTCTAGCTCAGCCGGCACCAGGGAAAACCTCGCAAACCTGTGCATTTTTTAAAAATAGACACCTAGGGGAATCCAAGATGGGGTGACTTGTGGGGCTCTGACCAGGTTCTGTTACCCAGAATCCTTTGCAAACCTCAAAATTTGGCAAAAAAAAAAACAATTTTTCCTGTCATTTCGGTGACAGAAAGTTCTGGAATCTGAGAGGAGCCACAAATTTCCTTCCACCCAGCGTTCCCCCAAGTCTTCTGATAAAAATGATACCTCACTTGTGTGGGTAGGCCTAGCGCCCGCAACAGGATATGCCCCAAAAACGACGTGGACACATCACATTTTCAGAAAGAAAACAGAGCTGTTTTTTACTAAGTGCCTAGCTGTGGATTTTGGCCTCTAGCTCAGCCGGCACCTGGGGAAACCTAGGTAAACCTACGCATTTTTTAGAACTAGACACCTCGGGGAATCCAAGATGGGGTGACTTGTGGGGCTCTGACCAGGTTCTATTACCCAGAATCCTTTGCAATCCTCAAAATGTGCCAAAAAAAACGTTTTCCTGTCATTTCGGTGACAGAAATTTCTGGAATCTGAGAGGAGCCACAAATTTCCTTCCACCCAGCGTCCCCCCAAGTCTTCTGATAAAAATGATACCTCACTTGTGGGTAGGCCTAGCGCCCGCGACAGGATATGCCCCAAAAACGACGTGGACACATCACATTTTCAGAAAGAAAACAGAGCTGTTTTTTACTAAGTGCCTAGCTGTGGATTTTGGCCTCTAGCTCTGCCGGCACCTGGGGAAACCTAGGAAACCTGCGCATTTTTCAGAACTAGACACCTCGGGGAATCCAAGATGGGGTGACTTGTGGGGCTCTGACCAGGTTCTGTTACCCAGAATCCTTTGCAATCCTCCAAATGTGGCCCAAAAAAACTTTTTCCTGTCATTTCGGTGACAGAAATTTCTGGAATCTGAGAGGAGCCACAAATTTCCTTCCACCCAGCGTTCCCCCAAGTCTTCTGATAAAAATTATACCTCACTTGTGTGGGTAGGCCTAGCGCCCGCGACAGGATATGCCCCAAAAACGACGTGGACACATCACATTTTCAGAAAGAAAACAGAGCTGTTTTTTACTAAGTGCCTAGCTGTGGGTTTTGGCCTCTAGCTCAGCCGGCACATGGGGAAACCTAGGAAACCTATGCATTATTTAAAAATAGACACCTAGGGGAATCCAAGATGGGGTGACTTGTGGGGCTCTGACCAGGTTCTTTTACCCAGGATCCTTTGCAAACCTCAAAATTTGGCAAAAAAAACACTTTTTCCTGTCATTTCGGTGACAGAAATTTCTGGAATCTGAGAGGAGCCACAAATTTCCTTCCACACAGCTTTCCCCCACGTCTCCCGAAGAAAATGGTACTTCACTTGTGTGGGTAGGCCTACCGTCTGCGACAGGATATGCCCCAAAACACAACGTGGACACATCACATTTTCAGAAAGAAAACAGAGCTGTTTTTTGCTAACTGCCTACCTGTGGATTTTGGCCTCTACCTCAGCCGGCACCTGGGGAAAACTTGCAAACCTGTGCATTTTTTAAAACTAGACACTTAGGGGAATCCAAGATGGTGTGACTTGTGGGGCTCTGACCAGGTTCTGTTACCCAGAATCCTTTGTAAACCTCAAAATTTGGCAAAAAAAAACACTTTTTCCTGTCATTTCGGTGACAGAAAGTTCTAGAATCTGAGAGGAGCCACAAATTTCCTTCCACCCAGCGTTCCCCCAAGTTTCCGATAAAAATGTTACCTCACTTGTGTGGGTAGGCCTAGCGCCCGCGACAGGATATGCCCCAAAACACGATATGGACACATCACATTTTCAGAAAGAAAACAGAGCTGTTTTTTGGTAACTGCCTAGCTGTGGATTTTGGCCTCTAGCTCAGCAGGCACCTGGGGAAACCTAGAAAACCTGTGCATTTTTTGAAAACTAGATACCTAGGAGAATCCAAGATGGGGTGACTTGTGGGGCTCTGACCAGGTTCTGTTACCCAAAATCCTTTGCAAACCTCAAAATTTGGCAAAAAAAACACTTTTTCCTGTCATTTCGGTGACAGAAAGTTCTGGAATTTGAGAGGAGCCACAAATTTCCTTCCACCCAGCGTTCCCCTAAGTCTTCCGATAAAAATGTTACCTCACTTGTGTGGGTAGGCCTAGCGCCCGCAACAGGATATTGTTAGGGTTTGTGCACAGCAAAGAGCATGTCCCCTCTCACTGCACTAGTGGGTTCTGTAATAGCTCCCTTTTAAACTTACTATTCAAACCCTTTCTTGTTATCTCACCTTCCCCCCCCCTTAGGCTTCTGTGTATGTTGTTTAATGTGCTGTTTTGTTTACACATTGGGCCTTGCTTTTACCAAGGCTTCTTTAAAACACTCCTCCTTAGGCCATGTGTTAATTCAACTCATTTGCATAATAACTGAAACTCTGCACACCTTTCAAGAACATGTGCAGCATGTGAGGACCACACCCAGCCCTTCAAACCACACCCAGCTCTTCGAACCACACCCAGCCCTGTCTATAAAAGGCAGCCCCCGAGCCTCACCCAGTGCTTGTGCTCGTCTACCTCCCGCTTACCTGAGAACAGATCCCTCGGCGCTGGCACTCCTGCTCTCTACAGACTTTCATTGGCTTCAATGCGCGCAGCTGCTGGCTCTTCCTTCTTCTGGTTTCCGGTTCCTCCTTGCCTCAGCCTCTCTCCTACAAACAACCTGCAAAAGAGAAAGAAGACAAGGTTAGACTGATCAGTATCTCTTGCCAGCAACAAGTAAGTGCAAAACTTTTTATTGCCTGGGGGAACTTTGACAACAATTTCTGGATTCGTGTGTGGACGGTTTGAGGCAGGGTGCCTTCCACGAACATTGTGATTCAGGCTCTTTGTTGCAGGAGTACCTTGCGGAGCTTTGTGAGACGGACGTTGTTTTTTTTTATGGAACTTTTGGGAATCGAACGGTGGAAGCCATTAACAGCAAGGCAAACAGTAAATCAAGGACTTGCACAAATTACATGCTGTATTTTGATGTAAAAGTACAGTATTTGTTTTCCAAAAGATTCTGGAGATATGGGAAAAGTGAGTCTGCTATTGGGAATTTAGGCTTTAGTTATATTAAGATGAATGTTTGATATTGGTAATTCTGATAACGGTATTTGTTTAATGTTTTAGAAGCTTTACAGTAATAGAAAGCACATCCCAGAGCAGTAACACATTCCAAACCTGGAAACTCGAGACCAGGATCCAAGAGGTACTTTTAGAAGAGAATTTCTAATAAATAAAGGGATAGTCAGGAACCCATTTAGGAATAGGTTGCACTTATCTGTTCTTTGTTTATGTTTCATTAGGCACCAGTTTCTACGGAAGTCAGAAAGGGCCGCAGATTTGTGCAGCACTTCAACAGTGGAAACGCAAGAACGGTGTTGTCTCTCTTTTTTTATTTTATCCACTTCCCCCCTACCCTTGAGCTTCTGTTCTTAGTGCACTGTGTTAAAAACTAGTGTGCTGGAACAAGCAGTTTCAGGGTGGGGTCGGATTGTCTTCAACCTCCATCAGAACTGAACAAGAACTCAGGTGAGCTGGGCTTTGACAGAAGCACAAGCCTTAAAAAAATTCAGTTCTGGTGGACGATGAATACCGGGGAAGAAATAGAGGGCATTGACGTCACGGATATGGCGCAGGCCCTAAATGAGGACTTGGCTCATAATGAATCAGTGTCTGGCATCTTACAACATATGCAAGAGGAAATAGAGAGATTAAAGATGGAGAATACCTCTTTAAAACAGGATTTAAGCAGGTATAAATTTAGGGGATCTCAGTGGAACACAGCTTTTACGCCTTTGTTTAAAACCACCTCAGAGACAGGGGCGCCATCAAAACATACAACTTTGCCTCCCCCAGTTGAGGTTACTGTTAATGTTCCTAATGCTGTGCCCTTAGCAGCACCTGAACGTTTTCATGGAGATAGTAACAAATTCCATGTTTTTATCCATCAATGTCAATTACACTTCGTTTGTAAGCCACAACAGTTCCCTACTGATGCTACGAAAGTGGCATTCGTCTTGTCTTATTTGGGTGGCACAGCAGCCAATTGGTCAATTCCTTTCGTGGATAGAGATGATCCCATCCTCCATAATTGGAATCAATTTAAACGTACCATGACCAGCCTTTTTGCAAAACACACTTTCATGCAGGCAAGTGATAATGAGCTTTTAAATCTTAAACAAGGTAACAAGGATTTATTGACCTATCTCACTAGTTTTAATCGTTTACTCACCGAGACACAGTGGCCAGAAGGAAAGCGTGTCTCCCTTTTTTATAAAGGTTTGAGAGACGAGTTAAAAGACGCGCTGGCTCATATCGTTGATTTGCCAGAAGACTATTCGGACTTTGTAGATTTAGTTGTGAAATTAGAACATAGACTAGGAGAAAGAAAGGGAGATAAATACAAACTGGAATCACGGTTAACTTTTTTTAAACACGAGAAGAAAGACACAGATAATAAACTCCCTGAACCTGAGCCTATGCAAATAGGGACACTCAGAGGTCCACTCACATCAGAGGAAAAAGAAAGAAGGAGAAAACTTCAATTATGTTTATATTGTGGCAGGGCAGGTCACTTTGCCAGAGAATGTCCAGTAAAGCCTAAAACTCCACAAAAGGGTGCTGTTTCCTCCACCTCCTCAACTGAATCGGGAAACGATTAAGCTCGACAAGGGGAGAGGTTACTTGTTCGAGAAAACATCTTAATCAAACCTCTAATGCTGCAGCCTTCATGGTACCGCACATTCCTAGACATTTCATAATTCAGGTCGTTTTAATTGTTACTACCCAAGTGAGGCATTCTCTCCCTGTCCTACTGGACTCAGGCGCGACAGGAAATTTTGTGGATAATAAGTTAGCTGAAAACTTAGGACTTCCTATGTGCCTAAAGCCTTGTCCAGAAGCAGTATGTGCAGTGGATGGGTCAGAATTGACCTCTGGATTAATCACAAAACAAACAAGTCCACTTGTTATGGTCTGTCAGAACGGGCACACAGAGGTGATTAGCTTTGATCTGATAGATACTCCTAATTTTGGTTTGATTCTCGGGGTACCCTGGTTAACAACTCATAACCCAAAAATTGACTGGGTGAATAGAACTGTTACTTTGGATTCCTCTTTCTGTAGAACCAATTGCTATCAAGAAGCAGGTACAGAACAGAGCACAGTATTACACTGTGCTAGTGTTACACAAGATGAACCAAGTCTCCCTCCTGAATATTCTGACTTTAAAGACGTCTTTGATCCAGTAAAGGCTAGTGTGCTGCCCCCACATCGGTCTTATGACTGCCGTATAGATCTTATCCCAGGGGCCCCTTTACCTAATAACAGAGTATATGCTTTGACTGACGAAGAAACCAAATACTTAAGAACCTACCTAGATGACCTACTACAGTCTGGGTTCATCCGTCATTCCACATCTCCGGTATCATCTCCACTCTTTTTTATCCCGAAGCCGGATAAATCCCTGCGCGCGTGTATCGATTATAGAGGACTAAATAAGGCTACAATAAAGAATAAATATCCTCTTCCTCTAATACCTGTGTTGTTGGATCAATTAAGACATTCTACTGTATACACTAAACTAGATCTGCGGGGAGCTTACCACCTGGTCCGAGTAAAAGAGGGGGATGAGTGGAAGACAGCTTTCAAGACAAAGTTTGGTTTATTTGAGTACACAGTAATGCCCTTTGGGTTATGTAATGCCCCTGCGGCCTTTCAGTTCTTTATAAATGAGGTCCTACACGAATTCCTGGACGTTTGTGTCATAGTATACATAGACGACATCCTCATTTACTCTAAGAACTCAGAAGAACATACCCAACATGTTCGTGCAGTATTATCAAAGTTAAAAGAAAATCATCTTTTTGCTAAGTTAGAAAAGTGTACTTTTAATGTCAGCAAGGTGGACTTTTTAGGATACTGCCTGTCACCTCAAGGAATAACTATGGATGTAAAGAAAATCAGTGCTATTGCTGATTGGCCAGAACCATCCTCTGTAAAAGATATTCAGAAATTTCTGGGTTTCGCCAATTTTTATAGGAGGTTTATTGCACATTTTGCAGACATTGCGGCCCCAATAACTACCTTGTTGCGGAAAGGGCAACGATTTCTTTGGACTGATGAGGCGGCACACGCCTTTCAACTCCTAAAACAAAAGTTCACTTCAGCCCCAATTCTGAAACATCCTGATCCTGACTTGCCCTTTTTTGTTGAAGCGGATGCTTCACAAGTAGCTTTAGGAGGAGTTCTCTCTCAACGAGATATAGTAGATGGCCAGTTACATCCTATAGCCTTCTATTCCAAAAAGTTATTACCAGCTGAACAAAATTACACTGTGGCTGAAAGGGAACTACTAGCTATCAAAGTAGCCTTTTCAGAATGGAGGCATCATTTAATGGGAGCCAAGTACCCAGTTACAATCTTTTCTGACCATAAGAACCTACAGTTTTTTGGATCACTTAAAGCACTAACACCACGTCAGATGCGCTGGTTAAATTTTTTTAGCACATTTGACTTTGTTATAACCTATAGACCAGGTGCACAACAAATTCAATCTGATGTGTTATCTAGATACGGACATACCTCAGACATGAAACAAGATAAAATAGGAGAACCCATTATTCCTCCCCAAAAGTTTTTGGCACCAATACAACAGAAGGATTTCATCACAGATCTATATAATGCACACATGCAAATAGCACCTCAGGATTGGTTAAAGGATTCCCATAACACAATACAACGAGGTTTATTGTATCACGACAACATGCTGTTAGTGCCCACCTCTGAATTACAAACACAGGTGATAATTTGGCATCACGCCTCACCATTGGCAGGTCATCCTGGTTGGGTAAAAACCCTGGAAAATGTGCAAAAACACTTTTGGTGGGACACTATAAGAAAGGACATTAAGCAATTTGTCACTACCTGTCCAATTTGTGCAAGACATAAATCTTCTCATAAGGCCCCTGACGGCTTGTTAATACCAATGCCAACACCCAAGCAACCTTGGCACACTGTGAGCGTAGACTTTATTGTAGGCTTACCACCTGTAAAATCCTTCACAACAGTGTTGGTTATAGTGGATTTTTTATCTAAAATGGCACATTTTGTACCATTACGGAAATTACCCACGGCGGCAGAATTTGCCGATATTTTTATAAGGGAAATTGTGCGTTTACATGGTTTGCCAAGCAAAGTGGTGTCAGATCGAGGGAGCCAGTTCAACTCTAGATTTTGGAAAAAATTATGTGAAAAACTGAAAATAGATGTGGCATTATCCACTGCTTTCCACCCAGAGACAGATGGACAGACTGAACGACTGAACCAAACCTTACTTCAAACGCTACGTTGTTTATTGGCTGATTATTCTAGTGAATGGTTGGAAGCTCTCCCTGTAGCGGAGTTTGTTTATAATAATACTGAGCATTCAGCTCTACTTTGCTCACCATTCTATTTCTTGCAGGGGTATCATCCAAGAGCTATACCCATTTTGTTAGAAGAGTCCCTGTTGCCTACAGTAACGGATAGACTAACGAGGTTAGGTGATATACAAGACAAAGCCAGGAAACATTTATTAAAGTACAAGGAAAGCATGAAAAGACAAGCAGACAAACACAGATCTGAGGCCCCAATGTATAAAATTGGTGACAAGGTATGGCTCTCCACAAAGAACCTAAACATAGAGGGATCCCGAAAGCTGCAACCACGTTTCATTGGACCCTTTAGTATAACTGCCATAGTAAACCCGGTAACAGTAAAATTAGATTTACCAAAAGAATATCCAGTACATACTACATTCCATGTGTCCTTGCTTAAGCCGTACAACCCAAAAACCCGACCTGAACCACCACCTCCACCCATACCAATTAAGGGAAATCTAGAATATGAAGTGAAAAGCATAAAAGACTCAAAAAGAATTAGTGGACGTCTGTTTTATTTAGTAGAATGGAAAGGATATGATGAATCTGAGAATTCATGGGAACCAGCATCATATGTACATGCCCCACAGCTGATTAGACGGTTTTATTTAAAAAACCCAGGAAAACCCCGTCCTGTAGGAGGGCCTTTGAGGGGGGCAACTGTTAGGGTTTGTGCACAGCAAAGAGCATGTCCCCTCTCACTGCACTAGTGGGTTCTGTAATAGCTCCCTTTTAAACTTACTATTCAAACCCTTTCTTGTTATCTCACCTTCCCCCCCCCTTAGGCTTCTGTGTATGTTGTTTAATGTGCTGTTTTGTTTACACATTGGGCCTTGCTTTTACCAAGGCTTCTTTAAAACACTCCTCCTTAGGCCATGTGTTAATTCAACTCATTTGCATAATAACTGAAACTCTGCACACCTTTCAAGAACATGTGCAGCATGTGAGGACCACACCCAGCCCTTCAAACCACACCCAGCTCTTCGAACCACACCCAGCCCTGTCTATAAAAGGCAGCCCCCGAGCCTCACCCAGTGCTTGTGCTCGTCTACCTCCCGCTTACCTGAGAACAGATCCCTCGGCGCTGGCACTCCTGCTCTCTACAGACTTTCATTGGCTTCAATGCGCGCAGCTGCTGGCTCTTCCTTCTTCTGGTTTCCGGTTCCTCCTTGCCTCAGCCTCTCTCCTACAAACAACCTGCAAAAGAGAAAGAAGACAAGGTTAGACTGATCAGTATCTCTTGCCAGCAACAAGTAAGTGCAAAACTTTTTATTGCCTGGGGGAACTTTGACAACAATTTCTGGATTCGTGTGTGGACGGTTTGAGGCAGGGTGCCTTCCACGAACATTGTGATTCAGGCTCTTTGTTGCAGGAGTACCTTGCGGAGCTTTGTGAGACGGACGTTGTTTTTTTTTATGGAACTTTTGGGAATCGAACGGTGGAAGCCATTAACAGCAAGGCAAACAGTAAATCAAGGACTTGCACAAATTACATGCTGTATTTTGATGTAAAAGTACAGTATTTGTTTTCCAAAAGATTCTGGAGATATGGGAAAAGTGAGTCTGCTATTGGGAATTTAGGCTTTAGTTATATTAAGATGAATGTTTGATATTGGTAATTCTGATAACGGTATTTGTTTAATGTTTTAGAAGCTTTACAGTAATAGAAAGCACATCCCAGAGCAGTAACACATTCCAAACCTGGAAACTCGAGACCAGGATCCAAGAGGTACTTTTAGAAGAGAATTTCTAATAAATAAAGGGATAGTCAGGAACCCATTTAGGAATAGGTTGCACTTATCTGTTCTTTGTTTATGTTTCATTAGGCACCAGTTTCTACGGAAGTCAGAAAGGGCCGCAGATTTGTGCAGCACTTCAACAGTGGAAACGCAAGAACGGTGTTGTCTCTCTTTTTTTATTTTATCCACTTCCCCCCTACCCTTGAGCTTCTGTTCTTAGTGCACTGTGTTAAAAACTAGTGTGCTGGAACAAGCAGTTTCAGGGTGGGGTCGGATTGTCTTCAACCTCCATCAGAACTGAACAAGAACTCAGGTGAGCTGGGCTTTGACAGATATGCCCCAAAACACGACGTGGACACATCACATTTTCAGAAAGAAAACAGAGCTGTTTTTTGCTAAGTGCCTAGCTGTGGATTTTGGCCTCTAGCTCAGCCGGCACCTGGGGAAACCTAGGAAACATGCGCATTTTTTAGAACTAGACACCTCGGGGAATCCAAGATGGGGTGACTTGTGGGGCTCTGACCAGGTTCTATTACCCAGAATCCTTTGCAATCCTCAAAATGTGGCCAAAAAAAACTTTTTCCTGTCATTTCGGTGACAGAAATTTCTGAAATCTGAGAGGAGCCACAAATTTCCTTCCACCCAGCGTTCCCCCAAGTCTTCTGATAAAAATGATACCTCACTTGTGTGGGTAGGCCTAGCGCCCGCGACAGGATATGCCCCAAAAACGACGTGGACACATCACATTTTCAGAAAGAAAACAGAGCTGTTTTTTGCTTACTGCCTAGCTGTGGATTTTGGCCTCTAGCTCAGCCGGCACATGGGGAAACCTAGAAAACCTGTGCATTTTTGAAAACTAGACACCTAGGGGAATCCAAGATGGGGTGACTTGTCGGGCTCTGACCAGGTTCTGTTACCCAAAATCCTTTGCAAACCTCAAAATGTGGCAAAAAAAACACTTTTTCCTGTCATTTCGGTGACAGAAAGTTCTGGAATCTGAGAGGAGCCACAAATTTCCTTCCAACCAGCGTTCCCCTAAGTCTTCCGATAAAAATGTTACCTCACTTGTGTGGGTAGGCCTAGAGCCCGCGACAGGATATGCCCCAAAACACGACAAGGACACATCACATTTTCAGAAAGAAAACAGAGCTGTTTTTTGCTAAGTGCCTAGCTGTGGATGTTGGCCTCTAGCTCAGCCGGCACCTGGGGAAACCTAGCAAACCTGTGCATTTTTTAAAACTAGACAACAAGGGGAATCTAAGATGGGGTGACTTGTGGGGCTCTGACCAGGTTCTGTTACCCAGAATCCTTTGCAAACCTCAAAATTTGGCAAAAAAGCACTTTTTCCTCTCATTTCAGTGAAAGAAAGTTCTGGAATCTGAGAGGAGCCACACATTTCCTTCCACCCAGCGTTCCCCCAAGTCTCCCGATAAAAATGGTACCTCACTTGTGTGGGTAGGTCTAGCGCCCGCGAAAGGATATGCCCCAAAACACGATGTGGACACATCACATTTTCAGAAAGAAAGCAGAGCTGTTTTTTGCTAACTGCCTAGCTGTGGATTTTGGCCTCTAGCTCAGCCGGCACCTGGGGAAACCTAGAAAACCTGTGCATTTTTTGAAAACTAGATACCTAGGAGAATCCAAGATGGGGTGACTTGTGGGGCTCTGACCAGGTTCTGTTACCCCAAATCCTTTGCAAACCTCAAAATTTGGCAAAAAAAACACTTTTTCCTGTCATTTCGGTGACAGAAAGTTCTGGAATTTGAGAGGAGCCACAAATTTCCTTCCACCCAGCGTTCCCCTAAGTCTTCCGATAAAAATGTTACCTCACTTGTGTGGTAGGCCTAGCGCCCGCAACAGGATATGCCCCAAAACACGACGTGGACACATCACATTTTCAGAAAGAAAACAGAGCTGTTTTTTGCTAAGTGCCTAGCTGTGGATTTTGGCCTCTAGCTCAGCCGGCACCTGGGGAAACCTAGGAAACATGCGCATTTTTTAGAACTAGACACCTCGGGGAATCCAAGATGGGGTGACTTGTGGGGCTCTGACCAGGTTCTATTACCCAGAATCCTTTGCAA
This sequence comes from Pleurodeles waltl, assembly GCF_031143425.1. Taxonomy (NCBI): domain Eukaryota; kingdom Metazoa; phylum Chordata; class Amphibia; order Caudata; family Salamandridae; genus Pleurodeles; species Pleurodeles waltl. Next base: position 306,298,754 of record NC_090444.1, read on the forward strand.
TCCTCAAAATGTGGCCAAAAAAAACTTTTTCCTGTCATTTCGGTGACAGAAATTTCTGAAATCTGAGAGGAGCCACAAATTTCCTTCCACCCAGCGTTCCCCCAAGTCTTCTGATGAAAATGATACCTCACTTGTGTGGGTAGGCCTAGCGCCCGCGACAGGATATGCCCCAAAAACGACGTGGACACATCACATTTTCAGAAAGAAAACAGAGCTGTTTTTTACTAAGTGCCTAGCTGTGGGTTTTGGCCTCTAGCTCAGCCGGCACATGGGGAAACCTAGGAAACCTATGCATTATTTAAAAATAGACACCTAGGGGAATCCAAGATGGGGTGACTTGTGGGGCTCTGACCAGGTTCTTTTACCCAGGATCCTTTTCAAACCTCAAAATTTGGCAAAAAAAACACTTTTTCCTGTCATTTCGGTGACAGAAATTTCTGGAATCTAAGAGGAGCCACAAATTTCCTTCCACACAGCTTTCCCCCACGTCTCCCGAAGAAAATGGTACTTCACTTGTGTGGGTAGGCCTACCGTCTGCGACAGGATATGCCCCAAAACACAACGTGGACACATCACATTTTCAGAAAGAAAACAGAGCTGTTTTTTGCTAACTGCCTACCTGTGGATTTTGGCCTCTACCTCAGCCGGCACCTGGGGAAAACTTGCAAACCTGTGCATTTTTTAAAACTAGACACTTAGGGGAATCCAAGATGGTGTGACTTGTGGGGCTCTGACCAGGTTCTGTTACCCAGAATCCTTTGTAAACCTCAAAATTTGGCAAAAAAAAACACTTTTTCCTGTCATTTCGGTGACAGAAAGTTCTAGAATCTGAGAGGAGCCACAAATTTCCTTCCACCCAGCGTTCCCCCAAGTTTCCGATAAAAATGTTACCTCACTTGTGTGGGTAGGCCTAGCGCCCGCGACAGGATATGCCCCAAAACACGATATGGACACATCACATTTTCAGAAAGAAAACAGAGCTGTTTTTTGGTAACTGCCTAGCTGTGGATTTTGGCCTCTAGCTCAGCAGGCACCTGGGGAAACCTAGAAAACCTGTGCATTTTTTGAAAACTAGATACCTAGGAGAATCCAAGATGGGGTGACTTGTGGGGCTCTGACCAGGTTCTGTTACCCAAAATCCTTTGCAAACCTCAAAATCTGGCAAAAAAAAACACTTTTTCCTGTCATTTCGGTGACAGAAAGTTCTGGAATTTGAGAGGAGCCACAAATTTCCTTCCACCCAGCGTTCCCCTAAGTCTTCCGATAAAAATGTTACCTCACTTGTGTGGGTAGGCCTAGCGCCCGCAACAGGATATGCCCCAAAACACGACGTGGACACATCACATTTTCAGAAAGAAAACAGAGCTGTTTTTTGCTAAGTGCCTAGCTGTGGATTTTGGCCTCTAGCTCAGCCGGCACCTGGGGAACCTAGGAAACATGCGCATTTTTTAGAACTAGACACCTCGGGGAATCCAAGATGGGGTGACTTGTGGGGCTCTGACCAGGTTCTATTACCCAGAATCCTTTGCAATCCTCAAAATGTGGCCAAAAATAACTTTTTCCTGTCATTTCGGTGACAGAAATTTCTGAAATCTGAGAGGAGCCACAAATTTCCTTCCACCCAGCGTTCCCCCAAGTCTTCTGATAAAAATGATACCTCACTTGTGTGGGTAGGCCTAGCGCCCGCGACAGGATATGCCCCAAAAACGACGTGGACACATCACATTTTCAGAAAGAAAACAGAGCTGTTTTTTGCTTACTGTCTAGCTGTGGATTTTGGCCTCTAGCTCAGCCGGCACATGGGGAAACCTAGAAAACCTGTGCATTTTTGAAAACTAGACACCTAGAGGAATCCAAGATGGGGTGACTTGTGGGGCTCTGATCAGGTTCTGTTACCCAAAATCCTTTGCAAACCTCAAAATGTGGCAAAAAAAAACACTTTTTCCTGTCATTTCGGTGACAGAAAGTTCTGGAATTTGAGAGGAGCCACAAATTTCCTTCCACCCAGCGTTCCCCTAAGTCTTCCGATAAAAATGTTACCTCACTTGTGTGGGTAGGCCTAGCGCCCGCAACAGGATATGCCCCAAAACACGACGTGGACACATCACATTTTCAGAAAGAAAACAGAGCTGTTTTTTGCTAAGTGCCTAGCTGTGGATTTTGGCCTCTAGCTCAGCCGGCACCTGGGGAAACCTAGGAAACATGCGCATTTTTTAGAACTAGACACCTCGGGGAATCCAAGATGGGGTGACTTGTGGGGCTCTGACCAGGTTCTATTACCCAGAATCCTTTGCAATCCTCAAAATGTGGCCAAAAAAAACTTTTTCCTGTCATTTCGGTGACAGAAATTTCTGAAATCTGAGAGGAGCCACAAATTTCCTTCCACCCAGCGTTCCCCCAAGTCTTCTGATAAAAATGATACCTCACTTGTGTGGGTAGGCCTAGCGCCCGCGACAGGATATGCCCCAAAAACGACGTGGACACATCACATTTTCAGAAAGAAAACAGAGCTGTTTTTTACTAAGTGCCTAGCTGTGGGTTTTGGCCTCTAGCTCAGCCGGCACATGGGGAAACCTAGGAAACCTATGCATTATTTAAAAATAGACACCTAGGGGAATCCAAGATGGGGTGACTTGTGGGGCTCTGACCAGGTTCTTTTACCCAGGATCCTTTGCAAACCTCAAAATTTGGCAAAAAAAACACTTTTTCCTGTCATTTCGGTGACAGAAATTTCTGGAATCTGAGAGGAGCCACAAATTTCCTTCCACACAGCTTTCCCCCACGTCTCCCGAAGAAAATGGTACTTCACTTGTGTGGGTAGGCCTACCGTCTGCGACAGGATATGCCCCAAAACACAACGTGGACACATCACATTTTCAGAAAGAAAACAGAGCTGTTTTTTGCTAACTGCCTACCTGTGGATTTTGGCCTCTACCTCAGCCGGCACCTGGGGAAAACTTGCAAACCTGTGCATTTTTTAAAACTAGACACTTAGGGGAATCCAAGATGGTGTGACTTGTGGGGCTCTGACCAGGTTCTGTTACCCAGAATCCTTTGTAAACCTCAAAATTTGGCAAAAAAAAACACTTTTTCCTGTCATTTCGGTGACAGAAAGTTCTAGAATCTGAGAGGAGCCACAAATTTCCTTCCACCCAGCGTTCCCCCAAGTTTCCGATAAAAATGTTACCTCACTTGTGTGGGTAGGCCTAGCGCCCGCGACAGGATATGCCCCAAAACACGATATGGACACATCACATTTTCAGAAAGAAAACAGAGCTGTTTTTTGGTAACTGCCTAGCTGTGGATTTTGGCCTCTAGCTCAGCAGGCACCTGGGGAAACCTAGAAAACCTGTGCATTTTTTGAAAACTAGATACCTAGGAGAATCCAAGATGGGGTGACTTGTGGGGCTCTGACCAGGTTCTGTTACCCAAAATCCTTTGCAAACCTCAAAATTTGGCAAAAAAAACACTTTTTCCTGTCATTTCGGTGACAGAAAGTTCTGGAATTTGAGAGGAGCCACAAATTTCCTTCCACCCAGCGTTCCCCTAAGTCTTCCGATAAAAATGTTACCTCACTTGTGTGGGTAGGCCTAGCGCCCGCAACAGGATATGCCCCAAAACACGACGTGGACACATCACATTTTCAGAAAGAAAACAGAGCTGTTTTTTGCTAAGTGCCTAGCTGTGGATTTTGGCCTCTAGCTCAGCCGGCACCTGGGGAACCTAGGAAACATGCGCATTTTTTAGAACTAGACACCTCGGGGAATCCAAGATGGGGTGACTTGTGGGGCTCTGACCAGGTTCTATTACCCAGAATCCTTTGCAATCCTCAAAATGTGGCCAAAAAAAACTTTTTCCTGTCATTTCGGTGACAGAAATTTCTGAAATCTGAGAGGAGCCAGAAATTTCCTTCTACCCAGCGTTCCCCCAAGTCTTCTGATAAAAATGATACCTCACTTGTGTGGGTAGGCCTAGCGCCCGCGACAGGATATGCCCCAAAAACGACGTGGACACATCACATTTTCAGAAAGAAAACAGAGCTGTTTTTTGCTTACTGTCTAGCTGTGGATTTTGGCCTCTAGCTCAGCCGACACATGGGGAAACCTAGAAAACCTGTGCATTTTTGAAAACTAGACACCTAGGGGAATCCAAGATGGGGTGACTTGTGGGGCTCTGACCAGGTTCTGTTACCCAAAATCCTTTGCAAACCTCAAAATGTGGCAAAAAAAACACTTTTTCCTGTCATTTCGGTGACAGAAAGTTCTGGAATCTGAGAGGAGCCACAAATTTCCTTCCAACCAGCGTTCCCCTAAGTCTTCCGATAAAAATGTTACCTCACTTGTGTGGGTAGGCCTAGAGCCCGCGACAGGATATGCCCCAAAACACGACATGGACACATCACATTTTCAGAAAGAAAACAGAGCTGTTTTTTGCTAAGTGCCTAGCTGTGGATGTTGGCCTCTAGCTCAGCCGGCACCTGGGGAAACCTAGCAAACCTGTGCATTTTTTAAAACTAGACACCTAGGGGAATCCAAGATGGGGTGACTTGTGGGGCTCTGACCAGGTTCTGTTACCCAGAATCCTTTGCAAACCTCAAAATTTGGCAAAAAATCACTTTTTCCTCTCATTTCAGTGAAAGAAAGTTCTGGAATCTGAGAGGAGCCACACATTTCCTTCCACCCAGCGTTCCCCCAAGTCTCCCGATAAAAATGGTACCTCACTTGTGTGGGTAGGTCTAGCGCCCGCGAAAGGATATGCCCCAAAACACGATGTGGACACATCACATTTTCAGAAAGAAAGCAGAGCTGTTTTTTGCTAACTGCCTAGCTGTGGATTTTGGCCTCTAGCTCAGCCGGCACCTGGGGAAACCTAGAAAACCTGTGCATTTTTTGAAAACTAGATACCTAGGAGAATCCAAGATGGGGTGACTTGTGGGGCTCTGACCAGGTTCTGTTACCCCAAATCCTTTGCAAACCTCAAAATCTGGCAAAAAAAACACTTTTTCCTGTCATTTCGGTGACAGAAAGTTCTGGAATTTGAGAGGAGCCACAAATTTCCTTCCACCCAGCGTTCCCCTAAGTCTTCCGATAAAAATGTTACCTCACTTGTGTGGGTAGGCCTAGCGCCCGCAACAGGATATGCCCCAAAACACGACGTGGACACATCACATTTTCAGAAAGAAAACAGAGCTGTTTTTTGCTAAGTGCCTAGCTGTGGATTTTGGCCTCTAGCTCAGCCGGCACCTGGGGAAACCGAGGAAACATGCGCATTTTTTAGAACTAGACACCTCGGGGAATCCAAGATGGGGTGACTTGTGGGGCTCTGACCAGGTTCCATTACCCAGAATCCTTTGCAATCCTCAAAATGTGGCCAAAAAAAACTTTTTCCTGTCATTTCGGTGACAGAAATTTCTGAAATCTGAGAGGAGCCACAAATTTCCTTCCACCCAGCGTTCCCCCAAGTCTTCTGATAAAAATGATACCTCACTTGTGTGGGTAGGCCTAGCGCCCGCGACAGGATATGCCCCAAAAACGACGTGGACACATCACATTTTCAGAAAGAAAACAGAGCTGTTTTTTGCTTACTGCCTAGCTGTGGATTTTGGCCTCTAGCTCAGCCGGCACATGGGGAAACCTAGAAAACCTGTGCATTTTTGAAAACTAGACACCTAGGGGAATCCAAGATGGGGTGACTTGTGGGGCTCTGACCAGGTTCTGTTACCCAAAATCCTTTGCAAACCTCAAAATGTGGCAAAAAAAATACTTTTTCCTGTCATTTCGGTGACAGAAAGTTCTGGAATCTGAGAGGAGCCACAAATTTCCTTCCAACCAGCGTTCCCCTAAGTCTTCCGATAAAAATGTTACCTCACTTGTGTGGGTAGGCCTAGAGCCCGCGACAGGATATGCCCCAAAACACGACATGGACACATCACATTTTCAGAAAGAAAACAGAGCTGTTTTTTGCTAAGTGCCTAGCTGTGGATGTTGGCCTCTAGCTCAGCCGGCACCTGGGGAAACCTAGCAAACCCGTGCATTTTTTAAAACTAGACACCTAGGGGAATCCAAGATGGGGTGACTTGTGGGGCTCTGACCAGGTTCTGTTACCCAGAATCCTTTGCAAACCTCAAAATTTGGCAAAAAAGCACTTTTTCCTCTCATTTCAGTGAAAGAAAGTTCTGGAATCTGAGAGGAGCCACACATTTCCTTCCACCCAGCGTTCCCCCAAGTCTCCCGATAAAAATGGTACCTCACTTGTGTGGGTAGGTCTAGCGCCCGCGACAGGATATGCCCCAAAACACGATGTGGACACATCACATTTTCAGAAAGAAAGCAGAGCTGTTTTTTGCTAACTGCCTAGCTGTGGATTTTGGCCTCTAGCTCAGCCGGCACCTGGGGAAACCTAGAAAACCTGTTCATTTTTTAAAACTAGACACCTAGGGGAATCCAAGATGGGGTGACTTGTGGGGCTCTGACCAGGTTCTGTTACCCAAAATCCTTTGCAAACCTCAAAATTTGGCTAAAAAAACACACTTTTTCCTGTCATTTCGGTGACAGAAAGTTCTGGAATCTGAGAGGAGCCACAAATTTCCTTCCACCCAGCGTTCCCCCAAGTCTTCTGATAAAAATGATACCTCACTCATGTGGGTAGGTCTAGCGCCTGCAACAGGATATGCCCCAAAAACGACGTGGACACATCACATTTTCAGAAAGAAAACAGAGCTGTTTTTTACTAAGTGCCTAGCTGTGGATTTTGGCCTCTAGCTCAGCCGGCACCTGGGGAAACCTAGGAAACCTGCGCATTTTTTAGAACTAGACACCTCGGGCAAGCCAAGATGGGGTGACTTGTGGGGCTCTGACCAGGTTCTGTTACCCAGAATCCTTTGCAAACCTCAAAATTTGGCAAAAAAACTTTTTCCTGTCATTTCAGTGACAGAAAGTTCTGGAATCTGAGAGGAGCCACACATTTCCTTCCACCCAGCGTTCCCCCAAGTCTCCCGATAAAAATGGTACCTCACTTGTGTGGATAGGTCTAGCGCCCGCGACAGGATATGCCCCAAAACACGATGTGGACACATCACATTTTCAGAAAGAAAACAGAGCTGTTTTTTGCTAACTGCCTAGCTGTGGATTTTGGCCTCTAGCTCAGCCAGCACATGGGGAAACCTAGAAAACCTGTGCAGTTTTTGAAAACTAGACACCTAGGGGAATCCAAGATGGGGTGACTTGTGGGGCTCTGACCAGGTTCTGTTACCCAAAATCCTTTGCAAACCTCAAAATTTGGCAAATAAAACACACTTTTTCCTGTCATTTCGGTGACAGAAAGTTCTGGAATCTGAGAGGAGCCACAAATTTCCTTCCACCCAGCGTTCCCCCAAGTCTTCTGATAAAAATGATACCTCACTTATGTGGGTAGGCCTAGCGCCCGCAACAGGATATGCCCCAAAAACGACGTGGACACATCACATATTCAGAAAGAAAACAGAGCTGTTTTTTACTAAGTGCCTAGCTGTGGATTTTGGCCTCTAGCTCAGCCGGCACCTGGGGAAACCTAGGAAACCTGCGCCTTTTTTAGAACTGAACACCTCGGGGAATCCAAGATAGGGTGACTTGTGGGGATCTGAGCAGGTTCTGTTACCCAGAATCCTTTGCAAACCTCAAAATTTGGCAAAAAAACATTTTTTCCTGTCATTTCGGTGACAGAAATTACTGGAATCTGAGAGGAGCCACAAATTTCCTTCCACCCAGCGTTCCCCCAAGTCTTTTGATAAACATGATACCTCACTTGTGTGGGTAGGCCTAGCGCCCGTGACAGGATATGCCCCAAAAACAACGTGGACACATCACATTTTCAGAAAGAAAACAGAGCTGTTTTTTGCTAAGTGCCTAGCTGTGGATTTTGGCCTCTAGCTCAGCCGGCACCTGGGGAAACCTAGCAAACCCGTGCATTTTTTTAAACTAGACACCTAGGTGAATCCAAGATGAGGTGACTTGTGGGGCTCTGACAAGGTTCTGTTACCCAGAATCCTTTGCAAACCTCAAAACTTGGCAAAAAAACACTTTTTCCTGTCATTTCAGAGACAGAAAGTTCTGGAATCTGAGAGGAGCCACACATTTCCTTCCACCCAGCGTTCCCCCAAGTCTCCCGATAAAAATGGTACCTCACTTGTGTGGGTAGGTCTAGCGCCCGCGACAGGATATGCCCCAAAACACGATGTTCACACATCACATTTTCAGAAAGAAAGCAGAGCTGTTTTTTGCTAACTGCCTAGCTGTGGATTTTGGCCTCTAGCTCAGCCGGCACCTGGGGAAACCTAGAAAACCTGTTCATTTTTTAAAACTAGACACCTAGGGGAATCCAAGATGGGGTGACTTGTGGGGCTCTGACCAGGTTCTGTTACCCAAAATCCTTTGCAAACCTCAAAATTTGGCAAAAAAAACACACTTTTTCCTGTCATTTCGGTGACAGAAAGTTCTGGAATCTGAGAGGAGCCACAAATTTCCTTCCACCCAGCGTTCCCCCAAGTCTCCCGATAAAAATGGTACCTCACTTGTGTGGATAGGTCTAGCGCCCGCGACAGGATATGCCCCAAAACACGATGTGGACACATCACATTTTCAGAAAGAAAACAGAGCTGTTTTTTGCTAACTGCCTAGCTGTGGATTTTGGCCTCTAGCTCAGCCAGCACATGGGGAAACCTAGAAAACCTGTGCATTTTTGAAAACTAGACACCTAGGCGAATCCAAGATGGGGTGACTTGTGGGGCTCTGACCAGGTTCTGTTACCCAAAATCCTTTGCAAACCTCAAAATTTGGCAAATAAAACACACTTTTTCCTGTAATTTCGGTTACAGAAAGTTCTGGAATCTGAGAGGAGCCACAAATTTCCTTCCACCCAGCGTTCCCCCAAGTCTTCTGATAAAAATGATACCTCACTTATGTGGGTAGGCCTAGCGCCCGCAACAGGATATGCCCCAAAAACGACGTGGACACATCACATTTTCAGAAAGAAAACAGAGCTGTTTTTTGCTAAGTGCCTAGCTGTGGATTTTGGCCTCTAGCTCAGCCGGCACCTGGGGAAACCTAGCAAACCCGTGCATTTTTTTAAACTAGACACCTAGGTGAATCCAAGATGAGGTGACTTGTGGGGCTCTGACCAGGTTCTGTTACCCAGAATCCTTTGCAAACCTCAAAATTTGGCAAAAAAACACTTTTTCCTGTCATTTCAGAGACAGAAAGTTCTGGAATCTGAGAGGAGCCACACATTTCCTTCCACCCAGCGTTCCCCCAAGTCTCCCGATAAAAATGGTACCTCACTTGTGTGGGTAGGTCTAGCGCCCGCGACAGGATATGCCCCAAAACACGATGTGGACACATCACATTTTCAGAAAGAAAGCAGAGCTGTTTTTTGCTAACTGCCTAGCTGTGGATGTTGGCCTCTAGCTCAGCCGGCACCTGGGGAAACCTAGCAAACCTGTGCATTTTTTAAAACTAGACACCTAGGGGAATCCAAGATGGGGTGACTTGTGGGGCTCTGACCAGGTTCTGTTACCCAGAATCCTTTGCAAACCTCAAAATTTGGCAAAAAAGCACTTTTTCCTCTCATTTCAGTGAAAGAAAGTTCTGGAATCTGAGAGGAGCCACACATTTCCTTCCACCCAGCGTTCCCCCAAGTCTCCCGATAAAAATGGTACCTCACTTGTGTGGGTAGGTCTAGCGCCCGCGAAAGGATATGCCCCAAAACACGATGTGGACACATCACATTTTCAGAAAGAAAGCAGAGAAGTTTTTTGCTAACTGCCTAGCTGTGGATTTTGGCCTCTAGCTCAGCCGGCACCTGGGGAAACCTAGAAAACCTGTGCATTTTTTGAAAACTAGATACCTAGGAGAATCCAAGATGGGGTGACTTGTGGGGCTCTGACCAGGTTCTGTTACCCCAAATCCTTTGCAAACCTCAAAATCTGGCAAAAAAAACACTTTTTCCTGTCATTTCGGTGACAGAAAGTTCTGGAATTTGAGAGGAGCCACAAATTTCCTTCCACCCAGCGTTCCCCTAAGTCTTCCGATAAAAATGTTACCTCACTTGTGTGGGTAGGCCTAGCGCCCGCAACAGGATATGCCCCAAAACACGACGTGGACACATCACATTTTCAGAAAGAAAACAGAGCTGTTTTTTGCTAAGTGCCTAGCTGTGGATTTTGGCCTCTAGCTCAGCCGGCACCTGGGGAAACCGAGGAAACATGCGCATTTTTTAGAACTAGACACCTCGGGGAATCCAAGATGGGGTGACTTGTGGGGCTCTGACCAGGTTCTATTACCCAGAATCCTTTGCAATCCTCAAAATGTGGCCAAAAAAAACTTTTTCCTGTCATTTCGGTGACAGAAATTTCTGAAATCTGAGAGGAGCCACAAATTTCCTTCCACCCAGCGTTCCCCCAAGTCTTCTGATAAAAATGATACCTCACTTGTGTGGGTAGGCCTAGCGCCCGCGACAGGATATGCCCCAAAAACGACGTGGACACATCACATTTTCAGAAAGAAAACAGAGCTGTTTTTTGCTTACTGCCTAGCTGTGGATTTTGGCCTCTAGCTCAGCCGGCACATGGGGAAACCTAGAAAACCTGTGCATTTTTGAAAACTAGACACCTAGGGGAATCCAAGATGGGGTGACTTGTGGGGCTCTGACCAGGTTCTGTTACCCAAAATCCTTTGCAAACCTCAAAATGTGGCAAAAAAAACACTTTTTCCTGTCATTTCGGTGACAGAAAGTTCTGGAATCTGAGAGGAGCCACAAATTTCCTTCCAACCAGCGTTCCCCTAAGTCTTCCGATAAAAATGTTACCTCACTTGTGTGGGTAGGCCTAGAGCCCGCGACAGGATATGCCCCAAAACACGACATGGACACATCACATTTTCAGAAAGAAAACAGAGCTGTTTTTTGCTAAGTGCCTAGCTGTGGATGTTGGCCTCTAGCTCAGCCGGCACCTGGGGAAACCTAGCAAACCCGTGCATTTTTTAAAACTAGACACCTAGGGGAATCCAAGATGGGGTGACTTGTGGGGCTCTGACCAGGTTCTGTTACCCAGAATCCTTTGCAAACCTCAAAATTTGGCAAAAAAGCACTTTTTCCTCTCATTTCAGTGAAAGAAAGTTCTGGAATCTGAGAGGAGCCACACATTTCCTTCCACCCAGCGTTCCCCCAAGTCTCCCGATAAAAATGGTACCTCACTTGTGTGGGTAGGTCTAGCGCCCGCGACAGGATATGCCCCAAAACACGATGTGGACACATCACATTTTCAGAAAGAAAGCAGAGCTGTTTTTTGCTAACTGCCTAGCTGTGGATTTTGGCCTCTAGCTCAGCCGGCACCTGGGGAAACCTAGAAAACCTGTTCATTTTTTAAAACTAGACACCTAGGGGAATCCAAGATGGGGTGACTTGTGGGGCTCTGACCAGGTTCTGTTACCCAAAATCCTTTGCAAACCTCAAAATTTGGCTAAAAAAACACACTTTTTCCTGTCATTTCGGTGACAGAAAGTTCTGGAATCTGAGAGGAGCCACAAATTTCCTTCCACCCAGCGTTCCCCCAAGTCTTCTGATAAAAATGATACCTCACTCATGTGGGTAGGTCTAGCGCCTGCAACAGGATATGCCCCAAAAACGACGTGGACACATCACATTTTCAGAAAGAAAACAGAGCTGTTTTTTACTAAGTGCCTAGCTGTGGATTTTGGCCTCTAGCTCAGCCGGCACCTGGGGAAACCTAGGAAACCTGCGCATTTTTTAGAACTAGACACCTCGGGCAAGCCAAGATGGGGTGACTTTTCGGGGCTCTGACCAGGTTCTGTTACCCAGAATCCTTTGCAAACCTCAAAATTTGGCAAAAAAACTTTTTCCTGTCATTTCAGTGACAGAAAGTTCTGGAATCTGAGAGGAGCCACACATTTCCTTCCACCCAGCGTTCCCCCAAGTCTCCCGATAAAAATGGTACCTCACTTGTGTGGATAGGTCTAGCGCCCGCGACAGGATATGCCCCAAAACACGATGTGGACACATCACATTTTCAGAAAGAAAACAGAGCTGTTTTTTGCTAACTGCCTAGCTGTGGATTTTGGCCTCTAGCTCAGCCAGCACATGGGGAAACCTAGAAAACCTGTGCAGTTTTTGAAAACTAGACACCTAGGGGAATCCAAGATGGGGTGACTTGTGGGGCTCTGACCAGGTTCTGTTACCCAAAATCCTTTGCAAACCTCAAAATTTGGCAAATAAAACACACTTTTTCCTGTCATTTCGGTGACAGAAAGTTCTGGAATCTGAGAGGAGCCACAAATTTCCTTCCACCCAGCGTTCACCAAAGTCTTCTGATAAAAATGATACCTCACTTATGTGGGTAGGCCTAGCGCCCGCAACAGGATGTGCCCCAAAAACGACGTGGACACATCACATATTCAGAAAGAAAACAGAGCTGTTTTTTACTAAGTGCCTAGCTGTGGATTTTGGCCTCTAGCTCAGCCGGCACCTGGGGAAACCTAGGAAACCTGCGCCTTTTTTAGAACTGGACACCTCGGGGAATCCAAGATAGGGTGACTTGTGGGGATCTGAGCAGGTTCTGTTACCCAGAATCCTTTGCAAACCTCAAAATTTGGCAAAAAAACATTTTTTCCTGTCATTTCGGTGACAGAAATTACTGGAATCTGAGAGGAGCCACAAATTTCCTTCCACCCAGCGTTCCCCCAAGTCTTTTGATAAACATGATACCTCACTTGTGTGGGTAGGCCTAGCGCCCGTGACAGGATATGCCCCAAAAACAACGTGGACACATCACATTTTCAGAAAGAAAACAGAGCTGTTTTTTGCTAAGTGCCTAGCTGTGGATTTTGGCCTCTAGCTCAGCCGGCACCTGGGGAAACCTAGCAAACCCGTGCATTTTTTTAAACTAGACACCTAGGTGAATCCAAGATGAGGTGACTTGTGGGGCTCTGACAAGGTTCTGTTACCCAGAATCCTTTGCAAACCTCAAAACTTGGCAAAAAAACACTTTTTCCTGTCATTTCAGAGACAGAAAGTTCTGGAATCTGAGAGGAGCCACACATTTCCTTCCACCCAGCGTTCCCCCAAGTCTCCCGATAAAAATGGTACCTCACTTGTGTGGGTAGGTCTAGCGCCCGCGACAGGATATGCCCCAAAACACGATGTTCACACATCACATTTTCAGAAAGAAAGCAGAGCTGTTTTTTGCTAACTGCCTAGCTGTGGATTTTGGCCTCTAGCTCAGCCGGCACCTGGGGAAACCTAGAAAACCTGTGCATTTTTGAAAACTAGACACCTAGGGGAATCCAAGATGGGGTGACTTGTGGGGCTCTGACCAGGTTCTGTTACCCAAAATCCTTTGCAAACCTCAAAATTTGGCAAATAAAACACACTTTTTCCTGTCATTTCGGTGACAGAAAGTTCTGGAATCTGAGAGGAGCCACAAATTTCCTTCCACCCAGCGTTCCCCCAAGTCTTCTGATAAAAATGATACCTCACTTATGTGGGTAGGCCTAGCGCCCGCAACAGGATATGCCCCAAAAACGACGTGGACACATCACATTTTCAGAAAGAAAACAGAGCTGTTTTTTGCTAAGTGCCTAGCTGTGGATTTTGGCCTCTAGCTCAGCCGGCACCTGGGGAAACCTAGCAAACCCGTGCATTTTTTTAAACTAGACACCTAGGTGAATCCAAGATGAGGTGACTTGTGGGGCTCTGACCAGGTTCTGTTACCCAGAATCCTTTGCAAACCTCAAAATTTGGCAAAAAAACACTTTTTCCTGTCATTTCAGAGACAGAAAGTTCTGGAATCTGAGAGGAGCCACACATTTCCTTCCACCCAGCGTTCCCCCAAGTCTCCCGATAAAAATGGTACCTCACTTGTGTGGGTAGGTCTAGCGCCCGCGACAGGATATGCCCCAAAACACGATGTGGACACATCACATTTTCAGAAAGAAAGCAGAGCTGTTTTTTGCTAACTGCCTAGCTGTGGATTTTGGCCTCTAGCTCAGCCGGCACCTGGGGAAACCTAGAAAACCTGTTCATTTTTTAAAACTAGACACCTAGGGGAATCCAAGATGGGGTGACTTGTGGGGCTCTGACCAGGTTCTGTTACCCAGAATCCTTTGCAATCCTCAAAATGTGGCCAAAAAAAACGTTTTCCTGTCATTTCGGTGACAGAAATTTCTGAAATCTGAGAGGAGCCACAAATTTCCTTCCACCCAGCGTTCCCCCAAGTCTTCTGATAAAAATGATACCTCACTTGTGTGGGTAGGCCTAGCGCCCGCAACAGGATATGCCCCAAAAACGACGTGGACACATCACATTTTCAGAAAGAAAACAGAGCTGTTTTTTACTAAATGCCTAGCTGTGGGTTTTGGCCTCTAGCTCAGCCGGCACATGGGGAAACCTAGGAAACCTATGCATTATTTAAAAATAGACACCTAGGGGAATCCAAGATGGGGTGACTTGTGGGGCTCTGACCAGGTTCTTTTACCCAGGATCCTTTGCAAACCTCAAAATTTGGCAAAAAAAACACTTTTTCCTGTCATTTCGGTGACAGAAATTTCTGGAATCTGAGAGGAGCCACAAATTTCCTTCCACACAGCTTTCCCCCACGTCTCCCGAAGAAAATGGTACTTCACTTGTGTGGGTAGGCCTACCGTCTGCGACAGGATATGCCCCAAAACACAACGTGGACACATCACATTTTCAGAAAGAAAACAGAGCTGTTTTTTGCTAACTGCCTACCTGTGGATTTTGGCCTCTACCTCAGCCGGCACCTGGGGAAAACTTGCAAACCTGTGCATTTTTTAAAACTAGACACTTAGGGGAATCCAAGATGGTGTGACTTGTGGGGCTCTGACCAGGTTCTGTTACCCAGAATCCTTTGTAAACCTCAAAATTTGGCAAAAAAAAACACTTTTTCCTGTCATTTCGGTGACAGAAAGTTCTAGAATCTGAGAGGAGCCACAAATTTCCTTCCACCCAGCGTTCCCCCAAGTTTCCGATAAAAATGTTACCTCACTTGTGTGGTTAGGCCTAGCGCCCGCGACAGGATATGCCCCAAAACACGATATGGACACATCACATTTTCAGAAAGAAAACAGAGCTGTTTTTTGCTAAGTGCCTAGCTGTGGATTTTGGCCTCTAGCTCAGCCGGCACCTGGGGAAACCTAGGAAACATGCGCATTTTTTAGAAATAGACACCTCGGGGAATCCAAGATGGGGTGACTTGTGGGGCTCTGACCAGGTTCTGTTACCCAGAATCCTTTGCAATCCTCAAAATGTGGCCAAAAAAAACTTTTTCCTGTCATTTCGGTGACAGAAATTTCTGAAATCTGAGAGGAGCCACAAATTTCCTTCCACCCAGCGTTCCCCCAAGTCTTCTGATAAAAATGATACCTCACTTGTGTGGGTAGGCCTAGCGCCCGCGACAGGATATGCCCCAAAAACGACGTGGACACATCACATTTTCAGAAAGAAAACAGAGCTGTTTTTTGCTTACTGCCTAGCTGTGGATTTTGGCCTCTAGCTCAGCCGGCACATGGGGAAACCTAGAAAACCTGTGCATTTTTGAAAACTAGACACCTAGGGGAATCCAAGATGGGATGACTTGTGGGGCTCTGACCAGGTTCTGTTACCCAAAATCCTTTGCAAACCTCAAAATGAGGCAAAAAAAACACTTTTTCCTGTCATTTCGGTGACAGAAAGTTCTGGAATCTGAGAGGAGCCACAAATTTCCTTCCAACCAGCGTTCCCCTAAGTCTTCCGATAAAAATGTTACCTCACTTGTGTGGGTAGGCCTAGAGCCCGCGACAGGATATGCCCCAAAACACGACATGGACACATCACATTTTCAGAAAGAAAACAGAGCTGTTTTTTGCTAAGTGCCTAGCTGTGGATGTTGGCCTCTAGCTCAGCCGGCACCTGGGGAAACCTAGCAAACCTGTGCATTTTTTAAAACTAGACACCTTGGGGAATCCAAGATGGGGTGACTTGTGGGGCTCTGACCAGGTTCTGTTACCCAGAATCCTTTGCAAACCTCAAAATTTGGCAAAAAAGCACCTTTTCCTCTCATTTCAGTGAAAGAAAGTTCTGGAATCTGAGAGGAGCCACACATTTCCTTCCACCCAGCGTTCCCCCAAGTCTCCCGATAAAAATGGTACCTCACTTGTGTGGGTAGGTCTAGCGCCCGCGAAAGGATATGCCCCAAAACACGATGTGGACACATCACATTTTCAGAAAGAAAGCAGAGCTGTTTTTTGCTAACTGCCTAGCTGTGGATTTTGGCCTCTAGCTCAGCCGGCACCTGGGGAAACCTAGAAAACCTGTGCATTTTTTGAAAACTAGATACCTAGGAGAATCCAAGATGGGGTGACTTGTGGGGCTCTGACCAGGTTCTGTTACCCCAAATCCTTTGCAAACCTCAAAATTTGGCAAAAAAAACACTTTTTCCTGTCATTTCGGTGACAGAAAGTTCTGGAATTTGAGAGGAGCCACAAATTTCCTTCCACCCAGCGTTCCCCTAAGTCTTCCGATAAAAATGTTACCTCACTTGTGTGGGTAGGCCTAGCGCCCGCAACAGGATATGCCCCAAAACACGACGTGGACACATCACATTTTCAGAAAGAAAACAGAGCTGTTTTTTGCTAAGTGCCTAGCTGTGGATTTTGGCCTCTAGCTCAGCCGGCACCTGGGGAAACCTAGGAAACATGCGCATCTTTTAGAACTAGACACCTCGGGGAATCCAAGATGGGGTGACTTGTGGGGCTCTGACCAGGTTCTATTACCCAGAATCCTTTGCAATCCTCAAAATGTGGCCAAAAAAAACTTTTTCCTGTCATTTCGGTGACAGAAATTTCTGAAATCTGAGAGGAGCCACAAATTTCCTTCCACCCAGCGTTCCCCCAAGTCTTCTGATAAAAATGATACCTCACTTGTGTGGGTAGGCCTAGCGCCCGCGACAGGATATGCCCCAAAAACGACGTGGACACATCACATTTTCAGAAAGAAAACAGAGCTGTTTTTTGCTTACTGCCTAGCTGTGGATTTTGGCCTCTAGCTCAGCCGGCACATGGGGAAACCTAGAAAACCTGTGCATTTTTTAAAACTAGACACCTAGGGGAATCCAAGATGGGGTGACTTGTGGGGCTCTGACCAGGTTCTGTTACCCAAAATCCTTTGCAAACCTCAACATGTGGCAAAAAAACACTTTTTCCTGTCATTTCGGTGACAGAAAGTTCTGGAATCTGGGAGGAGCCACAAATTTCCTTCCAACCAGCGTTCCCCTAAGTCTTCCGATAAAAATGTTACCTCACTTGTGTGGGTAGGCCTAGAGACCGCGACAGGATATGCCCCAAAACACGACATGGACACATCACATTTTCAGAAAGAAAACAGAGCTGTTTTTTGCTAAGTGCCTAGCTGTGGATGTTGGCCTCTAGCTCAGCCGGCACCTGGGGAAACCTAGCAAACCCGTGCATTTTTTAAAACTAGACACCTAGGGGAATCCAAGATGGGGTGACTTGTGGGGCTCTGACCAGGTTCTGTTACCCAGAATCCTTTGCAAACCTCAAAATTTGGCAAAAAAGCACTTTTTCCTCTCATTTCAGTGAAAGAAAGTTCTGGAATCTGAGAGGAGCCACACATTTCCTTCCACCCAGCGTTCCCCCAAGTCTCCCGATAAAAATGGTACCTCACTTGTGTGGGTAGGTCTAGCGCCCGCGACAGGATATGCCCCAAAACACGATGTGGACACATCACATTTTCAGAAAGAAAGCAGAGCTGTTTTTTGCTAACTGCCTAGCTGTGGATTTTGGCCTCTAGCTCAGCCGGCACCTGGGGAAACCTAGAAAACCTGTTCATTTTTTAAAACTAGACACCTAGGGGAATCCAAGATGGGGTGACTTGTGGGGCTCTGACCAGGTTCTGTTACCCAAAATCCTTTGCAAACCTCAAAATTTGGCTAAAAAAACACACTTTTTCCTGTCATTTCGGTGACAGAAAGTTCTGGAATCTGAGAGGAGCCACAAATTTCCTTCCACCCAGCGTTCCCCCAAGTCTTCTGATAAAAATGATACCTCACTCATGTGGGTAGGTCTAGCGCCTGCAACAGGATATGCCCCAAAAACGACGTGGACACATCACATTTTCAGAAAGAAAACAGAGCTGTTTTTTACTAAGTGCCTAGCTGTGGATTTTGGCCTCTAGCTCAGCCGGCACCTGGGGAAACCTAGGAAACCTGCACATTTTTTAGAACTAGACACCTCGGGCAAGCCAAGATGGGGTGACTTGTGGGGCTCTGACCAGGTTCTGTTACCCAGAATCCTTTGCAAACCTCAAAATTTGGCAAAAAAACTTTTTCCTGTCATTTCAGTGACAGAAAGTTCTGGAATCTGAGAGGAGCCACACATTTCCTTCCTCCCAGCGTTCCCCCAAGTCTCCCGATAAAAATGGTACCTCACTTGTGTGGATAGGTCTAGCGCCCGCGACAGGATATGCCCCAAAACACGATGTGGACACATCACATTTTCAGAAAGAAAACAGAGCTGTTTTTTGCTAACTGCCTAGCTCTGGATTTTGGCCTCTAGCTCAGCCAGCACATGGGGAAACCTAGAAAACCTGTGCAGTTTTTGAAAACTAGACACCTAGGGGAATCCAAGATGGGGTGACTTGTGGGGCTCTGACCAGGTTCTGTTACCCAAAATCCTTTGCAAACCTCAAAATTTGGCAAATAAAACACACTTTTTCCTGTCATTTCGGTGACAGAAAGTTCTGGAATCTGAGAGGAGCCACAAATTTCCTTCCACCCAGCGTTCCCCCAAGTCTTCTGATAAAAATGATACCTCACTTATGTGGGTAGGCCTAGCGCCCGCAACAGGATATGCCCCAAAAACGACGTGGACACATCACATATTCAGAAAGAAAACAGAGCTGTTTTTTACTAAGTGCCTAGCTGTGGATTTTGGCCTCTAGCTCAGCCGGCACCTGGGGAAACCTAGGAAACCTGCGCCTTTTTTAGAACTGGACACCTCGGGGAATCCAAGATAGGGTGACTTGTGGGGATCTGAGCAGGTTCTGTTACCCAGAATCCTTTGCAAACCTCAAAATTTGGCAAAAAAACATTTTTTCCTGTCATTTCGGTGACAGAAATTACTGGAATCTGAGAGGAGCCACAAATTTCCTTCCACCCAGCGTTCCCCCAAGTCTTTTGATAAACATGATACCTCACTTGTGTGGGTAGGCCTAGCGCCCGTGACAGGATATGCCCCAAAAACAACGTGGACACATCACATTTTCAGAAAGAAAACAGAGCTGTTTTTTGCTAAGTGCCTAGCTGTGGATTTTGGCCTCTAGCTCAGCCGGCACCTGGGGAAACCTAGCAAACCCGTGCATTTTTTTAAACTAGACACCTAGGTGAATCCAAGATGAGGTGACTTGTGGGGCTCTGACAAGGTTCTGTTACCCAGAATCCTTTGCAAACCTCAAAACTTGGCAAAAAAACACTTTTTCCTGTCATTTCAGAGACAGAAAGTTCTGGAATCTGAGAGGAGCCACACATTTCCTTCCACCCAGCGTTCCCCCAAGTCTCCCGATAAAAATGGTACCTCACTTGTGTGGGTAGGTCTAGCGCCCGCGAAAGGATATGCCCCAAAACACGATGTGGACACATCACATTTTCAGAAAGAAAGCAGAGCTGTTTTTTGCTAACTGCCTAGCTGTGGATTTTGGCCTCTAGCTCAGCCGGCACCTGGGGAAACCTAGAAAACCTGTTCTTTTTTTAAAACTAGACACCTAGGGGAATCCAAGATGGGGTGACTTGTGGGGCTCTGACCAGGTTCTGTTACCCAAAATCCTTTGCAAACCTCAAAATGTGGCAAAAAAAACACACTTTTTCCTGTCATTTCGGTGACAGAAAGTTCTGGAATCTGAGAGGAGCCACACATTTCCTTCCAACCAGCGTTCCCCTAAGTCTTCCGATAAAAATGTTACCTCACTTGTGTGGGTAGGCCTAGAGCCCGCGACAGGATATGCCCCAAAACACGACATGGACACATCACATTTTCAGAAAGAAAACAGAGCTGTTTTTTGCTAAGTGCCTAGCTGTGGATGTTGGCCTCTAGCTCAGCCGGCACCTGGGGAAACCTAGCAAACCTGTGCATTTTTTAAAACTAGACACCTTGGGGAATCCAAGATGGGGTGACTTGTGGGGCTCTGACCAGGTTCTGTTACCCAGAATCCTTTGCAAACCTCAAAATTTGGCAAAAAAGCACCTTTTCCTCTCATTTCAGTGAAAGAAAGTTCTGGAATCTGAGAGGAGCCACACATTTCCTTCCACCCAGCGTTCCCCCAAGTCTCCCGATAAAAATGGTACCTCACTTGTGTGGGTAGGTCTAGCGCCCGCGAAAGGATATGCCCCAAAACACGATGTGGACACATCACATTTTCAGAAAGAAAGCAGAGCTGTTTTTTGCTAACTGCCTAGCTGTGGATTTTGGCCTCTAGCTCAGCCGGCACCTGGGGAAACCTAGAAAACCTGTGCATTTTTTGAAAACTAGATACCTAGGAGAATCCAAGATGGGGTGACTTGTGGGGCTCTGACCAGGTTCTGTTACCCCAAATCCTTTGCAAACCTCAAAATTTGGCAAAAAAAACACTTTTTCCTGTCATTTCGGTGACAGAAAGTTCTGGAATTTGAGAGGAGCCACAAATTTCCTTCCACCCAGCGTTCCCCTAAGTCTTCCGATAAAAATGTTACCTCACTTGTGTGGGTAGGCCTAGCGCCCGCAACAGGATATGCCCCAAAACACGACGTGGACACATCACATTTTCAGAAAGAAAACAGAGCTGTTTTTTGCTAAGTGCCTAGCTGTGGATTTTGGCCTCTAGCTCAGCCGGCACCTGGGGAAACCTAGGAAACATGCGCATCTTTTAGAACTAGACACCTCGGGGAATCCAAGATGGGGTGACTTGTGGGGCTCTGACCAGGTTCTATTACCCAGAATCCTTTGCAATCCTCAAAATGTGGCCAAAAAAAACTTTTTCCTGTCATTTCGGTGACAGAAATTTCTGAAATCTGAGAGGAGCCACAAATTTCCTTCCACCCAGCGTTCCCCCAAGTCTTCTGATAAAAATGATACCTCACTTGTGTGGGTAGGCCTAGCGCCCGCGACAGGATATGCCCCAAAAACGACGTGGACACATCACATTTTCAGAAAGAAAACAGAGCTGTTTTTTGCTTACTGCCTAGCTGTGGATTTTGGCCTCTAGCTCAGCCGGCACATGGGGAAACCTAGAAAACCTGTGCATTTTTTAAAACTAGACACCTAGGGGAATCCAAGATGGGGTGACTTGTGGGGCTCTGACCAGGTTCTGTTACCCAAAATCCTTTGCAAACCTCAACATGTGGCAAAAAAACACTTTTTCCTGTCATTTCGGTGACAGAAAGTTCTGGAATCTGGGAGGAGCCACAAATTTCCTTCCAACCAGCGTTCCCCTAAGTCTTCCGATAAAAATGTTACCTCACTTGTGTGGGTAGGCCTAGAGACCGCGACAGGATATGCCCCAAAACACGACATGGACACATCACATTTTCAGAAAGAAAACAGAGCTGTTTTTTGCTAAGTGCCTAGCTGTGGATGTTGGCCTCTAGCTCAGCCGGCACCTGGGGAAACCTAGCAAACCCGTGCATTTTTTAAAACTAGACACCTAGGGGAATCCAAGATGGGGTGACTTGTGGGGCTCTGACCAGGTTCTGTTACCCAGAATCCTTTGCAAACCTCAAAATTTGGCAAAAAAGCACTTTTTCCTCTCATTTCAGTGAAAGAAAGTTCTGGAATCTGAGAGGAGCCACACATTTCCTTCCACCCAGCGTTCCCCCAAGTCTCCCGATAAAAATGGTACCTCACTTGTGTGGGTAGGTCTAGCGCCCGCGACAGGATATGCCCCAAAACACGATGTGGACACATCACATTTTCAGAAAGAAAGCAGAGCTGTTTTTTGCTAACTGCCTAGCTGTGGATTTTGGCCTCTAGCTCAGCCGGCACCTGGGGAAACCTAGAAAACCTGTTCATTTTTTAAAACTAGACACCTAGGGGAATCCAAGATGGGGTGACTTGTGGGGCTCTGACCAGGTTCTGTTACCCAAAATCCTTTGCAAACCTCAAAATTTGGCTAAAAAAACACACTTTTTCCTGTCATTTCGGTGACAGAAAGTTCTGGAATCTGAGAGGAGCCACAAATTTCCTTCCACCCAGCGTTCCCCCAAGTCTTCTGATAAAAATGATACCTCACTCATGTGGGTAGGTCTAGCGCCTGCAACAGGATATGCCCCAAAAACGACGTGGACACATCACATTTTCAGAAAGAAAACAGAGCTGTTTTTTACTAAGTGCCTAGCTGTGGATTTTGGCCTCTAGCTCAGCCGGCACCTGGGGAAACCTAGGAAACCTGCGCATTTTTTAGAACTAGACACCTCGGGCAAGCCAAGATGGGGTGACTTTTCGGGGCTCTGACCAGGTTCTGTTACCCAGAATCCTTTGCAAACCTCAAAATTTGGCAAAAAAACTTTTTCCTGTCATTTCAGTGACAGAAAGTTCTGGAATCTGAGAGGAGCCACACATTTCCTTCCACCCAGCGTTCCCCCAAGTCTCCCGATAAAAATGGTACCTCACTTGTGTGGATAGGTCTAGCGCCCGCGACAGGATATGCCCCAAAACACGATGTGGACACATCACATTTTCAGAAAGAAAACAGAGCTGTTTTTTGCTAACTGCCTAGCTCTGGATTTTGGCCTCTAGCTCAGCCAGCACATGGGGAAACCTAGAAAACCTGTGCAGTTTTTGAAAACTAGACACCTAGGGGAATCCAAGATGGGGTGACTTGTGGGGCTCTGACCAGGTTCTGTTACCCAAAATCCTTTGCAAACCTCAAAATTTGGCAAATAAAACACACTTTTTCCTGTCATTTCGGTGACAGAAAGTTCTGGAATCTGAGAGGAGCCACAAATTTCCTTCCACCCAGCGTTCCCCCAAGTCTTCTGATAAAAATGATACCTCACTTATGTGGGTAGGCCTAGCGCCCGCAACAGGATATGCCCCAAAAACGACGTGGACACATCACATATTCAGAAAGAAAACAGAGCTGTTTTTTACTAAGTGCCTAGCTGTGGATTTTGGCCTCTAGCTCAGCCGGCACCTGGGGAAACCTAGGAAACCTGCGCCTTTTTTAGAACTGGACACCTCGGGGAATCCAAGATAGGGTGACTTGTGGGGATCTGAGCAGGTTCTGTTACCCAGAATCCTTTGCAAACCTCAAAATTTGGCAAAAAAACATTTTTTCCTGTCATTTCGGTGACAGAAATTACTGGAATCTGAGAGGAGCCACAAATTTCCTTCCACCCAGCGTTCCCCCAAGTCTTTTGATAAACATGATACCTCACTTGTGTGGGTAGGCCTAGCGCCCGTGACAGGATATGCCCCAAAAACAACGTGGACACATCACATTTTCAGAAAGAAAACAGAGCTGTTTTTTGCTAAGTGCCTAGCTGTGGATTTTGGCCTCTAGCTCAGCCGGCACCTGGGGAAACCTAGCAAACCCGTGCATTTTTTTAAACTAGACACCTAGGTGAATCCAAGATGAGGTGACTTGTGGGGCTCTGACAAGGTTCTGTTACCCAGAATCCTTTGCAAACCTCAAAACTTGGCAAAAAAAACACTTTTTCCTGTCATTTCAGAGACAGAAAGTTCTGGAATCTGAGAGGAGCCACACATTTTCTTCCACCCAGCGTTCCCCCAAGTCTCCCGATAAAAATGGTACCTCACTTGTGTGGGTAGGTCTAGCGCCCGCGACAGGATATGCCCCAAAACACGATGTTCACACATCACATTTTCAGAAAGAAAGCAGAGCTGTTTTTTGCTAACTGCCTAGCTGTGGATTTTGGCCTCTAGCTCAGCCGGCACCTGGGGAAACCTAGAAAACCTGTTCTTTTTTTAAAACTAGACACCTAGGGGAATCCAAGATGGGGTGACTTGTGGGGCTCTGACCAGGTTCTGTTACCCAAAATCCTTTGCAAACCTCAAAATTTGGCAAAAAAAACACACTTTTTCCTGTCATTTCGGTGACAGAAAGTTCTGGAATCTGAGAGGAGCCACAAATTTCCTTCCACCCAGCGTTCCCCCAAGTCTTCTGATAAAAATGATACCTCACTTGTGTGGGTAGGCCTAGCGCCCGCAACAGGATATGCCCCAAAAACGACGTGGACACATCACATTTTCAGAAAGAAAACAGAGCTGTTTTTTACTAAATGCCTAGCTGTGGGTTTTGGCCTCTAGCTCAGCCGGCACATGGGGAAACCTAGGAAACCTATGCATTATTTAAAAATAGACACCTAGGGGAATCCAAGATGGGGTGACTTGTGGGGCTCTGACCAGGTTCTTTTACCCAGGATCCTTTGCAAACCTCAAAATTTGGCAAAAAAAACACTTTTTCCTGTCATTTCGGTGACAGAAATTTCTGGAATCTGAGAGGAGCCACAAATTTCCTTCCACACAGCTTTCCCCCACGTCTCCCGAAGAAAATGGTACTTCACTTGTGTGGGTAGGCCTACCGTCTGCGACAGGATATGCCCCAAAACACAACGTGGACACATCACATTTTCAGAAAGAAAACAGAGCTGTTTTTTGCTAACTGCCTACCTGTGGATTTTGGCCTCTACCTCAGCCGGCACCTGGGGAAAACTTGCAAACCTGTGCATTTTTTAAAACTAGACACTTAGGGGAATCCAAGATGGTGTGACTTGTGGGGCTCTGACCAGGTTCTGTTACCCAGAATCCTTTGTAAACCTCAAAATTTGGCAAAAAAAAACACTTTTTCCTGTCATTTCGGTGACAGAAAGTTCTAGAATCTGAGAGGAGCCACACATTTCCTTCCACCCAGCGTTCCCCCAAGTTTCCGATAAAAATGTTACCTCACTTGTGTGGGTAGGCCTAGCGCCCGCGACAGGATATGCCCCAAAACACGATATGGACACATCACATTTTCAGAAAGAAAACTGAGCTGTTTTTTGCTAAGTGCCTAGCTGTGGATTTTGGCCTCTAGCTCAGCCGGCACCTGGGGAAACCTAGGAAACATGCGCATTTTTTAGAAATAGACACATCGGGGAATCCAAGATGGGGTGACTTGTGGGGCTCTGACCAGGTTCTATTACCCAGAATCCTTTGCAATCCTCAAAATGTGGCCAAAAAAAACTTTTTCCTGTCATTTCGGTGACAGAAATTTCTGAAATCTGAGAGGAGCCACAAATTTCCTTCCACCCAGCGTTCCCCCAAGTCTTCTGATAAAAATGATACCTCACTTGTGTGGGTAGGCCTAGCGCCCGCGACAGGATATGCCCCAAAAACGACGTGGACACATCACATTTTCAGAAAGAAAACAGAGCTGTTTTTTGCTTACTGTCTAGCTGTGGATTTTGGCCTCTAGCTCAGCCGGCACATGGGGAAACCTAGAAAACCTGTGCATTTTTGAAAACTAGACACCTAGAGGAATCCAAGATGGGGTGACTTGTGGGGCTCTGATCAGGTTCTGTTACCCAAAATCCTTTGCAAACCTCAAAATGTGGCAAAAAAAAACACTTTTTCCTGTCATTTCGGTGACAGAAAGTTCTGGAATTTGAGAGGAGCCACAAATTTCCTTCCACCCAGCGTTCCCCTAAGTCTTCCGATAAAAATGTTACCTCACTTGTGTGGGTAGGCCTAGCGCCCGCAACAGGATATGCCCCAAAACACGACGTGGACACATCACATTTTCAGAAAGAAAACAGAGCTGTTTTTTGCTAAGTGCCTAGCTGTGGATTTTGGCCTCTAGCTCAGCCGGCACCTGGGGAAACCTAGGAAACATGCGCATTTTTTAGAACTAGACACCTCGGGGAATCCAAGATGGGGTGACTTGTGGCGCTCTGACCAGGTTCTATTACCCAGTATCCTTTGCAATCCTCAAAATGTGGCCAAAAAAAACTTTTTCCTGTCATTTCGGTGACAGAAATTTCTGAAATCTGAGAGGAGCCACAAATTTCCTTCCACCCAGCGTTCCCCCAAGTCTTCTGATAAAAATGATACCTCACTTGTGTGGGTAGGCCTAGCGCCCGCGACAGGATATGCCCCAAAAACGACGTGGACACATCACATTTTCAGAAAGAAAACAGAGCTGTTTTTTGCTTACTGCCTAGCTGTGGATTTTGGCCTCTAGCTCAGCCGGCACATGGGGAAACCTAGAAAACCTGTGCATTTTTTAAAACTAGACACCTAGGGGAATCCAAGATGGGATGACTTGTGGGGCTCTGACCAGGTTCTGTTACCCAAAATCCTTTGCAAACCTCAAAATGTGGCAAAAAAACCACTTTTTCCTGTCATTTCGGTGACAGAAAGTTCTGGAATCTGAGAGGAGCCACAAATTTCCTTCCAACCAGCGTTCCCCTAAGTCTTCCGATAAAAATGTTACCTCACTTGTGTGGGTAGGCCTAGAGCCCGCGACAGGATATGCCCCAAAACACGACATGGACACATCACATTTTCAGAAAGAAAACAGAGCTGTTTTTTGCTAAGTGCCTAGCTGTGGATGTTGGCCTCTAGCTCAGCCGGCACCTGGGGAAACCTAGCAAACCTGTGCATTTTTTAAAACTAGACACTTTGGGGAATCCAAGATGGGGTGACTTGTGGGGCTCTGACCAGGTTCTGTTACCCAGAATCCTTTGCAAACCTCAAAATTTGGCAAAAAAGCACCTTTTCCTCTCATTTCAGTGAAAGAAAGTTCTGGAATCTGAGAGGAGCCACACATTTCCTTCCACCCAGCGTTCCCCCAAGTCTCCCGATAAAAATGGTACCTCACTTGTGTGGGTAGGTCTAGCGCCCGCGAAAGGATATGCCCCAAAACACGATGTGGACACATCACATTTTCAGAAAGAAAGCAGAGCTGTTTTTTGCTAACTGCCTAGCTGTGGATTTTGGCCTCTAGCTCAGCCGGCACCTGGGGAAACCTAGAAAACCTGTGCATTTTTTGAAAACTAGATACCTAGGAGAATCCAAGATGGGGTGACTTGTGGGGCTCTGACCAGGATCTGTTACCCCAAATCCTTTGCAAACCTCAAAATTTGGCAAAAAAAAACACTTTTTCCTGTCATTTCGGTGACAGAAAGTTCTGGAATTTGAGAGGAGCCACAAATTTCCTTCCACCCAGCGTTCCCCTAAGTCTTCCGATAAAAATGTTACCTCACTTGTGTGGGTAGGCCTAGCGCCCGCAACAGGATATGCCCCAAAACACGACGTGGACACATCACATTTTCAGAAAGAAAACAGAGCTGTTTTTTGCTAAGTGCCTAGCTGTGGATTTTGGCCTCTAGCTCAACCGGCACCTGGGGAAACCTAGGAAACATGCGCATCTTTTAGAACTAGACACCTCGGGGAATCCAAGATGGGGTGACTTGTGGGGCTCTGACCAGGTTCTATTACCCAGAATCCTTTGCAATCCTCAAAATGTGGCCAAAAAAAACTTTTTCCTGTCATTTCGGTGACAGAAATTTCTGAAATCTGAGAGGAGCCACAAATTTCCTTCCACCCAGCGTTCCCCCAAGTCTTCTGATAAAAATGATACCTCACTTGTGTGGGTAGGTCTAGCGCCCGCGACAGGATATGCCCCAAAAACGACGTGGACACATCACATTTTCAGAAAGAAAACAGAGCTGTTTTTTGCTTACTGCCTAGCTGTGGATTTTGGCCTCTAGCTCAGCCGGCACATGGGGAAACCTAGAAAACCTGTGCATTTTTTAAAACTAGACACCTAGGGGAATCCAAGATGGGGTGACTTGTGGGGCTCTGACCAGGTTCTGTTACCCAAAATCCTTTGCAAACCTCAACATGTGGCAAAAAAAACACTTTTTCCTGTCATTTCGGTGACAGAAAGTTCTGGAATCTGGGAGGAGCCACAAATTTCCTTCCAACCAGCGTTCCCCTAAGTCTTCCGATAAAAATGTTACCTCACTTGTGTGGGTAGGCCTAGAGCCCGCGACAGGATATGCCCCAAAACACGACATGGACACATCACATTTTCAGAAAGAAAACAGAGCTGTTTTTTGCTAAGTGCCTAGCTGTGGATGTTGGCCTCTAGCTCAGCCGGCACCTGGGGAAACCTAGCAAACCCGTGCATTTTTTAAAACTAGACACCTAGGGGAATCCAAGATGGGGTGACTTGTGGGGCTCTGACCAGGTTCTGTTACCCAGAATCCTTTGCAAACCTCAAAATTTGGCAAAAAAGCACTTTTTCCTCTCATTTCAGTGAAAGAAAGTTCTGGAATCTGAGAGGAGCCACACATTTCCTTCCACCCAGCGTTCCCCCAAGTCTCCCGATAAAAATGGTACCTCACTTGTGTGGGTAGGTCTAGCGCCCGCGACAGGATATGCCCCAAAACACGATGTGGACACATCACATTTTCAGAAAGAAATCAGAGCTGTTTTTTGCTAACTGCCTAGCTGTGGATTTTGGCCTCTAGCTCAGCCGGCACCTGGGGAAACCTAGAAAACCTGTTCATTTTTTAAAACTAGACACCTAGGGGAATCCAAGATGGGGTGACTTGTGGGGCTCTGACCAGGTTCTGTTACCCAAAATCCTTTGCAAACCTCAAAATTTGGCTAAAAAAACACACTTTTTCCTGTCATTTCGGTGACAGAAAGTTCTGGAATCTGAGAGGAGCCACAAATTTCCTTCCACCCAGGGTTCCCCCAAGTCTTCTGATAAAAATGATACCTCACTCATGTGGGTAGGTCTAGCGCCTGCAACAGGATATGCCCCAAAAACGACGTGGACACATCACATTTTCAGAAAGAAAACAGAGCTGTTTTTTACTAAGTGCCTAGCTGTGGATTTTGGCCTCTAGCTCAGCCGGCACCTGGGGAAACCTAGGAAACCTGCGCATTTTTTAGAACTAGACACCTCGGGCAAGCCAAGATGGGGTGACTTGTGGGGCTCTGACCAGGTTCTGTTACCCAGAATCCTTTGCAAACCTCAAAATTTGGCAAAAAAACTTTTTCCTGTCATTTCAGTGACAGAAAGTTCTGGAATCTGAGAGGAGCCACACATTTCCTTCCACCCAGCGTTCCCCCAAGTCTCCCGATAAAAATGGTACCTCACTTGTGTGGATAGGTCTAGCGCCCGCGACAGGATATGCCCCAAAACACGATGTGGACACATCACATTTTCAGAAAGAAAACAGAGCTGTTTTTTGCTAACTGCCTAGCTGTGGATTTTGGCCTCTAGCTCAGCCAGCACATGGGGAAACCTAGAAAACCTGTGCAGTTTTTGAAAACTAGACACCTAGGGGAATCCAAGATGGGGTGACTTGTGGGGCTCTGACCAGGTTCTGTTACCCAAAATCCTTTGCAAACCTCAAAATTTGGCAAATAAAACACACTTTTTCCTGTCATTTCGGTGACAGAAAGTTCTGGAATCTGAGAGGAGCCACAAATTTCCTTCCACCCAGCGTTCCCCCAAGTCTTCTGATAAAAATGATACCTCACTTATGTGGGTAGGCCTAGCGCCCGCAACAGGATATGCCCCAAAAACGACGTGGACACATCACATATTCAGAAAGAAAACAGAGCTGTTTTTTACTAAGTGCCTAGCTGTGGATTTTGGCCTCTAGCTCAGCCGGCACCTGGGGAAACCTAGGAAACCTGCGCCTTTTTTAGAACTGGACACCTCGGGGAATCCAAGATAGGGTGACTTGTGGGGATCTGAGCAGGTTCTGTTACCCAGAATCCTTTGCAAACCTCAAAATTTGGCAAAAAAACATTTTTTCCTGTCATTTCGGTGACAGAAATTACTGGAATCTGAGAGGAGCCACAAATTTCCTTCCACCCAGCGTTCCCCCAAGTCTTTTGATAAACATGATACCTCACTTGTGTGGGTAGGCCTAGCGCCCGTGACAGGATATGCCCCAAAAACAACGTGGACACATCACATTTTCAGAAAGAAAACAGAGCTGTTTTTTGCTAAGTGCCTAGCTGTGGATTTTGGCCTCTAGCTCAGCCGGCACCTGGGGAAACCTAGCAAACCTGTGCATTTTTTTAAACTAGACACCTAGGTGAATCCAAGATGAGGTGACTTGTGGGGCTCTGACAAGGTTCTGTTACCCAGAATCCTTTGCAAACCTCAAAACTTGGCAAAAAAACACTTTTTCCTGTCATTTCAGAGACAGAAAGTTCTGGAATCTGAGAGGAGCCACACATTTCCTTCCACCCAGCGTTCCCCCAAGTCTCCCGATAAAAATGGTACCTCACTTGTGTGGGTAGGTCTAGCGCCCGCGACATGATATGCCCCAAAACACGATGTTCACACATCACATTTTCAGAAAGAAAGCAGAGCTGTTTTTTGCTAACTGCCTAGCTGTGGATTTTGGCCTCTAGCTCAGCCGGCACCTGGGGAAACCTAGAAAACCTGTTCATTTTTTAAAACTAGACACCTAGGGGAATCCAAGATGGGGTGACTTGTGGGGCTCTGACCAGGTTCTGTTACCCAAAATCCTTTGCAAACCTCAAAATTTGGCAAAAAAAACACACTTTTTCCTGTCATTTCGGTGACAGAAAGTTCTGGAATCTAAGAGGAGCCACAAATTTCCTTCCACCCAGCGTTCCCCCAAGTCTCCCGATAAAAATGGTACCTCACTTGTGTGGATAGGTCTAGCGCCCGCGACAGGATATGCCCCAAAACACGATGTGGACACATCACATTTTCAGAAAGAAAACAGAGCTGTTTTTTGCTAACTGCCTAGCTGTGGATTTTGGCCTCTAGCTCAGCCGGCACATGGGGAAACCTAGAAAACCTGTGCATTTTTGAAAACTAGACACCTAGGGGAATCCAAGATGGGGTGACTTGTGGGGCTCTGACCAGGTTCTGTTACCCAAAATCCTTTGCAAACCTCAAAATTTGGCAAATAAAACACACTTTTTCCTGTCATTTCGGTGACAGAAAGTTCTGGAATCTGAGAGGAGCCACAAATTTCCTTCCACCCAGCGTTCCCCCAAGTCTTCTGATAAAAATTATACCTCACTTATGTGGGTAGGCCTAGCGCCCGCAACAGGATATGCCCCAAAAACGACGTGGACACATCACATTTTCAGAAAGAAAACAGAGCTGTTTTTTGCTAAGTGCCTAGCTGTGGATTTTGGCCTCTAGCTCAGCCGGCACCTGGGGAAACCTAGCAAACCCGTGCATTTTTTTAAACTAGACACCTAGGTGAATCCAAGATGAGGTGACTTGTGGGGCTCTGACCAGGTTCTGTTACCCAGAATCCTTTGCAAACCTCAAAATTTGGCAAAAAAAACACTTTTTCCTGTCATTTCAGAGACAGAAAGTTCTGGAATCTGAGAGGAGCCACACATTTCCTTCCACCCAGCGTTCCCCCAAGTCTCCCGATAAAAATGGTACCTCACTTGTGTGGGTAGGTCTAGCGCCCGCGACATGATATGCCCCAAAACACGATGTTCACACATCACATTTTCAGAAAGAAAGCAGAGCTGTTTTTTGCTAACTGCCTAGCTGTGGATTTTGGCCTCTAGCTCAGCCGGCACCTGGGGAAACCTAGAAAACCTGTTCATTTTTTAAAACTAGACACCTAGGGGAATCCAAGATGGGGTGACTTGTGGGGCTCTGACCAGGTTCTGTTACCCAAAATCCTTTGCAAACCTCAAAATTTGGCAAAAAAAACACACTTTTTCCTGTCATTTCGGTGACAGAAAGTTCTGGAATCTAAGAGGAGCCACAAATTTCCTTCCACCCAGCGTTCCCCCAAGTCTCCCGATAAAAATGGTACCTCACTTGTGTGGATAGGTCTAGCGCCCGCGACAGGATATGCCCCAAAACACGATGTGGACACATCACATTTTCAGAAAGAAAACAGAGCTGTTTTTTGCTAACTGCCTAGCTGTGGATTTTGGCCTCTAGCTCAGCCGGCACATGGGGAAACCTAGAAAACCTGTGCATTTTTGAAAACTAGACACCTAGGGGAATCCAAGATGGGGTGACTTGTGGGGCTCTGACCAGGTTCTGTTACCCAAAATCCTTTGCAAACCTCAAAATTTGGCAAATAAAACACACTTTTTCCTGTCATTTCGGTGACAGAAAGTTCTGGAATCTGAGAGGAGCCACAAATTTCCTTCCACCCAGCGTTCCCCCAAGTCTTCTGATAAAAATTATACCTCACTTATGTGGGTAGGCCTAGCGCCCGCAACAGGATATGCCCCAAAAACGACGTGGACACATCACATTTTCAGAAAGAAAACAGAGCTGTTTTTTGCTAAGTGCCTAGCTGTGGATTTTGGCCTCTAGCTCAGCCGGCACCTGGGGAAACCTAGCAAACCCGTGCATTTTTTTAAACTAGACACCTAGGTGAATCCAAGATGAGGTGACTTGTGGGGCTCTGACCAGGTTCTGTTACCCAGAATCCTTTGCAAACCTCAAAATTTGGCAAAAAAACACTTTTTCCTGTCATTTCAGAGACAGAAAGTTCTGGAATCTGAGAAGAGCCACACATTTCCTTCCACCCAGCGTTCCCCCAAGTCTCCCGATAAAAATGGTACCTCACTTGTGTGGGTAGGTCTAGCGCCCGCGACAGGATATGCCCCAAAACACGATGTGGACACATCACATTTTCAGAAAGAAAGCAGAGCTGTTTTTTGCTAACTGCCTAGCTGTGGATTTTGGCCTCTAGCTCAGCCGGCACCTGGGGAAACCTAGAAAACCTGTTCATTTTTTAAAACTAGACACCTAGGGGAATCAAAGATAGGGTGACTTGTGGGGCTCTGACCAGGTTCTGTTACCCAAAATCCTTTGCAAACCTCAAAATTTGGCAAAAAAAACACACTTTTTCCTGTCATTTCGGTGAGAGAAATTACTGGAATCTGAGAGGAGCCACAAATTTCCTTCCATTCAGCGTTCCCCCAAGTCTTTTGATAAAAATGATACCTCACTTATGTGGATAGGCCTAGCGCCCGCAACAGAATATGCCCCAAAAACTACGTGGACACATCACATTTTCAGAAAGAAAACAGAGCTGTTTTTTGCTAAGTGCCTAGCTGTGGATTTTGGCCTCTAGCTCAGCCGGCACCTGGGGAAACCTAGCAAACCCGTGCATTTTTTTAAACTAGACACCTAGGTGAATCCAAGATGAGGTGACTTGTGGGGCTCTGACCAGGTTCTGTTACCCAGAATCCTTTGCACACCTCAAAATTTGGCAAAAAAACACTTTTTCCTGTCATTTCAGAGACAGAAAGTTCTGGAATCTGAGAGGAGCAAAACATTTCCTTCCACCCAGCGTTCCCCCAAGTCTTCTGATAAAAATGATACCTCACTCATGTGGGTAGGCCTAGCGCCTGCAACAGGATATGCCCCAAAAACGACGTGGACACATCACATTTTCAGAAAGAAAACAGAGCTGTTTTTTACTAAGTGCCTAGCTGTGGATTTTGGCCTCTAGCTCAGCCGGCACCTGGGGAAACCTAGGAAACCTGCGCATTTTTTAGAACTAGACACCTCGGGGAAGCCAAGATGGGGTGACTTGTGGGGCTCTGACCAGGTTCTGTTACCCAGAAACCTTTGCAAACCTCACAATTTGGCAAAAAAACATTTTCCTCTCATTTCAGTGACAGAAAGTTCTGGAATCTGAGAGGAGCCACACATTTCCTTCCACCCAGCGTTCCCCCAAGTCTCCCGATAAAAATGGTACCTCACTTGTGTGGATAGGTCTAGCGCCCGCGACAGGATATGCCCCAAAACACGATGTGGACACATCACATTTTCAGAAAGAAAACAGAGCTGTTTTTTGCTAACTGCCTAGCTGTGGATTTTGGCCTCTAGCTCAGCCGGCACATGGGGAAACCTAGAAAACCTGTGCATTTTTGAAAACTAGACACCTAGGGGAATCCAAGATGGGGTGACTTGTGGGGCTCTGACCAGGTTCTGTTACCCAAAATCCTTTGCAAACCTCAAAATTTGGCAAATAAAACACACTTTTTCCTGTCATTTCGGTGACAGAAAGTTCTGGAATCTGAGAGGAGCCACAAATTTCCTTCCACCCAGCGTTCCCCCAAGTCTTCTGATAAAAATGATACCTCACTTGTGTGGGTAGGCCTAGCGCCCGCGACAGGATATGCCCCAAAAACGACATAGACACATCACATTTTCAGAAAGAAAACAGAGCTGTTTTTTACTAAGTGCCTAGCTGTGAATTTTTGTCCTCTAGCTCAGCCGGCACCTGGGGAAACCTAGGAAACCTGCGCATTTTTTAGAACTAGACACCTCAGGGAATCCAAGATGGGCTGACTTGTGGGGCTCTGACCAGGTTCTGTTACCCAGAAACCTTTGCAAACCTCAAAATTTGGCAAAAAAACACTTTTTCCTGTCATTTCGGTGACAGAAATTTCTGGAATCTGAGAGGACCCACAAATTTCCTTCCACCCAGAGTTCCCCCAAGTCTTCTGATAAAAATCATACCTCACTTGTGTGGGTAGGCCTCGCGCCCGCGACAGGATATGCCCCAAAAACGACAAAGACACATCACATTTTCAGAAAGAAAACAGAGCTGTTTTTTACTAAGTGCCTAGCTGTGGATTTTGGCCTCTAGCTCGGCCGGCACATGGGGAAACCTAGGAAACCTATGCATTTTTTAAAACTAGACACCTAGGGGAATCCAAGATGGGGTGACTTGTGGGGCTCTGACCAGGTTCTGTTACCCAGAATCCTTTGCAAACCTCAGAATTTGGCAAAAAAACACTTTTTCCTGTCATTTCGGTGACAGAAATTTCTGGAATCTGAGAGGAGCTACACATTTCCTTCCACCCAGCGTTCCCCCAAGTCTCCCGATAAAAATGGTACATCACTTGTGTGGGTAGGTCTAGCGCCCGCGACAAGATATGCCCCAAAACACGATGTGGACACATCACATTTTCAGAAAGAAAACAGAGCTGTTTTTTGCTAACTACCTAGCTGTGGATTTTGGCCTCTAGCTCAGCGGGCACCTGGGGAAACCTAGAAAACCTGTGCATTTTTTAAAACTAGATACCTAGGGGAATCCAAGATGGGGTGACTTGTGGGGCTCTGACCAGGTTCTGTTTCCCAAAATCCTTTGCAAACCTCAAAATTTGGCAAAAAAACACACTTTTTCCTGTCATTTCGGTGACAGAAAGTTCTGGAATCTGAGAGGAGCCACAAATTTCCTTCCACCCAGTGTTCCCCCAAGTCTTCTGATAAAAATGATACCTCACTTATGTGGGTAGGCCTAGCGCCCGCAACAGGATATTGGCCAAAAACGACGTGGACACATCACATTTTCAGAAAGAAAACAGAGCTGTTTTTTACTAAGTGCCTAGCTGTGAATTTTGGCCTCTAGCTCAGCCGGCACCTGGGGAAACCTAGGAAACCTGCGCATTTTTTAGAACTAGACACCTCGGGGAATCCAAGGTGGGGTGACTTGTGGGGCTCTGACCAGGTTCTGTTACCCAGAATCCTTTGCAAACCTCAAAATTTGGCAAAAAAAACACTTTTTCCTGTCATTTCGGTGACAGAAATTTCTGGAATCTGAGAGGACCCACAAATTTCCTTCCACCCAGAGTTCCCCCAAGTCTTCTGATAAAAATCATACCTCACTTGTGTGGGTAGGCCTAGCGCCCGCGACAGAATATGCCCCAAAAACGACATAGGCACATCACATTTTCAGAAAGAAAACAGAGCTGTTTTTTACTAAGTGCCTAGCTGTGAATTTTGGCCTCTAGCTCAGCCGGCACCTGGGGAAACCTAGGAAACCTGCGCATTTTTTAGAACTAGACACCTTGGGGAATCCAAGATGGAGTGAATTGTGGGGCTCTGACAAGGTTCTGTTACCCAGAATCCTTTGCAAACCTCAAAATTTGGCAAAAAAACACTTTTTCCTGTCATTTCGGTGACAGAAATTTCTGGAATCTGAGACGACCCACAAATTTCCTTCCATCCAGAGTTCCCCCAAGTCTTCTTATAAAAATCATACCTCACTTGTGTGGGTAGGCCTAGCGCCCGCGACAGGATATGCCCCAAAAACAACATAGACACATCACATTTTCAGAAAGAAAACAGGGCTGTTTTTTACTAAGTGCCTAGCTGTGGATTTTGGCCTCTAGCTCAGCCGACACAAGGGGAAACTTAGGAAACTCTTGCATTTTTTAAAACTAGACACCTAGGGGAATCCAAGATGGGGTGACTTGTGGGGCTCTGACCAGGTTCTGTTACCCAAAATCCTTTGCAAACCTCAAAATTTGGCAAAAAAAACACACTTTTTCCTGTAATTTCGGTGACAGCAAGTTCTGGAATCTGAGAGCAGCCACAAATTTCCTTCCACCAAGTGTTCCCCCAAGTCTTCTGATAAAAATGATACCTCACTTGTGTGGGTAGGCCTAGCGCCCGCAACAGGATATTGCCCAAAAA
The DNA here is from genome assembly GCF_031143425.1 of Pleurodeles waltl. Classification (NCBI taxonomy): domain Eukaryota; kingdom Metazoa; phylum Chordata; class Amphibia; order Caudata; family Salamandridae; genus Pleurodeles; species Pleurodeles waltl. The sequence goes on from NC_090444.1 coordinate 306,335,279, forward strand.
CGATGTGGACACATCACATTTTCAGAAAGAAAACAGAGCTGTTTTTTACTAAGTGCCTAGCTGTGAATTTTGGCCTCTAGCTCAGCCGGCACCTGGGGAAACCTAGTAAACCTGCGCATTTTTTAGAACTAGACACCTCGGGGAATCCAAGATGGGGTGACTTGTGGGGCTCTGACCAGGTTCTGTTACCCAGAATCCTTTGCAAACCTCAAAATTTGGCAAAAAAAACACTTTTTCCTGTCATTTCGGTGACAGAAATTTCTGGAATCTGAGAGGACCCACAAATTTCCTTCCACCCAGAGTTCCCCCAAGTCTTCTGATAAAAATCATACCTCCCTTGTGTGGGTAGGCCTAGCGCCCGCGACAGGATAAGCCCCAAAAACGACATAGACACATCACATTTTCAGAAAGAAAACAGAGCTGTTTTTTACTAAGTGCCTAGCTGTGGTTTTTGGCCTCTAGCTCAGCCGGCACATGGGGAAACCAAGGAAACCTATGCATTTTTTAAAACTAGACACCTAGGGGAATCCAACATGGGGTGACTTGTGGGGCTCTGACCAGGTTCTGTTACCCAGAATCCTTTGCAAACCTCAGAATTTGGCAAAAAAACACTTTTTCCTGTCATTTCGGTGACAGAAATGTCTGGAATCTGAGAGGAGCCACACATTTCCTTCCACCCAGCGTTCCCCCAAGTCTCCCGATAAAAATGGTACCTCACTTGTGTGGGTAGGCCTAGCGCCCGCGACAGAATATGCCCCAAAAACGACATAGACACATCACATTTTCAGAAAGAAAACAGAGCTGTTTTTTACTAACTGCCTAGCTGTGAATTTTGGCCTCTAGCTCAGCCGGCACCTGGGGAAACCTAGGAAACCGGCGCATTTTTTAGAACTAGACACCTTGGGGAATCCAAGATGGAGTGAATTGTGGGGCTCTGACAAGGTTCTGTTACCCAGAATCCTTTGCAAACCTCAAAATTTGGCAAAAAAACACTTTTTCCTGTCATTTCGGTGACAGAAATGTCTGGAATCTGAGAGGAGCCACACATTTCCTTCCACCCAGCGTTCCCCCAAGTCTCCCGATAAAAATGGTACCTCACTTGTGTGGGTAGGTCTAGCGCCCGCGACAGGATATGCCCCAAAACACGATGTGGACACATCACATTTTCAGAAAGAAAACAAAGCTGTTTTTTGCTAACTGCCTAGCTGTGGATTTTGGCCTCTAGCTCAGCCGGCACCTGGGGAAACCTAGAAAACCTGTGCATTTTTGAAAACTAGACACCTAGGGGAATCCAAGATGGGGTGACTTGTGGGGCTCTGACCAGGTTCTGTTACCCAAAATCCTTTGCAAACCTCAAAATTTGGCAAAAAAAACACACTTTTTCCTGTCATTTCGGTGACAGAAAGTTCTGGAATCTGAGAGGAGCCACAAATTTCCTTCCACCCAGCGTTCCCCCAAGTCTTCTGATAAAAATGATACCTCACTTGTGTGGGTAGGCCTAGCGCCCGCAACAGGATATGCTTCAAAAACGACGTGGACACATCACATTTTCAGAAAGAAAACAGAGCTGTTTTTTACTAAGTGCCTAGCTGTGGATTTTGGCCTCTAGCTCAGCCGGCACCTGGGGAAACCTAGGAAACCTGTGCATTTTTTAGAACTAGACACCTTGGGGAATCCAAGATGGGATGACTTGTGGGGCTCTGACCAGGTTCTGTTACCCAGAATCCTTTGCAAACCTCAAAATTTGGCAAAAAAAACACTTTTTCCTGTCATTTCGGTGACAGAAATTTCTGGAATCTGAGAGGAGCCACAAATTTCCTTCCACCCAGCGTTCCCCCAAGTCTTCTGATATAAATGATACCTCACTTGTGTGGGTAGGCCTAGCGCCCGCGACAGGATATGCCCCAAAACACGATGTGGACACATCACATTTTCAGAAAAAAACAGAGCTGTTTTTTGCTAACTGCCTAGCTGTGGATTTTGGCCTCTAGCTCAGCCGGCACCTGGGGAAACCTAGGGAACCTGCGCATTTTTTAGAACTAGACACCTCGGGGAATCCAAGATGGGGTGACTTGTGGGGCTCTCACCAGGTTCTGTTACCCAGAATCCTTTGCAAACCTCAAAATTTGGCAAAAAAACACTTTTTCCTGTCATTTCGGTGACAGAAATTTCTGGAATCTGAGAGGACCCACAAATTTCCTTCCACCCAGAGTTCCCCCAAGTCTTCTGATAAAAATCATACCTCACTTGTGTGGGTAGGCCTAGCGCCCGCGACAGGATATGCCCCAAAAACGACATAGACACATCACATTTTCAGAAAGAAAACAGAGCTGTTTTTTACTAAGTGCCTAGCTCTGGATTTTGGCCTCTAGCTCAGCCCGCACAAGGGGAAACTTAGGAAACCTATGCATTTTTTTAAACTAGACACCTAGGGGAATCCAAGATGGGGTGACTTGTGGGGCTCTGACCAGGTTCTGTTACCCAAAATCCTTTGCAAACCTCAAAATTTGCCAAAAAAAACACACTTTTTCCTGTAATTTCGGTGACAGAAAGTTCTGGAATCTGAGAGCAGCCACAAATTTCCTTCCACCAAGTGTTCCCCCAAGTCTTCTGATAAAAATGATACCTCACTTGTGTGGGTAGGCCTAGCGCCCGCAACAGGATATTGCCCAAAAACGATGAGGACACATCACATTTTCAGAAAGAAAACAGAGCTGTTTTTTACTAAGTGCCTAGATGTGGATTTTGGCCTCTAGCTCAGCCGGCACAAGGGGAAACTTAGGAAACCAATGCATTTTTTAAAACTAGACACCTAGGGGAATCCAAAATGGGGTGACTTGTGGGGCTCTGACCAGGTTCTGTTACCCAAAATCCTTTGCAAACCTCAAAATTTGGCAAAAAAACACTTTTTCCTGTCATTTCGGTGACAGAAATTTCTGGAATCTGAGACGACCCACAAATTTCCTTCCACCCAGAGTTCCCCCAAGTCTTCTGATAAAAATCATACCTCACTTGTGTGGGTAGGCCTAGCGCCCGCGACAGGATATGCCCCAAAAACGACATAGACACATCACATTTTCAGAAAGAAAACAGAGCTGTTTTTTACTAAGTGCCTAGCTCTGGATTTTGGCCTCTAGCTCAGCCCGCACAAGGGGAAACTTAGGAAACCTATGCATTTTTTAAAACTAGACACCTAGGGGAATCCAAGATGGGGTGACTTGTGGGGCTCTGACCAGGTTCTGTTACCCAAAATCCTTTGCAAACCTCAAAATTTGGCAAAAAAAACACACTTTTTCCTGTAATTTCGGTGACAGAAAGTTCTGGAATCTGAGAGCAGCCACAAATTTCCTTCCACCAAGTGTTCCCCCAAGTCTTCTGATAAAAATGATACCTCACTTGTGTGGGTAGGCCTAGCGCCCGCAACAGGATATTGCCCAAAAACGATGTGGACACATCACATTTTCAGAAAGAAAACAGAGCTGTTTTTTACTAAGTGCCTAGCTGTGAATTTTGGCCTCTAGCTCAGCCGGCACCTGGGGAAACCTAGTAAACCTGCGCATTTTTTAGAACTAGACACCTCGGGGAATCCAAGATGGGGTGACTTGTGGGGCTCTGACCAGGTTCTGTTACCCAGAATCCTTTGCAAACCTCAAAATTTGGCAAAAAACCACTTTTTCCTGTCATTTCGGTGACAGAAATTTCTGGAATCTGAGAGGACCCTCAAATTTCCTTCCACCCAGAGTTCCCCCAAGCCTTCTGATAAAAATCATACCTCCCTTGTGTGGGTAGGCCTAGCGCCCGCGACAGGATATGCCCCAAAAACGACATAGACACATCACATTTTCAGAAAGAAAACAGGGCTGTTTTTTACTAAGTGCCTAGCTGTGGTTTTTGGCCTCTAGCTCAGCCAGCACATGGGGAAACCAAGGAAACCTATGCATTTTTCAAAACTAGACACCTAGGGGAATCCAACATGGGGTGACTTGTGGGGCTCTGACCAGGTTCTGTTACCCAGAATCCTTTGCAAACCTCAGAATTTGGCAAAAAAAACACTTTTTCCTGTCATTTCGGTGACAGAAAGTTCTGGAATCTGAGAGGAGCCACAAATTTCCTTCCACCCAGCGTTCCCCCAAGTCTTCTGATAAAAATGATACCTCACTTGTGTGGGTAGGCCTAGTGCCCGCAACAGGATATGCTTCAAAAACGACGTGGACACATCACATTTTCAGAAAGAAAACAGAGCTGTTTTTTACTAAGTGCCTAGCTGTGGATTTTGGCCTCAAGCTCAGCCGGCACCTGGGGAAACCTAGGAAACCTGTGCATTTTTTAGAACTAGACACCTTGGGGAATCCAAGATGGGGTGACTTGTGGGGCTCTGACTAGGTTCTGTTACCCAGAATCCTTTGCAAACCTCAAAATTTGGCAAAAAAACACTTTTTCCTGTCATTTCGGTGACAGAAATTTCTGGAATCTGAGAGGAGCCACAAATTTCCTTCCACCCAGCGTTCCCCCAAGTCTTCTGATATAAATGATACCTCACTTGTGTGGGTAGGCCTAGCGCCCGCGACAGGATATGCCCCAAAACACGATGTGGACACATCACATTTTCAGAAAAAAACAGAGCTGTTTTTTGCTAACTGCCTAGCTGTGGATTTTGGCCTCTAGCTCAGCCGGCACCTGGGGAAACCGAGGGAACCTGCGCATTTTTTAGAACTAGACACCTCGGGGAATCCAAGATGGGGTGACTTGTGGGGCTCTCACCAGGTTCTGTTACCCAGAATCCTTTGCAAACCTCAAAATTTGGCAAAAAAAACACTTTTTCCTGTCATTTCGGTGACAGAAATTTCTGGAATCTGAGAGGACCCACAAATTTCCTTCCACCCAGAGTTCCCCCAAGTCTTCTGATAAAAATCATACCTCACTTGTGTGGGTAGGCCTAGCGCCCGCGACAGGATATGCCCCAAAAACGACATAGACACATCACATTTTCAGAAAGAAAACAGAGCTGTTTTTTACTAAGTGCCTAGCTGTGGATTTTGGCCTCTAGCTCAGCCGGCACATGGGGAAACCTAGGAAACCTATGCATTTTTAAAACTAGACACCTAGGGGAATCCAAGATGGGGTGACTTGTGGGGCTCTGACCAGGTTCTGTTACCCAAAATCCTTTGCAAACCTCAAAATTTGGCAAAAAAAACACACTTTTTCCTGTAATTTCGGTGACAGAAAGTTCTGGAATCTGAGAGCAGCCACAAATTTCCTTCCACCCAGTGTTCCCCCAAGTCTTCTGATAAAAATGATACCTCACTTGTGTGGGTAGGCCTAGCGCCCGCAACAGGATATTGCCCAAAAACGACGTGGACACATCACATTTTCAGAAAGAAAACAGAGCTGTTTTTTACTAAGTGCCTAGCTGTGAATTTTGGCCTCTAGCTCAGCCGGCACCTGGGGAAACCTAGGAAACCTGCGCATTTTTTAGAACTAGACACCTCAGGGAATCCAAGATGGGGTGACTTGTGGGGCTCTGACCAGGTTCTGTTACCCAGAAACCTTTGCAAACCTCAAAATTTGGCAAAAAAAACACTTTTTCCTGTCATTTCGGTGACAGAAATTTCTGGAATCTGAGAGGACCCACAAATTTTCTTCCACCCAGAGTTCCCCCAAGTCTTCTGATAAAAATCATACCTCACTTGTGTGGGTAGGCCTAGCGCCCGCGACAGGATATGCCCCAAAAACGACATAGACACATCACATTTTCAGAAAGAAAACAGATTTGTTTTTTACTAAGTGCCTAGCTGTGGATTTTGGCCTCTAGCTCAGCCGGCACATGGGGAAACCTAGGAAACCTATGTATTTTTTAAAACTAGACACCTAGGGGAATCCAAGATGGGGTGACTTGTGGGGCTCTGACCAGGTTCTGTTACCCAGAATCCTTTGCAAACCTCAGAATTTGGCAAAAAAAACACTTTTTCCTGTCATTTCGGTGACAGAAATTTCTGGAATCTGAGAGGAGCCACACATTTCCTTCCACCCAGCGTTCCCCCAAGTCTCCCGATAAAAATGGTACATCACTTGTGTGGGTAGGTCTAGCGCCCGCGACAGGATATGCCCCAAAACACGATGTGGACACATCATATTTTCAGAAAGAAAACAGAGCTGTTTTTTGCTAACTGCCTAGCTGTGGATTTTGGCCTCTAGCTCAGCAGACACCTGGGGAAACCTAGAAAACCTGTGCATTTTTGAAAACTAGATACCTAGGAGAATCCAAGATGGGGTGACTTGTGGGGCTCTGACCAGTTTCTGTTACCCAAAATCCTTTGCAAACCTCAAAATTTGGCAAAAAAAACACTTTTTCCTGTCATTTCAGTGACAAAAAGTTTTGGAATCTGAGAGGAGCCACACATTTCCTTCCACCAAGCGTTCCCCCAAGTCTCCCGATAAAAATGGTACCTCACTTGTGTGGGTAGGTCTAGCGCCCGCGACAGGATATGCCCCAAAACACGATGTGGACACATCACATTTTCAGAAAGAAAACAGAGCTGTTTTTTGCTAACTGCCTAGCTGTGGATTTTGGCCTCTAGCTCAGCCGGCACCTGGGGAAACCTAGAAAACCTGTGCATTTTTGAAAACTAGATACCTAGGGGAATCCAAGATGGGGTGACTTGTGGGGCTCTGACCAGGTTCTGTTACCCAAAATCCTTTGCAAACCTCAAAATTTGGCAAAAAAAACACACTTTTTCCTGTAATTTCGGTGACAGAAAGTTCTGGAATCTGAGAGGAGCCACAAATTTCCTTCCACCCAGTGTTCCCCCAAGACTTCTGATAAAAATCATACCTCACTTGTGTGGGTAGGCCTAGCGCCCGCGACAGGATATGCCCCAAAAACGACATAGACACATCACATTTTCAGAAAGAAAACAGAGCTGTTTTTTACTAAGTGCCTAGCTGTGGATTTTGGCCTCTAGCTCAGCCGGCACATGGGGAAACTTAGGAAACCTATGCATTTTTTAAAACTAGACACCTAGGGGAATCCAAGATGGGGTGACTTGTGGGGCTCTGACCAAGTTCTGTTACCCAAAATCCTTTGCAAACCTCAAAATTTGGCAAAAAAAACACACTTTTTCCTGTAATTTCGGTGACAGAAAGTTCTGGAATCTGAGAGCAGCCACAAATTTCCTTCCACCCAGAGTTCCCCCAAGTCTTCTGATAAAAATCATTCCTCACTTGTGTGGGTAGGCCTAGCGCCCGCAACAGGATATGCCCCAAAAACGACGTGCACACACCACATTTTCAGAAAGAAAACAGAGCTGTTTTTTAATAAGTGCCTAGCTGTGGATTTTGGCCTCTAGCTCAGCCGGCACCTGGGGAAACCTAGGAAACCTATGCATTTTTTAAAACTAGACACCTAGGGGAATCCAAGATGGGGTGACTTGTGGGGCTCTGACCAGGTTCTGTTACCCAGAATCCTTTGCAAATCTCAAAATTTGGCAAAAAAACACTTTTTCCTGCCATTTCGTTGACAGAAATTTCTGGAATCTGAGAGGAGCCACAAATTTCCTTCCACCCAGCGTTCCCCCACGTCTCCCGAAGAAAATGGTACCTCACTTGTGTGGGTAGGCCTAGCGCCCGCGACAGGATATGCCCCAAAACACGATGTGGACACATCACATTTTCAGAAAGAAAACAGAGCTGTTTTTTGCTAACTGCCTAGCTGTGGATGTTGGCCTCTAGCTCAGCAGGCACCTCGGGAAACCTAGAAAACCTGTGCATTTTTGAAAACTAGATACCTAGGAGAATCTAAGATGGGGTGACTTGTGGGGCTCGGACCAGGTTCTGTTACCCAAAATAATTTGCAAACCTCAAAATTTGGCAAAAAAGCACACCTTTTCCTGTCATTTCGGTGACAGAAATTTCTGGAATCTGAGAGGAGCCACAAATTTCCTTCCACCCAGCGTTCCCCTAAGTCTTCTGATAAAAATGTTACCTCACTTGTGTGGATAGGCCTAGCGCCCGCTACAGGATATGCCCCAAAACACGACGTGGACACATCACATTTTCAGAAAGAAAACAGAGCTGTTTTTTGCTAAGTGCCTAGCTGTGGATTTTGGCCTCTAGCTCAGCCGGCACCTGGGGAAACCTCGCAAACCTGTGCATTTTTTAAAAATAGACACTTAGGGGAATCCAAGATGGGGTGACTTGTGGGGCTCTGACCAGGTTCTGTTACCAGAATCCTTTGTAAACCTCAAAATTTGGCAAAAAAAACACTTTTTCCTGTCATTTCGGTGACAGAAAGTTCTGGAATCTGAGAGGAGCCACAAATTTCCTTCCACCCAGCGTTCCCCTAAGTCTTCTGATAAAAATGTTACCTCACTTGTGTGGATAGGCCTAGCGCCCGCTACAGGATATGCCCCAAAACACGACGTGGACACATCACATTTTCAGAAAGAAAACAGAGCTGTTTTTTGCTAAGTGCCTAGCTGTGGATTTTGGCCTCTAGCTCAGCCGGCACCTGGGGAAACCTCGCAAACCTGTGCATTTTTTAAAAATAGACACTTAGGGGAATCCAAGATGGGGTGACTTGTGGGGCTCTGACCAGGTTCTGTTACCAGAATCCTTTGTAAACCTCAAAATTTGGCAAAAAAAACACTTTTTCCTGTCATTTCGGTGACAGAAAGTTCTGGAATCTGAGAGGAGCCACAAATTTCCTTCCACCCAGCGTTCCCCCAAGTCTTCCGATAAAAATGTTACCTCACTTGTGTGGGTAGGCCCAGGATATGCCCCAAAGCACGATGTGGACACATCACATTTTCAGAAAGAAAACAGAGCTGTTTTTTGCTAAGTGCCTATCTGTGGATTTTGGCCTCTAGCTCAGCCGGCACCTGGGGAAACCTAGTAAACTCGTGCATTTTTTAAAACTAGACACCTAGGGGAATCCAAGATGGGGTGACTTGTGGGGCTCTGACCAGATTCTGTTACCCAGAATCCTTTGCAAACCTCAAATTTTGACAAAAAATAACTTTTTCCTATCATTTCAGTGACAAAAAGTTCTGGAATCTGAGAGGAGCCACAAATTTCCTTCCACCCAGCGTTCCCCCAAGTCTTCTGATAAAAATGATACCTCACTTGTGTGGGTAGGCCTAGCGCCCGCACAGGATATGCCCCAAAAACGACGTGGACACATCACATTTTCAGAAAGAAAACAGAGCTGTTGTTTACTAAGTGCCTAGCTGTGGATTTTGGCCTCTAGCTCAGCCGGCACCAGGGGAAATCTAGGAAACCTGTGCATTTTTTAGAACTAGACACCTTGGGGAATCCAAGATGGGGTGACTTGTGGGGCTCTGACCAGGTTCTGTTACCCAGAATCCTTTGCAAACCTCAAAATTTGGCAAAAAAACACTTTTTCCTGTCATTTCGGTGACAGAAATTTCTGGAATCTGAGAGGAGCCACAAATGTCCTTCCACCCAGCGTTCCCCCAAGTCTTCTGATATAAATGATACCTCACTTGTGTGGGTAGGCCTAGCGCCCGCAACAGGATATGCCCCAAAAACGACGTGCACACATCACATTTTCAGAAAGAAAACAGAGCTGTTTTTTAATAAGTGCCTAGCTGTGGATTTTGGCCTCTAGCTCAGCCGGCACCTGGGGAAACCTAGGAAACCTATGTATTTTTTAAAAATAGACACCTAGGGGAATCCAAGATGGGGTGACTTGTGGGGCTCTGACCAGGTTCTGTTACCCAGAATCCTTTGCAAACCTCAACATTTGGCAAAAAAACACTTTTTCCTGTCATTTTGTTGACAGAAATTTCTGGAATCTGAGAGGAGCCACAAATTTCCTTCCACCCAGCGTTCCCGCACGTCTCCCGAAGAAAATGGTACCTCACTTGTGTGGGTAGGCCTAGCGCCCGCGACAGGATATGCCCCAAAACACGATGCGGACACATCACATTTTCAGAAAGAAAACAGAGCTGTTTTTTGCTAACTGCCTAGCTGTGGATGTTGGCCTCTAGCTCAGCCGGCACCTGGGGAAACCTAGGAAACCTGCGCATTTTTTAGAACTAGACACCTCAGGGAATCCAAGATGGGGTGACTTGTGGGGCTCTGACCAGGTTCTGTTACCCAGAAACCTTTGCAAACCTCAAAATTTGGCAAAAAACACTTTTTCCTGTCATTTCGGTGACAGAAATTTCTGGAATCTGAGAGGAGCCACAAATTTCCTTCCACCCAGCGTTCCCCTAAGTATTCTGATAAAAATGTTACCTCACTTGTGTGGGTAGGCCTAGCGCCCGCGACAGGATATGACCCAAAACACGACGTGGACACATCACATTTTCAGAAAGAAAACAGAGCTGTTTTTTGCTAAGTGCCTAGCTGTGGATTTTGGCCTCTAGCTCAGCCGGCACCTGGGGAAACCTCGCAAACCTGTGCATTTTTAAAAAATAGACACATAGGGGAATCCAAGATGGGGTGACTTGTGGGGCTCTGACCAGGTTCTGTTACCAGAATCCTTTGTAAACCTCAAAATTTGGCAAAAAAAACACACTTTTTCCTGTAATTTCGGTGACAGAAAGTTCTGGAATCTGAGAGCAGCCACAAATTTCCTTCCACCCAGAGTTCCCCCAAGTCTTCTGATAAAAATCATACCTCACTTGTGTGGGTAGGCCTAGCGCCCGCAACAGGATATGCCCCAAAAACGACGTGCACACATCACATTTTCAGAAAGAAAACAGAGCTGTTTTTTAATAAGTGCCTAGCTGTGGATTTTGGCCTCTAGCTCAGCCGGCACCTGGGGAAACCTAGGAAACCTATGCATTTTTTAAAACTAGACACCTAGGGGAATCCAAGATGGGGTGACTTGTGGGGCTCTGACCAGGTTCTGTTACCCAGAATCCTTTGCAAATCTCAAAATTTGGCAAAAAAACACTTTTTCCTGCCATTTCGTTGACAGAAATTTCTGGAATCTGAGAGGAGCCACAAATTTCCTTCCACCCAGCGTTCCCCCACGTCTCCCGAAGAAAATGGTACCTCACTTGTGTGGGTAGGCCTAGCGCCCGCGACAGGATATGCCCCAAAACACGATGTGGACACATCACATTTTCAGAAAGAAAACAGAGCTGTTTTTTGCTAACTGCCTAGCTGTGGATGTTGGCATCTAGCTCAGCAGGCACCTCGGGAAACCTAGAAAACCTGTGCATTTTTGAAAACTAGATACCTAGGAGAATCTAAGATGGGGTGACTTGTGGGGCTCGGACCAGGTTCTGTTACCCAAAATAATTTGCAAACCTCAAAATTTGGCAAAAAAGCACACCTTTTCCTGTCATTTCGGTGACAGAAATTTCTGGAATCTGAGAGGAGCCACAAATTTCCTTCCACCCAGCGTTCCCCTAAGTCTTCTGATAAAAATGTTACCTCACTTGTGTGGATAGGCCTAGCGCCCGCTACAGGATATGCCCCAAAACACGACGTGGACACATCACATTTTCAGAAAGAAAACAGAGCTGTTTTTTGCTAAGTGCCTAGCTGTGGATTTTGGCCTCTAGCTCAGCCGGCACCTGGGGAAACCTCGCAAACCTGTGCATTTTTTAAAAATAGACACTTAGGGGAATCCAAGATGGGGTGACTTGTGGGGCTCTGACCAGGTTCTGTTACCAGAATCCTTTGTAAACCTCAAAATTTGGCAAAAAAAACACTTTTTCCTGTCATTTCGGTGACAGAAAGTTCTGGAATCTGAGAGGAGCCACAAATTTCCTTCCACCCAGCGTTCCCCTAAGTCTTCTGATAAAAATGTTACCTCACTTGTGTGGATAGGCCTAGCGCCCGCTACAGGATATGCCCCAAAACACGACGTGGACACATCACATTTTCAGAAAGAAAACAGAGCTGTTTTTTGCTAAGTGCCTAGCTGTGGATTTTGGCCTCTAGCTCAGCCGGCACCTGGGGAAACCTCGCAAACCTGTGCATTTTTTAAAAATAGACACTTAGGGGAATCCAAGATGGGGTGACTTGTGGGGCTCTGACCAGGTTCTGTTACCAGAATCCTTTGTAAACCTCAAAATTTGGCAAAAAAAAACACTTTTTCCTGTCATTTCGGTGACAGAAAGTTCTGGAATCTGAGAGGAGCCACAAATTTCCTTCCACCCAGCGTTCCCCCAAGTCTTCCGATAAAAATGTTACCTCACTTGTGTGGGTAGGCCCAGGATATTCCCCAAAGCACGATGTGGACACATCACATTTTCAGAAAGAAAACAGAGCTGTTTTTTGCTAAGTGCCTATCTGTGGATTTTGGCCTCTAGCTCAGCCGGCACCTGGGGAAACCTAGTAAACTCGTGCATTTTTTAAAACTAGACACCTAGGGGAATCCAAGATGGGGTGACTTGTGGGGCTCTGACCAGATTCTGTTACCCAGAATCCTTTGCAAACCTCAAATTTTGACAAAAAATAACTTTTTCCTATCATTTCAGTGACAAAAAGTTCTGGAATCTGAGAGGAGCCACAAATTTCCTTCCACCCAGCGTTCCCCCAAGTCTTCTGATAAAAATGATACCTCACTTGTGTGGGTAGGCCTAGCGCCCGCACAGGATATGCCCCAAAAACGACGTGGACACATCACATTTTCAGAAAGAAAACAGAGCTGTTGTTTACTAAGTGCCTAGCTGTGGATTTTGGCCTCTAGCTCAGCCGGCACCAGGGGAAATCTAGGAAACCTGTGCATTTTTTAGAACTAGACACCTTGGGGAATCCAAGATGGGGTGACTTGTGGGGCTCTGACCAGGTTCTGTTACCCAGAATCCTTTGCAAACCTCAAAATTTGGCAAAAAAACACTTTTTCCTGTCATTTCGGTGACAGAAATTTCTGGAATCTGAGAGGAGCCAAAAATGTCCTTCCACCCAGCGTTCCCCCAAGTCTTCTGATATAAATGATACCTCACTTGTGTGGGTAGGCCTAGCGCCCGCAACAGGATATGCCCCAAAAACGACGTGCACACATCACATTTTCAGAAAGAAAACAGAGCTGTTTTTTAATAAGTGCCTAGCTGTGGATTTTGGCCTCTAGCTCAGCCGGCACCTGGGGAAACCTAGGAAACCTATGTATTTTTTAAAAATAGACACCTAGGGGAATCCAAGATGGGGTGACTTGTGGGGCTCTGACCAGGTTCTGTTACCCAGAATCCTTTGCAAACCTCAACATTTGGCAAAAAAAACACTTTTTCCTGTCATTTTGTTGACAGAAATTTCTGGAATCTGAGAGGAGCCACAAATTTCCTTCCACCCAGCGTTCCCCCACGTCTCCCGAAGAAAATGGTACCTCACTTGTGTGGGTAGGCCTAGCGCCCGCGACAGGATATGCCCCAAAACACGATGTGGACACATCACATTTTCAGAAAGAAAACAGAGCTGTTTTTTGCTAACTGCCTAGCTGTGGATGTTGGCCTCTAGCTCAGCCGGCACCTGGGGAAACCTAGGAAACCTGCGCATTTTTTAGAACTAGACACCTCAGGGAATCCAAGATGGGGTGACTTGTGGGGCTCTGACCAGGTTCTGTTACCCAGAAACCTTTGCAAACCTCAAAATTTGGCAAAAAACACTTTTTCCTGTCATTTCGGTGACAGAAATTTCTGGAATCTGAGAGGAGCCACAAATTTCCTTCCACCCAGCGTTCCCCTAAGTATTCTGATAAAAATGTTACCTCACTTGTGTGGGTAGGCCTAGCGCCCGCGACAGGATATGACCCAAAACACGACGTGGACACATCACATTTTCAGAAAGAAAACAGAGCTGTTTTTTGCTAAGTGCCTAGCTGTGGATTTTGGCCTCTAGCTCAGCCGGCACCTGGGGAAACCTCGCAAACCTGTGCATTTTTAAAAAATAGACACATAGGGGAATCCAAGATGGGGTGACTTGTGGGGCTCTGACCAGGTTCTGTTACCAGAATCCTTTGTAAACCTCAAAATTTGGCAAAAAAAAACACTTTTTCCTGTCATTTCGGTGACAGAAAGTTCTGGAATCTGAATGGAGCCACAAATTTCCTTCCACCCAGCGTTCCCCCAAGTCTTCCGATAAAAATGTTACCTCACTTGTGTGGGTAGGCCTAGCGCCCGCGACAGGATATGCCCCAAAGCACGATGTGGACACATCACATTTTCAGAAAGAAAACAGAGCTGTTTTTTGCTAAGTGACTATCTGTGGATTTTGGCCTCTAGCTCAGCCGGCACCTGGGGAAACCTAGCAAACTTGTGCATTTTTTAAAACTAGACACCTAGGGGAATCCAAGATGGGGTGACTTGTGGGGCTCTGACCAGGTTCTGTTACCCAGAATCCTTTGCAAACCTCAAAATTTGGCAAAAAAACACTTTTTCCTGTCATTTCAGTGACAAAAAGTTTTGGAATGTGAGAGGAGCCACACATTTCCTTCCACCAAGCGTTCCCCAAAGTCTCCCGATAAAAATGGTACCTCACTTGTGTGGGTAGGTCTAGCGCCCGCGACAGGATATGCCCCAAAAGACGATGTGGACACATCACATTTAAAAAAAAAAACAGAGCTGTTTTTTGCTAACTGCCTAGCTGTGGATTTTGGCCTCTAGCTCAGCCGGCACCTGGGGAAACCTAGGAAACCTATGCATTTTTTAAAACTAGACACCTAGGGGAATCCAAGATGGGGTGACTTGTGGGGCTCTGACCAGGTTCTGTTACCCAGAATCCTTTGCAAACCTCAAAATTTGGCAAAAAAACACTTTTTCCTGTCATTTCGGTGACAGAAATTTCTGGAATCTGAGAGGACCCACAAATTTCCTTCCACCCAGAGTTCCCCCAAGTCTTCTGATAAAAATCATACCTCACTTGTGTGGGTAGGCCTAGCGCCCGCGACAGAATATGCCCCAAAAACGACATAGACACATCACATTTTCAGAAAGAAAACAGAGCTGTTTTTTACTAAGTGCCTAGCTGTGAATTTTGGCCTCTAGCTCAGCCGGCACCTGGGGAAACCTAGGAAACCTGCGCATTTTTTAGAACTATACACCTTGGGGAATCCAAGATGGAGTGAATTGTGGGGCTCTGACAAGGTTCTGTTACCCAGAATCCTTTGCAAACCTCAAAATTTGGCAAAAAAACACTTTTTCCTGTCATTTCGGTGACAGAAATTTCTGGAATCTGAGACGACCCACAAATTTCCTTCCACCCAGAGTTCCCCCAAGTCTTCTTATAAAAATCATACCTCACTTGTGTGGGTAGGCCTAGCGCCCGCGACAGGATATGCCCCAAAAACGACATAGACACATCACATTTTCAGAAAGAAAACAGGGCTGTTTTTTACTAAGTGCCTAGCTGTGGATTTTGGCCTCTAGCTCAGCCGACACAAGGGGAAACTTAGGAAACCTATGCATTTTTTAAAACTAGACACCTAGGGGAATCCAAGATGGGGTGACTTGTGGGGCTCTGACCAGGTTCTGTTACCCAAAATCCGTTGCAAACCTCAAAATTTGGCAAAAAAAAACACACTTTTTCCTGTCATTTCGGTGACAGAAAGTTCTGGAATCTGAGAGCAGCCACAAATTTCCTTCCACCAAGTGTTCCCCCAAGTCTTCTGATAAAAATGATACCTCACTTGTGTGGGTAGGCCTAGCGCCGCAACAGGATATTGCCCAAAAACGATGTGGACACATCACATTTTCAGAAAGAAAACAGAGCTGTTTTTTACTAAGTGCCTAGCTGTGAATTTTGGCCTCTAGCTCAGCCGGCACCTGGGGAAACCTAGTAAACCTGCGCATTTTTTAGAACTAGAAACCTCGGGGAATCCAAGATGGGGTGACTTGTGGGGCTCTGACCAGGTTCTGTTACCCAGAATCCTTTGCAAACCTCAAAATTTGGCAAAAAAACACTTTTTCCTGTCATTTCGGTGACAGAAATTTCTGGAATCTGAGAGGACCCACAAATTTCCTTCCACCCAGAGTTCCCCCAAGTCTTCTGATAAAAATCATACCTCACTTGTGTGGGTAGGCCTAGCGCGCGCGACAGGATATGCCCCAAAAACGACATAGACACATCACATTTTCAGAAAGAAAACAGAGCTGTTTTTTACTAAGTGCCTAGCTCTGGATTTTGGCCTCTAGCTCAGCCCGCACAAGGGGAAACTTAGGAAACCTATGCATTTTTTAAAACTAGACACCTAGGGGAATCCAAGATGGGGTGACTTGTGGGGCTCTGACCAGGTTCTGTTACCCAAAATCCTTTGCAAACCTCAAAATTTGGCAAAAAAAACACACTTTTTCCTGTAATTTCGGTGACAGAAAGTTCTGGAATCTGAGAGCAGCCACAAATTTCCTTCCACCAAGTGTTCCCCCAAGTCTTCTGATAAAAATGATACCTCACTTGTGTGGGTAGGCCTAGCGCCCGCAACAGGATATTGCCCAAAAACGATGTGGACACATCACATTTTCAGAAAGAAAACAGAGCTGTTTTTTACTAAGTGCCTAGCTGTGAATTTTGGCCTCTAGCTCAGCCGGCACCTGGGGAAACCTAGTAAACCTGCGCATTTTTTAGAACTAGACACCTCGGGGAATCCAAGATGGGGTGACTTGTGGGGCTCTGACCAGGTTCTGTTACCCAGAATCCTTTGCAAACCTCAAAATTTGGCAAAAAACCACTTTTTCCTGTCATTTCGGTGACAGAAATTTCTGGAATCTGAGAGGACCCACAAATTTCCTTCCACCCAGAGTTCCCCCAAGCCTTCTGATAAAAATCATACCTCCCTTGTGTGGGTAGGCCTAGCGCCCGCGACAGGATATGCCCCAAAAACGACATAGACACATCACATTTTCAGAAAGAAAACAGGGCTGTTTTTTACTAAGTGCCTAGCTGTGGTTTTTGGCCTCTAGCTCAGCCAGCACATGGGGAAACCAAGGAAACCTATGCATTTTTCAAAACTAGACACCTAGGGGAATCCAACATGGGGTGACTTGTGGGGCTCTGACCAGGTTCTGTTACCCAGAATCCTTTGCAAACCTCAGAATTTGGCAAAAAAAACACTTTTTCCTGTCATTTCGGTGACAGAAAGTTCTGGAATCTGAGAGGAGCCACAAATTTCCTTCCACCCAGCGTTCCCCCAAGTCTTCTGATAAAAATGATACCTCACTTGTGTGGGTAGGCCTAGTGCCCGCAACAGGATATGCTTCAAAAACGACGTGGACACATCACATTTTCAGAAAGAAAACAGAGCTGTTTTTTACTAAGTGCCTAGCTGTGGATTTTGGCCTCAAGCTCAGCCGGCACCTGGGGAAACCTAGGAAACCTGTGCATTTTTTAGAACTAGACACCTTGGGGAATCCAAGATGGGGTGACTTGTGGGGCTCTGACTAGGTTCTGTTACCCAGAATCCTTTGCAAACCTCAAAATTTGGCAAAAAAAACACTTTTTCCTGTCATTTCGGTGACAGAAATTTCTGGAATCTGAGAGGAGCCACAAATTTCCTTCCACCCAGCGTTCCCCCAAGTCTTCTGATATAAATGATACCTCACTTGTGTGGGTAGGCCTAGCGCCCGCGACAGGATATGCCCCAAAACACGATGTGGACACATCACATTTTCAGAAAAAAACAGAGCTGTTTTTTGCTAACTGCCTAGCTGTGGATTTTGGCCTCTAGCTCAGCCGGCACCTGGGGAAACCGAGGGAACCTGCGCATTTTTTAGAACTAGACACCTCGGGGAATCCAAGATGGGGTGACTTGTGGGGCTCTCACCAGGTTCTGTTACCCAGAATCCTTTGCAAACCTCAAAATTTGGCAAAAAAAACACTTTTTCCTGTCATTTCGGTGACAGAAATTTCTGGAATCTGAGAGGACCCACAAATTTCCTTCCACCCAGAGTTCCCCCAAGTCTTCTGATAAAAATCATACCTCACTTGTGTGGGTAGGCCTAGCGCCCGCGACAGGATATGCCCCAAAAACGACATAGACACATCACATTTTCAGAAAGAAAACAGAGCTGTTTTTTACTAAGTGCCTAGCTGTGGATTTTGGCCTCTAGCTCAGCCGGCACCTGGGGAAACCTAGGAAACCTATGCATTTTTAAAACTAGACACCTAGGGGAATCCAAGATGGGGTGACTTGTGGGGCTCTGACCAGGTTCTGTTACCCAAAATCCTTTGCAAACCTCAAAATTTGGCAAAAAAAACACACTTTTTCCTGTAATTTCGGTGACAGAAAGTTCTGGAATCTGAGAGCAGCCACAAATTTCCTTCCACCCAGTGTTCCCCCAAGTCTTCTGATAAAAATGATACCTCACTTGTGTGGGTAGGCCTAGCGCCCGCAACAGGATATTGCCCAAAAACGACGTGGACACATCACATTTTCAGAAAGAAAACAGAGCTGTTTTTTACTAAGTGCCTAGCTGTGAATTTTGGCCTCTAGCTCAGCCGGCACCTGGGGAAACCTAGGAAACCTGCGCATTTTTTAGAACTAGACACCTCAGGGAATCCAAGATGGGGTGACTTGTGGGGCTCTGACCAGGTTCTGTTACCCAGAAACCTTTGCAAACCTCAAAATTTGGCAAAAAAAACACTTTTTCCTGTCATTTCGGTGACAGAAATTTCTGGAATCTGAGAGGACCCACAAATTTTCTTCCACCCAGAGTTCCCCCAAGTCTTCTGATAAAAATCATACCTCACTTGTGTGGGTAGGCCTAGCGCCCGCGACAGGATATGCCCCAAAAACGACATAGACACATCACATTTTCAGAAAGAAAACAGATTTGTTTTTTACTAAGTGCCTAGCTGTGGATTTTGGCCTCTAGCTCAGCCGGCACATGGGGAAACCTAGGAAACCTATGTATTTTTTAAAACTAGACACCTAGGGGAATCCAAGATGGGGTGACTTGTGGGGCTCTGACCAGGTTCTGTTACCCAGAATCCTTTGCAAACCTCAGAATTTGGCAAAAAAACACTTTTTCCTGTCATTTCGGTGACAGAAATTTCTGGAATCTGAGAGGAGCCACACATTTCCTTCCACCCAGCGTTCCCCCAAGTCTCCCGATAAAAATGGTACCTCACTTGTGTGGGTAGGTCTAGCGCCCGCGACAGGATATGCCCCAAAACACGATGTGGACACATCACATTTTCAGAAAGAAAACAGAGCTGTTTTTTGCTAACTGCCTAGCTGTGGATTTTGGCCTCTAGCTCAGCCGGCACCTGGGGAAACCTAGAAAACCTGTGCATTTTTTAAAACTAGATACCTAGGGGAATCCAAGATGGGGTGACTTGTGGGGCTCTGACCAGGTTCTGTTACCCAAAATCCTTTGCAAACCTCAAAATTTGGCAAAAAAAACACACTTTTTCCTGTAATTTCGGTGACAGAAAGTTCTGGAATCTGAGAGGAGCCACAAATTTCCTTCCACCCAGTGTTCCCCCAAGACTTCTGATAAAAATCATACCTCACTTGTGTGGGTAGGCCTAGCGCCCGCGACAGGATATGCCCCAAAAACGACATAGACACATCACATTTTCAGAAAGAAAACAGAGCTGTTTTTTACTAAGTGCCTAGCTGTGGATTTTGGCCTCTAGCTCAGCCGGCACATGGGGAAACTTAGGAAACCTATGCATTTTTTAAAACTAGACACCTAGGGGAATCCAAGATGGGGTGACTTGTGGGGCTCTGACCAAGTTCTGTTACCCAAAATCCTTTGCAAACCTCAAAATTTGGCAAAAAAAACACACTTTTTCCTGTAATTTCGGTGACAGAAAGTTCTGGAATCTGAGAGCAGCCACAAATTTCCTTCCACCCAGAGTTCCCCCAAGTCTTCTGATAAAAATCATACCTCACTTGTGTGGGTAGGCCTAGCGCCCGCAACAGGATATGCCCCAAAAACGACGTGCACACACCACATTTTCAGAAAGAAAACAGAGCTGTTTTTTAATAAGTGCCTAGCTGTGGATTTTGGCCTCTAGCTCAGCCGGCACCTGGGGAAACCTAGGAAACCTATGCATTTTTTAAAACTAGACACCTAGGGGAATCCAAGATGGGGTGACTTGTGGGGCTCTGACCAGGTTCTGTTACCCAGAATCCTTTGCAAATCTCAAAATTTGGCAAAAAAACACTTTTTCCTGCCATTTCGTTGACAGAAATTTCTGGAATCTGAGAGGAGCCACAAATTTCCTTCCACCCAGCGTTCCCCCACGTCTCCCGAAGAAAATGGTACCTCACTTGTGTGGGTAGGCCTAGCGCCCGCGACAGGATATGCCCCAAAACACGATGTGGACACATCACATTTTCAGAAAGAAAACAGAGCTGTTTTTTGCTAACTGCCTAGCTGTGGATGTTGGCCTCTAGCTCAGCAGGCACCTCGGGAAACCTAGAAAACCTGTGCATTTTTGAAAACTAGATACCTAGGAGAATCTAAGATGGGGTGACTTGTGGGGCTCGGACCAGGTTCTGTTACCCAAAATAATTTGCAAACCTCAAAATTTGGCAAAAAAGCACACCTTTTCCTGTCATTTCGGTGACAGAAATTTCTGGAATCTGAGAGGAGCCACAAATTTCCTTCCACCCAGCGTTCCCCTAAGTCTTCTGATAAAAATGTTACCTCACTTGTGTGGATAGGCCTAGCGCCCGCTACAGGATATGCCCCAAAACACGACGTGGACACATCACATTTTCAGAAAGAAAACAGAGCTGTTTTTTGCTAAGTGCCTAGCTGTGGATTTTGGCCTCTAGCTCAGCCGGCACCTGGGGAAACCTCGCAAACCTGTGCATTTTTTAAAAATAGACACTTAGGGGAATCCAAGATGGGGTGACTTGTGGGGCTCTGACCAGGTTCTGTTACCAGAATCCTTTGTAAACCTCAAAATTTGGCAAAAAAAACACTTTTTCCTGTCATTTCGGTGACAGAAAGTTCTGGAATCTGAGAGGAGCCACAAATTTCCTTCCACCCAGCGTTCCCCTAAGTCTTCTGATAAAAATGTTACCTCACTTGTGTGGATAGGCCTAGCGCCCGCTACAGGATATGCCCCAAAACACGACGTGGACACATCACATTTTCAGAAAGAAAACAGAGCTGTTTTTTGCTAAGTGCCTAGCTGTGGATTTTGGCCTCTAGCTCAGCCGGCACCTGGGGAAACCTCGCAAACCTGTGCATTTTTTAAAAATAGACACTTAGGGGAATCCAAGATGGGGTGACTTGTGGGGCTCTGACCAGGTTCTGTTACCAGAATCCTTTGTAAACCTCAAAATTTGGCAAAAAAAACACTTTTTCCTGTCATTTCGGTGACAGAAAGTTCTGGAATCTGAGAGGAGCCACAAATTTCCTTCCACCCAGCGTTCCCCCAAGTCTTCCGATAAAAATGTTACCTCACTTGTGTGGGTAGGCCCAGGATATGCCCCAAAGCACGATGTGGACACATCACATTTTCAGAAAGAAAACAGAGCTGTTTTTTGCTAAGTGCCTATCTGTGGATTTTGGCCTCTAGCTCAGCCGGCACCTGGGGAAACCTAGTAAACTCGTGCATTTTTTAAAACTAGACACCTAGGGGAATCCAAGATGGGGTGACTTGTGGGGCTCTGACCAGATTCTGTTACCCAGAATCCTTTGCAAACCTCAAATTTTGACAAAAAATAACTTTTTCCTATCATTTCAGTGACAAAAAGTTCTGGAATCTGAGAGGAGCCACAAATTTCCTTCCACCCAGCGTTCCCCCAAGTCTTCTGATAAAAATGATACCTCACTTGTGTGGGTAGGCCTAGCGCCCGCACAGGATATGCCCCAAAAACGACGTGGACACATCACATTTTCAGAAAGAAAACAGAGCTGTTGTTTACTAAGTGCCTAGCTGTGGATTTTGGCCTCTAGCTCAGCCGGCACCAGGGGAAATCTAGGAAACCTGTGCATTTTTTAGAACTAGACACCTTGGGGAATCCAAGATGGGGTGACTTGTGGGGCTCTGACCAGGTTCTGTTACCCAGAATCCTTTGCAAACCTCAAAATTTGGCAAAAAAACACTTTTTCCTGTCATTTCGGTGACAGAAATTTCTGGAATCTGAGAGGAGCCACAAATGTCCTTCCACCCAGCGTTCCCCCAAGTCTTCTGATATAAATGATACCTCACTTGTGTGGGTAGGCCTAGCGCCCGCAACAGGATATGCCCCAAAAACGACGTGCACACATCACATTTTCAGAAAGAAAACAGAGCTGTTTTTTAATAAGTGCCTAGCTGTGGATTTTGGCCTCTAGCTC
Organism: Pleurodeles waltl; assembly: GCF_031143425.1. Lineage (NCBI taxonomy): Eukaryota > Metazoa > Chordata > Amphibia > Caudata > Salamandridae > Pleurodeles > Pleurodeles waltl. The sequence continues at coordinate 306,357,493 of NC_090444.1, forward strand.
AGCCGGCACCTGGGGAAACCTAGGAAACCTATGTATTTTTTAAAAATAGACACCTAGGGGAATCCAAGATGGGGTGACTTGTGGGGCTCTGACCAGGTTCTGTTACCCAGAATCCTTTGCAAACCTCAACATTTGGCAAAAAAAACACTTTTTCCTGTCATTTTGTTGACAGAAATTTCTGGAATCTGAGAGGAGCCACAAATTTCCTTCCACCCAGCGTTCCCGCACGTCTCCCGAAGAAAATGGTACCTCACTTGTGTGGGTAGGCCTAGCGCCCGCGACAGGATATGCCCCAAAACACGATGTGGACACATCACATTTTCAGAAAGAAAACAGAGCTGTTTTTTGCTAACTGCCTAGCTGTGGATGTTGGCCTCTAGCTCAGCCGGCACCTGGGGAAACCTAGGAAACCTGCGCATTTTTTAGAACTAGACACCTCAGGGAATCCAAGATGGGGTGACTTGTGGGGCTCTGACCAGGTTCTGTTACCCAGAAACCTTTGCAAACCTCAAAATTTGGCAAAAAACACTTTTTCCTGTCATTTCGGTGACAGAAATTTCTGGAATCTGAGAGGAGCCACAAATTTCCTTCCACCCAGCGTTCCCCTAAGTATTCTGATAAAAATGTTACCTCACTTGTGTGGGTAGGCCTAGCGCCCGCGACAGGATATGACCCAAAACACGACGTGGACACATCACATTTTCAGAAAGAAAACAGAGCTGTTTTTTGCTAAGTGCCTAGCTGTGGATTTTGGCCTCTAGCTCAGCCGGCACCTGGGGAAACCTCGCAAACCTGTGCATTTTTTAAAAATAGACACATAGGGGAATCCAAGATGGGGTGACTTGTGGGGCTCTGACCAGGTTCTGTTACCAGAATCCTTTGTAAACCTCAAAATTTGGCAAAAAAAACACACTTTTTCCTGTAATTTCGGTGACAGAAAGTTCTGGAATCTGAGAGCAGCACAAATTTCCTTCCACCCAGAGTTCCCCCAAGTCTTCTGATAAAAATCATACCTCACTTGTGTGGGTAGGCCTAGCGCCCGCAACAGGATATGCCCCAAAAACGACGTGCACACATCACATTTTCAGAAAGAAAACAGAGCTGTTTTTTAATAAGTGCCTAGCTGTGGATTTTGGCCTCTAGCTCAGCCGGCACCTGGGGAAACCTAGGAAACCTATGCATTTTTTAAAACTAGACACCTAGGGGAATCCAAGATGGGGTGACTTGTGGGGCTCTGACCAGGTTCTGTTACCCAGAATCCTTTGCAAATCTCAAAATTTGGCAAAAAAAACACTTTTTCCTGCCATTTCGTTGACAGAAATTTCTGGAATCTGAGAGGAGCCACAAATTTCCTTCCACCCAGCGTTCCCCCACGTCTCCCGAAGAAAATGGTACCTCACTTGTGTGGGTAGGCCTAGCGCCCGCGACAGGATATGCCCCAAAACACGATGTGGACACATCACATTTTCAGAAAGAAAACAGAGCTGTTTTTTGCTAACTGCCTAGCTGTGGATGTTGGCATCTAGCTCAGCAGGCACCTCGGGAAACCTAGAAAACCTGTGCATTTTTGAAAACTAGATACCTAGGAGAATCTAAGATGGGGTGACTTGTGGGGCTCGGACCAGGTTCTGTTACCCAAAATAATTTGCAAACCTCAAAATTTGGCAAAAAAGCACACCTTTTCCTGTCATTTCGGTGACAGAAATTTCTGGAATCTGAGAGGAGCCACAAATTTCCTTCCACCCAGCGTTCCCCTAAGTCTTCTGATAAAAATGTTACCTCACTTGTGTGGATAGGCCTAGCGCCCGCTACAGGATATGCCCCAAAACACGACGTGGACACATCACATTTTCAGAAAGAAAACAGAGCTGTTTTTTGCTAAGTGCCTAGCTGTGGATTTTGGCCTCTAGCTCAGCCGGCACCTGGGGAAACCTCGCAAACCTGTGCATTTTTTAAAAATAGACACTTAGGGGAATCCAAGATGGGGTGACTTGTGGGGCTCTGACCAGGTTCTGTTACCAGAATCCTTTGTAAACCTCAAAATTTGGCAAAAAAAACACTTTTTCCTGTCATTTCGGTGACAGAAAGTTCTGGAATCTGAGAGGAGCCACAAATTTCCTTCCACCCAGCGTTCCCCTAAGTCTTCTGATAAAAATGTTACCTCACTTGTGTGGATAGGCCTAGCGCCCGCTACAGGATATGCCCCAAAACACGACGTGGACACATCACATTTTCAGAAAGAAAACAGAGCTGTTTTTTGCTAAGTGCCTAGCTGTGGATTTTGGCCTCTAGCTCAGCCGGCACCTGGGGAAACCTCGCAAACCTGTGCATTTTTTAAAACTAGACACCTAGGGGAATCCAAGATGGGGTGACTTGTGGGGCTCTGACCAGATTCTGTTACCCAGAATCCTTTGCAAACCTCAAATTTTGACAAAAAATAACTTTTTCCTATCATTTCAGTGACAAAAAGTTCTGGAATCTGAGAGGAGCCACAAATTTCCTTCCACCCAGCGTTCCCCCAAGTCTTCTGATAAAAATGATACCTCACTTGTGTGGGTAGGCCTAGCGCCCGCACAGGATATGCCCCAAAAACGACGTGGACACATCACATTTTCAGAAAGAAAACAGAGCTGTTGTTTACTAAGTGCCTAGCTGTGGATTTTGGCCTCTAGCTCAGCCGGCACCAGGGGAAATCTAGGAAACCTGTGCATTTTTTAGAACTAGACACCTTGGGGAATCCAAGATGGGGTGACTTGTGGGGCTCTGACCAGGTTCTGTTACCCAGAATCCTTTGCAAACCTAAAAATTTGGCAAAAAAACACTTTTTCCTGTCATTTCGGTGACAGAAATTTCTGGAATCTGAGAGGAGCCACAAATGTCCTTCCACCCAGCGTTCCCCCAAGTCTTCTGATATAAATGATACCTCACTTGTGTGGGTAGGCCTAGCGCCCGCAACAGGATATGCCCCAAAAACGACGTGCACACATCACATTTTCAGAAAGAAAACAGAGCTGTTTTTTAATAAGTGCCTAGCTGTGGATTTTGGCCTCTAGCTCAGCCGGCACCTGGGGAAACCTAGGAAACCTATGTATTTTTTAAAAATAGACACCTAGGGGAATCCAAGATGGGGTGACTTGTGGGGCTCTGACCAGGTTCTGTTACCCAGAATCCTTTGCAAACCTCAACATTTGGCAAAAAAACACTTTTTCCTGTCATTTTGTTGACAGAAATTTCTGGAATCTGAGAGGAGCCACAAATTTCCTTCCACCCAGCGTTCCCCCACGTCTCCCGAAGAAAATGGTACCTCACTTGTGTGGGTAGGCCTAGCGCCCGCGACAGGATATGCCCCAAAACACGATGTGGACACATCACATTTTCAGAAAGAAAACAGAGCTGTTTTTTGCTAACTGCCTAGCTGTGGATGTTGGCCTCTAGCTCAGCCGGCACCTGGGGAAACCTAGGAAACCTGCGCATTTTTTAGAACTAGACACCTCAGGGAATCCAAGATGGGGTGACTTGTGGGGCTCTGACCAGGTTCTGTTACCCAGAAACCTTTGCAAACCTCAAAATTTGGCAAAAAACACTTTTTCCTGTCATTTCGGTGACAGAAATTTCTGGAATCTGAGAGGAGCCACAAATTTCCTTCCACCCAGCGTTCCCCTAAGTATTCTGATAAAAATGTTACCTCACTTGTGTGGGTAGGCCTAGCGCCCGCGACAGGATATGACCCAAAACACGACGTGGACACATCACATTTTCAGAAAGAAAACAGAGCTGTTTTTTGCTAAGTGCCTAGCTGTGGATTTTGGCCTCTAGCTCAGCCGGCACCTGGGGAAACCTCGCAAACCTGTGCATTTTTAAAAAATAGACACATAGGGGAATCCAAGATGGGGTGACTTGTGGGGCTCTGACCAGGTTCTGTTACCAGAATCCTTTGTAAACCTCAAAATTTGGCAAAAAAAAACACTTTTTCCTGTCATTTCGGTGACAGAAAGTTCTGGAATCTGAATGGAGCCACAAATTTCCTTCCACCCAGCGTTCCCCCAAGTCTTCCGATAAAAATGTTACCTCACTTGTGTGGGTAGGCCTAGCGCCCGCGACAGGATATGCCCCAAAGCACGATGTGGACACATCACATTTTCAGAAAGAAAACAGAGCTGTTTTTTGCTAAGTGACTATCTGTGGATTTTGGCCTCTAGCTCAGCCGGCACCTGGGGAAACCTAGCAAACTTGTGCATTTTTTAAAACTAGACACCTAGGGGAATCCAAGATGGGGTGACTTGTGGGGCTCTGACCAGGTTCTGTTACCCAGAATCCTTTGCAAACCTCAAAATTTGGCAAAAAAAACACTTTTTCCTGTCATTTCAGTGACAAAAAGTTTTGGAATGTGAGAGGAGCCACACATTTCCTTCCACCAAGCGTTCCCCAAAGTCTCCCGATAAAAATGGTACCTCACTTGTGTGGGTAGGTCTAGCGCCCGCGACAGGATATGCCCCAAAAGACGATGTGGACACATCACATTTAAAAAAAAAAACAGAGCTGTTTTTTGCTAACTGCCTAGCTGTGGATTTTGGCCTCTAGCTCAGCCGGCACCTGGGGAAACCTAGGAAACCTATGCATTTTTTAAAACTAGACACCTAGGGGAATCCAAGATGGGGTGACTTGTGGGGCTCTGACCAGGTTCTGTTACCCAGAATCCTTTGCAAACCTCAAAATTTGGCAAAAAAACACTTTTTCCTGTCATTTCGGTGACAGAAATTTCTGGAATCTGAGAGGACCCACAAATTTCCTTCCACCCAGAGTTCCCCCAAGTCTTCTGATAAAAATCATACCTCACTTGTGTGGGTAGGCCTAGCGCCCGCGACAGAATATGCCCCAAAAACGACATAGACACATCACATTTTCAGAAAGAAAACAGAGCTGTTTTTTACTAAGTGCCTAGCTGTGAATTTTGGCCTCTAGCTCAGCCGGCACCTGGGGAAACCTAGGAAACCTGCGCATTTTTTAGAACTAGACACCTTGGGGAATCCAAGATGGAGTGAATTGTGGGGCTCTGACAAGGTTCTGTTACCCAGAATCCTTTGCAAACCTCAAAATTTGGCAAAAAAAACACTTTTTCCTGTCATTTCGGTGACAGAAATTTCTGGAATCTGAGACGACCCACAAATTTCCTTCCACCCAGAGTTCCCCCAAGTCTTCTTATAAAAATCATACCTCACTTGTGTGGGTAGGCCTAGCGCCCGCGACAGGATATGCCCCAAAAACGACATAGACACATCACATTTTCAGAAAGAAAACAGGGCTGTTTTTTACTAAGTGCCTAGCTGTGGATTTTGGCCTCTAGCTCAGCCGACACAAGGGGAAACTTAGGAAACCTATGCATTTTTTAAAACTAGACACCTAGGGGAATCCAAGATGGGGTGACTTGTGGGGCTCTGACCAGGTTCTGTTACCCAAAATCCGTTGCAAACCTCAAAATTTGGCAAAAAAAACACACTTTTTCCTGTAATTTCGGTGACAGAAAGTTCTGGAATCTGAGAGCAGCCACAAATTTCCTTCCACCAAGTGTTCCCCCAAGTCTTCTGATAAAAATGATACCTCACTTGTGTGGGTAGGCCTAGCGCCCACAACAGGATATTGCCCAAAAACGATGTGGACACATCACATTTTCAGAAAGAAAACAGAGCTGTTTTTTACTAAGTGCCTAGCTGTGAATTTTGGCCTCTAGCTCAGCCGGCACCTGGGGAAACCTAGTAAACCTGCGCATTTTTTAGAACTAGGCACCTCAAGGAATCCAAGATGGGGTGACTTGTGGGGCTCTGACCAGGTTCTGTTACCCAGAATCCTTTGCAAACCTCAAAATTTGGCAAAAAAACACTTTTTCCTGTCATTTCGGTGACAGAAATTTCTGGAATCTGAGAGGACCCACAAATTTCCTTCCACCCAGAGTTCCCCCAAGTCTTCTGATAAAAATCATACCTCCCTTGTGTGGGTAGGCCTAGCGCCCGCGACAGGATATGCCCCAAAAACGACATAGACACATCACATTTTCAGAAAGAAAACAGAGCTGTTTTTTACTAAGTGCCTAGCTGTGGTTTTTGGCCTCTAGCTCAGCCGGCACATGGGGAAACCAAGGAAACCTATGCATTTTTTAAAACTAGACACCTAGGGGAATCCAACATGGGGTGACTTGTGGGGCTCTGACCAGGTTCTGTTACCCAGAATCCTTTGCAAACCTCAGAATTTGGCAAAAAAACACTTTTTCCTGTCATTTCGGTGACAGAAATGTCTGGAATCTGAGAGGAGCCACACATTTCCTTCCACCCAGCGTTCCCCCAAGTCTCCCGATAAAAATGGTACCTCACTTGTGTGGGTAGGTCTAGCGCCCGCGACAGGATATGCCCCAAAACACGATGTGGACACATCACATTTTCAGAAAGAAAACAAAGCTGTTTTTTGCTAACTGCCTAGCTGTGGATTTTGGCCTCTAGCTCAGCCGGCACCTGGGGAAACCTAGAAAACCTGTGCATTTTTGAAAACTAGACACCTAGGGGAATCCAAGATGGGGTGACTTGTGGGGCTCTGACCAGGTTCTGTTACCCAAAATCCTTTGCAAACCTCAAAATTTGGCAAAAAAAACACACTTTTTCCTGTCATTTCGGTGACAGAAAGTTCTGGAATTTGAGAGGAGCCACAAATTTCCTTCCACCCAGCGTTCCCCCAAGTCTTCTGATAAAAATGATACCTCACTTGTGTGGGTAGGCCTAGCGCCCGCAACAGGATATGCTTCAAAAACGACGTGGACACATCACATTTTCAGAAAGAAAACAGAGCTGTTTTTTACTAAGTGCCTAGCTGTGGATTTTGGCCTCTAGCTCAGCCGGCACCTGGGGAAACCTTCGAAACCTGTGCATTTTTTAGAACTAGACACCTTGGGGAATCCAAGATGGGATGACTTGTGGGGCTCTGACCAGGTTCTGTTACCCAGAATCCTTTGCAAACCTCAAAATTTGGCAAAAAAACACTTTTTCCTGTCATTTCGGTGACAGAAATTTCTGGAATCTGAGAGGAGCCACAAATTTCCTTCCACCCAGCGTTCCCCCAAGTCTTCTGATATAAATGATACCTCACTTGTGTGGGTAGGCCTAGCGCCCGCGACAGGATATGCCCCAAAACACGATGTGGACACATCACATTTTCAGAAAAAAACACAGCTGTTTTTTGCTAACTGCCTAGCTGTGGATTTTGGCCTCTAGCTCAGCCGGCACCTGGGGAAACCTAGGGAACCTGTGCATTTTTTAGAACTAGACACCTCGGGGAATCCAAGATGGGGTGACTTGTGGGGCTCTCACCAGGTTCTGTTACCCAGAATCCTTTGCAAACCTCAAAATTTGGCAAAAAAAACACTTTTTCCTGTCATTTCGGTGACAGAAATTTCTGGAATCTGAGAGGACCCACAAATTTCCTTCCACCCAGAGTTCCCCCAAGTCTTCTGATAAAAATCATACCTCACTTGTGTGGGTAGGCCTAGCGCCCGCGACAGGATATGCCCCAAAAACGACATAGACACATCACATTTTCAGAAAGAAAACAGAGCTGTTTTTTACTAAGTGCCTAGCTGTGAATTTTGGCCTCTAGCTCAGCCGGCACCTGGGGAAACCTAGGAAACCTGCGCATTTTTTAGAACTAGACACCTCGGGGAATCCAAGATGGGGTGACTTGTGGGGCTCTGACCAGGTTCTGTTACCCAGAATCCTTTGCAAACCTCAAAATTTGGAAAAAAAACACTTTTTCCTGTCATTTCGGTGACAGAAATTTCTGGAATCTGAGAGGACCCACAAATTTCCTTCCACCCAGAGTTCCCCCAAGTCTTCTGATAAAAATCATACCTCACTTGTGTGGGTAGGCCTAGCGCCCGCGACAGAATATGCCCCAAAAACGACATAGACACATCACATTTTCAGAAAGAAAACAGAGCTGTTTTTTACTAAGTGCCTAGCTGTGAATTTTGGCCTCTAGCTCAGCCGGCACCTGGGGAAACCTAGGAAACCTGCGCATTTTTTAGAACTAGACACCTTGGGGAATCCAAGATGGATTGAATTGTGGGGCTCTGACAAGGTTCTGTTACCCAGAATCCTTTGCAAACCTCAAAATTTGGCAAAAAAATCACTTTTTCCTGTCATTTCGGTGACAGAAATTTCTGGAATCTGAGACGACCCACAAATTTCCTTCCACCCAGAGTTCCCCCAAGTCTTCTGATAAAAATCATACCTCACTTGTGTGGGTAGGCCTAGCGCCCGCGACAGGATATGCCCCAAAAACGACATAGACACATCACATTTTCAGAAAGAAAACAGAGCTGTTTTTTACTAAGTGCCTAGCTGTGAATTTTGGCCTCTAGCTCAGCCGGCACCTGGGGAAACCTAGGAAACCTGCGCATTTTTTAGAACTAGTCACCTTGGGGAATCCAAGATGGAGTGAATTGTGGGGCTCTGACAAGGTTCTGTTACCCAGAATCCTTTGCAAACCTCAAAATTTGGCAAAAAAATCACTTTTTCCTGTCATTTCGGTGACAGAAATTTCTGGAATCTGAGACGACCCACAAATTTCCTTCCACCCAGAGTTCCCCCAAGTCTTCTGATAAAAATCATACCTCACTTGTGTGGGTAGGCCTAGCGCCCGCGACAGGATATGCCCCAAAAACGACATAGACACATCACATTTTCAGAAAGAAAACAGAGCTGTTTTTTACTAAGTGCCTAGCTGTGGATTTTGGCCTCTAGCTCAGCCGGCACAAGGGGAAACTTAGGAAACCAATGCATTTTTTAAAACTAGACACCTAGGGGAATCCAAGATGGGGTGACTTGTGGGGCTCTGACCAGGTTCTGTTACCCAAAATCCTTTGCAAACCTCAAAATTTGGCAAAAAAAACACTTTTTCCTGTCATTTCGGTGACAGAAATTTCTGGAATCTGAGACGACCCACAAATTTCCTTCCACCCAGAGTTCCCCCAAGTCTTCTGATAAAAATCATACCTCACTTGTGTGGGTAGGCCTAGCGCCCGCGACAGGATATGCCCCAAAAACGACATAGACACATCACATTTTCAGAAAGAAAACAGAGCTGTTTTTTACTAAGTGCCTAGCTCTGGATTTTGGCCTCTAGCTCAGCCCGCACAAGGGGAAACTTAGGAAACCTATGCATTTTTTAAAACTAGACACCTAGGGGAATCCAAGATGGGGTGACTTGTGGGGCTCTGACCAGGTTCTGTTACCCAAAATCCTTTGCAAACCTCAAAATTTGGCAAAAAAACACTTTTTCCTGTCATTTCGGTGACAGAAAGTTCTGGAATCTGAGAGCAGCCACAAATTTCCTTCCACCAAGTGTTCCCCCAAGTCTTCTGATAAAAATGATACCTCACTTGTGTGGGTAGGCCTAGCGCCCACAACAGGATATTGCCGAAAAAACGATGTGGACACATCACATTTTCAGAAAGAAAACAGAGCTGTTTTTTACTAAGTGCCTAGCTGTGAATTTTGGCCTCTAGCTCAGCCGGCACCTGGGGAAACCTAGTAAACCTGCGCATTTTTTAGAACTAGACACCTCGGGGAATCCAAGATGGGGTGACTTGTGGGGCTCTGACCAGGTTCTGTTACCCAGAATCCTTTGCAAACCTCAAAATTTGGCAAAAAAACACTTTTTCCTGTCATTTCGGTGACAGAAATTTCTGGAATCTGAGAGGACCCACAAATTTCCTTCCACCCAGAGTTCCCCCAAGCCTTCTGATAAAAATCATACCTCCCTTGTGTGGGTAGGCCTAGCGCCCGCGACAGGATATGCCCCAAAAACGACATAGACACATCACATTTTCAGAAAGAAAACAGGGATGTTTTTTACTAAGTGCCTAGCTGTGGTTTTTGGCCTCTAGCTCAGCCGGCACATGGGGAAACCAAGGAAACCTATGCATTTTTCAAAACTAGACACCTAGGGGAATCCAACATGGGGTGACCTGTGGGGCTCTGACCAGGTTCTGTTACCCAGAATCCTTTGCAAACCTCAGAATTTGGCAAAAAAAACACTTTTTCCTGTCATTTCGGTGACAGAAAGTTCTGGAATCTGAGAGGAGCCACAAATTTCCTTCCACCCAGCGTTCCCCCAAGTCTTCTGATAAAAATGATACCTCACTTGTGTGGGTAGGCCTAGTGCCCGCAACAGGATATGCTTCAAAAACGACGTGGACACATCACATTTTCAGAAAGAAAACAGAGCTGTTTTTTACTAAGTGCCTAGCTGTGGATGTTGGCCTCTAGCTCAGCCGGCACCTGGGGAAACCTAGGAAACCTGTGCATTTTTTAGAACTAGACACCTTGGGGAATCCAAGATGGGGTGACTTGTGGGGCTCTGACCAGGTTCTGTTACCCAGAATCCTTTGCAAACCTCAAAATTTGGCAAAAAAACACTTTTTCCTGTCATTTCAGTGACAGAAATTTCTGGAATCTGAGAGGAGCCACAAATTTCCTTCCACCCAGCGTTCCCCCAAGTCTTCTGATATAAATGATACCTCACTTGTGTGGGTAGGCCTAGCGCCCGCGACAGGATATGCCCCAAAACACGATGTGGACACATCACATTTTCAGAAAAAAAACAGAGCTGTTTTTTGCTAACTGCCTAGCTGTGGATTTTGGCCTCTAGCTCAGCCGGCACCTGGGGAAACCGAGGGAACCTGCGCATTTTTTAGAACTAGACACCTCGGGGAATCCAAGATGGGGTGACTTGTGGGGCTCTCACCAGGTTCTGTTACCCAGAATCCTTTGCAAACCTCAAAATTTGGCAAAAAAAACACTTTTTCCTGTCATTTCGGTGACAGAAATTTCTGGAATCTGAGAGGACCCACAAATTTCCTTCCACCCAGAGTTCCCCCAAGTCTTCTGATAAAAATCATACCTCACTTGTGTGGGTAGGCCTAGCGCCCGCGACAGGATATGCCCCAAAAACGACATAGACACATCACATTTTCAGAAAGAAAACAGAGCTGTTTTTTACTAAGTGCCTAGCTGTGGATTTTGGCCTCTAGCTCAGCCGGCACATGGGGAAACCTAGGAAACCTATGCATTTTTAAAACTAGACACCTAGGGGAATCCAAGATGGGGTGACTTGTGGGGCTCTGACCAGGTTCTGTTACCCAAAATCCTTTGCAAACCTCAAAATTTGGCAAAAAAAAACACACTTTTTCCTGTAATTTCGGTGACAGAAAGTTCTGGAATCTGAGAGCAGCCACAAATTTCCTTCCACCCAGTGTTCCCCCAAGTCTTCTGATAAAAATGATACCTCACTTGTGTGGGTAGGCCTAGCGCCCGCAACAGGATATTGCTCAAAAACGACGTGGACACATCACATTTTCAGAAAGAAAACAGAGCTGTTTTTTACTAAGTGCCTAGCTGTGAATTTTGGCCTCTAGCTCAGCCGGCACCTGGGGAAACCTAGGAAACCTCCGCATTTTTTAGAACTAGACACCTCAGGGAATCCAAGATGGGGTGACTTGTGGGGCTCTGACCAGGTTCTGTTACCCAGAAACCTTTGCAAACCTCAAAATTTGGCAAAAAAACACTTTTTCCTGTCATTTCGGTGACAGAAATTTCTGGAATCTGAGAGGACCCACAAATTTTCTTGCACCCAGAGTTCCCCCAAGTCTTCTGATAAAAATCATACCTCACTTGTGTGGGTAGGCCTAGTGCCCGCGACAGGATATGCCCCAAAAACGACATAGACACATCACATTTTCAGAAAGAAAACAGATTTGTTTTTTACTAAGTGCCTAGCTGTGGATTTTGGCCTCTAGCTCAGCCGGCACATGGGGAAACCTAGGAAACCTATGTATTTTTTAAAACTAGACACCTAGGGGAATCCAAGATGGGGTGACTTGTGGGGCTCTGACCAGGTTATGTTACCCAGAATCCTTTGCAAACCTCAGAATTTGGCAAAAAAAACACTTTTTCCTGTCATTTCGGTGACAGAAATTTCTGGAATCTGAGAGGAGCCACACATTTCCTTCCACCCAGCGTTCCCCCAAGTCTCCCGATAAAAATGTTACATCACTTGTGTGGGTAGGTCTAGCGCCCGCGACAGGATATGCCCCAAAACACGATGTGGACACATCATATTTTCAGAAAGAAAACAAAGCTGTTTTTTGCTAACTGCCTAGCTGTGGATTTTGGCCTCTAGCTCAGCAGGCACCTGGGGAAACCTAGAAAACCTGTGCATTTTTGAAAACTAGATACCTAGGAGAATCCAAGATGGGGTGACTTGTGGGGCTCTGACCAGGTTCTGTTACCCAAAATCCTTTGCAAACCTCAAAATTTGGCAAAAAAAACACTTTTTCCTGTCATTTCGGTGACAGAAATTTCTGGAATCTGAGACGACCCACAAATTTCCTTCCACCCAGAGTTCCCCCAAGTCTTCTGATAAAAATCATACCTCACTTGTGTGGGTAGGCCTAGCGCCCGCGACAGGATATGCCCCAAAAACGACATAGACACATCACATTTTCAGAAAGAAAACAGAGCTGTTTTTTACTAAGTGCCTAGCTCTGGATTTTGGCCTCTAGCTCAGCCCGCACAAGGGGAAACTTAGGAAACCTATGCATTTTTTAAAACTAGACACCTAGGGGAATCCAAGATGGGGTGACTTGTGGGGCTCTGACCAGGTTCTGTTACCCAAAATCCTTTGCAAACCTCAAAATTTGGCAAAAAAACACTTTTTCCTGTCATTTCGGTGACAGAAATTTCTGGAATCTGAGACGACCCACAAATTTCCTTCCACCCAGAGTTCCCCCAAGTCTTCTGATAAAAATCATACCTCACTTGTGTGGGTAGGCCTAGCGCCCGCGACAGGATATGCCCCAAAAACGACATAGACACATCACATTTTCAGAAAGAAAACAGAGCTGTTTTTTACTAAGTGCCTAGCTCTGGATTTTGGCCTCTAGCTCAGCCCGCACAAGGGGAAACTTAGGAAACCTATGCATTTTTTAAAACTAGACACCTAGGGGAATCCAAGATGGGGTGACTTGTGGGGCTCTGACCAGGTTCTGTTACCCAAAATCCTTTGCAAACCTAAAAATTGGGCAAAAAAAACACTTTTTCCTGTCATTTCGGTGACAGAAAGTTCTGGAATCTGAGAGCAGCCACAAATTTCCTTCCACCAAGTGTTCCCCCAAGTCTTCTGATAAAAATGATACCTCACTTGTGTGGGTAGGCCTAGCGCCCGCAACAGGATATTGCCGAAAAACGATGTGGACACATCACATTTTCAGAAAGAAAACAGAGCTGTTTTTTACTAAGTGCCTAGCTGTGAATTTTGGCCTCTAGCTCAGCCGGCACCTGGGGAAACCTAGTAAACCTGCGCATTTTTTAGAACTAGACACCTCGGGGAATCCAAGATGGGGTGACTTGTGGGGCTCTGACCAGGTTCTGTTACCCAGAATCCTTTGCAAACCTCAAAATTTGGCAAAAAAAACACTTTTTCCTGTCATTTCGGTGACAGAAATTTCTGGAATCTGAGAGGACCCACAAATTTCCTTCCACCCAGAGTTCCCCCAAGCCTTCTGATAAAAATCATACCTCCCTTGTGTGGGTAGGCCTAGCGCCCGCGACAGGATATGCCCCAAAAACGACATAGACACATCACATTTTCAGAAAGAAAACAGGGATGTTTTTTACTAAGTGCCTAGCTGTGGTTTTTGGCCTCTAGCTCAGCCGGCACATGGGGAAACCAAGGAAACCTATGCATTTTTCAAAACTAGACACCTAGGGGAATCCAACATGGGGTGACCTGTGGGGCTCTGACCAGGTTCTGTTACCCAGAATCCTTTGCAAACCTCAGAATTTGGCAAAAAAACACTTTTTCCTGTCATTTCGGTGACAGAAAGTTCTGGAATCTGAGAGGAGCCACAAATTTCCTTCCACCCAGGGTTCCCCCAAGTCTTCTGATAAAAATGATACCTCACTTGTGTGGGTAGGCCTAGTGCCCGCAACAGGATATGCTTCAAAAACGACGTGGACACATCACATTTTCAGAAAGAAAACAGAGCTGTTTTTTACTAAGTGCCTAGCTGTGGATGTTGGCCTCTAGCTCAGCCGGCACCTGGGGAAACCTAGGAAACCTGTGCATTTTTTAGAACTAGACACCTTGGGGAATCCAAGATGGGGTGACTTGTGGGGCTCTGACCAGGTTCTGTTACCCAGAATCCTTTGCAAACCTCAAAATTTGGCAAAAAAACACTTTTTCCTGTCATTTCGGTGACAGAAATTTCTGGAATCTGAGAGGAGCCACAAATTTCCTTCCACCCAGCGTTCCCCCAAGTCTTCTGATATAAATGATACCTCACTTGTGTGGGTAGGCCTAGCGCCCGCGACAGGATATGCCCCAAAACACGATGTGGACACATCACATTTTCAGAAAAAAACAGAGCTGTTTTTTGCTAACTGCCTAGCTGTGGATTTTGGCCTCTAGCTCAGCCGGCACCTGGGGAAACCGAGGGAACCTGCGCATTTTTTAGAACTAGACACCTCGGGGAATCCAAGATGGGGTGACTTGTGGGGCTCTCACCAGGTTCTGTTACCCAGAATCCTTTGCAAACCTCAAAATTTGGCAAAAAAACACTTTTTCCTGTCATTTCGGTGACAGAAATTTCTGGAATCTGAGAGGACCCACAAATTTCCTTCCACCCAGAGTTCACCCAAGTCTTCTGATAAAAATCATACCTCACTTGTGTGGGTAGGCCTAGCGCCCGCGACAGGATATGCCCCAAAAACGACATAGACACATCACATTTTCAGAAAGAAAACAGAGCTGTTTTTTACTAAGTGCCTAGCTGTGGATTTTGGCCTCTAGCTCAGCCGGCACATGGGGAAACCTAGGAAACCTATGCATTTTTAAAACTAGACACCTAGGGGAATCCAAGATGGGGTGACTTGTGGGGCTCTGACCAGGTTCTGTTACCCAAAATCCTTTGCAAACCTCAAAATTTGGCAAAAAAACCACACTTTTTCCTGTAATTTCGGTGACAGAAAGTTCTGGAATCTGAGAGCAGCCACAAATTTCCTTCCACCCAGTGTTCCCCCAAGTCTTCTGATAAAAATGATACCTCACTTGTGTGGGTAGGCCTAGCGCCCGCGACAGGATATGCCCCAAAAACGACATAGACACATCACATTTTCAGAAAGAAAACAGATTTGTTTTTTACTAAGTGCCTAGCTGTGGATTTTGGCCTCTAGCTCAGCCGGCACATGGGGAAACCTAGGAAACCTATGTATTTTTTAAAACTAGACACCTAGGGGAATCCAAGATGGGGTGACTTGTGGGGCTCTGACCAGGTTCTGTTACCCAGAATCCTTTGCAAACCTCAGAATTTGGCAAAAAAACACTTTTTCCTGTCATTTCGGTGACAGAAATTTCTGGAATCTGAGAGGAGCCACACATTTCCTTCCACCCAGCGTTCCCCCAAGTCTCCCGATAAAAATGTTACATCACTTGTGTGGGTAGGTCTAGCGCCCGCGACAGGATATGCCCCAAAACACGATGTGGACACATCATATTTTCAGAAAGAAAACAAAGCTGTTTTTTGCTAACTGCCTAGCTGTGGATTTTGGCCTCTAGCTCAGCAGGCACCTGGGGAAACCTAGAAAACCTGTGCATTTTTGAAAACTAGATACCTAGGAGAATCCAAGATGGGGTGACTTGTGGGGCTCTGACCAGTTTCTGTTACCCAAAATCCTTTGCAAACCTCAAAATTTGGCAAAAAAACACTTTTTCCTGTCATTTCAGTGACAAAAAGTTTTGGAATCTGAGAGGAGCCACACATTTCCTTCCACCAAGCGTTCCCCCAAGTCTCCCGATAAAAATGGTACCTCACTTGTGTGGGTAGGTCTAGCGCCCGCGACAGGATATCCCCCAAAACACGATGTGGACACATCACATTTTCAGAAAGAAAACAGAGCTGTTTTTTGCTAACTGCCTAGCTGTGGATTTTGGCCTCTAGCTCAGCCGGCACCTGGGGAAACCTAGAAAACCTGTGCATTTTTGAAAACTAGATACCTAGGGGAATCCAAGATGGGGTGACTTGTGGGGCTCTGACCAGGTTCTGTTACCCAAAATCCTTTGCACACCTCAAAATTTGGCAAAAAAAACCACACTTTTTCCTGTAATTTCGGTGACAGAAAGTTCTGGAATCTGAGAGGAGCCACAAATTTCCTTCCACCCAGTGTTCCCCCAAGACTTCTGATAAAAATCATACCTCACTTGTGTGGGTAGGCCTAGCGCCCGCGACAGGATATGCCCCAAAAACGACATAGACACATCACATTTTCAGAAAGAAAACAGAGCTGTTTTTTACTAAGTGCCTAGCTGTGGATTTTGGCCTCTAGCTCAGCCGGCACATGGGGAAACTTAGGAAACCTATGCATTTTTTAAAACTAGACACCTAGGGGAATCCAAGATGGGGTGACTTGTGGAGCTCTGACCAAGTTCTGTTACCCAAAATCCTTTGCAAACCTCAAAATTTGTCAAAAAAACCACACTTTTTCCTGTAATTTCGGTGACAGAAAGTTCTGGAATCTGAGAGCAGCCACAAATTTCCTTCCACCCAGAGTTCCCCCAAGTCTTCTGATAAAAATCATACCTCACTTGTGTGGGTAGGCCTAGCGCCCGCAACAGGATATGCCCCAAAAACGACGTGCACACATCACATTTTCAGAAAGAAAACAGAGCTGTTTTTTAATAAGTGCCTAGCTGTGGATTTTTGCCTCTAGCTCAGCCGGCACCTGGGGAAACCTAGGAAACCTATGCATTTTTTAAAACTAGACACCTAGGGGAATCCAAGATGGGGTGACTTGTGGGGCTCTGACCAGGTTCTGTTACCCAGAATCCTTTGCAAATCTCAAAATTTGGCAAAAAAACACTTTTTCCTGTCATTTCGTTGACAGAAATTTCTGGAATCTGAGAGGAGCCACAAATTTAATTCCACCCAGCGTTCCCCCACGTCTCCCAAAGAAAATGGTACCTCACTTGTGTGGGTAGGCCTAGCGCCCGCGACAGGATATGCCCCAAAACACGATGTGGACACATCACATTTTCAGAAAGAAAACAGAGCTGTTTTTTGCTAACTGCCTAGCTGTGGATGTTGGCCTCTAGCTCAGCAGGCACCTCGGGAAACCTAGAAAACCTGTGCATTTTTGAAAACTAGATACCTAGGAGAATCTAAGATGGGGTGACTTGTGGGGCTCGGACCAGGTTCTGTTACCCAAAATAATTTGCAAACCTCAAAATTTGGCAAAAAAGCACACCTTTTCCTGTCATTTCGGTGACAGAAATTTCTGGAATCTGAGAGGAGCCACAAATTTCCTTCCACCCAGCGTTCCCCTAAGTCTTCTGATAAAAATGTTACCTCACTTGTGTGGATAGGCCTAGCGCCCGCTACAGGATATGCCCCAAAACACGACGTGGACACATCACATTTTCAGAAAGAAAACAGAGCTGTTTTTTGCTAAGTGCCTAGCTGTGGATTTTGGCCTCTAGCTCAGCCGGCACCTGGGGAAACCTCGCAAACCTGTGCATTTTTTAAAAATAGACACTTAGGGGAATCCAAGATGGGGTGACTTGTGGGGCTCTGACCAGGTTCTGTTACCAGAATCCTTTGTAAACCTCAAAATTTGGCAAAAAAAAACACTTTTTCCTGTCATTTCGGTGACAGAAAGTTCTGGAATCTGAGAGGAGCCACAAATTTCCTTCCACCCAGCGTTCCCCCAAGTCTTCCGATAAAAATGTTACCTCACTTGTGTGGGTAGGCCTAGCGCCCGCGACAGGATATGCCCCAAAGCACGATGTGGACACATCACATTTTCAGAAAGAAAACAGAGCTGTTTTTTGCTAAGTGCCTATCTGTGGATTTTGGCCTCTAGCTCAGCCGGCACCTGGGGAAACCTAGTAAACTCGTGCATTTTTTAAAACTAGACACCTAGGGGAATCCAAGATGGGGTGACTTGTGGGGCTCTGACCAGGTTCTGTTACCCAGAATCCTTTGCAAACCTCAAATTTTGGCAAAAAATAACTTTTTCCTGTCATTTCGGTGACAGAAATTTCTGGAATCTGAGAGGAGCCACAAATTTCCTTCCACCCAGCGTTCCCCCAAGTCTTCTGATATAAATGATACCTCACTTGTGTGGGTAGGCCTAGCGCCCGCAACAGGATATGCCCCAAAAACGACGTGCACACATCACATTTTCAGAAAGAAAACAGAGCTGTTTTTTAATAAGTGCCTAGCTGTGGATTTTGGCCTCTAGCTCAGCCGGCACCTGGGGAAACCTAGGAAACCTATGCATTTTTTAAAACTAGACACCTAGGGAAATCCAAGATGGGGTGACTTGTGGGGCTCTGACCAGGTTCTGTTACCCAGAATCCTTTGCAAACCTCAACATTTGGCAAAAAAACACTTTTTCCTGTCATTTCGTTGACAGAAATTTCTGGAATCTGAGAGGAGCCACAAATTTCCTTCCACCCAGCGTTCCCCCACGTCTCCCGAAGAAAATGGTACCTCACTTGTGTGGGTAGGCCTAGCGCCCGCGACAGGATATGCCCCAAAACACGATGTGGACACATCACATTTTCAGAAAGAAAACAGAGCTGTTTTTTGCTAACTGCCTAGCTGTGGATGTTGGCCTCTAGCTCAGCCGGCACCTGGGGAAACCTAGGAAACCTGCGCATTTTTTAGAACTAGACACCTCAGGGAATCCAAGATGGGGTGACTTGTGGGGCTCTGACCAGGTTCTGTTACCCAAAATCCTTTGCAAACCTCAAAATTTGGCAAAAAAACCACACTTTTTCCTGTAATTTCGGTGACAGAAAGTTCTGGAATCTGAGAGGAGCCACAAATTTCCTTCCACCCAGTGTTCCCCCAAGACTTCTGATAAAAATCATACCTCACTTGTGTGGGTAGGCCTAGCGCCCGCGACAGGATATGCCCCAAAAACGACATAGACACATCACATTTTCAGAAAGAAAACAGAGCTGTTTTTTACTAAGTGCCTAGCTGTGGATTTTGGCCTCTAGCTCAGCCGGCACCTGGGGAAACCTATTAAACTCGTGCATTTTTTAAAACTAGACACCTCGGGGAATCCAAGATGGGGTGACTTGTGGGGCTCTGACCAGGTTCTGTTACCCAGAATCCTTTGCAAACCTCAAAATTTGGCACAAAAAAACTTTTTCCTGTTATTTCGGTGACAGAAATTTCTGGAATCTGAGAGGACCCACAAATTTCCTTCCACCCAGAGTTCCCCCAAGTCTTCTGATAAAAATCATACCTCCCTTGTGTGGGTAGGCCTAGCGCCCGCGACAGGATATGCCCCAAAAACGACATAGACACATCACATTTTCAGAAAGAAAACAGAGCTGTTTTTTACTAAGTGCCTAGCTGTGGTTTTTGGCCTCTAGCTCAGCCGGCACATGGGGAAACCAAGGAAACCTATGCATTTTTTAAAACTAGACACCTAGGGGAATCCAACATGGGGTGACTTGTGGGGCTCTGACCAGGTTCTGTTACCCAGAATCCTTTGCAAACCTCAAAATTTGGCAAAAAAAACACTTTTTCCTGTCATTTCGGTGACAGAAAGTTCTGGAATCTGAGAGGAGCCACAAATTTCCTTCCACCCAGCGTTCCCCCACGTCTTCTGATAAAAATGATACCTCACTTGTGTGGGTAGGCCTAGCGCCCGCAACAGGATATGCCCCAAAAACGACGTGCACACATCACATTTTCAGAAAGAAAACAGAGCTGTTTTTTAATAAGTGCCTAGCTGTGGATTTTGGCCTCTAGCTCAGCCGGCACCTGGGGAAACCTAGGAAACCTATGCATTTTTTAAAACTAGACACCTAGGGGAATCCAAGATGGGGTGACTTGTGGGGCTCTGACCAGGTTCTGTTACCCAGAATCCTTTGCAAACCTCAACATTTGGCAAAAAAACACTTTTTCCTGTCATTTCGTTGACATAAATTTCTGGAATCTGAGAGGAGCCACAAATTTCCTTCCACCCAGCGTTCCCCCACGTCTCCCGAAGAAAATGGTACCTCACTTGTGTGGGTAGGCCTAGCGCCCGCGACAGGATATGCCCCAAAACACAACGTGGACACATCCCATTTTTTGAAAGAAAACAGAGGTGTTTTTTGCAAAGTGCCTAGCTGTGGATTTTGGCCTCTAGCTCAGCCGGCACCTGGGGAAACCTCGCAAACCTGTGCATTTTTTAAAAATAGACACTTAGGGGAATCCAAGATGGGGTGACTTGTGGGGCTCTGACCAGGTTCTGTTACCAGAATCCTTTGTAAACCTCAAAATTTGGCAAAAAAAACACTTTTTCCTGTCATTTCGGTGACAGAAAGTTCTGGAATCTGAGAGGAGCCACAAATTTCCTTCCACCCAGCGTTCCCCCAAGTCTTCCGATAAAAATGTTACCTCACTTGTGTGGGTAGGCCTAGCGCCCGCGACAGGATATGACCCAAAGCACGATGTGGACACATCACATTTTCAGAAAGAAAACAGAGCTGTTTTTTGCTAAGTGCCTATCTGTGGATTTTGGCCTCTAGCTCAGCCGGCACCTGGGGAAACCTATTAAACTCGTGCATTTTTTAAAACTAGACACCTAGGGGAATCCAAGATGGGGTGACTTGTGGGGCTCTGACCAGGTTCTGTTACCCAGAATCCTTTGCAAACCTCAAATTTTGGCAAAAAATAACTTTTTCCTGTCATTTCAGTGACAAAAAGTTCTGGAATCTGAGAGGAGCCACAAATTTCCTTCCACCCAGCGTTCCCCCAAGTCTTCTGATAAAAATGATACCTCACTTGTGTGGGTAGGCCTAGCGCCCGCACAGGATATGCCCCAAAAACGACGTGGACACATCACATTTTCAGAAAGAAAACAGAGCTGTTGTTTACTAAGTGCCTAGCTGTGGATTTTGGCCTCTAGCTCAGCCGGCACCAGGGGAAATCTAGGAAACCTGTGCATTTTTTAGAACTAGACACCTTGGGGAATCCAAGATGGGGTGACTTGTGGGGCTCTGACCAGGTTCTGTTATCCAGAATCCTTTGCAAACCTCAAAATTTGGCAAAAAAAACACTTTTTCCTGTCATTTCGGTGACAGAAATTTCTGGAATCTGAGAGGAGCCACAAATTTCCTTCCACCCAGCGTTCCCCCAAGTCTTCTGATATAAATGATACCTCACTTGTGTGGGTAGGCCTAGCGCCCGCGACAGGATATGCCCCAAAACACGATGTGGACACATCACATTTTCAGAAAGAAAACAGAGCTGTTTTTTGCTAACTGCCTAGCTGTGGATGTTGGCCTCTAGCTCAGCCGGCACCTGGGGAAACCTAGGAAACCTGCGCATTTTTTAGAACTAGACACCTCAGGGAATCCAAGATGGGGTGACTTGTGGGGCTCTGACCAGGTTCTGTTACCCAGAAACCTTTGCAAACCTCAAAATTTGGCAAAAAACACTTTTTCCTGTCATTTCGGTGACAGAAATTTCTGGAATCTGAGAGGAGCCACAAATTTCCTTCCACCCAGCGTTCCCCTAAGTCTTCTGATAAAAATGTTACCTCACTTGTGTGGGTAGGCCTAGCGCCCGCGACAGGATATGCCCCAAAACACGACGTGGACACATCACATTTTCAGAAAGAAAACAGAGCTGTTTTTTGCTAAGTGCCTAGCTGTGGATTTTGGCCTTTAGCTCAGCCGGCACCTGGGGAAACCTAGCAAACTTGTGCATTTTTTAAAACTAGACACCTAGGGGAATCCAAGATGGGGTGACTTGTGGGGCTCTGACCAGGTTCTGTTACCCAGAATCCTTTGTAAACCTCAAAATTTGGCAAAAAAACACTTTTTCCTGTCATTTCAGTGACAAAAAGTTTTGGAATGTGAGAGGAGCCACACATTTCCTTCCACCAAGCGTTCCCCAAAGTCTCCCGATAAAAATGGTACCTCACTTGTGTGGGTAGGTCTAGCGCCCGCGACAGGATATGCCCCAAAAGACGATGTGGACACATCACATTTAAAAAAAAAAACAGAGCTGTTTTTTGCTAACTGCCTAGCTGTGGATTTTGGCCTCTAGCTCAGCCGGCACCTGGGGAAACCTAGAAAACCTGTGCATTTTTGAAAACTAGATACCTAGGGGAATCCAAGATGGGGTGACTTGTGGGGCTCTGACCAGGTTCTGTTACCTAAAATCCTTTGCAAACCTCAAAATTTGGCAAAAAAAACACACTTTTTCCTGCAATTTCGGTGACAGAAAGTTCTGGAATCTGAGAGGAGCCACAAATTTCCTTCCACCCAGTGTTCCCCTAAGTCTTCTGATAAAAATGATACCTCACTTGTGTGGGTAGGCCTAGCGCCCGCAACAGGATATTGCCCAAAAACGACGTGGACACATCACATTTTCAGAAAGAAAACAGAGCTGTTTTTTACTAAGTGCCTAGCTGTGGTTTTGGCCTCTAGCTCAGCCGTCACATGGGGAATCCAAGGAAACCTATGCATTTTTTAAAACTAGACACCTAGGGGAATCCAAAATGGGGTGACTTGTGGGGCTCTGACCAGGTTCTGTTACCCAGAATCCTTTGCAAACCTCAGAATTTGGCAAAAAAACACTTTTTCCTGTCATTTCGGTGACAGAAAGTTCTGGAATCTGAGAGGAGCCACAAATTTCCTTCCACCCAGCGTTCCCCCACGTCTTCTGATAAAAATGATACCTCACTTGTGTGGGTAGGCCTAGCGCCCGCAACAGGATATGCTTCAAAAACGACGTGGACACATCACATTTTCAGAAAGAAAACAGAGCTGTTTTTTACTAAGTGCCTAGCTGTGGATTTTGGCCTCTAGCTCAGCCGGCACCTGGGGAAACATAGGAAACCTGTGCATTTTTTAGAACTAGACACCTTGGGGAATCCAAGATGGGGTGACTTGTGGGGCTCTGACCAGGTTCTGTTACCCAGAATCCTTTGCAAACCTCAAAATTTGGCAAAAAAACACTTTTTCCTGTCATTTCGGTGACAGAAATTTCTGGAATCTGAGAGGAGCCACAAATTTCCTTCCACCCAGCGTTCCCCCAAGTCTTCTGATATAAATGATACCTCACTTGTGTGGGTAGGCCTAGCGCCCGCGACAGGATATGCCCCAAAACACGATGTGGACACATCACATTTTCAGAAAAAAACAGAGCTGTTTTTTGCTAACTGGCTAGCTGTGGATTTTGGCCTCTAGCTCAGCCGGCACCTGGGGAAACCTAGGGAACCTGCGCATTTTTTAGAACTAGACACCTCGGGGAATCCAAGATGGGGTGACTTGTGGGGCTCTCACCAGGTTCTGTTACCCAGAATCCTTTGCAAACCTCAAAATTTGGCAAAAAAACACTTTTTCCTGTCATTTCGGTGACAGAAATTTCTGGAATCTGAGAGGACCCACAAATTTCCTTCCACCCAGAGTTCCCCCAAGTCTTCTGATAAAAATCATACCTCACTTGTGTGGTTAGGCCTAGCGCCCGCAACAGGATATGCCCCAAAAACGACATAGACACATCACATTTTCAGAAAGAAAACAGAGCTGTTTTTTACTAAGTGCCTAGCTGTGGATTTTGGCCTCTAGCTCAGCCGGCACATGGGGAAACCTAGGAAACCTATGCATTTTTAAAACTAGACACCTAGGGGAATCCAAGATGGGGTGACTTGTGGGGCTCTGACCAGGTTCTGTTACCCAAAATCCTTTGCAAACCTCAAAATTTGGCAAAAAAAACACACTTTTTCCTGTAATTTCGGTGACAGAAAGTTCTGGAATCTGAGAGCACCCACAAATTTCCTTCCACCCAGTGTTCCCCCAAGTCTTCTGATAAAAATGATACCTCACTTGTGTGGGTAGGCCTAGCGCCCGCAACAGGATATTGCCCAAAAACGACGTGGACACATCACATTTTCAGAAAGAAAACAGAGCTGTTTTTTACTAAGTGCCTAGCTGTGAATTTTGGCCTCTAGCTCAGCCGGCACCTGGGGAAACCTAGGAAACCTGCGCATTTTTTAGAACTAGACACCTCAGGGAATCCAAGATGGGGTGACTTGTGGGGCTCTGACCAGGTTCTGTTACCCAGAAACCTTTGCAAACCTCAAAATTTGGCAAAAAAACACTTTTTCCTGTCATTTCGGTGACAGAAATTTCTGGAATCTGAGAGGACCCACAAATTTCCTTCCACCCAGAGTTCCCCCAAGTCTTCTGATAAAAATCATACCTCACTTGTGTGGGTAGGCCTAGCGCCCGCGACAGGATATGCCCCAAAAACGACATAGACACATCACATTTTCAGAAAGAAAACAGATTTGTTTTTTACTAAGTGCCTAGCTGTGGATTTTGGCCTCTAGCTCAGCCGGCACATGGGGAAACCTAGGAAACCTATGTATTTTTTAAAACTAGACACCTAGGGGAATCCAAGATGGGGTGACTTGTGGGGCTCTGACCAGGTTCTGTTACCCAGAATCCTTTGCAAACCTCAGAATATGGCAAAAAAACACTTTTTCCTGTCATTTCGGTGACAGAAATTTCTGGAATCTGAGAGGAGCCACACATTTCCTTCCACCCAGCGTTCCCCCAAGTCTCCCGATAAAAATGGTACATCACTTGTGTGGGTAGGTCTAGCGCCCGCGACAGGATATGCCCCAAAACACGATGTGGACACATCATATTTTCAGAAAGAAAACAAAGCTGTTTTTTGCTAACTGCCTAGCTGTGGATTTTGGCCTCTAGCTCAGCAGGCACCTGGGGAAACCTAGAAAACCTGTGCATTTTTGAAAACTAGATACCTAGGAGAATCCAAGATGGGGTGACTTGTGGGGCTCTGACCAGTTTCTGTTACCCAAAATCCTTTGCAAACCTCAAAATTTGGCAAAAAAACACTTTTTCCTGTCATTTCAGTGACAAAAAGTTTTGGAATCTGAGAGGAGCCACACATTTCCTTCCACCAAGCGTTCCCCCAAGTCTCCCGATAAAAATGGTACCTCACTTGTGTGGGTAGGTCTAGCGTCCGCGACAGGATATGCCCCAAAACACGATGTGGACACATCACATTTTCAGAAAGAAAACAGAGCTGTTTTTTGCTAACTGCCTAGCTGTGGATTTTGGCCTCTAGCTCAGCCGGCACCTGGGGAAACCTAGAAAACCTGTGCATTTTTTAAAACTAGATACCTAGGGGAATCCCAGATGGGGTGACTTGTGGGGCTCTGACCAGGTTCTGTTACCCAAAATCCTTTGCAAACCTCAAAATTTGGCAAAAAAACCACACTTTTTCCTGTAATTTCGGTGACAGAAAGTTCTGGAATCTGAGAGGAGCCACAAATTTCCTTCCACCCAGTGTTCCCCCAAGACTTCTGATAAATATCATACCTCACTTGTGTGGGTAGGCCTAGCGCCCGCGACAGGATATGCCCCAAAAACGACATAGACACATCACATTTTCAGAAAGAGAAAAGAGCTGTTTTTTACTAAGTGCCTAGCTGTGGATTTTGGCCTCTAGCTCAGCCGGCACATGGGGAAACTTAGGAAACCTATGCATTTTTTAAAACTAGACACCTAGGGGAATCCAAGATGGGGTGACTTGTGGGGCTCTGACCAAGTTCTGTTACCCAAAATCCTTTGCAAACCTCAAAATTTGGCAAAAAAACCACACTTTTTCCTGTAATTTCGGTGACAGAAAGTTCTGGAATCTGAGAGCAGCCACAAATTTCCTTCCACCCAGAGTTCCCCCAAGTCTTCTGATAAAAATCATACCTCACTTGTGTGGGTAGGCCTAGCGCCCGCAACAGGATATGCCCCAAAAACGACGTGCACACATCACATTTTCAGAAAGAAAACAGAGCTGTTTTTTACTAAGTGCCTAGCTGTGGATTTTGGCCTCTAGCTCAGCCGGCACCTGGGGAAACCTAGGAAACCTATGCATTTTTTAAAACTAGACACCTAGGGGAATCCAAGATGGGGTGACTTGTGGGGCTCTGACCAGGTTCTGTTACCCAGAATCCTTTGCAAATCTCAAAATTTGGCAAAAAAACACTTTTTCCTGTCATTTCGTTGACAGAAATTTCTGGAATCTGAGAGGAGCCACAAATTTCCTTCCACCCAGCGTTCCCCCACGTCTCCCGAAGAAAATGGTACCTCACTTGTGTGGGTAGGCCTAGCGCCCGCGACAGGATATGCCCCAAAACACGATGTGGACACATCACATTTTCAGAAAGAAAACAGAGCTGTTTTTTGCTAACTGCCTAGCTGTGGATGTTGGCCTCTAGCTCAGCAGGCACCTCGGGAAACCTAGAAAACCTGTGCATTTTTGAAAACTAGATACCTAGGAGAATCTAAGATGGGGTGACTTGTGGGGCTCGGACCAGGTTCTGTTACCCAAAATAATTTGCAAACCTCAAAATTTGGCAAAAAAGCACACCTTTTCCTGTCATTTCGGTGACAGAAATTTCTGGAATCTGAGAGGAGCCACAAATTTCCTTCCACCCAGCGTTCCCCTAAGTCTTCTGATAAAAATGTTACCTCATTTGTGTGGATAGGCCTAGCGCCCGCTACAGGATATGCCCCAAAACACGACGTGGACACATCACATTTTCAGAAAGAAAACAGAGCTGTTTTTTGCTAAGTGCCTAGCTGTGGATTTTGGCCTCTAGCTCAGCCGGCACCTGGGGAAACCTCGCAAACCTGTGCATTTTTTAAAAATAGACACTTAGGGGAATCCAAGATGGGGTGACTTGTGGGGCTCTGACCAGGATCTGTTACCAGAATCCTTTGTAAACCTCAAAATTTGGCAAAAAAAACACTTTTTCCTGTCATTTCGGTGACAGAAAGTTCTGGAATCTGAGAGGAGCCACAAATTTCCTTCCACCCAGCGTTCCCCCAAGTCTTCCGATAAAAATGTTACCTCACTTGTGTGGGTAGGCCTAGCGCCCGCGACAGGATATGCCCCAAAGCACGATGTGGACACATCACATTTTCAGAAAGAAAACAGAGCTGTTTTTTGCTAAGTGCCTATCTGTGGATTTTGGCCTCTAGCTCAGCCGGCACCTGGGGAAACCTAGTAAACTCGTGCATTTTTTAAAACTAGACACCTAGGGGAATCCAAGATGGGGTGACTTGTGGGGCTCTGACCAGGTTCTGTTACCCAGAATCCTTTGCAAACCTCAAATTTTGGCAAAAAATAACTTTTTCCTGTCATTTCAGTGACAAAAAGTTCTGGAATCTGAGAGGAGCCACAAATTTCCTTCCACCCAGCGTTCCCCCAAGTCTTCTTATATAAATGATACCTCACTTGTGTGGGTAGGCCTAGCGCCCGCAACAGGATATGCCCCAAAAACGACGTGCACACATCACATTTTCAGAAAGAAAACAGAGCTGTTTTTTAATAAGTGCCTAGCTGTGGATTTTGGCCTCTAGCTCAGCCGGCACCTGGGGAAACCTAGGAAACCTATGCATTTTTTAAAACTAGACACCTAGGGGAATCCAAGATGGGGTGACTTGTGGGGCTCTGACCAGGTTCTGTTACCCAGAATCCTTTGCAAACCTCAACATTTGGCAAAAAAACACTTTTTCCTGTCATTTCGTTGACAGAAATTTCTGGAATCTGAGAGGAGCCACAAATTTCCTTCCACCCAGCGTTCCCCCACGTCTCCCGAAGAAAATGGTACCTCACTTGTGTGGGTAGGCCTAGCGCCCGCGACAGGATATGCCCCAAAACACGATGTGGACACATCACATTTTCAGAAAGAAAACAGAGCTGTTTTTTGCTAACTGCCTAGCTGTGGATGTTGGCCTCTAGCTCAGCCGGCACCTGGGGAAACCTAGGAAACCTGCGCATTTTTTAGAACTAGACACCTCAGGGAATCCAAGATGGGGTGACTTGTGGGGCTCTGACCAGGTTCTGTTACCCAGAAACCTTTGCAAACCTCAAAATTTGGCAAAAAACACTTTTTCCTGTCATTTCGGTGACAGAAATTTCTGGAATCTGAGAGGAGCCACAAATTTCCTTCCACCCAGCGTTCCCCTAAGTCTTCTGATAAAAATGTTACCTCACTTGTGTGGGTAGGCCTAGCGCCCGCGACAGGATATGCCCCAAAACATGACGTGGACACATCACATTTTCAGAAAGAAAACAGAGCTGTTTTTTGCTAAGTGCCTAGCTGTGGATTTTGGCCTCTAGCTCAGCCGGCACCTGGGGAAACCTCGCAAACCTGTGCATTTTTTAAAAATAGACACATAGGGGAATCCAAGATGGGGTGACTTGTGGGGCTCTGACCAGGTTCTGTCACCAGAATCCTTTGTAAACCTCAAAATTTGGCAAAAAAACACTTTTTCCTGTCATTTCGGTGACAGAAAGTTCTGGAATCTGAATGGAGCCACAAATTTCCTTCCACCCAGCGTTCCCCCAAGTCTTCCGATAAAAATGTTACCTCACTTGTGTGGGTAGGCCTAGCGCCCGCGACAGGATATGCCCCAAAGCACGATGTGGACACATCACATTTTCAGAAAGAAAACAGAGCTGTTTTTTGCTAAGTGACTATCTGTGGATTTTGGCCTCTAGCTCAGCCGGCACCTGGGGAAACCTAGCAAACTTGTGCATTTTTTAAAACTAGACACCTAGGGGAATCCAAGATGGGGTGACTTGTGGGGCTCTGACCAGGTTCTGTTACCCAGAATCCTTTGCAAACCTCAAAATTTGGCAAAAAAAACACTTTTTCCTGTCATTTCAGTGACAAAAAGTTTTGGAATGTGAGAGGAGCCACACATTTCCTTCCACCAAGCGTTCCCCAAAGTCTCCCGATAAAAATGGTACCTCACTTGTGTGGGTAGGTCTAGCGCCCGCGACAGGATATGCCCCAAAAGACGATGTGGACACATCACATTTTAAAAAAAAAACAGAGCTGTTTTTTGCTAACTGCCTAGCTGTGGATTTTGGCCTCTAGCTCAGCCGGCAACTGGGGAAACCTAGAAAACCTGTGCATTTTTGAAAACTAGATACCTAGGGGAATCCAAGATGGGGTGACTTGTGGGGCTCTGACCAGGTTCTGTTACCTAAAATCCTTTGCAAACCTCAAAATTTGGCAAAAAAAACACACTTTTTCCTGCAATTTCGGTGACAGAAAGTTGTGGAATCTGAGAGGAGCCAAAAATTTCCTTCCACCCAGTGTTCCCCTAAGTCTTCTGATAAAAATGATACCTCACTTGTGTGGGTAGGCCTAGCGCCCGCAACAGGATATTGCCCAAAAACGACGTGGACACATCACATTTTCAGAAAGAAAACAGAGCTGTTTTTTACTAAGTGCCTAGCTGTGAATTTTGGCCTCTAGCTCAGCCGGCACCTGGGGAAACCTAGGGAACCTGCGCATTTTTTAGAACTAGACACCTCGGGGAATCCAAGATGGGGTGACTTGTGGGGCTCTGACCAGGTTCTGTTACCCAGAATCCTTTGCAAACCTCAAAATTTGGCAAAAAAACACTTTTTCCTGTCATTTCGGTGACAGAAATTTCTGGAATCTGAGAGGACCCACAAATTTCCTTCCACCCAGAGTTCCCCCAAGTCTTCTGATAAAAATCATACCTCCCTTGTGTGGGTAGGCCTAGCGCCCGCGACAGGATATGCCCCAAAAACGACATAGACACATCACATTTTCAGAAAGAAAACAGAGCTGTTTTTTACTAAGTGCCTAGCTGTGGTTTTTGGCCTCTAGCTCAGCCGGCACATGGGGAAACCAAGGAAACCTATGCATTTTTTAAAACTAGACACCTAGGGGAATCCAACATGGGGTGACTTGTGGGGCTCTGACCAGGTTCTGTTACCCAGAATCCTTTGCAAACCTCAGAATTTGGCAAAAAAACACTTTTTCCTGTCATTTCGGTGACCGAAAGTTCTGGAATCTGAGAGGAGCCACAAATTTCCTTCCACCCAGCGTTCCCCCACGTCTTCTGATAAAAATGATACCTCACTTGTGTGGGTAGGCCTAGCGCCCGCAACAGGATATGCTTCAAAAACGACGTGGACACATCACATTTTCAGAAAGAAAACAGAGCTGTTTTTTACTAAGTGCCTAGCTGTGGATTTTGGCCTCTAGCTCAGCCGGCACCTGGGGAAACCTAGGAAACCTGTGCATTTTTTAGAACTAGACACCTTGGGGAATCCAAGATGGGGTGACTTGTGGGGCTCTGACCAGGTTCTGTTACCCAGAATCCTTTGCAAACCTCAAAATTTGGCAAAAAAACACTTTTTCCTGTCATTTCGGTGACAGAAATTTCTGGAATCTGAGAGGAGCCACAAATTTCCTTCCACCCAGCGTTCCCCCAAGTCTTCTGATATAAATGATACCTCACTTGTGTGGGTAGGCCTAGTGCCCGCGACAGGATATGCCCCAAAACACGATGTGGACACATCACATTTTCAGAAAAAAACAGAGCTGTTTTTTGCTAACTGCCTAGCTGTGGATTTTGGCCTCTAGCTCAGCCGGCACCTGGGGAAACCTAGGGAACCTGCGCATTTTTTAGAACTAGACACCTCGGGGAATCCAAGATGGGGTGACTTGTGGGGCTCTCACCAGGTTCTGTTACCCAGAATCCTTTGCAAACCTCAAAATTTGGCAAAAAAACACTTTTTCCTGTCATTTCGGTGACAGAAATTTCTGGAATCTGAGAGGACCCACAAATTTCCTTCCACCCAGAGTTCCCCCAAGTCTTCTGATAAAAATCATACCTCACTTGTGTGGGTAGGCCTAGCGCCCGCGACAGGATATGCCCCAAAAACGACATAGACACATCACATTTTCAGAAAGAAAACAGAGCTGTTTTTTACTAAGTGCCTAGCTGTGGATTTTGGCCTCTAGCTCAGCCGGCACATGGGGAAACCTAGGAAACCTATGCATTTTTAAAACTAGACACCTAGGGGAATCCAAGATGGGGTGACTTGTGGGGCTCTGACCAGGTTCTGTTACCCAAAATCCTTTGCAAACCTCAAAATTTGGCAAAAAAAACACACTTTTTCCTTTAATTTCGGTGACAGAAAGTTCTGGAATCTGAGAGCACCCACAAATTTCCTTCCACCCAGTGTTCCCCCAAGTCTTCTGATAAAAATGATACCTCACTTGTGTGGGTAGGCCTAGCGCCCGCAACAGGATATTGCCCAAAAACGACGTGGACACATCACATTTTCAGAAAGAAAACAGAGCTGTTTTTTACTAAGTGCCTAGCTGTGAATTTTGGCCTCTAGCTCAGCCGGCACCTGGGGAAACCTAGGAAACCTGCGCATTTTTTAGAACTAGACACCTCAGGGAATCCAAGATGGGGTGACTTGTGGGGCTCTGACCAGGTTCTGTTACCCAGAAACCTTTGCAAACCTCAAAATTTGGCAAAAAAACACTTTTTCCTGTCATTTCGGTGACAGAAATTTCTGGAATCTGAGAGGACCCACAAATTTCCTTCCACCCAGAGTTCCCCCAAGTCTTCTGATAAAAATCATACCTCACTTGTGTGGGTAGGCCTAGCGCCCGCGACAGGATATGCCCCAAAAACGACATAGACACATCACATTTTCAGAAAGAAAACAGATTTGTTTTTTACTAAGTGCCTAGCTGTGGATTTTGGCCTCTAGCTCAGCCGGCACATGGGGAAACCTAGGAAACCTATGTATTTTTTAAAACTAGACACCTAGGGGAATCCAAGATGGGGTGACTTGTGGGGCTCTGACCAGGTTCTGTTACCCAGAATCCTTTGCAAACCTCAGAATATGGCAAAAAAACACTTTTTCCTGTCATTTCGGTGACAGAAATTTCTGGAATCTGAGAGGAGCCACACATTTCCTTCCACCCAGCGTTCCCCCAAGACTCCCGATAAAAATGGTACATCACTTGTGTGGGTAGGTCTAGCGCCCGCGACAGGATATGCCCCAAAACACGATGTGGACACATCATATTTTCCGAAAGAAAACAAAGCTGTTTTTTGCTAACTGCCTAGCTGTGGATTTTGGCCTCTAGCTCAGCAGGCACCTGGGGAAACCTAGAAAACCTGTGCATTTTTGAAAACTAGATACCTAGGAGAATCCAAGATGGGGTGACTTGTGGGGCTCTGACCGGTTTCTGTTACCCAAAATCCTTTGCAAACCTCAAAATTTGGCAAAAAAACACTTTTTCCTGTCATTTCAGTGACAAAAAGTATTGGAATCTGAGAGGAGCCACACATTTCCTTCCACCAAGCGTTCCCCCAAGTCTCCCGATAAAAATGGTACCTCACTTGTGTGGGTAGGTCTAGCGCCCACGACAGGATATGCCCCAAAACACGATGTGGACACATCACATTTTCAGAAAGAAAACAGAGCTGTTTTTTGCTAACTGCCTAGCTGTGGATTTTGGCCTCTAGCTCAGCCGGCACCTGGGGAAACCTAGAAAACCTGTGCATTTTTGAAAACTAGATACCTAGGGGAATCCAAGATGGGGTGACTTGTGGGGCTCTGACCAGGTTCTGTTACCCAAAATCCTTTGCAAACCTCAAAATTTGGCAAAAAAAACACACTTTTTCCTGTAATTTCGGTGACAGAAAGTTCTGGAATCTGAGAGGAGCCACAAATTTCCTTCCACCCAGTGTTCCCCCAAGACTTCTGATAAAAATCATACCTCACTTGTGTGGGTAGGCCTAGCGCCCGCGACAGGATATGCCCCAAAAACGACATAGACACATCACATTTTCAGAAAGAAAACAGAGCTGTTTTTTACTAAGTGCCTAGCTGTGGATTTTGGCCTCTAGCTCAGCCGGCACATGGGGAAACTTAGGAAACCTATGCATTTTTTAAAACTAGACACCTAGGGGAATCCAAGATGGGGTGACTTGTGGGGCTCTGACCAAGTTCTGTTACCCAAAATCCTTTGCAAACCTCAAAATTTGGCAAAAAAACCACACTTTTTCCTGTAATTTCGGTGACAGAAAGTTCTGGAATCTGAGAGCAGCCACAAATTTCCTGCCACCCAGAGTTCCCCCAAGTCTTCTGATAAAAATCATACCTCACTTGTGTGGGTAGGCCTAGCGCCCGCAACAGGATATGCCCCAAAAACGACGTGCACACATCACATTTTCAGAAAGAAAACAGAGCTGTTTTTTAATAAGTGCCTAGCTGTGGATTTTGGCCTCTAGCTCAGCCGGCACCTGGGGAAACCTAGGAAACCTATGCATTTTTTAAAACTAGACACCTAGGGGAATCCAAGATGGGGTGACTTGTGGGGCTTTGACCAGGTTCTGTTACCCAGAATCCTTTGCAAATCTCAAAATTTGGCAAAAAAACTCTTTTTCCTGTCATTTCGTTGACAGAAATTTCTGGAATCTGAGAGGAGCCACAAATTTCCTTCCACCCAGCGTTCCCCCACGTCTCCCGAAGAAAATGGTACCTCACTTGTGTGGGTAGGCCTAGCGCCCGCGACAGGATATGCTCCAAAACACGATGTGGACACATCACATTTTCAGAAAGAAAACAGAGCTGTTTTTTGCTAACTGCCTAGCTGTGGATGTTGGCCTCTAGCTCAGCAGGCACCTCGGGAAACCTAGAAAACCTGTGCATTTTTGAAAACTAGATACCTAGGAGAATCCAAGATGGGGTGACTTGTGGGGCTCGGACCAGGTTCTGTTACCCAAAATAATTTGCAAACCTCAAAATTTGGCAAAAAAGCACACCTTTTCCTGTCATTTCGGTGACAGAAATTTCTGGAATCTGAGAGGAGCCACAAATTTCCTTCCACCCAGCGTTCACCTAAGTCTTCTGATAAAAATGTTACCTCACTTGTGTGGGTAGGCCTAGCGCCCGCGACAGGATATGCCCCAAAACACGACGTGGACACATCACATTTTCAGAAAGAAAACAGAGCTGTTTTTTGCTAAGTGCCTAGCTGTGGATTTTGGCCTCTAGCTCAGCCGGCACCTGGGGAAACCTCGCAAACCTGTGCATTTTTTAAAAATAGACACTTAGGGGAATCCAAGATGGGGTGACTTGTGGGGCTCTGACCAGGTTCTGTTACCAGAATCCTTTGTAAACCTCAAAATTTGGCAAAAAAAACACTTTTTCCTGTCATTTCGGTGACAGAAAGTTCTGGAATCTGAGAGGAGCCACAAATTTCCTTCCACCCAGTGTTCCCCCAAGTCTTCCGATAAAAATGTTACCTCACTTGTGTGGGTAGGCCTAGCGCCCGCGACAGGATATGCCCCAAAGCACGATGTGGACACATCACATTTTCAGAAAGAAAACAGAGCTGTTTTTTGCTAAGTGCCTATCTGTGGATTTTGGCCTCTAGCTCAGCCGGCACCTGGGGAAACCTAGCAAACTCGTGCATTTTTTAAAACTAGACACCTAGGGGAATCCAAGATGGGGTGACTTGTGGGGCTCTGACCAGGTTCTGTTACCCAGAATCCTTTGCAAACCTAAAATTTTGGCAAAAAAACACTTTTTCCTGTCATTTCAGTGACAAAAAGTTCTGGAATCTGAGAGGAGCCACAAATTTCCTTCCACCCAGCGTTCCCCCAAGTCTTCTGATAAAAATGATACCTCACTTGTGTGGGTAGGCCTAGCGCCCGCACAGGATATGCCCCCAAAACGACGTGGACACATCACATTTTCAGAAAGAAAACAGAGCTGTTGTTTACTAAGTGCCTAGCTGTGGATTTTGGCCTCTAGCTCAGCCGGCACCAGGGGAAATCTAGGAAACCTGTGCATTTTTTAGAACTAGACACCTTGGGGAATCCAAGATGGGGTGACTTGTGGGGCTCTGACCAGGTTCTGTTACCCAGAATCCTTTGCAAACCTCAAAATTTGGCAAAAAAACACTTTTTCCTGTCATTTCGGTGACAGAAATTTCTGGAATCTGAGAGGAGCCACAAATTTCCTTCCACCCAGCGTTCCCCCAAGTCTTCTGATATAAATGATACCTCACTTGTGTGGGTAGGCCTAGCGCCCGCAACAGGATATGCCCCAAAAACGACGTGCACACATCACATTTTCAGAAAGAAAACAGAGCTGTTTTTTAATAAGTGCCTAGCTGTCGATTTTGGTCTCTAGCTCAGCCGGCACCTGGGGAAACCTAGGAAACCTATGCATTTTTTAAAACTAGACACCTAGGGGAATCCAAGATGGGGTGACTTGTGGGGCTCTGACCAGGTTCTGTTACACAGAATCCTTTGCAAACCTCAACATTTGGCAAAAAAACACTTTTTCCTGTCATTTCGTTGACAGAAATTTCTGGAATCTGAGAGGAGCCACAAATTTCCTTCCACCCAGCGTTCCCCCACGTCTCCCGAAGAAAATGGTACCTCACTTGTGTGGGTAGGCCTAGCGCCCGCAACAGGATATGCCCCAAAAACGACGTGCACACATCACATTTTCAGAAAGAAAACAGAGCTGTTTTTTAATAAGTGCCTAGCTGTGGTTTTTGGCCTCTAGCTCAGCCGGCACATGGGGAAACCAAGGAAACCTATGCATTTTTTAAAACTAGACACCTAGGGGAATCCAACATGGGGTGACTTGTGGGGCTCTGACCAGGTTCTGTTACCCAGAATCCTTTGCAAACCTCAGAATTTGGCAAAAAAACACTTTTTCCTGTCATTTCGGTGACAGAAAGTTCTGGAATCTGAGAGGAGCCACAAATTTCCTTCCACCCAGCGTTCCCCCACGTCTTCTGATAAAAATGATACCTCACTTGTGTGGGTAGGCCTAGCGCCCGCAACAGGATATGCTTCAAAAACGACGTGGACACATCACATTTTCAGAAAGAAAACAGAGCTGTTTTTTACTAAGTGCCTAGCTGTGGATTTTGGCCTCTAGCTCAGCCGGCACCTGGGGAAACCTAGGAAACCTGTGCATTTTTTAGAACTAGACACCTTGGGGAATCCAAGATGGGGTGACTTGTGGGGCTCTGACCAGGTTCTGTTACCCAGAATCCTTTGCAAACCTCAAAATTTG
This sequence comes from Pleurodeles waltl, assembly GCF_031143425.1. Lineage (NCBI taxonomy): Eukaryota > Metazoa > Chordata > Amphibia > Caudata > Salamandridae > Pleurodeles > Pleurodeles waltl. The sequence continues at coordinate 306,393,539 of NC_090444.1, forward strand.
GCAAAAAAACACTTTTTCCTGTCATTTCGGTGACAGAAATTTCTGGAATCTGAGAGGAGCCACAAATTTCCTTCCACCCAGCGTTCCCCCAAGTCTTCTGATATAAATGATACCTCACTTGTGTGGGTAGGGCTAGTGCCCGCGACAGGATATGCCCCAAAACACGATGTGGACACATCACATTTTCAGAAAAAAACAGAGCTGTTTTTTGCTAACTGCCTAGCTGTGGATTTTGGCCTCTAGCTCAGCCGGCACCTGGGGAAACCTAGGGAACCTGCGCATTTTTTAGAACTAGACACCTCGGGGAATCCAAGATGGGGTGACTTGTGGGGCTCTCACCAGGTTCTGTTACCCAGAATCCTTTGCAAACCTCAAAATTTGACAAAAAAACACTTTTTCCTGTCATTTCGGTGACAGAAATTTCTGGAATCTGAGAGGACCCACAAATTTCCTTCCACCCAGAGTTCCCCCAAGTCTTCTGATAAAAATCATACCTCACTTGTGTGGGTAGGCCTAGCGCCCGCGACAGGATATGCCCCAAAAACGACATAGACACATCACATTTTCAGAAAGAAAACAGAGCTGTTTTTTACTAAGTGCCTAGCTGTGGATTTTGGCCTTTAGCTCAGCCGGCACATGGGGAAACCTAGGAAACCTATGCATTTTTAAAACTAGACACCTGGGGGAATCCAAGATGGGGTGACTTGTGGGGCTCTGACCAGGTTCTGTTACCCAAAATCCTTTGCAAACCTCAAAATTTGGCAAAAAAAACACACTTTTTCCTGTAATTTCGGTGACAGAAAGTTCTGGAATCTGAGAGCACCCACAAATTTCCTTCCACCCAGTGTTCCCCCAAGTCTTCTGATAAAAATGATACCTCACTTGTGTGGGTAGGCCTAGCGCCCGCAACAGGATATTGCCCAAAAACGACGTGGACACATCACATTTTCAGAAAGAAAACAGAGCTGTTTTTTACTAAGTGCCTAGCTGTGAATTTTGGCCTCTAGCTCAGCCGGCACCTGGGGAAACCTAGGAAACCTGCGCATTTTTTAGAACTAGACACCTCAGGGAATCCAAGATGGGGTGACTTGTGGGGCTCTGACCAGGTTCTGTTACCCAGAAACCTTTGCAAACCTCAAAATTTGGCAAAAAAACACTTTTTCCTGTCATTTCGGTGACAGAAATTTCTGGAATCTGAGAGGACCCACAAATTTCCTTCCACCCAGAGTTCCCCCAAGTCTTCTGATAAAAATCATACCTCACTTGTGTGGGTAGGCCTAGCGCCCGCGACAGGATATGCCCCAAAAACGACATAGACACATCACATTTTCAGAAAGAAAACAGATTTGTTTTTTACTAAGTGCCTAGCTGTGGATTTTGGCCTCTAGCTCAGCCGGCACATGGGGAAACCTAGGAAACCTATGTATTTTTTAAAACTAGACACCTAGGGGAATCCAAGATGGGGTGACTTGTGGGGCTCTGACCAGGTTCTGTTACCCAGAATCCTTTGCAAACCTCAGAATATGGCAAAAAAACACTTTTTCCTGTCATTTCGGTGACAGAAATTTCTGGAATCTGAGAGGAGCCACACATTTCCTTCCACCCAGCGTTCCCCCAAGACTCCCGATAAAAATGGTACATCACTTGTGTGGGTAGGTCTAGCGCCCGCGACAGGATATGCCCCAAAACACGATGTGGACACATCATATTTTCCGAAAGAAAACAAAGCTGTTTTTTGCTAACTGCCTAGCTGTGGATTTTGGCCTCTAGCTCAGCAGGCACCTGGGGAAACCTAGAAAACCTGTGCATTTTTGAAAACTAGATACCTAGGAGAATCCAAGATGGGGTGACTTGTGGGGCTCTGACCGGTTTCTGTTACCCAAAATCCTTTGCAAACCTCAAAATTTGGCAAAAAAACACTTTTTCCTGTCATTTCAGTGACAAAAAGTTTTGGAATCTGAGAGGAGCCACACATTTCCTTCCACCAAGCGTTCCCCCAAGTCTCCCGATAAAAATGTTACCTCACTTGTGTGGGTAGGTCTAGCGCCCACGACAGGATATGCCCCAAAACACGATGTGGACACATCACATTTTCAGAAAGAAAACAGAGCTGTTTTTTGCTAACTGCCTAGCTGTGGATTTTGGCCTCTAGCTCAGCCGGCACCTGGGGAAACCTAGAAAACCTGTGCATTTTTGAAAACTAGATACCTAGGGGAATCCAAGATGGGGTGACTTGTGGGGCTCTGACCAGGTTCTGTTACCCAAAATCCTTTGAAAACCTCAAAATTTGGCAAAAAAAACACACTTTTTCCTGTAATTTCGGTGACAGAAAGTTCTGGAATCTGAGAGGAGCCACAAATTTCCTTCCACCCAGTGTTCCCCCAAGACTTCTGATAAAAATCATACCTCACTTGTGTGGGTAGGCCTAGCGCCCGCGACAGGATATGCCCCAAAAACGACATAGACACATCACATTTTCAGAAAGAAAACAGAGCTGTTTTTTTACTAAGTGCCTAGCTGTGGATTTTGGCCTCTAGCTCAGCCGGCACATGGGGAAACTTAGGAAACCTATGCATTTTTTAAAACTAGACACCTAGGGGAATCCAAGATGGGGTGACTTGTGGGGCTCTGACCAAGTTCTGTTACCCAAAATCCTTTGCAAACCTCAAAATTTGGCAAAAAAACCACACTTTTTCCTGTAATTTCGGTGACAGAAAGTTCTGGAATCTGAGAGCAGCCACAAATTTCCTTCCACCCAGAGTTCCCCCAAGTCTTCTGATAAAAATCATACCTCACTTGTGTGGGTAGGCCTAGCGCCCGCAACAGGATATGCCCCAAAAACGACGTGCACACATCACATTTTCAGAAAGAAAACAGAGCTGTTTTTTAATAAGTGCCTAGCTGTGGATTTTGGCCTCTAGCTCAGCCGGCACCTGGGGAAACCTAGGAAACCTATGCATTTTTTAAAACTAGACACCTAGGGGAATCCAAGATGGGGTGACTTGTGGGGCTTTGACCAGGTTCTGTTACCCAGAATCCTTTGCAAATCTCAAAATTTGGCAAAAAAACACTTTTTCCTGTCATTTCGTTGACAGAAATTTCTGGAATCTGAGAGGAGCCACAAATTTCCTTCCACCCAGCGTTCCCCCACGTCTCCCGAAGAAAATGGTACCTCACTTGTGTGGGTAGGCCTAGCGCCCGCGACAGGATATGCTCCAAAACACGATGTGGACACATCACATTTTCAGAAAGAAAACAGAGCTGTTTTTTGCTAACTGCCTAGCTGTGGATGTTGGCCTCTAGCTCAGCAGGCACCTCGGGAAACCTAGAAAACCTGTGCATTTTTGAAAACTAGATACCTAGGAGAATCCACGATGGGGTGACTTGTGGGGCTCGGACCAGGTTCTGTTACCCAAAATAATTTGCAAACCTCAAAATTTGGCAAAAAAGCACACCTTTTCCTGTCATTTCGGTGACAGAAATTTCTGGAATCTGAGAGGAGCCACAAATTTCCTTCCACCCAGCGTTCCCCTAAGTCTTCTGATAAAAATGTTACCTCACTTGTGTGGGTAGGCCTAGCGCCCGCGACAGGATATGCCCCAAAACACGACGTGGACACATCACATTTTCAGAAAGAAAACAGAGCTGTTTTTTGCTAAGTGCCTAGCTGTGGATTTTGGCCTCTAGCTCAGCCGGCACCTGGGGAAACCTCGCAAACCTGTGCATTTTTTAAAAATAGACACTTAGGGGAATCCAAGATGGGGTGACTTGTGGGGCTCTGACCAGGTTCTGTTACAAGAATCCTTTGTAAACCTCAAAATTTGGCAAAAAAAACACTTTTTCCTGTCATTTCGGTGACAGAAAGTTCTGGAATCTGAGAGGAGCCACAAATTTCCTTCCACCCAGTGTTCCCCCAAGTCTTCCGATAAAAATGTTACCTCACTTGTGTGGGTAGGCCTAGCGCCCGCGACAGGATATGCCCCAAAGCACGATGTGGACACATCACATTTTCAGAAAGAAACAGAGCTGTTTTTTGCTAAGTGCCTATCTGTGGATTTTGGCCTCTAGCTCAGCCGGCACCTGGGGAAACCTAGCAAACTCGTGCATTTTTTAAAACTAGACACCTAGGGGAATCCAAGATGGGGTGACTTGTGGGGCTCTGACCAGGTTCTGTTACCCAGAATCCTTTGCAAACCTAAAATTTTGGCAAAAAAACACTTTTTCCTGTCATTTCAGTGACAAAAAGTTCTGGAATCTGAGAGGAGCCACAAATTTCCTTCCACCCAGCGTTCCCCCAAGTCTTCTGATAAAAATGATACCTCACTTGTGTGGGTAGGCCTAGCGCCCGCACAGGATATGCCCCCAAAACGACGTGGACACATCACATTTTCAGAAAGAAAACAGAGCTGTTGTTTACTAAGTGCCTAGCTGTGGATTTTGGCCTCTAGCTCAGCCGGCACCAGTGGAAATCTAGGAAACCTGTGCATTTTTTAGAACTAGACACCTTGGGGAATCCAAGATGGGGTGACTTGTGGGGCTCTGACCAGGTTCTGTTACCCAGAATCCTTTGCAAACCTCAAAATTTGGCAAAAAAACACTTTTTCCTGTCATTTCGGTGACAGAAATTTCTGGAATCTGAGAGGAGCCACAAATTTCCTTCCACCCAGCGTTCCCCCAAGTCTTCTGATATAAATGATACCTCACTTGTGTGGGTAGGCCTAGCGCCCGCAACAGGATATGCCCCAAAAACGACGTGCACACATCACATTTTCAGAAAGAAAACAGAGCTGTTTTTTAATAAGTGCCTAGCTGTGGATTTTGGCCTCTAGCTCAGCCGGCACCTGGGGAAACCTAGGAAACCTATGCATTTTTTAAAACTAGACACCTAGGGGAATCCAAGATGGGGTGACTTGTGGGGCTCTGACCAGGTTCTGTTACCCAGAATCCTTTGCAAACCTCAACATTTGGCAAAAAAACACTTTTTCCTGTCATTTCGTTGACAGAAATTTCTGGAATCTGAGAGGAGCCACAAATTTCCTTCCACCCAGCGTTCCCCCACGTCTCCCGAAGAAAATGGTACCTCACTTGTGTGGGTAGGCCTAGCGCCCGCGACAGGATATGCCCCAAAACACGATGTGGACACATCACATTTTCAGAAAGAAAACAGAGCTGTTTTTTGCTAACTGCCTAGCTGTGGATGTTGGCCTCTAGCTCAGCAGGCACCTCGGGAAACCTAGAAAACATTTGCATTTTTGAAAACTAGATACCTAGGAGAATCCAAGATGGGGTGACTTGTGGGGCTCTGACCAGGTTCTGTTACCCAAAATAATTTGCAAACCTCAAAATTTGGCAAAAAAGCACATCTTTTCCTGTCATTTCGGCGACAGAAATTTCTGGGATCTGAGAGGAGCCACAAATTTCCTTCCACCCAGCGTTCCACTAAGTCTTCTGATAAAAATGTTACCTCACTTGTGTGGGTAGGCCTAGCGCCCGCGACAGGATATGCCCCAAAACATGACGTGGACACATCTCATTTTCAGAAAGAAAACAGAGCTGTTTTTTGCTAAGTGCCTAGCTTTGGATTTTGGCCTCTAGCTCAGCCGGCACCTGGGGAAACCTCGCAAACCTGTGCATTTTTTAAAAATAGACACATAGGGGAATCCAAGATGGGGTGACTTGTGGGGCTCTGACCAGGTTCTGTTACCAGAATCCTTTGTAAACCTCAAAATTTGGCAAAAAAAACACTTTTTCCTGTCATTTCGGTGACAGAAAGTTCTGGAATCTGAGAGGAGCCACAAATTTCCTTCCACCCAGCGTTCCCCCAAGTCTTCCGATAAAAATGTTACCTCACTTGTGTGGGTAGGCCTAGCGCCCGCGACAGGATATGCCCCAAAGCACGATGTGGACACATCACATTTTCAGAAAGAAAACAGAGCTGTTTTTTGCTAAGTGCCTATCTGTGGATTTTGGCCTCTAGCTCAGCCGGCACCTGGGGAAACCTAGCAAACTTGTGCATTTTTTAAAACTAGACACCTAGGGGAATCCAAGATGGGGTGACTTGTGGGGCTCTGACCAGGTTCTGTTACCCAGAATCCTTTGCAAACCTCAAAATTTGGCAAAAAAACACTTTTTCCTGTCATTTCAGTGACAAAAAGTTTTGGAATGTGAGAGGAGCCACACATTTCCTTCCACCAAGCGTTCCCCAAAGTCTCCCGATAAAAATGGTACCTCACTTGTGTGGGTAGGTCTAGCGCCCGCGACAGGATATGCCCCAAAAGACGATGTGGACACATCACATTTTCAAAAAAAAACAGAGCTGTTTTTTGCTAACTGCCTAGCTGTGGATTTTGGCCTCTAGCTCAGCCGGCACCTGGGGAAACCTAGAAAACCTGTGCATTTGTGAAAAATAGACACCTCGGGGAATCCAAGATGGGGTGACTTGTGGGGCTCTCACCAGGTTCTGTTACCCAGAATCCTTTGCAAACCTCAAAATTTGGCAAAAAAACACTTTTTCCTGTCATTTCGGTGACAGACATTTCTGGAATCTGAGAGGACCCACAAATTTCCTTCCACCCAGAGTTCCCCCAAGTCTTCTGATAAAAATCATACCTCACTTGTGTGGGTAGGCCTAGCGCCCGCAACACGATATGCCCGAAATACGACATAGACACATCACATTTTCAGAAAGAAAACAGAGTTGTTTTTTACTAAGTGCCTAGCTGTGGATTTTGGCCTCTAGCTCAGCCGGCACATGGGTAAACCTAGGAAACCTATGCATTTTTAAAACTAGACACCTAGGGGAATCCAAGATGGGGTGACTTGTGGGGCTCTGACCAGGTTCTGTTACCCAAAATCCTTTGCAAACCTCAAAATTTGGCAAAAAAAACACACTTTTTCCTGTAATTTCGGTGACAGAAAGTTCTGGAATCTGAGAGCAGCCACAAATTTCCTTCCACCCAGTGTTCCCCCAAGTCTTCTGACAAAAATGATACCTCACTTGTGTGGGTATGCCTAGCGCCCGCAACAGGATATTGCCCAAAAACGACGTGGACACATCACATTTTCAGAAAGAAAACAGAGCTGTTTTTTACTAAGTGCCTAGCTGTGAATTTTGGCCTCTAGCTCAGCCGGCACCTGGGGAAACCTAGGAAACCTGCGGATTTTTTAGAACTAGACACCTCGGGGAATCCAAGATGGGGTGACTTGTGGGGCTCTGACCAGGTTCTGATACCCAGAATCCTTTGCAAACCTCAGAATTTGGCAAAAAAACACTTTTTCCTGTCATTTCGGTGACAGAAATTCCTGGATTTTGAGAGGAGCCACACATTTCCTTCCACCCAGCGTTCCCCCAAGTCTCCCGATAAAAATGGTACATCACTTGTGTGGGTAGGTCTAGCGCCCGCGACAGGATATGCCCCAAAACACGATGTGGACACATCATATTTTCAGAAAGAAAACAAAGCTGTTTTTTGCTAACTGCCTAGCTGTGGATTTTGGCCTCTAGCTCAGCAGGCACCTGGGGAAACCTAGAAAACCTGTGCATTTTTGAAAACTAGATACCTAGGAGAATCCAAGATGGGGTGACTTGTGGGGCTCTGACCAGTTTCTGTTACCCAGAATCCTTTGCAAACCTCAAAATTTGGCAAAAAAACACTTTTTCCTGTCATTTCAGTGACAAAAAGTTTTGGAATCTGAGAGGAGCCACACAATTCCTTCCACCAAGCGTTCCCCCAAGTCTCCCGATAAAAATGGTACCTCACTTGTGTGGTTAGGTCTAGCGCCCGCGACAGGATATGCCCCAAAACACGATGTGGACACATCACATTTTCAGAAAGAAAACAGAGCTGTTTTTTAATAAGTGCCTAGCTGTGGATTTTGGCCTCTAGCTCAGCCGGCACCTGGGGAAACCTAGGAAACCTATGCATTTTTTAAAACTAGACACCTAGGGGAATCCAAGATGGGGTGACTTGTGGGGCTCTGACCAGGTTCTGTTACCCAGAATCCTTTGCAAACCTCAAAATTTGGCAAAAAAAACACACTTTTTCCTGTAATTTCGGTGACAGAAAGTTCTGGAATCTGAGAGGAGCCACAAATTTCCTTCCACCCAGTGTTCCCCCAAGTCTTCTGATAAAAATGATACCTCACTTATGTGGGTAGGCCTAGCGCCCGCAACAGGATATTGGCCAAAAACAACGTGGACACATCACATTTTCAGAAAGAAAACAGAGCTGTTTTTTACTAAGTGCCTAGCTGTGAATTTTGGCCTCTAGCTCAGCCGGCACCTGGGGAAACCTAGGAAACCTGCCCATTTTTTAGAACTAGACACCTCGGGGAATCCAAGATGGGGTGAATTGTGGGGCTCTGACCAGGTTCTGTTACCCAGAATCCTTTGCAAACCTCAAAATTTGGCAAAAAAACACTTTTTCCTGTCATTTCGGTGACAGAAATTTCTGGAATCTGAGAGGACCCACAAATTTCCTTCCTTCCAGAGTTTCCCCAAGTCTTCTGATAAAAATCATACCTCACTTGTGTGGGTAGACCTAGCGCCCGCGACAGGATATGCCCCAAAAACGACATAGACACATCACATTTTCTGAAAGAAAACAGAGCTGTTTTTTACTAAGTGCCTAGCTGTGGATTTTGGCCTCTAGCTCAGCCGGCACATGGGGAAACTTAGGATACCTATGCATTTTTTAAAACTAGACACCTAGGGGAATCCAAGATGGGGTGACTTGTGGTGCTCTGACCAGGTTCTGTTACCCAAAATCCTTTGCAAACCTCAAAATTTGGCAAAAAAAACACACTTTTTCCTGTAATTTCGGTGACAGAAAGTTCTGGAATCTGAGAGCAGCCACAAATTTCTTTCCACCCAGTGTTCCCCCAAGTCTTCTGATAAAAATGATACCTCACTTGTGTGGGTAGGCCTAGCGCCCGCAACAGGATATTGCCCAAAAACTATGTGGACACATCACATTTCCAGAAAGAAAACAGAGCTGTTTTTTACTAAGTGCCTAGCTGTGAATTTTGGCCTCTAGCTCAGCCGGCACCTGGGGAAACCTAGGATACCTGCGCATTTTTTAGAACTAGACACCTCGGGGAATCCAAGATGGGGTGACTTGTGGGGCTCTGACCAGGTTCTGTTACCCAGAATCCTCTGCAAACCTCAAAATTTGGCAAAAAAACACTTTTTCCTGTCATTTCGGTGACAGAAATTTCTGGAATCTGAGAGGACCCACAAATTTCCTTCCACCCAGAGTTCCCCCAAGTCTTCTGATAAAAATCATACCTCACTTGTGTGGGTAGGCCTAGCGCCCGCGACAGGATATGCCCCAAAAACGACATAGACACATCACATTTTCAGAAAGAAAACAGAGCTGTTTTTTACTAGGTGCCTACCTGTGAATTTTGGCCTCTAGCTGAGCCGGCACCTGGGGAAACCTAGGAAACCTGCGCATTTTTTAGAACTAGACACCTTGGGGAATCCAAGATGGGGTGACTTGTGGGGCTCTAACCAGGTTCTGTTACCCAGAATCCTTTGCAAACCTCAAAATTTGGCAAAAAAACACTTTTTCCTGTCATTTCGGTGACAGAAATTTCTGGAATCTGAGAGGACCCACAAATTTCCTTCCACCCAGAGTTCCCCCAAGTCTTCTGATGAAAATCATACCTCACTTGTGTGGGTAGGCCTAGCGCCCGCGACAGGATATGCCCCAAAAATGACATAGACACATCACATTTTCAGAAAGAAAACAGAGCTGTTTTTTACTAAGTGCCTAGCTGTGGATTTTGGCCTCTACCTCAGCCGGCACATGGGGAAACTAAGGAAACCTATGCATTTTTTAAAACTAGACACCTAGGGGAATCCAAGATGGGGTGACTTGTGGGGCTCTGACCAGGTTCTGTTACCCAAAATCCTTTGCAAACCTCAAAATTTGGCAAAAAAACACTTTTTCCTGTCATTTCGGTGACAGAAATTTCTGGAATCTGAGAGGAGCCACAAATTTCCTTCCACCCAGTGTTCCCCTAAGTCTTCTGATAAAAATGTTACCTCACTTGTGTGGGTATGCCTATCGCCCGCGACAGAATATGCCCCAAAACACGGCGTGGACACATCACATTTTCAGAAAGAAAACAGAGCTGTTTTTTGCTAAGTGCCTAGCTGTGGATTTTGGCCTCTAGCTCAGCCGGCACCTGGGGAAACCTAGCAAACCTGTGCATTTTTTAAAAATAGACACTTAGGGGAATCCAAGATGGGGTGACCTGTGGGCCTCTGACCAGGTTCTGTTACCAGAACCCTTTGTAAACCTCAAAATTTGGCAAAAAAAACACTTTTTCCTGTCATTTCGGTGATAGAAAGTTCTGGAATCTGAGAGGAGCCACAAATTTCCTTCCACCCAGCGTTCCCCCAAGTCTTCCGATAAAAATGTTACCTCACTTGTGTGGGTAGGCCTAGCGCCCGCGACAGGATATGCCCCAAAGCACGATGTGGACACATCATATTTTCAGAAAGAAAACAGAGCTGTTTTTTGCTAAGTGCCTATCTGTGGATTTTGACCTCTAGCTCAGCCGGCACCTGGGGAAACCTAGCAAACTCGTGCATTTTTTAAAACTAGACACCTAGGGGAATCCAAGATGGGGTGACTTGTAGGGCTCTGACCAAGTTCTGTTACCCAGAATCCTTTGCAAACCTCAAAATCTGGCAAAAAAACACTTTTTCCTGTCATTTCGTTGACAGAAATTTCTGGAATCTGAGAGGAGCCACAAATTTCCTTCCACCCAGCGTTCCCCCACGTCTCCCGAAGAAAATGGTACCTCACTTGTGTGGGTAGGCCTAGCGCCCGCGACAGGATATGCCCCAAAACACGATGTGGACACATCACATTTTCAGAAAGAAAACAGAGCTGTTTTTTGCTAACTGCCTAGCTGTGGATGTTGGCCTCTAGCTCAGCAGGCACCTCGGGAAACCTAGAAAACCTGTGCATTTTTGAAAACTAGATACCTAGGAGAATACAAGATGGGTGACTTGTGGGGCTCTGAGCAGGTTCTGTTACCCAAAATAATTTGCAAACCTCAAAATTTGGCAAAAAAGCACACCTTTTCCTGTCATTTCGGTGACAGAAATTTCTGGAATCTGAGAGGAGCCCCAAATTTCCTTCCACACAGCGTTCCCCTAAGTCTTCTGATAAAAATGTTACATCACTTGTGTGGGTAGGCCTAGCGCCCGCGACAGGATATGCCCCAAAACACGACGTGGACACATCACATTTTCAGAAAGAAAACAGCTGTTTTTTGCTAAGTGCCTAGCTGTGGATTTTGGCCTCTAGCTCAGCCGGCACCTGGGGAAACCTAGCAAACCTGTGCATTTTTTAAAACTAGACACCTAGGGGAATCCAAGATGGGGTGACTTGTGGGGCTCTGACCAGGTTCTGTTGCCCAAAATCCTTTGCAAACCTAAAAATTTGGCAAAAAAAACACACTTTTTCCTGTCATTTCGGTGACAAAAAGTTCTGGAATCTGAGAGGAGCAACAAATTTCCTTCCACCCAGCGTTCCCCCAAGTCTTCTGATAAAAATGATACCTCACTTGTGTGGGTAGGCCTAGCGCCCGCAACAGGATATGCCCCAAAAACGACGTGGACACATCACATTTTCAGAAAGAAAACAGAGCTGTTTTTCACTAAGTGCCTAGCTGTGGATTTTGGCCTCTAGCTCAGCCGGCACCTGGGGAAACCTAGGAAACCTGCGCATTTTTTAGAACTAGACACCTCGGGGAATCCAAGATGGGGTGACTTGTGGGGCTCTGACCAGGTTCTGTTACCCAGAATCCTTTGCAAACCTCAAAATTTGGCAAAAAAACACTTTTTCCTGTCATTTCGGTGACAGAAATTTCTGGAATCTGAGAGGAGCCACAAATTTCCTTCCACCCAGCGTTCCCCCAAGTCTTCTGATAAAAATGATACCTCACTTGTGTGGGTAGGCCTAGCGCACGCGACAGGATATGCCCCAAAACACGATGTGGACACATCACATTTTCAGAAAGAAAACAGAGCTGTTTTTTGCTAACTGCCTAGCTGTGGATTTTGGCCTCTAGCTCAGCCGGCACCTGGGGAAACCTCGCAAACCTGTGCATTTTTTAAAACTAGACACCTAGGGGAATCCAAGATGGGGTGACTTGTGGGGCTCTGACCAGGTTCTGTTACCCAAAATCCTTTGCAAACCTCAAAATTTGGCAAAAAAAACCACACTTTTTCCTGTCATTTCGGTGACAGAAAGTTCTGGAATCTGAGAGGAGCCACAAATTTCCTTCCACCCAGCGTTCCCCCTAGTCTTCTGATAAAAATGATACCTCACTTGTGTGGGTAGGCCTAGCACCCGCGACAGGATATGCCCCAAAAACGACGTGGACACATCACATTTTCAGAAAGAAAACAGAGCTGTTTTTTACTAAGTGCCTAGCTGTGGATTTTGGCCTCTAGCTCAGCAGGCACCTGGGGAAACCTAGAAAACCTGTGCATTTTTGAAAACTAGATACCTAGGGGAATCCAAGATGGGGTGACTTGTGGGGCTCTGACTAGGTTCTGTTACCCAGAATCCTTTGCAAACCTCAAAATTTGGCAAAAAAAAACACTTTTTCCTGTCATTTCGGTGACTGAAATTTCTGGAATCTGAGGAGCCACAAATTTCCTTCCACCCAGCGTTCCCCCACGTCTCCCGAAGAGAATGGTACCTCACTTGTGTGGGTAGGCCTAGCGCCTGCGACAGGATATGCCCCAAAACACAACGTAGACACATCACATTTTCAGAAAGAAAACAGAGCTGTTTTTTGCTAACTGCCTAGCTGTGGATTTTGGCCTCTAGCTCAGCCGGCACCTGGGGAAACCTCGCAAACCTGTGCATTTTTTAAAACTAGACACTTAGGGGAATCCAAGATGGGGTGACTTGTGGGGCTCTGCCCAGGTTCTGTTACCCAGAATCCTTTGCAAACCTCAAAATTTGGCAAAAAAAAAATTTTTTCCTGTCATTTCGGTGACAGAAAGTTCTGGAATCTGAGAGGAGCCACAAATTTCCTTCCACCCAGCGTTCCCCCAAGTCTTCCGATAAAAATGTTACCTCACTTGTGTGGGTAGGCCTAGCGCCCGCGACAGGATATGCCCCAAAACACGATGTGGACACATCACATTTTCAGAAAGAAAACAGAGCTGTTTTTTGCTAAGTGCCTAGCTGTGGATTTTGGCCTCTAGCTCAGCAGGCACCTGGGGAAACCTAGCAAACCTATGCATTTTTGAAAACTAGATACCTAGGAGAATCCAAGATGGGGTGACTTGTGGGGCTCTGACCAGGTTCTGTTACCCAAAATCCTTTGCAAACCTCAAAATTTGGCCAAAAAAAACACCTTTTCCTATCATTTCGGTGACAGAAATTTCTGGAATCTGAGAGGAGCCACAAATTTCCTTCCACCCAGCGTTCCCCTAAGTCTTCCGTTAAAAATGATACCTCACTTGTGTGGGTAGGCCTAGCGCCCCCGACAGGATATGCCCCAAAAACGACGTGGACACATCACATTTTCAGAAAGAAAACAGATCTGTTTTTTAATAAGTGCCTAGCTGTGGATTTTGGCCTCTAGCTCAGCCGGCACATGGGGAAACCAAGGAAACCTATGTTTTTTTTAAAACTAGACACCTAGGGGAATCCAAGATGGGGTGACTTTTGGGGCTCTGACCAGGTTCTGTTACCCAGAATCCTTTGCAAACCTCAAAATTTGGCAAAAAAACACTTTTTCCTGTCATTTCGTTGACAGAAATTTCTGGAATCTGAGAGGAGCCACAATTTTCCTTCTACCCAGCGTTCCCCCACGTCTCCCGAAGAAAATGGTACCTCACTTGTGTGGGTAGGCCTAGCGCCTGTGACAGGATATGCCCCAAAACACAAAGTGGACACATCACATTTTCAGAAAGAAAACAGAGCTGTTTTTTACTAAGTGCCTAGCTGTGGATTTTGGCCTCTAGCTCAGCCGGCACCTGGCGAAACCTAGGAAACCTGCGCATTTTTTAGAACTGGACACCTCGGGGAATCCAAGATGGGTGACTTGTGGGGATCTGACCAGGTTCTGTTACCCAGAATCCTTTGCAAACCTCAAAATTTGGCAAAAAAACACTTTTTCCTGTCATTTCGGTGACAGAAATTACTGGAATCTGAGAGGAGCCACAAATTTCCTTCCACCCAGCGTTCCCCCAAGTCTTTTGATAAAAATGATACCTCACTTGTGTGGGTAGGCCTAGCGCCCGTGACAGGATATGCCCCAAAAACAACGTTGACACATCACATTTTCAGAAAGAAAACAGAGCTGTTTTTTGCTAAGTGCCTAGCTGTGGATTTTGGCCTCTAGCTCAGCCGGCACCTGGGGAAACCTAGCAAACCTGTGCATTTTTTTAAACTAGACACCTAGGTGAATCCAAGATGGGGTGACTTGTGGGGCTCTGACCAGGTTCTGTTACCCAGAATCCTTTGCAAACCTCAAAATTTGTCAAAAAAACACTTTTTCCTGTCATTTCAGTGACAGAAAGTTCTGGAATCTGAGAGGAGCCACACATTTCCTTCCAACCAGCGTTCCCCCAAGTCTCCCGATAAAAATGGTACCTCACTTGTGTGGGTAGGTCTAGCGCCTGCGACAGGATATGCCCCAAAACACTATGTGGACACATCACATTTTCAGAAAGAAAACAGAGCTGTTTTTTGCTAACTGCCTAGCTGTGGATTTTGGCCTCTAGCTCAGCAGGCACATGGGGAAACCTAGAAAACCTGTGCATTTTTTAAAACTAGATACCTAGGAGAATCCAAGATGGGGTGACTTGTGGGGCTCTGACCAGTTTCTGTTACCCAAAATCCTTTGCAAACCTCAAAATTTGGCAAAAAAAACACTTTTTCCTGTCATTTCGGTGACAGAAAGTTCTGGAATCTGAGAGGAGCCACAAATGTCCTTCCACCCAGCGTTCTCCTAAGTCTTCCGATAAAAATGTTACCTCACGTGTGTGGGTAGGCCTAGCGCCTGCGACAGGATATGCCCCAAAACACAACGTGGACACATCACATTTTCAGAAAGAAAACAGAGCTGTTTTTTGCTAAGTGCCTAGCTGTAGATTTTGGCCTCTAGCTCAGCCGGCACCTGGGGAAACCTAGCAAACCCGTGCATTTTTAAAAACTAGACACCTGGAGGAATCCAAGATAGGGTGACTTGTGGGGCTCTGCCCAGGTTCTGTTACCCAGAATCCTTTGCAAACCTCAAAATTTGGCAAAAAAAACATTTTTTCCTGTCATTTCGGTGACAGAAAGTTCTGGAATCTGAGAGGAGCCACAAATTTCCTTCCACCCAGCGTTCCCCCACATCTCCCGAAGAAAATGGTACCTCACTTGTGTGGGTAGGCCTAGCACCTGCGACAGGATATGCCCCAAAACACGACGTGAACACATCATATTTTCAGAAAGATAACAGAGCTGTTTTTTGCTAAGTGCCTAGCTGTGGATTTTGGCCTCTAGCTCAGCAGGCACCTGGGGAAACCTAGCAAACCTATGCATTTTTGAAAACTAGATACCTAGGAGAATCCAAGATGGGGTGACTTGTGGGGCTCTGACCAGGTTCTGTTTCCCAGAATCCTTTGCAAACCTAAAAATTTGGCCAAAAAAAACACCTTTTCCTATCATTTCGGTGACAGAAATTTCTGGAATCTGAGAGGAGCCACACATTTCCTTCCACCCAGCGTTCCCCCACGTCTCCCGATAAAAATGATACCTCACTTGTGTGGGTAGGTCTAGCGCCCGCGACAGGATATGCCCCAAAACACGATGTGGACACATCACATTTTCAGAAAGAAAACAGAGCTGTTTTTTGCTAACTGCCTAGCTGTGGATTTTGGCCTCTAGCTCAGCAGGCACATAGGGGAAACCGAAAAAACCTGTGCATTTTTTAAAACTAGATACCTAGGAGAATCCAAGATGGGGTGACTTGTGGGGCTCTGACCAGTTTCTGTTACCCAAAATCCTTTGCAAACCTCAAAATTTGGCAAGAAAAACACTTTTTCCTGTCATTTCGGTGACAGAAAGTTCTGGAATCTGAGAGGAGCCACAAATTTCCTTCCACCCAGCGTTCCCCTAAGTCTTCCGATAAAAATGTTACCTCACGTGTGTGGGTAGGCCTAGCGCCCGCAACAGGATATGCCCCAAAAACATCGTGGACACATCACATTTTCAGAAAGAAAACAGAGCTGTTTTTTGCTAACTGCCTAGCTGTGGATTTTGGCCTCTAGCTCAGCCGGCACCTGGGGAAACCTAGAAAACCTGTGCATTTTTGAAAACTAGACACCTAGGGGAATCCAAGATGGGGTGACTTGTGGGGCTCTGGCCAGGTTGTGTTACCCAAAATCCTTTGCAAACCTCAAAATTTGGCAAAAAAAACACACTTTTTCCTGTAATTTCGGTGACAGAAAGTTCTGGAATCTGAGAGGAGCCACAAATTTCCTTCCACCCAGTGTTCCCCCAAGTCTTCTGATAAAAATGATACCTCACTTGTGTGGGTAGGCCTAGCGCCCGCAACAAAATATTGCCCAAAAACGACGTGGACACATCACATTTTCAGAAAGAAAACAGAGCTGTTTTTTACTAAGTGCCTAGCTGTGAATTTTGGCCTCTAGCTCAGCCGGCACCTGGGGAAACCTAGGAAACCTGCGCATTTTTTAGAACTAGATACCTCGGGGAATCCAAGATGGGGTGACTTGTGGGGCTCTCACAAGGTTCTGTTACCCAGAATCCTTTGCAAACCTCAAAATTTGGCAAAAAAACACTTTTTCCTGTCATTTCGGTGACAGAAATTACTGGAATCTGAGAGGAGCCACAAATTTCCTTCCACCCAGCGTTCCCCCAAGTCTTTTGATAAAAATGATACCTCACTTGTGTGGGTAGGCCTAGCGCCCGTGACAGGATATGCCCCAAAAACAACGTGGACACATCACATTTTCAGAAAGAAAACAGAGCTGTTTTTTGCTAAGTGCCTAGCTGTGGATTTTGGCCTCTAGCTCAGCCGGCACCTGGGGAAACCTAGCAAACCTGTGCATTTTTTTAAACTAGACACCTAGGTGAATCCAAGATGGGGTGACTTGTGGGGCTCTGACCAGGTTCTGTTACCCAGAATCCTTTGCAAACCTCAAAATTTGTCAAAAAAACACTTTTTCCTGTCATTTCAGTGACAGAAAGTTCTGGAATCTGAGAGGAGCCACACATTTCCTTCCAACCAGCGTTCCCCCAAGTCTCCCGATAAAAATGGTACCTCACTTGTGTGGGTAGGTCTAGCGCCTGCGACAGGATATGCCCCAAAACACTATGTGGACACATCACATTTTCAGAAAGAAAACAGAGCTGTTTTTTGCTGACTGCCTAGCTGTGGATTTTGGCCTCTAGCTCAGCAGGCACATGGGGAAACCTAGAAAACCTGTGCATTTTTTAAAACTAGATACCTAGGAGAATCCAAGATGTGGTGACTTGTGGGGCTCTGACCAGTTTCTGTTACCCAAAATCCTTTGCAAACCTCAAAATTTGGCAAAAAAAACACTTTTTCCTGTCATTTCGGTGACAGAAAGTTCTGGAATCTGAGAGGAGCCACAAATGTCCTTCCACCCAGCGTTCTCCTAAGTCTTCCGATAAAAATGTTACCTCACGTGTGTGGGTAGGCCTAGCGCCCGCAACAGGATTTGCCCCAAAAACATCGTGGACACATCACATTTTCAGAAAGAAAACAGAGCTGTTTTTTGCTAACTGCCTAGCTGTGGATTTTGGCCTCTAGCTCAGCCGGCACCTGGGGAAACCTAGAAAACCTGTGCATTTTTTAAAACTAGACACCTAGGGGAATCCAAGATGGGGTGACTTGTGGGGCTCTGGCCAGGTTGTGTTACCCAAAATCCTTTGCAAACCTCAAAATTTGGCAAAACAAACACACTTTTTTTTGTCATTTCGGTGACAGAAAGTTCTGGAATCTGAGAGGAGCCACAAATTTCCTTCCACCCAGCCTTCCCCCAAGTCTTCTGATAAAAATGATACCTCACTTGTGTGGGTAGGCCTAGCGCCCGCGACAGGATATGCCCCAAAAACGACGAGGACACATCACATTTTCAGAAAGAAAACAGAGCTGTTTTTTACTAAGTGCCTAGCTGTAGATTTTGGCCTCTAGCTCAGCCGGCACCTGGGGAAACCTAGCAAACCCGTGCATTTTTAAAAACTAGACACCTGGAGGAATCCAAGATGGGGTGACTTGTGGGGCTCTGACTAGGTTCTGTTACCCAGAATCCTTTGCAAACTTCAAAATTTGGCAAAAAAACAATTTTTCCTGTCATTGCAGTGACAGAAATTTCTGGAATATGAGAGGAGCCACATATTTCCTTCCACCCAGAGTTCCCCCACATCTCCCGAAGAAAATGGTACCTCACTTGTGTGGGTAGGCCTAGCACCTGCGACAGGATATGCCCCAAAACACGACGTGAACACATCATATTTTCAGAAAGATAACAGAGCTGTTTTTTGCTAACTGCCTAGCTGTGGATTTTGGCCTCTAGCTCAGCCGGCACCTGGGGAAACCTAGAGAACCTGTGCATTTTTTAAAACTAGACACGTAGGGGAATCCAAGATGGGGTGACTTGTGGGGCTCTGACCAGGTTCTGTTTCCCAGAATCCTTTGCAAACCTAAAAATTTGGCAAAAAAACACTTTTTCCTGTTTTCAGTGACAGAAAGTTCTGGAATCTGAGAGGAGCCACACATTTCCTTCCACCCAGCGTTCCCCCACGTCTCCCGATAAAAATGGTACCTCACTTGTGTGGGTAGGTCTAGCGCCCGCGACAGGATATGCCCCAAAACACGATGTGGACACATCACATTTTCAGAAAGAAAACAGAGCTGTTTTTTGCTAACTGCCTAGCTGTGGATTTTGGCCTCTAGCTCAGCAGGCACATAGGGGAAACCTAAAAAACCTGTGCATTTTTTAAAACTAGATACCTAGGAGAATCCAAGATGGGGTGACTTGTGGGGCTCTGACCAGTTTCTGTTACCCAAAATCCTTTGCAAACCTCAAAATTTGGCAAGAAAAACACTTTTTCCTGTCCTTTCGGTGACAGAAAGTTCTGGAATCTGAGAGGAGCCACAAATTTCCTTCCACCCAGCGTTCCCCTAAGTCTTCCGATAAAAATGTTACCTCACGTGTGTGGGTAGGCCTAGCGCCCGCAACAGGATATGCCCCAAAAACATCGTGGACACATCACATTTTCAGAAAGAAAACAGAGCTGTTTTTTGCTAACTGCCTAGCTGTGGATTTTGGCCTCTAGCTCAGCCGGCACCTGGGGAAACCTAGAAAACCTGTGCATTTTTTAAAACTAGACACCTAGGGGAATCCAAGATGGGGTGACTTGTGGGGCTCTGGCCAGGTTGTGTTACCCAAAATCCTTTGCAAACCTCAAAATTTGGCAAAAAAAACACACTTTTTCCTGTAATTTCGGTGACAGAAAGTTCTGGAATCTGAGAGGAGCCACAAATTTCCTTCCACCCAGTGTTCCCCCAAGTCTTCTGATAAAAATGATACCTCACTTGTGTGGGTAGGCCTAGCGCCCGCAACAGAATATTGCCCAAAAACGACGTGGACACATCACATTTTCAGAAAGAAAACAGAGCTGTTTTTTACTAAGTGCCTAGCTGTGAATTTTGGCCTCTAGCTCAGCCGGCACCTGGGGAAACCTAGGAAACCTGCGCATTTTTTAGAACTAGATACCTCGGGGAATCCAAGATGGGGTGACTTGTGGGGCTCTCACAAGGTTCTGTTACCCAGAATCCTTTGCAAACCTCAAAATTTGGCAAAAAAACACTTTTTCCTGTCATTTCGGTGACAGAAATTTCTTGAATCTGAGAGGACCCACAAATTTCCTTCCACCCAGAGTTCCCCCAAGTCTTCTGATAAAAATCATACCTCACTTGTGTGGGTAGGCCTAGCGCCCGCGACAGGATATGCCCCAAAAACGACATAGACACATCACATTTTCAGAAAGAAAACAGAGCTGTTTTTTACTAAGTGCCTAGCTGTGGATTTTGGCCTCTAGCTCAGCCGGCACATGGGGAAACCTAGGAAACTTATGCATTTTTAAAACTAGACACCTATGGGAATCCAAGATGGGGTGACTTGTGGGGCTCTGACCAGGTTCTGTTACCCAAAATCCTTTGCAAACCTCAAAATTTGGCAAAAAAACCACACTTTTTCCTGTAATTTCGGTGACAGAAAGTTCTGGAATCTGAGAGCAGCCACAAATTTCCTTCCACCCAGCGTTCCCCCAAGTCTTCTGATAAAAATGATACCTCACTTGTGTGGGTAGGCCTAGTGCCCGCGACAGGATATGCGCCAAAACACGATGTGGACACATCACATTTTCAGAAAGAAAACAAAGCTGTTTTTTGCCAACTGCCTAGCTGTGGATTTTGGCCTCTAGCTCAGCAGGCACCTGGGGAAACCGAGAAAACCTGTGCATTTTTTAAAACTAGATACCTAGGAGAATCCAAGATGGGGTGACTTGTGGGGCTCTGACCAGTTTCTGTTACCCAAAATCCTTTGCAAACCTCAAAAATTGGCAAAAAAAACACTTTTTCCTGTCATTTCGGTGACAGAAAGTTCTGGAATCTGAGAAGAGCCACAAATTTCCTTCCACCCAGCGTTCCCCTAAGTCTTCCGATAAAAATGTTACCTCACTTGTGTGGGTAGGTCTAGCGCCCGCGACAGGATATGCCCCAAAACACGACGTGGACACATCACATTTTCAGAAAGAAAACAGAGCTGTTTTTTGCTAAGTGCCTAGCTGTGGATTTTGGCCTCTAGCTCAGCCGGCACCTGGGGAAACCTAGCAAACTCGTGCATTTTTTAAAACTAGACACCTAGGGGAATCCAAGATGGGGTGACTTGTGGGGCTCTGACCAGATTCTGTTACCCAGAATCCTTTGCAAACCTCAAAATTTGGCAAAAAAAAACACTTTTTCCTGTCATTTCAGTGACAAAAAGTTTTGGAATCTGAGAGGAGCCACACATTTCCTTCCACCAAGCGTTCCCCCAAGTCTCCCGATAAAAATGGTACCTCACTTGTGTGGGTAGGTCTAGCGCCCGCGACAGGATATGCCCCAAAACATGATGAGGACACATCACATTTTCAGAAAGAAAACAGAGCTGTTTTTTGCTAACTGCCTAGCTGTGGATTTTGGCCTCTAGCTCAGCCGGCACCTGGGGAAAGCTAGAAAACCTGTGCATTTTTGAAAACTAGATACCTAGGGGAATCCAAGATGGGGTGACTTGTGGGGCTCTGACCAGGTTCTGTTACCCAAAATCCTTTGCAAACCTCAAAATTTGGCAAAAAACCCACACTTTTTCCTGTAATCTCGGTGACAGAAAGTTCTGGAATCTGAGAGGAGCCACAAATTTCCTTCCACCCAGTGTTCCCCCAAGTCTTCTGATAAAAATGATACCTCACTTATGTGGGTAGGCCTAGCGCCCGCAACAGGATATTGGCCAAAAATGACGTGGACACATCACATTTTCAGAAAGAAAACA
Source organism: Pleurodeles waltl (assembly GCF_031143425.1). Taxonomy (NCBI): domain Eukaryota; kingdom Metazoa; phylum Chordata; class Amphibia; order Caudata; family Salamandridae; genus Pleurodeles; species Pleurodeles waltl. Next base: position 306,415,152 of record NC_090444.1, read on the forward strand.
GAGCTGTTTTTTACTAAGTGCCTAGCTGTGAATTTTGGCCTCTAGCTCAGCCGGCACCTGGGGAAACCTAGGAAACCTGCACATTTTTTAGAACTAGACACCTCAGGGAATCCAAGATGGGGTGACTTGTGGGGCTCTGACCAGGTTCTGTTACCCAGAATCATTTGCAAACCTCAAAATTTGGCAAAAAAATACTTTTTCCTGTCATTTCGGTGACAGAAATTTCTGGAATCTGAGAGGAGCCACAAATTTCCTTCCACCCAGCGTTCCCCCACGTCTCCCGAAGAAAATGGTACCTCACTTGTGTGGGTAGGCCTAGCGCCCGCGACAGGATATGCCCCAAAACACGATGTGGACACATCACATTTTCAGAAAGAAAACAGAGCTGTTTTTTGCTAACTGCCTAGCTGTGGATGTTGGCCTCTAGCTCAGCAGGCACCTCGGGAAACCTAGAAAACCTGTGCATTTTTTAAAACTAGATACCTAGGAGAATCCAAGATGGGGTGACTTGTGGGGCTCTGACCAGGTTCTGTTACCCAAAATAATTTGCAAACCTCAAAATTTGGCAAAAAAGCACACCTTTTCCTGTCATTTCGGTGACAGAAATTTCTGGAATCTGAGAGGAGCCACAAATTTCCTTCCACCCAGCGTTCTCCTAAGTCTTCTCATAAAAATGTTACCTCACTTGTGTGGGTAGGCCTAGCGCCAGCGACAGGATATGCCCCAAAACACGACGTGGACACATCACATTTTCAGAAAGAGAACAGAGCTGTTTTTTGCTAAGTTCCTAGCTGTGGATTTTGGCCTCTAGCTCAGCCGACACCTGGGGAAACCTAGCAAACCTGTGCATTTTTTAAAACTAGACACCTACGGGAATCCAAGATGGGGTGACTTGTGGGGCTCTGACCAGGTTCTGTTACCCAAAATCCTTTGCAAACCTCAAAATTTGGCAAAAAAAACACACTTTTTCCTGTCATTTCGGTGACAGAAAGTTCTGGAATCTGAGAGGAGCCACAAATTTCCTTCCACCCAGCGTTCCCCCAAGTCTTCTGATAAAAATGATACCTCACTTGTGTGGGTAGGCCTAGCGCCCGCAACAGGATATGCCCCAAAACACGATGTGGACACATCACATTTTCAGAAAGAAAACAAAGCTGTTTTTTGCCAACTGCCTAGCTGTGGATTTTGGCCTCTAGCTCAGCAGGCACCTGGGGAAACCGAGAAAACCTGTGCATTTTTTAAAACTAGATACCTAGGAGAATCCAAGATGGGGTGACTTGTGGGGCTCTGACCAGTTTCTGTTACCCAAAATCCTTTGCAAACCTCAAAAATTGGCAAAAAAAAACACTTTTTCCTGTCATTTCGGTGACAGAAAGTTCTGGAATCTGAGAAGAGCCACAAATTTCCTTCCACCCAGCGTTCCCCTAAGTCTTCCGATAAAAATGTTACCTCACTTGTGTGGGTAGGTCTAGCGCCCGCGACAGGATATGCCCCAAAACACGACGTGGACACATCACATTTTCAGAAAGAAAACAGAGCTGTTTTTTGCTAAGTGCCTAGCTGTGGATTTTGGCCTCTAGCTCAGCCGGCACCTGGGGAAACCTAGCAAACTCGTGCATTTTTTAAAACTAGACACCTAGGGGAATCCAAGATGGGGTGACTTGTGGGGCTCTGACCAGATTCTGTTACCCAGAATCCTTAGCAAACCTCAAAATTTGGCAAAAAAACACACTTTTTCCTGTCATTTCAGTGACAAAAAGTTTTGGAATCTGAGAGGAGCCACACATTTCCTTCCACCAAGCGTTCCCCCAAGTCTCCCGATAAAAATGGTACCTCACTTGTGTGGGTAGGTCTAGCGCCCGCGATAGGATATGCCCCAAAACATGATGTGGACACATCACATTTTCAGAAAGAAAACAGAGCTGTTTTTTGCTAACTGCCTAGCTGTGGATTTTGGCCTCTAGCTCAGCCGGCACCTGGGGAAAGCTAGAAAACCTGTGCATTTTTGAAAACTAGTTACCTAGGGGAATCCAAGATGGGGTGACTTGTGGGGCTCTGACCAGGTTCTGTTACCCAAAATCCTTTGCAAACCTCAAAATTTGGCAAAAAAACCACACTTTTTCCTATAATCTCGGTGACAGAAAGTTCTGGAATCTGAGAGGAGCCACAAATTTCCTTCCACTCAGTGTTCCCCCAAGTCTTCTGATAAAAATGATACCTCACTTATGTGGGTAGGCCTACCGCCCGCAACAGAATATTGGCCAAAAATGACGTGGACACATCACATTTTCAGAAAGAAAACAGAGCTGTTTTTTACTAAGTGCCTAGCTGTGAATTTTGGCCTCTAGCTCAGCCGGCACCTGCGGAAACCTAGGAAACCTGCACATTTTTTAGAACTAGACACCTCAGGGAATCCAAGATGGGGTGACTTGTGGGGCTCTGACCAGGTTCTGTTACCCAGAATCATTTGCAAACCTCAAAATTTGGCAAAAAAACACTTTTTCCTGTCATTTCGGTGACAGAAATTTCTGGAATCTGAGAGGACCCACAAATTTCCTTCCAACCAGAGTTCCCCCAAGTCTTCTGATAAAAATCATACCTCACTTGTGTGGGTAGGCCTAGCGCCCGCGACAGGATATGCCCCAAAAACGACATAGACACATCACATTTTCAGAAAGAACACAGAGCTGTTTTTAACTAAGTGCCAAGCTGTAGATTTTGGCCTCTAGCTCAGCCGGCACATGGGGAAACTTAGGAAACCTATGCATTTTTTAAAACTAGACACCTAGGGGAATCCAAGATGGGGTGACTTGTGGGGCTCTGACCAGGTTCTGTTACCCAGAATCCTTTGCAAACCTCAAAATTTGGCAAAAAAACACTTTTTCCTGTCATTTCGTTGACAGAAATTTCTGGAATCTGAGAGGAGCCACAAATTTCCTTCCACCCAACGTTCCCCCACGTCTCCCGAAGAAAATGGTACCTCACTTGTGTGGGTAGGCCTAGCGCCCGCAACAGGATATGCCCCAAAACACGATGTGGACACATCACATTTTCAGAAAGAAAACAGAGCTGTTTTTTGCTAACTGCCTAGCTGTGGATGTTGGCCTCTAGCTCAGCAGGCACCTTGGGAAACCTAGAAAACCTGTGCATGTTTTAAAACTAGATACCTAGGAGAATCCAAGATGGGGTGACTTGTGGGGCTCTGACCAGGTTCTGTTACCCAAAATAATTTGCAAACCTCAAAATTTGGCAAAAAAGCACACCTTTTCCTGTCATTTCGGTGACAGAAATTTCTGGAATCTGAGAGGAGCCACAAATTTCCTTCCACCCAGCGTTCTCCTAAGTCTTCCCATAAAAATGTTACCTCACTTGTGTGGGTAGGCCTAGCGCCAGCGACAGGATATGCCCCAAAACACGACGTGGACACATCACATTTTCAGAAAGAAAACAGAGCTGTTTTTTGCTAAGTTCCTAGCTGTGGATTTTGGCCTCTAGCTCAGCCGGCACCTGGGGAAACCTAGCAAACCTGTGCATTTTTTAAAACTAGACACCTACGGGAATCCAAGATGGGGTGACTTGTGGGGCTCTGACCAGGTTCTGTTACCCAAAATCCTTTGCAAACCTCAAAATTTGGCAAAAAAACCACACTTTTTCCTGTCATTTCGGTGACAGAAAGTTCTGGAATCTGAGAGGAGCCACAAATTTCCTTCCACCCAGCGTTCCCCCAAGTCTTCTGATAAAAATGATACCTCACTTGTGTGGGTAGGCCTAGCGCCCGCAACAGGATATGCCCCAAAAACGACGTGGACACATCACATTTTCAGAAAGAAAACAGAGCTGTATTTTACTAAGTGCCTAGCTGTGGATTTTGGCCTCTAGCTCAGCCGGCACCTGGGGAAACCTAGGAAACCTGCTCATTTTTTAGAACTAGACACCTCGGGGAATCCAAGATGGGGTGACTTGTGGGGCTCTGACCAGGTTCTGTTACCCAGAATCCTTTGCAAACCTCAAAATTTGGCAAAAAAACACTTTTTCCTGTCATTTCGGTGACAGAAATTTCTGGAATCTGAGAGGAGCCACAAATTTCCTTCCACCCAGCTTTCCCCCAAGTCTTCTGATAAAAATGATACCTCACTTGTGTGGGTAGGCCTAGCGCCCGCAACAGGATATGCCCCAAAAACGACGTGGACACATCACATTTTCAGAAAGAAAACAGAGCTGTTTTTTACTAAGTGCCTAGCTGTGGATTTTGGCCTCTAGCTCAGCCGGCACCTGGGGAAATCTAGGAAACCTGTGCATTTTTAAGAACTAGACACCTTGGGGAATCCAAGATGGGCTGACTTGTGGGGCTCTGACCAGGTTCTGTTACCCAGAATCCTTTGCAAACCTCAAAATTTGGCAAAAAAAACACTTTTTCCTGTCATTTCGGTGACAGAAATTTCTGGAATCTGAGAGGAGCCACAAATTTCCTTCCACCCAGCGTTCTCCTAAGTCTTCTCATAAAAATGTTACCTCACTTGTGTGGGTAGGCCTAGCGCCAGCGACAGGATATGCCCCAAAACACGACGTGGACACATCACATTTTCAGAAAGAGAACAGAGCTGTTTTTTGCTAAGTTCCTAGCTGTGGATTTTGGCCTCTAGCTCAGCCGACACCTGGGGAAACCTAGCAAACCTGTGCATTTTTTAAAACTAGACACCTACGGGAATCCAAGATGGGGTGACTTGTGGGGCTCTGACCAGGTTCTGTTACCCAAAATCCTTTGCAAACCTCAAAATTTGGCAAAAAAAACACACTTTTTCATGTCATTTCGGTGACAGAAAGTTCTGGAATCTGAGAGGAGCCACAAATTTCCTTCCACCCAGCGTTCCCCCAAGTCTTCTGATAAAAATGATACCTCACTTGTGTGGGTAGGCCTAGCGCCCGCAACAGGATATGCCCCAAAACACGATGTGGACACATCACATTTTCAGAAAGAAAACAAAGCTGTTTTTTGCCAACTGCCTAGCTGTGGATTTTGGCCTCTAGCTCAGCAGGCACCTAGGGAAACCGAGAAAACCTGTGCATTTTTTAAAACTAGATACCTAGGAGAATCCAAGATGGGGTGACTTGTGGGGCTCTGACCAGTTTCTGTTACCCAAAATCCTTTGCAAACCTCAAAAATTGGCAAAAAAAACACTTTTTCCTGTCATTTCGGTGACAGAAAGTTCTGGAATCTGAGAAGAGCCACAAATTTCCTTCCACCCAGCGTTCCCCTAAGTCTTCCGATAAAAATGTTACCTCACTTGTGTGGGTAGGTCTAGCGCCCGCGACAGGATATGCCCCAAAACACGACGTGGACACATCACATTTTCAGAAAGAAAACAGAGCTGTTTTTTGCTAAGTGCCTAGCTGTGGATTTTGGCCTCTAGCTCAGCCGGCACCTGGGGAAACCTAGCAAACTCGTGCATTTTTTAAAACTAGACACCTAGGGGAATCCAAGATGGGGTGACTTGTGGGGCTCTGACCAGATTCTGTTACCCAGAATCCTTAGCAAACCTCAAAATTTGGCAAAAAAAAACACTTTTTCCTGTCATTTCAGTGACAAAAAGTTTTGGAATCTGAGAGGAGCCACACATTTCCTTCCACCAAGCGTTCCCCCAAGTCTCCCGATAAAAATGGTACCTCACTTGTGTGGGTAGGTCTAGCGCCCGCGATAGGATATGCCCCAAAACATGATGTGGACACATCACATTTTCAGAAAGAAAACAGAGCTGTTTTTTGCTAACTGCCTAGCTGTGGATTTTGGCCTCTAGCTCAGCCGGCACCTGGAGAAAGCTAGAAAACCTGTGCATTTTTGAAAACTAGTTACCTAGGGGAATCCAAGATGGGGTGACTTGTGGGGCTCTGACCAGGTTCTGTTACCCAAAATCCTTTGCAAACCTCAAAATTTGGCAAAAAAACCACACTTTTTCCTGTAATCTCGGTGACAGAAAGTTCTGGAATCTGAGAGGAGCCACAAATTTCCTTCCACTCAGTGTTCCCCCAAGTCTTCTGATAAAAATGATACCTCACTTATGTGGGTAGGCCTACCGCCCGCAACAGAATATTGGCCAAAAATGACGTGGACACATCACATTTTCAGAAAGAAAACAGAGCTGTTTTTTACTAAGTGCCTAGCTGTGAATTTTGGCCTCTAGCTCAGCCGGCACCTGCGGAAACCTAGGAAACCTGCACATTTTTTAGAACTAGACACCTCAGGGAATCCAAGATGGGGTGACTTGTGGGGCTCTGACCAGGTTCTGTTACCCAGAATCATTTGCAAACCTCAAAATTTGGCAAAAAAACACTTTTTCCTGTCATTTCGGTGACAGAAATTTCTGGAATCTGAGAGGACCCACAAATTTCCTTCCAACCAGAGTTCCCCCAAGTCTTCTGATAAAAATCATACCTCACTTGTGTGGGTAGGCCTAGCGCCCGCGACAGGATATGCCCCAAAAACGACATAGACACATCACATTTTCAGAAAGAACACAGAGCTGTTTTTAACTAAGTGCCTAGCTGTAGATTTTGGCCTCTAGCTCAGCCGGCTCATGGGGAAACTTAGGAAACCTATGCATTTTTTAAAACTAGACACCTAGGGGAATCCAAGATGGGGTGACTTGTGGGGCTCTGACCAGGTTCTGTTACCCAGAATCCTTTGCAAACCTCAAAATTTGGCAAAAAAACACTTTTTCCTGTCATTTCGTTGACAGAAATTTCTGGAATCTGAGAGGAGCCACAAATTTCCTTCCACCCAACGTTCCCCCACGTCTCCCGAAGAAAATGGTACCTCACTTGTGTGGGTAGGCCTAGCGCCCGCAACAGGATATGCCCCAAAACACGATGTGGACACATCACATTTTCAGAAAGAAAACAGAGCTGTTTTTTGCTAACTGCCTAGCTGTGGATGTTGGCCTCTAGCTCAGCAGGCACCTTGGGAAACCTAGAAAACCTGTGCATGTTTTAAAACTAGATACCTAGGAGAATCCAAGATGGGGTGACTTGTGGGGCTCTGACCAGGTTCTGTTACCCAAAATAATTTGCAAACCTCAAAATTTGGCAAAAAAGCACACCTTTTCCTGTCATTTCGGTGACAGAAATTTCTGGAATCTGAGAGGAGCCACAAATTTCCTTCCACCCAGCGTTCTCCTAAGTCTTCCCATAAAAATGTTACCTCACTTGAGTGGGTAGGCCTAGCGCCAGCGACAGGATATGCCCCAAAACACGACGTGGACACATCACATTTTCAGAAAGAAAACAGAGCTGTTTTTTGCTAAGTTCCTAGCTGTGGATTTTGGCCTCTAGCTCAGCCGGCACCTGGGGAAACCTAGCAAACCTGTGCATTTTTTAAAACTAGACACCTACGGGAATCCAAGATGGGGTGACTTGTGGGGCTCTGACGAGGTTCTGTTACCCAAAATCCTTTGCAAACCTCAAAATTTGGCAAAAAAACCACACTTTTTCCTGTCATTTCGGTGACAGAAAGTTCTGGAATCTGAGAGGAGCCACAAATTTCCTTCCACCCAGCGTTCCCCCAAGTCTTCTGATAAAAATGATACCTCACTTGTGTGGGTAGGCCTAGCGCCCGCAACAGGATATGCCCCAAAAACGACGTGGACACATCACATTTTCAGAAAGAAAACAGAGCTGTATTTTACTAAGTGCCTAGCTGTGGATTTTGGCCTCTAGCTCAGCCGGCACCTGGGGAAACCTAGGAAACCTGCTCATTTTTTAGAACTAGACACCTCGGGGAATCCAAGATGGGGTGACTTGTGGGGCTCTGACCAGGTTCTGTTACCCAGAATCCTTTGCAAACCTCAAAATTTGGCAAAAAAACACTTTTTCCTGTCATTTCGGTGACAGAAATTTCTGGAATCTGAGAGGAGCCACAAATTTCCTTCCACCCAGCTTTCCCCCAAGTCTTCTGATAAAAATGATACCTCACTTGTGTGGGTAGGCCTAGCGCCCGCAACAGGATATGCCCCAAAAACGACGTGGACACATCACATTTTCAGAAAGAAAACAGAGCTGTTTTTTACTAAGTGCCTAGCTGTGGATTTTGGCCTCTAGCTCAGCCGGCACCTGGGGAAATCTAGGAAACCTGTGCATTTTTAAGAACTAGACACCTTGGGGAATCCAAGATGGGCTGACTTGTGGGGCTCTGACCAGGTTCTGTTACCCAGAATCCTTTGCAAACCTCAAAATTTGGCAAAAAAACACTTTTTCCTGTCATTTCGGTGACAGAAATTTCTGGAATCTGAGAGGAGCCACAAATTTCCTTCCACCCAGCGTTCTCCTAAGTCTTCTCATAAAAATGTTACCTCACTTGTGTGGGTAGGCCTAGCGCCAGCGACAGGATATGCCCCAAAACACGACGTGGACACATCACATTTTCAGAAAGAGAACAGAGCTGTTTTTTGCTAAGTTCCTAGCTGTGGATTTTGGCCTCTAGCTCAGCCGACACCTGGGGAAACCTAGCAAACCTGTGCATTTTTTAAAACTAGACACCTACGGGAATCCAAGATGGGGTGACTTGTGGGGCTCTGACCAGGTTCTGTTACCCAAAATCCTTTGCAAACCTCAAAATTTGGCAAAAAAAACACACTTTTTCCTGTCATTTCGGTGACAGAAAGTTCTGGAATCTGAGAGGAGCCACAAATTTCCTTCCACCCAGCGTTCCCCCAAGTCTTCTGATAAAAATGATACCTCACTTGTGTGGGTAGGCCTAGCGCCCGCAACAGGATATGCCCCAAAACACGATGTGGACACATCACATTTTCAGAAAGAAAACAAAGCTGTTTTTTGCCAACTGCCTAGCTGTGGATTTTGGCCTCTAGCTCAGCAGGCACCTGGGGAAACCGAGAAAACCTGTGCATTTTTTAAAAGTAGATACCTAGGAGAATCCAAGATGGGGTGACTTGTGGGGCTCTGACCAGTTTCTGTTACCCAAAATCCTTTGCAAACCTCAAAAATTGGCAAAAAAAACACTTTTTCCTGTCATTTCGGTGACAGAAAGTTCTGGAATCTGAGAAGAGCCACAAATTTCCTTCCACCCAGCGTTCCCCTAAGTCTTCCGATAAAAATGTTACCTCACTTGTGTGGGTAGGTCTAGCGCCCGCGACAGGATATGCCCCAAAACACGACGTGGACACATCACATTTTCAGAAAGAAAACAGAGCTGTTTTTTGCTAAGTGCCTAGCTGTGGATTTTGGCCTCTAGCTCAGCCGGCACCTGGGGAAACCTAGCAAACTCGTGCATTTTTTAAAACTAGACACCTAGGGGAATCCAAGATGGGGTGACTTGTGGGGCTCTGACCAGATTCTGTTACCCAGAATCCTTAGCAAACCTCAAAATTTGGCAAAAAAAAACACTTTTTCCTGTCATTTCAGTGAGAAAAAGTTTTGGAATCTGACAGGAGCCACACATTTCCTTCCACCAAGCGTTCCCCCAAGTCTCCCGATAAAAATGGTACCTCACTTGTGTGGGTAGGTCTAGCGCCCGCGATAGGATATGCCCCAAAACATGATGTGGACACATCACATTTTCAGAAAGAAAACAGAGCTGTTTTTTGCTAACTGCCTAGCTGTGGATTTTGGCCTCTAGCTCAGCCGGCACCTGGGGAAAGCTAGAAAACCTGTGCATTTTTGAAAACTAGTTACCTAGGGGAATCCAAGATGGGGTGACTTGTGGGGCTCTGACCAGGTTCTGTTACCCAAAATCCTTTGCAAACCTCAAAATTTGGCAAAAAAAACCACACTTTTTCCTGTAATCTCGGTGACAGAAAGTTCTGGAATCTGAGAGGAGCCACAAATTTCCTTCCACTCAGTGTTCCCCCAAGTCTTCTGATAAAAATGATACCTCACTTATGTGGGTAGGCCTACCGCCCGCAACAGAATATTGGCCAAAAATGACGTGGACACATCACATTTTCAGAAAGAAAACAGAGCTGTTTTTTACTAAGTGCCTAGCTGTGAATTTTGGCCTCTAGCTCAGCCAGCACCTGCGGAAACCTAGGAAACCTGCACATTTTTTAGAACTAGACACCTCAGGGAATCCAAGATGGGGTGACTTGTGGGGCTCTGACCAGGTTCTGTTACCCAGAATCATTTGCAAACCTCAAAATTTGGCAAAAAAACACTTTTTCCTGTAATTTCGGTGACAGAAATTTCTGGAATCTGAGAGGACCCACAAATTTCCTTCCAACCAGAGTTCCCCCAAGTCTTCTGATAAAAATCATACCTCACTTGTGTGGATAGGCCTAGCGCCCGCGACAGGATATGCCCCAAAAACGACATAGACACATCACATTTTCAGAAAGAACACAGAGCTGTTTTTAACTAAGTGCCTAGCTGTAGATTTTGGCCTCTAGCTCAGCCGGCACATGGGGAAACTTAGGAAACCTATGCATTTTTTAAAACTAGACACCTAGGGGAATCCAAGATGGGGTGACTTGTGGGGCTCTGACCAGGTTCTGTTACCCAGAATCCTTTGCAAACCTCAAAATTTGGCAAAAAAACACTTTTTCCTGTCATTTCGTTGACAGAAATTTCTGGAATCTGAGAGGAGCCACAAATTTCCTTCCACCCAGCGTTCCCCCACGTCTCCCGAAGAAAATGGTACCTCACTTGTGTGGGTAGGCCTAGCGCCCGCAACAGGATATGCCCCAAAACACGATGTGGACACATCACATTTTCAGAAAGAAAACAGAGCTGTTTTTTGCTAACTGCCTAGCTGTGGATGTTGGCCTCTAGCTCAGCAGGCACCTTGGGAAACCTAGAAAACCTGTGCATGTTTTAAAACTAGATACCTAGGAGAATCCAAGATGGGGTGACTTGTGGGGCTCTGACCAGGTTCTGTTACCCAAAATAATTTGCAAACCTCAAAATTTGGCAAAAAAGCACACCTTTTCCTGTCATTTCGGTGACAGAAATTTCTGGAATCTGAGAGGAGCCACAAATTTCCTTCCACCCAGCGTTCTCCTAAGTCTTCCCATAAAAATGTTACCTCACTTGTGTGGGTAGGCCTAGCGCCAGCGACAGGATATGCCCCAAAACACGACGTGGACACATCACATTTTCAGAAAGAAAACAGAGCTGTTTTTTGCTAAGTGCCTAGCTGTGGATTTTGGCCTCTAGCTCAGCCGGCACCTGGGGAAACCTAGCAAACCTGTGCATTTTTTAAAACTAGACACCTAGGGGAATCCAAGATGGGGTGACTTGTGGGGCTCTGACCAGGTTCTGTTACCCAGAATCCTTTGCAAACCTCAAAATTTGGCAAAAAAACACTTTTTCCTGTCATTTCGGTGACAGAAATTTCTGGAGTCTGAGAGGAGCCACAAATTTCCTTCCACCCAGCGTTCCCCCAAGTCTTCTGATAAAAATGATACCTCACTTGTGTGGGTAGGCCTAGCGCCCGCGACAGGATATGCCCCAAAACACGATGTGGACACATCACATTTTTAGAAAGAAAACAGAGCTGTTTTTTGCTAACTGACTAGCTGTGGATTTTGGCCTCTAGCTCAGCCGGCACCTGGGGAAACCTCGCAAACCTGTGCATTTTATGAAACTAGACACTTAGGGGAATCCAAAATGGGGTGTCTTGTGGGGCTCTGACCAGGTTCTGTTACCCAGAATCCTTTGCAAACCTCAAGAATTTGGCAAAAAAAACACTTTTTCCTGTCATTTCGGTGAAAGAAAGTTCTGGAATCTGAGAGGAGCCACAAATTTCCTTCCACCCAGCGTTCCCAGAAGTCTTCGATAAAAATGTTACCTCACTTGTGTGGGCAGGCCTAGCGCCCGCAACAGGATATGCCCCAAAACACGATGTGGACACATCACATTTTCAGAAAGAAAACAGAGCTGTTTTTTGCTAAGTGCCTAGCTGTGGATTTTGGCCTATAGCTCAGCAGGCACCTGGGGAAACCTAGAAAACCTGTGCATTTTTGAAAACTAGATACCTAGGAGAATCCAAAATGGGGTGACTTGGGCTCTGACCAGGTTCTGATACCCAGAATCCTTTGCAAACCTCAAAATTTGGCAAAAAAAAACTTCTTCCTGTCATTTCGGTGACAGAAATTTCTGGAATCTGAGAGGAGCCACAAATTTCCTTCCACCCAGCGTTCCCCCAAGTCTTCTGATAAAAATCATACCTCACTTGTGTGGGTAGGCCTAGCGCCCGCGACAGGATATGCCCCAAAACACGATGTGGACACATCACATTTTTAGAAAGAAAACAGAGCTGTTTTTTGCTAACTGACTAGCTGTGGATTTTGGCCTCTAGCTCAGCCGGCACCTGGGGAAACCTCGCAAACCTGTGCATTTTATGAAACTAGACACCTCGGGGAATCCAAGATGGGGTGACTTGTGGGGCTCTGACCAGGTTCTGATACCCAGAATCCTTTGCAAACCTCAAAATTTGGCCAAAAAAAACGTCTTCCTGTCATTTCGGTGACAGAAATTTCTGGAATCTGAGGGGACCCACAAATTTCCTTCCACCCAGCGTTCCACCACGTCTTCTGATAAAAATCATACCTCGCTTGTGTGGGTAGGCCTAGCGCCCACGACAGGATATGCCCCAAAAACGACATGGACACATCACATTTTCAGAAAGAAAACAGAGCTGTTTTTTACTAAGTGCCTAGCTGTGGATTTTGGCCTCTAGCTCAGCCGGCACATGGAGAAACCTAGGAAACTTATGCATTTTTTAAAACTAGACACTTAGGGAAATCCAAGATGGGGTGACTTGTGGGGCTCTGACCAGGTTCTGTTACCCAGAATACTTTGCAAACCTCAAAATTTGGCAAAAAAACAATTTTTCCTGTCATTTCGGTGACAGAAATTTCTAGAATCTGAGAGGAGCCACACATTTCCTTCCACCCAGCGTTCCCCCAAGTCTCCAGATAAAAATGGTACCTCACTTGTTTGGGTAGGTCTAGCGCCCGCGACAGGATATGCCCCAAAACACGATGTGGACACATCACATTTTCAGAAAGGAAACAGAGCTGTTTTTTGCTAACTGCCTAGCTGTGGATTTTGGCCTCTAGCTCAGCCGGCACCTGGGGAAACCTAGAAAACCTGTGCATTTTTGAAAACTAGACACCTAGGGGAATCCAAGATGGGGTGACGTGTGGGGCTCTGACCAGGTTCTGTTACCCAAAATCCTTTGCAAACCTCAAAATTTGGCCAAAAAAACCACCTTTTCCTGTCATTTCGGTGACAGAAATTTCTGGAATCTGAGAGGAGCGACAAATTTCCTTCCACCCAGTGTTCCCCTAAGTCTTCCGATAAAAATGTTACCTCACTTGTGTGGGTAGGCCTAGCGCCCGCGACAGGATATGCCCCAAAACACGACGTGGACACATCACATTTTCAGAAAGAAAACAGAGCTGTTTTTTGCTAAGTGCCTAGCTGTGGATTTTGGCCTCTAGCTCAGCCGGCACCTGGGGAAACCTAGCAAACCTGGGCATTTTTTAAAACTAGACACCTAGGGGAATCCAAGATGGGGTGACTTGTGGGGCTCTGACCAGGTTCTGTTACCCAAAATCCTTTGCAAACCTCAAAATTTGGCAAAAAAAACACACTTTTTCCTGTCATTTCGGTGACAGAAAGTTCTGGAATCTGAGAGGAGCCACAAATTTCCTTCCACCCAGCGTTCCCCCAAGTCTTCTGATAAAAATGATACCTCACTTGTGTGGGTAGGCCTAGCGCCCGCAACAGGATATGCCCCAAAACACGATGTGGACACATCACATTTTCAGAAAGAAAACAGAGCTGTTTTTTGCTAACTGCCTAGCTGTGGATGTTGGCCTCTAGCTCAGCAGGCACCTCGGGAAACCTAGAAAACCTGTGCATTTTTGAAAACTAGATACCTAGGAGAATCCAAGATGAGGTGACTTGTGGGGCTCTGACCAGGTTCTGTTACCCAAAATAATTTGCAAACCTCAAAATTTGGCAAAAAAGCACACCTTTTCCTTTCATTTCGGTGAGAGAAATTTCTGGAATCTGAGAGGAGCCACAAATTTCCTTCCACACAGCGTTCCCCTAAGTCTTCTGATAAAAATGTTACCTCACTTGTGTGGGTAGGCCTAGCGCCCGCGACAGGATATGCCCCAAAACACGACGTGGACACATCACATTTTCAGAAAGAAAACAGAGCTGTTTTTTGCTAAGTGCCTAGCTGTGGATTTTGGCCTCTAGCTCAGCCGGCACCTGGGGAAACCTAGCAAACCTGTGCATTTTTTAAAACTAGACACCTAGGGGAATCCAAGATGGGGTGACTTGTGGGGCTCTGACCAGGTTCTGTTACCCAGAATCCTTTGCAAACCTCAAAATTTGGCAAAAAAACACTTTTTCCTGTCATTTCGGTGACAGAAATTTCTGGAATCTGAGAGGAGCCACAAATTTCCTTCCACCCAGCGTTCCCCCAAGTCTTCTGATAAAAATGATACCTCACTTGTGTGGGTAGGCCTAGCGCCCGCGACAGGATATGCCCCAAAACACGATGTGGACACATCACATTTTTAGAAAGAAAACAAAGCTGTTTTTTGCTAACTGACTAGCTGTGGATTTTGGCCTCTAGCTCAGCCGGCACCTGGGGAAACCTCGCAAACCTGTGCATTTTATGAAACTAGACACTTAGGGGAATCCAAGATGGGGTGTCTTGTGGGGCTCTGACCAGGTTCTGTTACCCAGAATCCTTTGCAAACCTCAAGAATTTGGCAAAAAAAACACTTTTTCCTGTCATTTCGGTGAAAGAAAGTTCTGGAATCTGAGAGGAGCCACAAATTTCCTTCCACCCAGCGTTCCCAGAAGTCTTCGATAAAAATGTTACCTCACTTGTGTGGGTAGGCCTAGCGCCCGCAACAGGATATGCCCCAAAACACGATGTGGACACATCACATTTTCAGAAAGAAAACAGAGCTGTTTTTTGCTAAGTGCCTAGCTGTGGATTTTGGCCTATAGCTCAGCAGGCACCTGGGGAAACCTAGAAAACCTGTGCATTTTTGAAAACTAGATACCTAGGAGAATCCAAAATGGGGTGACTTGTGGGGCTCTGACCAGGTTCTGATACCCAGAATCCTTTGCAAACCTCAAAATTTGGCAAAAAAAAACTTCTTCCTGTCATTTCGGTGACAGAAATTTCTGGAATCTGAGAGGAGCCACAAATTTCCTTCCACCCAGCGTTCCCCCAAGTCTTCTGATAAAAATCATACCTCACTTGTGTGGGTAGGCCTAGCACCCGCGACAGGATATGCCCCAAAACACGATGTGGACACATTACATTTTTAGAAAGAAAACAGAGCTGTTTTTTGCTAACTGACTAGCTGTGGATTTTGGCCTCTAGCTCAGCCGGCACCTGGGGAAACCGCGCAAACCTGTGCATTTTATGAAACTAGACACTTAGGGGAATCCAAGATGGGGTGACTTGTGGGGCTCTGACCAGGTTCTGTTACCCAGAATCCTTTGCAAACCTCAAGAATTTGGCAAAAAAAACACTTTTTCCTGTCATTTCGGTGAAAGAAAGTTCTGGAATCTGAGAGGAGCCACAAATTTCCTTCCACCCAGCGTTCTCAGAAGTCTTCCGATAAAAATGTTACCTCACTTGTGTGGGTAGGCCTAGCGCCCGCAACAGGATATGCCCCAAAAATGTCGTGGACACATCACAATTTCAAAAAGAAAACAGAGCTGTTTTTTACTCAGTGCCTAGCTGTGGATTTTGGCCTCTAGCTCAGCCGGCACCTGGGAAAACCTAGGAAACCTGCGCATTTTTTTGAACTAGACACCTCGGGGAATCCAAGATGGGGTGACTTGTGGGGCTCTGACCAGGTTCTGATACCCAGAATCCTTTGCAAACCTCAAAATTTGGCAAAAAAAAACTTCTTCCTGTCATTTCGGTGACAGAAATTTCTGGAATCTGAGGGGACCCACAAATTTCCTTCCACCCAGCGTTCCACCACGTCTTCTGATAAAAATCATACCTCGCTTGTGTGGGTAGGCCTAGCGCCCACGACAGGATATGCCCCAAAAACGACATGGACACATCACATTTTCAGAAAGAAAACAGAGCTGTTTTTTACTAAGTGCCTAGCTCTGGATTTTGGCCTCTAGCTCAGCCGGCACATGGAGAAACCTAGGAAACTTATGCATTTTTTAAAACTAGACACTTAGGGAAATCCAAGATGGGGTGACTTGTGGGGCTCTGACCAGGTTCTGTTACCCAGAATACTTTGCAAACCTCAAAATTTGGCAAAAAAACAATTTTTCCTGTCATTTCGGTGACAGAAATTTCTAGAATCTGAGAGGAGCCACACATTTCCTTCCACCCAGCGTTCCCCCAAGTCTCCAGATAAAAATGGTACCTCACTTGTTTGGGTAGGTCTAGCGCCCGCGACAGGATATGCCCCAAAACACGATGTGGACACATCACATTTTCAGAAAGGAAACAGAGCTGTTTTTTGCTAACTGCCTAGCTGTGGATTTTGGCCTCTAGCTCAGCCGGCACCTGGGGAAACCTAGAAAACCTGTGCATTTTTGAAAACTAGACACCTAGGGGAATCCAAGATGGGGTGACGTGTGGGGCTCTGACCAGGTTCTGTTACCCAAAATCCTTTGCAAACCTCAAAATTTGGCCAAAAAAAACACCTTTTCCTGTCATTTCGGTGACAGAAATTTCTGGAATCTGAGATGAGCGACAAATTTCCTTCCACCCAGTGTTCCCCTAAGTCTTCCGATAAAAATGTTACCTCACTTGTGTGGGTAGGCCTAGCGCCCGCGACAGGATATGCCCCAAAACACGACGTGGACACATCACATTTTCAGAAAGAAAACAGAGCTGTTTTTTGCTAAGTGCCTAGCTGTGGATTTTGGCCTCTAGCTCAGCCGGCACCTGGGGAAACCTAGCAAACCTGTGCATTTTTTAAAACTAGCCACCAAGGGGAATCCAAGATGGGGTGACTTGTGGGGCTCTGACCAGGTTCTGTTACCCAAAATCCTTTGCAAACCTCAAAATTTGGCAAAAAAAACACACTTTTTCCTGTCATTTCGGTGACAGAAAGTTCTGGAATCTGAGAGGAGCCACAAATTTCCTTCCACCCAGCGTTCCCCCAAGTCTTCTGATAAAAATGATACCTCACTTGTGTGGGTAGGCCTAGCGCCCGCAACAGGATATGCCCCAAAAACGACGTGGACACATTACATTTTCAGAAAGAAAACAGAGCTGTTTTTTACTAAGTGCCTAGCTGTGGATTTTGGCCTCTAGCTCAGCCGGCACCTGGGGAAACCTAGGAAACCTGTGCATTTTTTAGAACTAGACACCTTGGGGAATCCAAGATGGGGTGACTTGTGGGGCTCTGACCAGGTTCTGTTACCCAGAATCCTTTGCAAACCTCAAAATTTGGCAAAAAAACACTTTTTCCAGTCATTTCGGTGACAGAAATTTCTGGAATCTGAGAGGAGCCACAAATTTCCTTCCACCCAGCGTTCCCCCAAGTCTTCTGATATAAATGATACCTCACTTGTGTGGGTAGGCCTAGCGCCCGCAACAGGATATGCCCCAAAAACGACGTGCACACATCACATTTTCAGAAAGAAAACAGAGCTGTTTTTTACTAAGTGCCTAGCTGTGGATTTTGGCCTCTAGCTCAGCCGGCACCTGGGGAAACCAAGGAAACCTATGCATTTTTTAAAACTAGACACCTAGGGGAATCCAAGATGGGGTGACTTGTGGGGCTCTGACCAGGTTCTATTTCCCAGAATCCTTTGCAAACCTCAAAATTTGGCAAAAAAACACTTTTTCCTGTCATTTCGTTGACAGAAATTTCTGGAATCTGAGAGGAGCCTCAAATTTCCTTCCACCCAGCGTTCCCCCACGTCTCCCGAAGAAAATGGTACCTCACTTGTGTGGGTAGGCCTAGCGCCCGCGACAGGATATGCCCCAAAACACGATGTGGACACATCACATTTTCAGAAAGAAAACAGAGCTGTTTTTTGCTAACTGCCTAGCTGTGGATGTTGGCCTCTAGCTCAGCAGGCACCTCGGGAAACCTAGAAAACCTGTGCATTTTTGAAAACTAGATACCTAGGAGAATCCAAGATGGGGTGACTTGTGGGGCTCTGACCAGGTTCTGTTACCCAAAATAATTTGCAAACCTCAAAATTTGGCAAAAAAGCACACCTTTTCCTGTCATTTCGGTGACAGAAATTTCTGGAATCTGAGAGGAGCCACAAATTTCCTTCCACCCAGCGTTCTCCTAAGTCTTCTCATAAAAATGTTACCTCACTTGTGTGGGTAGGCCTAGCGCCAGCGACAGGATATGCCCCAAAACACGACGTGGACACATCACATTTTCAGAAAGAAAACAGAGCTGTTTTTTGCTAAGTTCCTAGCTGTGGATTTTGGCCTCTAGCTCAGCCGGCACCTGGGGAAACCTAGCAAACCTGTGCATTTTTTAAAACTAGACACCTACGGGAATCCAAGATGGGGTGACTTGTGGGGCTCTGACCAGGTTCTGTTACCCAAAATCCTTTGCAAACCTCAAAATTTGGCAAAAAAAACACACTTTTTCCTGTCATTTCGGTGACAGAAAGTTCTGGAATCTGAGAGGAGCCACAAATTTCCTTCCACCCAGCGTTCCCCCAAGTCTTCTGATAAAAATGATACCTCACTTGTGTGGGTAGGCCTAGCGGCCGCAACAGGATATGCCCCAAAAACGACGTGGACACATCACATTTTCAGAAAGAAAACAGAGCTGTTTTTTACTAAGTGCCTAGCTGTGGATTTTGGCCTCTAGCTCAGCCGGCACCTGGGGAAACCTAGGAAACCTGCACATTTTTTAGAACTAGACACCTCGGGGAATCCAAGATGGGGTGACTTGTGGTGCTCTGACCAGGTTCTGTTACCCAGAATCCTTTGCAAACCTCAAACATTTGGCAAAAAAAACACTTTTTCCTGTCATTTCGGTGAAAGAAAGTTCTGGAATCTGAGAGGAGCCACAAATTTCCTTCCACCCAGCGTTCCCCCACGTCTCCCGAAGAAAATGATACCTCACTTGTGTGGGTAGGCCTAGCGCCCGCGACAGGATATGCCCCAAAACACGATGTGGACACATCACATTTTCAGAAAGAAAACAGAGCTGTTTTTTGCTAACTGCCTAGCTGTGGATGTTGGCCTCTAGCTCAGCAGGCACCTCGGGAAACCTAGAAAACCTGTGCATTTTTTAAAACTAGATACCTAGGAGAATCCAAGATGGGGTGACTTGTGGGGCTCTGACCAGGTTCTGTTACCCAAAATAATTTGCAAACCTCAAAATTTGGCAAAAAAGCACACCTTTTCCTGTCATTTCGGTGACAGAAATTTCTGGAATCTGAGAGGAGACACAAATTTCCTTCCACACAGCGTTCCCCTAAGTCTTCTGATAAAAATGTTACCTCACTTGTGTGGGTAGGCCTAGCGCCCGCGACAGGATATGCCCCAAAACACGACGTGGACACATCACATTTTCAGAAAGAAAACAGAGCTGTTTTTTGCTAAGTGCCTAGCTGTGCACTTTGGCCTCTAGCTCAGCCGGCACCTGGGGAAACCTAGCAAACCTGTACATTTTTTAAAACTAGACACCTAAGGGAATCCAAGATGGGGTGACTTGTGGGGCTCTGACCAGGTTCTGTTACCCAGAATCCTTTGCAAACCTCAAAATTTGGCAAAAAAACACTTTTTCCTGTCATTTCGGTGAGAGAAATTTCTGGAATCTGAGAGGAGCCACAAATTTCCTTCCACCCAGCGTTCCCCCAAGTCTTCTGATAAAAATGATACCTCACTTGTGTGGGTAGGCCTAGCGCCCGCGACAGGATATGCCCCAAAACACGATGTGGACACATCACATTTTCAGAAAGAAAACAGAGCTGTTTTTTGCTAACTGACTAGCTGTGGATTTTGGCCTGTAGCTCAGCCGGCACCTGGGGAAACCTCGCAAACCTGTGCATTTTATGAAACTAGACACTTAGGGGAATCCAAGATGAGGTGACTTGTGGGGCTCTGACCAGGTTCTGTTACCCAGAATCCTTTGCAAACCTCAAAAATTTGGCAAAAAAAACACTTTTTCCTGTCATTTCGGTGAAAGAAAGTTCTGGAATCTGAGAGGAGCCACAAATTTCCTTCCACCCAGCGTTCCCAGAAGTCTTCCGATAAAAATGTTACCTCACTTGTGTGGGTAGGCCTAGCGCCCGCAACAGGATATGCCCCAAAACACGATGTGGACACATCACATTTTCAGAAAGAAAACAGAGCTGTTTTTTGCTAACTGCCTAGCTGTGGATTTTGGCCTATAGCTCAGCAGGCACCTGGGGAAACCTAGAAAACCTGTGCATTTTTGAAAACTAGATACCTAGGAGAATCCAAAATGGGGTGACTTGTGGGGCTCTGACCAGTTTCTGTTACCCAAAATCCTTTGCAAACCTCAAAATTTGGCAAAAAAAACACTTTTTCCTGTCATTTCGGTGACAGAAATTTCTGGAATCTGAGAGGAGCCACAAATTTCCTTCCACCCAGTGTTCCCCTAAGTCTTCCGATAAAAATTTTACCTCACTTGTGTGGGTAGGCCTAGCGCCCGCAACAGGATATGCCCCAAAAATGTCGTGGACACATCATATTTTCAGAAAGAAAACAGAGCTGTTTTTTACTAAGTGCCTAGCTGTGGATTTTGGCCTCTAGCTCAGCCGGCACCTGGGAAAACCTAGGAAACCTGTGCATTTTTTAGAACTAGACACCTCGGGGAATCCAAGATGGGGTGACTTGTGGGGCTCTGACCAGGTTCTGATACCCAGAATCCTTTGCAAACCTCAAAATTTGGCAAAAAACAACTTCTTCCTGTCATTTCGGTGACAGAAATTTCTGGAATCTGAGAGGACCCACAAATTTCCTTCCACCCAGCGTTTCCCCACGTCTTCTGATAAAAATCATACCTCGCTTGTGTGGGTAGGCCTAGCGCCCACGACAGGATATGCCCCAAAAACGACATGGACACATCACATTTTCAGAAAGAATACAGAGCTGTTTTTTACTAAGTGCCTAGCTGTGGATTTTGGCCTCTAGCTCAGCCGGCACATGGGGAAACCTAGGAAACTTATGCATTTTTTAAAACTAGACACTTAGGGAAATCCAAGATGGGGTGACTTGTGGGGCTCTGACCAGGTTCTGTTACCCAGAATACTTTGCAAACCTCAAAATTTGGCAAAAAAACAATTTTTCCTGTCATTTCGGTGACAGAAATTTCTAGAATCTGAGAGGAGCCACACATTTCCTTCCACCCAGCGTTCCCCCAAGTCTCCCGATAAAAATGGTACCTCACTTGTGTGGGTAGGTCTAGCGCCCGCGACAGGATATGCCCCAAAACACGATGTGGACACATCACATTTTCAGAAAGGAAACAGAGCTGTTTTTTGCTAACTGCCTAGCTGTGGATTTTGGCCTCTAGCTCAGCCGGCACCTGGGGAAACCTAGAAAACCTGTGCATTTTTGAAAACTAGACAACTAGGGGAATCCAAGATGGGGTGACGTGTGGGGCTCTGACCAGGTTCTGTTACCCAAAATCCTTTGCAAACCTCAAAATTTGGCAAAAAAAACACACTTTTTCCTGTCATTTCGGTGACAGAAAGTTCTGGAATCTGAGAGGAGCCACAAATTTCCTTCCACACAGCGTTCCCCCAAGTCTTCTGATAAAAATCATACCTCACTTGTGTGTGTAGGCCTAGCGCCTGCGACAGGATATGCCCCAAAAACGACAAGGACACATCACATTTTCAGAAAGAAAACAGAGCTGTTTTTTTCTAAGTGCCTAGCTGTGGATTTTGGCCTCTAGCTCAGCCGGCACCTGGGGAAACCTAGAAAACCTGTTCATTTTTTAAAACTAGACACCTAGGGGAATCCAAGATGGGGTGACTTGTGGGGCTCTGACCAGGTTCTGTTACCCAAAATCCTTTGCAAACCTCAAAATTTGGCAAAAAAAACACACTTTTTCCTGTCATTTCGGTGACAGAAATTTCTGGAATCTGAGAGGAGCCTCAAATTTCCTTCCAGCCAGCGTTCCTCCAAGTTTTCTGATAAAAATGATACCTCACTTGTGTTGGTAGGCCTAGCGCCCGCAACAGGATATGCCCCAAAAACGACGTGGACACCTCACATTTTCAGAAAGAAAACAGAGCTGTTATTTACTAAGTGCCTAGCTGTGGATTTTGGCCTCTAGCTCAGCCGGCACCTGGGGAAACCTAGGAAACCTGCGCATTTTTTAGAACTAGACACCTCGGGGAATCCAAGATGGGGTGACTTGTGGGGCTCTGACCAGGTTCTGTTACCCAGAATCCTTTGCAAACCTCAGAATTTGGCAAAAAAACACTTTTTCCTGTCATTTCGGTGACAGAAATTTCTGGAATCTGAGAGGAGCCACAAATTTCCTTCGACCCAGCGTTCCCCCAAGACTTCTGATAAAAATGATACCTCACTTGTGTGGGTAGGCCTAGCGCCCGCGACAGGATATGCCCCAAAACACGACGTGGACACATCACATTTTCAGAAAGAAAACAGAGCTGTTTTTTACTAAGTGCTTAGCTGTGGATTTTGGCCTCTAGCTCAGCCAGCACCTGGGGAAACCTAGGATACCTATGCATTTTTTAAAACTAGACACCTAGGGGAATCCAAGTTGGGGTGACTTGTGGGGCTCTGACCAGGTTCTGTTAGCCAGAATCCTTTGCAAACCTCAAAATTTGGCAAACAAACACTTTTTCCTGTCATTTCGGTGACAGAAATTTCTGGAATCTAAGAGGAGCAACAAATTTCCTTCCCCCCAGCGTTCCCCCACGTCTCCCGAAGAAAATGGTACCTCACTTGTGTGGGTAGGCCTAGCACCCGCAACAGGATATGCCCCAAAACACGATGTGGACACATCACATTTTCAGAAAGAAAACAGAGCTGTTTTTTGCTAACTGCCTAGCTGTGGATTTTGGCCTCTAGCTCAGCAGGCACCTGGGGAAACCTAGAAAACCTGTGCATTTTTTAAAACTAGATACCTAGGAGAATCCAAAATGGGGTGACTTGTGGGGCTATGACCAGTTTCTGTTACCCAAAATCCTTTGCAAACCTCAAAATTTGGCAAAAAAAAAACTTGTTCCTGTCATTTCGGTGACAGAAAGTTCTGGAATCTGAGAGGAGCCACAAATTTCCTTCCACCCAGCGTTCCCCTAAGTCTTCTGATAAAAATGTTACTTCACTTGTGTGGGTAGGCCTAGCGCCCGCGACAGGATATGCCCCAAAACACGACGTGGACACATCACATTTTCAGAAAGAAAACAGAGCTGTTTTTTGCTAACTGCCTAGCTGTGGATTTTGGCCTCTAGCTCAGCCGGCACCTGGGGAAACCTCGCAAACCTGTGCATTTTTTAAAACTAGACACTTAGGGGAATCCAAGATGGGGTGACTTGTGGGGCTCTGACCAGGTTCTGTTACCCAGAATCCTTTGCAAACCTCAAGATTTTGGCAAAAAAAAACACTTTTTCCTGTCATTTCGGTGAAAGAAAGTTCTGGAATCTGAGAGGAGCCACAAATTTCCTTCCACCCAGCGTTCCCCCAAGTCTTCCGATAAAAATGTTACCTCACTTGTGTGGGTAGGCCTAGCACCCGCAACAGGATATGCCCCAAAACACGATGTGGACACATCACATTTTCAGAAAGAAAACAGAGCTGTTTTTTGCTAACTGCCTAGCTGTGGATTTTGGCCTCTAGCTCAGCAGGCACCTGGGGAAACCTAGAAAACCTGTGCATTTTTGAAAACTAGATACCTAGGAGAATCTAAGATGGGGTGACTTGTTGGGCTCTGACCAGTTTCTGTTACCCCAAATACTTTGCAAAACTCAAAATTTGGCCAAAAAAAAACTTTTTCCTGTCATTTCGGTGACAGAAAGTTCTGGAATCTGAGAGGAGCCACAAATTTCCTTCCACCCAGCGTTCCCCTAAGTCTTCTGATAAAATGTTACTTCACTTGTGTGGGTAGGCCTAGCGCCCGCGACAGGATATGCCCCAAAACACGACGTGGACACATCACATTTTCAGAAAGAAAACAGAGCTGTATTTTGCTAAGTGTCTAGCTGTGGATTTTGACCTCTAGCTCAGCCGGCACCTGGGGAAACCTAGCAAACCTGTGCATTTTCTAAAACTAGACACCTAGGGGAATCCAAGATGGGGTGACTTGTGGGGCTCTGACCAGGTTCTGTTACCCAGAATCCTTTGCAAACCTCAAAATTTGGCAAAAAAACACTTTTTCCTGTCATTTCAGTGACAGAAAGTTCTGGAATCTGAGAGGAGCCACACATTTCCTTCCACCCAGCGTTCCCCCAAGTCTCCCGATAAAAATGGTACCTCACTTGTGTGGGTAGGTCTAGCGCCCGCGACAGGATATGCCCCAAAACACGATGTGGACACATCACATTTTCAGAAAGAAAACCGAGCTGTTTTTTGCTAACTGCCTAGCTGTGGATTTTGGCCTCTAGCTCAGCAGGCACCTGGGGAAACCTAGAAAACCTGTGCATTTTTGAAAACTAGATACCTAGGAGAATCCACGATGGGGTGACTTGTGGGGCTCTGACCAGGTTCTGTTACCGAAAATCCTTTGCAAACCTCAAAAGTTGGCAAAAAAAACACTTTTTCCTGTCATTTCGGTGACAGAAATTTCTGGAATCTGAGAGGAACCACAAATTTCCTTCCACCCAGCGTTCCCCTAAGTCTTCAGATAAAAATGTTACCTCACTTGTGTGGGTAGGCCTAGCGCCCGCGACAGGATATGCCCCAAAAACGACGTGGACACATCACATTTTCAGAAAGAAAACAGAGCTGTTTTTTACTAAGTGCTTAGCTGTGGATTTTGGCCTCTAGCTCAGCCAGCACCTGGGGAAACGTAGGATACCTATGCATTTTTGAAAACTAGACACCTAGGGGACTCCAAGTTGGGGTGACTTGTGGGGCTCTGACCAGGTTCTGTTAGCCAGAATCCTTTGCAAACCTCAAAATTTGGCAAAAAAACACTTTTTCCTGTCATTTCGGTGACAGAAATTTCTGGAATCTAAGAGGAGCCACAAATTTCCTTCCCCCCAGCGTTCCCCCACGTCTCCCGAAGAAAATGGTACCTCACTTGTGTGGATAGGCCTAGCGCCTGCGACAGGATATGCCCCAAAACACAACGTGGACACATCACATTTTCAGAAAGAAAACAGAGCTGTTTTTTAATAACTACCTAGCTGTGGATTTTGGCCTCTAGCTCAGCCGGCACCTGGGGAAACCTCGCAAACCTGTGCATTTTTTAAAACTAGGCACTTCGGGGAATCCAAGTTGGGGTGACTTGTGGGGCTCTGACCAGGTTCTGTTACCCAGAATCCTTTGCAAACCTCAAGAATTTGGCAAAAAAAACACTTTTTCCTGTCATTTCGGTGAAAGAAAGTTCTGGAATCTGAGAGGAGCCACAAATTTCCTTCCACCCAGCGTTCCCCCAAGTCTTCCGATAATAATGTTACCTCACTTGTGTGGGTAGGCCTAGCGCCCGCGACAGGATATGCCCCAAATCACGATGTGGACACATCACATTTTCAGAAAGAAAACAGAGCTGTTTTTTGCTAACTGCCTAGCAGTGGATTTTGGCCTCTAGCTCAGCAGGCACCTGGGGAAACCTAGAAAACCTGTGCATTTTTGAAAACTAGATACCTAGGAGAATCCAAGATGGGGTGACTTGTGGGGCTCTGACCAGATTCTGTTACCCAAAATCCTTTGCAAACCTCAAAATTTGGCAAAAAAAACACTTTTTCCTGTCATTTCGGTGACAGAAAGTTCTGGAATCTGAGAGGAGCCACAAATTTCCTTCCACCCAGCGTTCCCCTAAGTCTTCCGATAAAAATGTTACCTCACTTGTGTGGGTAGGCCTAGCGCCCGCGAAAGGATATGCCCCAAAACACGACGTGGACACATCACATTTTCAGAAAGAAAACAGAGCTGTTTTTTGCTAAGTGCCTAGCTGTGGATTTTGGCCTCTAGCTCAGTCGGCACCTGGGGAAACCTAGCAAACCCATGCATTTTTTAACACTAGGCACCTAGGGGAATCCAAGATGGGGTGACTTGTGGGGCTCTGACCAGGTTCTGTTACCCAGAATCCTTTGCAAACCTCAAAATTTGGCAAAAAAACACTTTTTCCTGTCATTTCAGTGACAGAAAGTTCTGGAATCTGTGAGGAGCCACACATTTCCTTCCACCCAGCGTTCCCCCAAGTCTCCCGATAAAAATGTTACCTCACTTGTGTGGGTAGGTCTAGCGCCCGCGACAGGATATGCCCCAAAAGACGATGTGGACACATCACATTTTCAGAAATAAAACAGAGCTGTTTTTTGCTAACTGCCTAGCTGTGGATTTTCGCCTCTAGCTCAGCCTGCAACTGGGGAAACCTAGAAAACCTGTGCATTTTTTAAAACTAGACACCTAGGGGAATCCAAGATGTGGTGACTTGTGGGGCTCTGACCAGGTTCTGTTACCCAAAATCCTTTGCAAACCTCAAAATTTGGCAAAAAAAACACACTTTTTCCTGTCATTTCGGTGACAGAAAGTTCTGGAATCTGAGAGGAGCCTCAAATTTCCTTCCACCCAGCGTTCCTCCAATTTTTCTGATAAAAATGATACCTCACTTGTGTGGGTTGGCCTAGCGCCCGCAACAGGATATGCCCCAAAAACGATGTGGACACCTCACATTTTCAGAAAGAAAACAGCTGTTTTTTACTAAGTGCCTAGCTGTGGATTTTGGCCTCTAGCTCAGCCGGCACCTGGGGAAACCTAGGAAACCTGCGCATTTTTTAGAACTAGACACCTTGGGGAATCCAAGATGGGGTGACTTGTGGGGCTCTGACCAGGTTCTGTTACCCAGAATCCTTTGCAAACCTCAAAATTTGGCAAAAAAACACTTTTTCCTGACATTTCGGTGACAGAAAGTTCTGGAATCTGAGAGGAGCTACAAATTTACTTCCACCCAGCGTTCCCCCAAGTCTTCCGATAAAAATGTTACCTCACTTGTGTGGGTAGGCCTAGCGCCCGCGACAGGATATGCCCCAAAACACGATGTGGACACATCACATTTTCAGAAAGAAAGCAGAGCTGTTTTTTGCTAACTGGCTAGCTGTGGATTTTGTCCTCTAGCTCAGCAGGCACCTGGGGAAACCAAGAAAACCTGTGCATTTTTTAAAACTAGATACCTAGGAGAATCCAAGATGGAGTGACTTCTGGGGCTCTGACCAGGTTCTGTTACCCAAAATCTTTTGCAAACCTCAAAATTTGGCAAAAAAAACACTTTTTACTGTCATTTCGGTGACAGAAATTTCTGGAAATTGAGAGGAGCCACAAATTTCCTTCCACCCAGCGTTTCCCCACGTCTTCTGATAAAAATCATACCTCGCTTGTGTGGGTAGGCCTAGCGCCCACGACAGGATATGCCCCAAAAACGACATGGACACATCACATTTTCAGAAAGAAAACAGAGCTGTTTTTTACTAAGTGCCTAGCTGTGGATTTTGGCCTCTAGCTCAGCCGGCACATGGGGAAACCTAGGAAACTTATGCATTTTTTAAAACTAGACACTTAGGGAAATCCAAGATGGGGTGAGTGGTGGGGCTCTGACCAGGTTCTGTTACCCAGAATACTTTGCAAACCTCAAAATTTGGCAAAAAAACACTTTTTCCTGTCATTTCGGTGACAGAAATTTCTAGAATCTGAGAGGAGTCACACATTTCCTTCCACCCAGCGTTCCCCCAAGTCTCCCGATAAAAATGGTACCTCACTTGTGTGGGTAGGTCTAGCGCCCGCGACAGGATATGCCCCAAACACGATGTGGACACATCACATTTTCAGAAAGGAAACAGAGCTGTTTTTTGCTAACTACCTAGCTGTGGATTTTGGCCTCTAGCTCAGCCGGCACCTGGGGAAACCTAGAAAACCTGTGCATTTTTGAAAACTAGACACCTAGGGGAATCCAAGATGGGGTGACGTGTGGGGCTCTGACCAGGTTCTGTTACCCAAAATCCTTTGCAAACCTCAAAATTTGGCAAAAAAAACACACTTTTTCCTGTCATTTCGGTGACAGAAAGTTCTGGAATCTGAGAGGAGCCACAAATTTCCTTCCACACAGCGTTCCCCCAAGTCTTCTGATAAAAATCATACCTCACTTGTGTGGGTAGGCCTAGCGCCCGCGACAGGATATGCCCCAAAAACGACAAGGACACATCACATTTTCAGAAAGAAAACAGCTGTTTTTTACTAAGTGCCTAGCTGTGGATTTTGGCCTCTAGCTCAGCCGGCACCTGGGGAAACCTAGGAAAGCTGCGCATTTTTTAGAACTAGACACCTTGGGGAATCCAAGATGGGGTGACTTGTGGGGCTCTGACCAGGTTCTGTTACCCAGAATCCTTTGCAAACCTCAAAATTTGGCAAAAAAACACTTTTTCCTGACATTTCGGTGACAGAAAGTTCTGGAATCTGAGAGGAGCTACAAATTTACTTCCACCCAGCGTTCCCCCAAGTCTTCCGATAAAAATGTTACCTCACTTGTGTGGGTAGGCCTAGCGCCCGCGACAGGATATGCCCCAAAACACGATGTGGACACATCACATTTTCAGAAAGAAAGCAGAGCTGTTTTTTGCTAACTGGCTAGCTGTGGATTTTGTCCTCTAGCTCAGCAGGCACCTGGGGAAACCAAGAAAACCTGTGCATTTTTTAAAACTAGATACCTAGGAGAATCCAAGATGGAGTGACTTCTGGGGCTCTGACCAGGTTCTGTTACCCAAAATCTTTTGCAAACCTCAAAATTTGGCAAAAAAAACACTTTTTACTGTCATTTCGGTGACAGAAATTTCTGGAAATTGAGAGGAGCCACAAATTTCCTTCCACCCAGCGTTTCCCCACGTCTTCTGATAAAAATCATACCTCGCTTGTGTGGGTAGGCCTAGCGCCCACGACAGGATATGCCCCAAAAACGACATGGACACATCACATTTTCAGAAAGAAAACAGAGCTGTTTTTTACTAAGTGCCTAGCTGTGGATTTTGGCCTCTAGCTCAGCCGGCACATGGGGAAACCTAGGAAACTTATGCATTTTTTAAAACTAGACACTTAGGGAAATCCAAGATGGGGTGACTTGTGGGGCTCTGACCAGGTTCTGTTACCCAGAATACTTTGCAAACCTCAAAATTTGGCAAAAAAAACACTTTTTCCTGTCATTTCGGTGACAGAAATTTCTAGAATCTGAGAGGAGTCACACATTTCCTTCCACCCAGCGTTCCCCCAAGTCTCCCGATAAAAATGGTACCTCACTTGTGTGGGTAGGTCTAGCGCCCGCGACAGGATATGCCCCAAAACACGATGTGGACACATCACATTTTCAGAAAGGAAACAGAGCTGTTTTTTGCTAACTACCTAGCTGTGGATTTTGGCCTCTAGCTCAGCCGGCACCTGGGGAAACCTAGAAAACCTGTGCATTTTTGAAAACTAGACACCTAGGGGAATCCAAGATGGGGTGACGTGTGGGGCTCTGACCAGGTTCTGTTACCCAAAATCCTTTGCAAACCTCAAAATTTGGCAAAAAAAACACACTTTTTCCTGTCATTTCGGTGACAGAAAGTTCTGGAATCTGAGAGGAGCCACAAATTTCCTTCCACACAGCGTTCCCCTAAGTCTTCTGATAAAAATCATACCTCACTTGTGTGGGTAGGCCTAGCGCCCGCGACAGGATATGCCCCAAAAACGACAAGGACACATCACATTTTCAGAAAGAAAACAGAGCTGTTTTTTTCTAAGTGCCTAGCTGTGGATTTTGGCCTCTAGCTCAGCCGGCAAATTTGGAAACCTAGGAAACCTATGCATTTTTCAAAACTAGACACCTAGGGGAATCCAAGATGGGGTGACTTGTGGGGCTCTGACCAGGTACTGTTACCCAGAATCCTTTGCAAACCTCAAAATTTGGCTAAAAAACACTTTTTCCTGTCATTTCGTTGACAGAAATTTCTGGAATCTGAGAGGAGCCACAAATTTCCTACCACCCAGCGTTCCCCCACGTCTCCCGAAGAAAATGGTACCTCACTTGTGTGGGTAGTCCTAGCGCCTGCGACAGGATATGCCCCAAAACACAACGTGAACACATCACATTTTCAGAAAGAAAACAGAGCTGTTTTTTGCTAACTGCCTAGCTGTGGATTTTGGCCTCTAGCTGAGCCGGCACCTGGGGAAACCTCGCAAACCTGTGCATTTTTTAAAACTAGACACTTAGGGGAATCCAAGATGGGGTGACTTGTGGGGCTCTGACCAGGATCTGTTACCCAGAATCCTTTGCAAACCTCAAGAATTTAGCAAAAAAAAACACTTTTTCCTGTCATTTCGGTGACAGAAAGTTCTGGAATCTGAGAGGAGCCACAAATTTCCTTCCACCCAGCGTTCCCCCAAGTCTTCCGATAAAAATGTTACCTCACTTGTGTGGGTAGGCCTAGCGCCCGCAACAGGATATGCCCCAAAACACGATGTGGACACATCACATTTTCAGAAAGAAAACAGAGCTGTTTTTTGCTAACTGCCTAGCTGTGGATTTTGGCCTCTAGCTCAGCCGGCACCTGGGGAAACCTAGCAAACCTGTGCATTTTTTAAAACTAAACACCTAGGGGAATCCAAGATGGGGTGACTTGTGGGGCTCTGACCAGGTTCTGTTACCCAAAATCCTTTGCAAACCTCAAAATTTGGCAAAAAAACCACACTTTTTGCTGTCATTTCGGTGACAGAAAGTTCTGGAATCTGAGAGGAGCCACAAATTTCCTTCCACCCAGCGTTCCCCCAAGTCTTCTGATAAAAATGATACCTCACTTGTGTGGGTAGGCCTAGCGCCCGCAACAGGATATGCCCCAAAAACGACGTGGACACATCACATTTTCAGAAAGAAAACAGAGCTGTTTTTTGCTAAGTGCCTAGCTGTGGATTTTGGCCTCTAGCTCAGCCGGCACCTGGGGAAACCTAGCAAACCTGTGCATTTTTTAAAACTAAACACCTAGGGGAATCCAAGATGGGGTGACTTGTGGGGCTCTGACCAGGTTCTGTTACCCAAAATCCTTTGCAAACCTCAAAATTTGGCAAAAAAACCACACTTTTTGCTGTCATTTCGGTGACAGAAAGTTCTGGAATCTGAGAGGAGCCACAAATTTCCTTCCACCCAGCGTTCCCCCAAGTCTTCTGATAAAAATGATACCTCACTTGTGTGGGTAGGCCTAGCGCCCGCAACAGGATATGCCCCAAAAACGACGTGGACACATCACATTTTCAGAAAGAAAACAGAGCTGTTTTTTACTAAGTGCCTAGCTGTGGATTTTGGCCTCTAGCTCAGCCGGCACCTGGGGAAACCTAGGAAACCTGTGCATTTTTTAGAACTAGACACCTTGGGGAATCCAAGATGGGGTGACTTGTGGGGCTCTGACCAGGTTCTGTTACCCAGAATCCTTTGCAAACCTCAAAATTTGGCAAAAAAAACACTTTTTCCAGTCATTTCGGTGACAGAAATTTCTGGAATCTGAGAGGAGCCACAAATTTCCTTCCACCCAGCGTTCCCCCAAGTCTTCTGATATAAATGATACCTCACTTGTGTGGGTAGGCCTAGCGCCCGCAACAGGATATGCCCCAAAAACGACGTGCACACATCACATTTTCAGAAAGAAAACAGAGCTGTTTTTTACTAAGTGCCTAGCTGTGGATTTTGGCCTCTAGCTCAGCCGGCACCTGGGGAAACCAAGGAAACCTATGCATTTTTTAAAACTAGACACCTAGGGGAATCCAAGATGGGGTGACTTGTGGGGCTCTGACCAGGTTCTGTTACCCAGAATCCTTTGCAAACCTAAAAATTTGGCCAAAAAACCCACCTTTTCCTGTCATTTCGGTGACAGAAATTTCTGGAATCTGAGAGGAGCGACAAATTTCCTTCTACCCAGTGTTCCCCTAAGTCTTCTGATAAAAATGTTACCTCACTTGTGTGGGTAGGCCTAGCGCCCGCGACAGGATATGCCCCAAAACACGACATGGACACATCACATTTTCAGAAAGAAAACAGAGCTGTTTTTTGCTAAGTGCCTAGCTGTGGATTTTGGCCTCTAGCTCAGCCGGCACCTGGGGAAACCTAGCAAACCTGTGCATTTTTTAAAACTAAACACCTAGGGGAATCCAAGATGGGGCGACTTGTGGGGCTCTGAACAGGTTCTGTTACCCAAAATCCTTTGCAAACCTCAAAATTTGGCAAAAAAAACACATTTTTTCCTGTCATTTCGGTGACAGAAAGTTCTGGAATCTGAGAGGAGCCACAAATTTCCTTCCACCCAGAGTTCCCCCAAGTCTTCTGATAAAAATGATACCTCACTTGTGTGGGTAGGCCTAGCGCCCGCAACAGGATATGGCCCAAAAACGACGTGGACACATCACATTTTCAGAAAGAAAACAGAGCTGTTTTTTACTAAGTGCCTAGCTGTGGATTTTGGCCTCTAGCTCATCCGGCACCTGGGGAAACCTAGGAAACCTGTGCATTTTTTAGAACTAGACACCTTGGGGAATCCAAGATGGGGTGACTTGTGGGGCTCTGACCAGGTTCTGTTACCCAGAATCCTTTGCAAACCTCAAAAATTGGCAAAAAAACACTTTTTCCAGTCATTTCGGTGACAGAAATTTCTGGAATCTGAGAGGAGCCACGAATTTCCTTCCACCCAGCGTTCACCACGTCTCCCGAAGAAAATGGTACCTCACTTGTGTGGGTAGGCCTAGCGCCCGCGACAGTATATGCCCCAAAACACAACGTGGACACATCACATTTTCAGAAAGAAAACAGAGCTGTTTTTTGCTAACTGCCTAGCTGTGGATTTTGGCCTCTAGCTCAGCCGGCACCTGGGGAAACCTAGGAAACCTGTGCATTTTTTAGAACTAGACACCTCGGGGAATCCAAGATGGGGTGACTTGTGGGGCTCTGACCAGGTTCTGTTACCCAAAATCCTTTGCAAACCTCAAAATTTGGCAAAAAAAAACACACTTTCTCCTGTCATTTCGGTGACAGAAAGTTCTGGAATCTGAGAGGAGCCACAAATTTCCTTCCACCCAGCGTTCCCCCAAGTCTTCTGATAAAAATGATACCTCACTTGTGTGGGTAGGCCTAGCGCCCGCAACAGGATATGCCCCAAAAACGACGTAGACACATCACATTTTCAGAAAGAAAACAGAGCTGTTTTTTACTAAGTGCCTAGCTGTGGATTTTGGCCTCTAGCTCAGCCGGCACCTGGGGAAACCTAGGAAACCTGCGCATTTTTTAGAACTAGACAGTTAGGGGAATCCAAGATGAGGTGACTTGTGGGGCTCTGACCAGGTTCTGTTACCCAGAATCCTTTGCAAACCTCATGAATTTGGCAAAAAAAACACTTTTTCCTGTCATTTCGGTGAAAGAAAGTTCTGGAATCTGAGAGGAGCCACAAATTTCCTTCCACCCAGCGTTCCCCCAAGTCTTCCGATAAAAATGTTACCTCACTTGTGTGGGTAGGCCTAGCGCCTGCAACAGGATATGCCCCAAAACACGATGTGGACACATCACATTTTCAGAAAGAAAACAGAGCTGTTTTTTGCTAACTGCCTAGCTGTGGATTTTGGCCTCTAGCTCTGCCGGCACCTGGGGAAACCTCGCAAACCTGTGCATTTTTTAAAACTAGACACTTAGGGGAATCCAAGATGAGGTGACTTGTGGGGCTCTGACCAGGTTCTGTTACCCAGAATCCTTTGCAAACCTCAAGAATTTGGCAAAAAAAACACTTTTTCCTGTCATTTCGGTGAAAGAAAGTTCTGGAATCTGAGAGGAGCCACAAATTTCCTTCCACCCAGCGTTCCCCCAAGTCTTCCGATAAAAATGTTACCTCACTTGTGTGGGTAGGCCTAGCACCCGCAACAGGATATGCCCCAAAACACGATGTGGACACATCACATTTTCAGAAAGAAAACAGAGCTGTTTTTTGCTAACTGCCTAGCTGTGGATTTTGGCCTCTAGCTCAGCAGGCACCAAGGGAAACCTAGAAAACCTGTGCATTTTTGAAAACTAGATACCTAGGAGAATCCAAGATGGGGTGACTTGTGGGGCTCTGACCAGTTTCTGTTACCCAAAATCCTTTGCAAACCTCAAAATTTGGCAAAAAAAAAACTTGTTCCTGTCATTTCGGTGACAGAAAGTTCTGGAATCTGAGAGGAGCCACAAATTTCCTTCCACCCAGCGTTCCCCTAAGTCTTCTGATAAAAATGTTACCTCACTTGTGTGGGTAGGCCTAGCGCCCGCGACAGGATATGCCCCAAAACACGACGTGGACACATCACATTTTCAGAAAGAAAACAGAGCTGTATTTTGCTAAGTGTCTAGCTGTGGATTTTGGCCTCTAGCTCAGCCGGCACCTTGGGAAACCTAGAAAACCTGTGCATTTTCTAAAACTTGACACCTAGGGGAATCCAAGATGGGGTGACTTGTGGGGCTCTGACCAGGTTCTGTTACCCAGAATCCTTTGCAAACCTCAAAATTTCGCAAAAAAACACTTTTTCCTGTCATTTCGGTGACAGAAAGTTCTGGAATCTGAGAGGAGCCACAAATTTCCTTCCACACAGCGTTCCCCCAAGTCTTCTGATAAAAATCATACCTCACTTGTGTGGGTAGGCCTAGCGCCCGCGACAGGATATGCCCCAAAAACGACAAGGACACATCACATTTTCAGAAAGAAAACAGAGCTGTTTTTTTCTAAGTGCCTAGCTGTGGATTTTGGCCTCTAGCTCAGCCGGCAAATTTGGAAACCTAGGAAACCTATGCATTTTTCAAAACTAGACACCTAGGGGAATCCAAGATGGGGTGACTTGTGGGGCTCTGACCAGGTACTGTTACCCAGAATCCTTTGCAAACCTCAAAATTTGGCTAAAAAACACTTTTTCCTGTCATTTCGTTGACAGAAATTTCTGGAATCTGAGAGGAGCCACAAATTTCCTACCACCCAGCGTTCCCCCACGTCTCCCGAAGAAAATGGTACCTCACTTGTGTGGGTAGTCCTAGCGCCTGCGACAGGATATGCCCCAAAACACAACGTGAACACATCACATTTTCAGAAAGAAAACAGAGCTGTTTTTTGCTAACTGCCTAGCTGTGGATTTTGGCCTCTAGCTGAGCCGGCACCTGGGGAAACCTCGCAAACCTGTGCATTTTTTAAAACTAGACACTTAGGGGAATCCAAGATGGGGTGACTTGTGGGGCTCTGACCAGGATCTGTTACCCAGAATCCTTTGCAAACCTCAAGAATTTAGCAAAAAAAACACTTTTTCCTGTCATTTCGGTGACAGAAAGTTCTGGAATCTGAGAGGAGCCACAAATTTCCTTCCACCCAGCGTTCCCCCAAGTCTTCCGATAAAAATGTTACCTCACTTGTGTGGGTAGGCCTAGCGCCCGCAACAGGATATGCCCCAAAACTCGATGTGGACACATCACATTTTCAGAAAGAAAACAGAGCTGTTTTTTGCTAACTGCCTAGCTGTGGATTTTGGCCTCTAGCTCAGCCGGCACCTGGGGAAACCTAGCAAACCTGTGCATTTTTTAAAACTAAACACCTAGGGGAATCCAAGATGGGGTGACTTGTGGGGCTCTGACCAGGTTCTGTTACCCAAAATCCTTTGCAAACCTCAAAATTTGGCATAAAAACCACACTTTTTGCTGTCATTTCGGTGACAGAAAGTTCTGGAATCTGAGAGGAGCCACAAATTTCCTTCCACCCAGCGTTCCCCCAAGTCTTCTGATAAAAATGATACCTCACTTGTGTGGGTAGGCCTAGCGCCCGCAACAGGATATGCCCCAAAAACGACGTGGACACATCACATTTTCAGAAAGAAAACAGAGCTGTTTTTTGCTAAGTGCCTAGCTGTGGATTTTGGCCTCTAGCTCAGCCGGCACCTGGGGAAACCTAGCAAACCTGTGCATTTTTTAAAACTAAACACCTAGGGGAATCCAAGATGGGGTGACTTGTGGGGCTCTGACCAGGTTCTGTTACCCAAAATCCTTTGCAAACCTCAAAATTTGGCAAAAAAACCACACTTTTTGCTGTCATTTCGGTGACAGAAAGTTCTGGAATCTGAGAGGAGCCACAAATTTCCTTCCACCCAGCTTTCCCCCAAGTCTTCTGATAAAAATGATACCTCACTTGTGTGGGTAGGCCTAGCGCCCGCAACAGGATATGCCCCAAAAACGACGTGGACACATCACATTTTCAGAAAGAAAACAGAGCTGTTTTTTACTAAGTGCCTAGCTGTGGATTTTGGCCTCTAGCTCAGCCGGCACCTGGGGAAACCTAGGAAACCTGTGCATTTTTTAGAACTAGACACCTTGGGGAATCCAAGATGGGGTGACTTGTGGGGCTCTGACCAGGTTCTGTTACCCAGAATCCTTTGCAAACCTCAAAATTTGGCAAAAAAAACACTTTTTCCAGTCATTTCGGTGACAGAAATTTCTGGAATCTGAGAGGAGCCACAAATTTCCTTCCACCCAGCGTTCCCCCAAGTCTTCTGATATAAATGATACCTCACTTGTGTGGGTAGGCCTAGCGCCCGCAACAGGATATGCCCCAAAAACGACGTGCACACATCACATTTTCAGAAAGAAAACAGAGCTGTTTTTTACTAAGTGCCTAGCTGTGGATTTTGGCCTCTAGCTCAGCCGGCACCTGGGGAAACCAAGGAAACCTATGCATTTTTTAAAACTAGACACCTAGGGGAATCCAAGATGGGGTGACTTGTGGGGCTCTGACCAGGTTCTGTTACCCAGAATCCTTTGCAAACCTAAAAATTTGGCCAAAAAACCCACCTTTTCCTGTCATTTCGGTGACAGAAATTTCTGGAATCTGAGAGGAGCGACAAATTTCCTTCTACCCAGTGTTCCCCTAAGTCTTCTGATAAAAATGTTACCTCACTTGTGTGGGTAGGCCTAGCGCCCGCGACAGGATATGCCCCAAAACACGACATGGACACATCACATTTTCAGAAAGAAAACAGAGCTGTTTTTTGCTAAGTGCCTAGCTGTGGATTTTGGCCTCTAGCTCAGCCGGCACCTGGGGAAACCTAGCAAACCTGTGCATTTTTTAAAACTAAACACCTAGGGGAATCCAAGATGGGGCGACTTGTGGGGCTCTGAACAGGTTCTGTTACCCAAAATCCTTTGCAAACCTCAAAATTTGGCAAAAAAAACACACTTTTTCCTGTCATTTCGGTGACAGAAAGTTCTGGAATCTGAGAGGAGCCACAAATTTCCTTCCACCCAGAGTTCCCCCAAGTCTTCTGATAAAAATGATACCTCACTTGTGTGGGTAGGCCTAGCGCCCGCAACAGGATATGGCCCAAAAACGACGTGGACACATCACATTTTCTGAAAGAAAACAGAGCTGTTTTTTACTAAGTGCCTAGCTGTGGATTTTGGCCTCTAGCTCATCCGGCACCTGGGGAAACCTAGGAAACCTGTGCATTTTTTAGAACTAGACACCTTGGGGAATCCAAGATGGGGTGACTTGTCGGGCTCTGACCAGGTTCTGTTACCCAGAATCCTTTGCAAACCTCAAAAATTGGCAAAAAAACACTTTTTCCAGTCATTTCGGTGACAGAAATTTCTGGAATCTGAGAGGAGCCACGAATTTCCTTCCACCCAGCGTTCACCACGTCTCCCGAAGAAAATGGTACCTCACTTGTGTGGGTAGGCCTAGCGCCCGCGACAGTATATGCCCCAAAACACAACGTGGACACATCACATTTTCAGAAAGAAAACAGAGCTGTTTTTTGCTAACTGCCTAGCTGTGGATTTTGGCCTCTAGCTCAGCCGGCACCTGGGGAAACCTAGGAAACCTGTGCATTTTTTAGAACTAGACACCTCGGGGAATCCAAGATGGGGTGACTTGTGGGGCTCTGACCAGGTTCTGTTACCCAAAATCCTTTGCAAACCTCAAAATTTGGCAAAAAAAACACACTTTCTCCTGTCATTTCGGTGACAGAAAGTTCTGGAATCTGAGAGGAGCCACAAATTTCCTTCCACCCAGCGTTCCCCCAAGTCTTCTGATAAAAATGATACCTCACTTGTGTGGGTAGGCCTAGCGCCCGCAACAGGATATGCCCCAAAAACGACGTAGACACATCACATTTTCAGAAAGAAAACAGAGCTGTTTTTTACTAAGTGCCTAGCTGTGGATTTTGGCCTCTAGCTCAGCCGGCACCTGGGGAAACCTAGGAAACCTGCGCATTTTTTAGAACTAGACAGTTAGGGGAATCCAAGATGAGGTGACTTGTGGGGCTCTGACCAGGTTCTGTTACCCAGAATCCTTTGCAAACCTCATGAATTTGGCAAAAAAAACACTTTTTCCTGTCATTTCGGTGAAAGAAAGTTCTGGAATCTGAGAGGAGCCACAAATTTCCTTCCACCCAGCGTTCCCCCAAGTCTTCCGATAAAAATGTTACCTCACTTGTGTGGGTAGGCCTAGCGCCCGCAACAGGATATGCCCCAAAACACGATGTGGACACATCACATTTTCAGAAAGAAAACAGAGCTGTTTTTTGCTAACTGCCTAGCTGTGGATTTTGGCCTCTAGCTCTGCCGGCACCTGGGGAAACCTCGCAAACCTGTGCATTTTTTAAAACTAGACACTTAGGGGAATCCAAGATGAGGTGACTTGTGGGGCTCTGACCAGGTTCTGTTACCCAGAATCCTTTGCAAACCTCAAGAATTTGGCAAAAAAAACACTTTTTCCTGTCATTTCGGTGAAAGAAAGTTCTGGAATCTGAGAGGAGCCACAAATTTCCTTCCACCCAGCGTTCCCCCAAGTCTTCCGATAAAAATGTTACCTCACTTGTGTGGGTAGGCCTAGCACCCGCAACAGGATATGCCCCAAAACACGATGTGGACACATCACATTTTCAGAAAGAAAACAGAGCTGTTTTTTGCTAACTGCCTAGCTGTGGATTTTGGCCTCTAGCTCAGCAGGCACCAAGGGAAACCTAGAAAACCTGTGCATTTTTGAAAACTAGATACCTAGGAGAATCCAAGATGGGGTGACTTGTGGGGCTCTGACCAGTTTCTGTTACCCAAAATCCTTTGCAAACCTCAAAATTTGGCAAAAAAAAAACTTGTTCCTGTCATTTCGGTGACAGAAAGTTCTGGAATCTGAGAGGAGCCACAAATTTCCTTCCACCCAGCGTTCCCCTAAGTCTTCTGATAAAAATGTTACCTCACTTGTGTGGGTAGGCCTAGCGCCCGCGACAGGATATGCCCCAAAACACGACGTGGACACATCACATTTTCAGAAAGAAAACAGAGCTGTATTTTGCTAAGTGTCTAGCTGTGGATTTTGGCCTCTAGCTCAGCCGGCACCTTGGGAAACCTAGAAAACCTGTGCATTTTCTAAAACTAGACACCTAGGGGAATCCAAGATGGGGTGACTTGTGGGGCTCTGACCAGGTTCTGTTACCCAGAATCCTTTGCAAACCTCAAAATTTGGCAAAAAAAACACTTTTTCCTGTCATTTCAGTGACAGAAAGTTCTGGAATCTGAGAGGAGCCACACATTTCCTTCCACCCAGCGTTCTCCCAAGTCTCCCGATAAAAATGGTACCTCACTTGTGTGGGTAGGTCTAGCGCCCGCGACAGGATATGCCCCAAAACACGATGTGGACACATCACATTTTCAGAAAGAAAACAGAGCTGTTTTTTGCTTACTGCCTAGCTGTGGATTTTGGCCTCTAGCTCAGCCGGCACCTGGGGAAAGCTAGAAAACCTGTTCATTTTTTAAAACTAGACACCTAGGGGAATCCAAGATGGGGTGACTTGTGGGGCTCTGACCAGGTTCTGTTACCCAAAATCCTTTGCAAACCTCAAAATTTGGCAAAAAAAACACACTTTTTCCTGTCATTTCGGTGACAGAAATTTCTGGAATCTGAGAGGAGCCTCAAATTTCCTTCCAACCAGCGTTCCTCCAAGTTTTCTGATAAAAATGATACCTCACTTGTGTTGGTAGGCCTAGCGCCCGCAACAGGATATGCCCCAAAAACGACGTGGACACCTCACATTTTCAGAAAGAAAACAGAGCTGTTATTTACTAAGTGCCTAGCTGTGGATTTTGGCCTCTAGCTCAGCCGGCACCTGGGGAAACCTAGGAAACCTGCGCATTTTTTAGAACTAGACACCTCGGGGAATCCAAGATGGGGTGACTTGTGGGGCTCTGACCAGGTTCTGTTACCCAGAATCCTTTGCAAACCTCAGAATTTGGCAAAAAAACACTTTTTCCTGTCATTTCGGTGACAGAAATTTCTGGAATCTGAGAGGAGCCACAAATTTCCTTCGACCCAGCGTTCCCCCAAGACTTCTGATAAAAATTATACCTCACTTGTGTGGGTAGGCCTAGCGCCCGCGACAGGATATGCCCCAAAACACGACGTGGACACATCACATTTTCAGAAAGAAAACAGAGCTGTTTTTTACTAAGTGCTTAGCTGTGGATTTTGGCCTCTAGCTCAGCCAGCACCTGGGGAAACCTAGGATACCTATGCATTTTTTAAAACTAGACACCTAGGGGAATCCAAGTTGGGGTGACTTGTGGGGCTCTGACCAGGTTCTGTTAGCCAGAATCCTTTGCAAACCTCAAAATTTGGCAAACAAACACTTTTTCCTGTCATTTCGGTCACAGAAATTTCTGGAATCTAAGAGGAGCAACAAATTTCCTTCCCCCCAGCGTTCCCCCACGTCTCCCGAAGAAAATGGTACCTCACTTGTGTGGGTAGGCCTAGCACCCGCAACAGGATATGCCCCAAAACACGATGTGGACACATCACATTTTCAGAAAGAAAACAGAGCTGTTTTTTGCTAACTGCCTAGCTGTGGATTTTGGCCTCTAGCTCAGCAGGCACCTGGGGAAACCTAGAAAACCTGTGCATTTTTGAAAACTAGATACCTAGGAGAATCGAAAATGGGGTGACTTGTGGGGCTATGACCAGTTTCTGTTACCCAAAATCCTTTGCAAACCTCAAAATTTGGCAAAAAAAAAAACTTGTTCCTGTCATTTCGGTGACAGAAAGTTCTGGAATCTGAGAGGAGCCACAAATTTCCTTCCACCCAGCGTTCCCCTAAGTCTTCTGATAAAAATGTTACTTCACTTGTGTGGGTAGGCCTAGCGCCCGCGACAGGATATGCCCCAAAACACGACGTGGACACATCACATTTTCAGAAAGAAAACAGAGCTGTTTTTTGCTAACTGCCTAGCTGTGGATTTTGGCCTCTAGCTCAGCCGGCACCTGGGGAAACCTCGCAAACCTTTGCATTTTTTAAAACTAGACACTTAGGGGAATCCAAGATGGGGTGACTTGTGGGGCTCTGACCAGGTTCTGTTACCCAGAATCCTTTGCAAACCTCAAGATTTTGGCAAAAAAAAACACTTTTTCCTGTCATTTCGGTGAAAGAAAGTTCTGGAATCTGAGAGGAGCCACAAATTTCCTTCCACCCAGCGTTCCCCCAAGTCTTCCGATAAAAATGTTACCTCACTTGTGTGGGTAGGCCTAGCTCCCGCAACAGGATATGCCCCAAAATACGATGTGGACACATCACATTTTCAGAAAGAAAACAGAGCTGTTTTTTGCTAACTGCCTAGCTGTGGATTTTGGCCTCTAGCTCAGCAGGCACCTGGGGAAACCTAGAAAACCTGTGCATTTTTTAAAACTAGATGCCTAGGAGAATCCAAGATGGGGTGACTTGTTGGGCTCTGACCAGTTTCTGTTACCCAAAATCCTTTGCAAAACTCAAAATTTGGCCAAAAAAAAACTTTTTCCTGTCATTTCGG
The DNA here is from genome assembly GCF_031143425.1 of Pleurodeles waltl. Classification (NCBI taxonomy): domain Eukaryota; kingdom Metazoa; phylum Chordata; class Amphibia; order Caudata; family Salamandridae; genus Pleurodeles; species Pleurodeles waltl. The sequence goes on from NC_090444.1 coordinate 306,457,109, forward strand.
TGACAGAAAGTTCTGGAATCTGAGAGGAGCCACAAATTTCCTTCCACCCAGCGTTCCCCTAAGTCTTCTGATAAAAATGTTACTTCACTTGTGTGGGTAGGCCTAGCGCCCGCGACAGGATATGCCCCAAAACACGACGTGGACACATCACATTTTCAGAAAGAAAACAGAGCTGTATTTTGCTAAGTGTCTAGCTGTGGATTTTGGCCTCTAGCTCAGCCGGCACCTGGGGAAACCTAGCAAACCTGTGCATTTTCTAAAACTAGACACCTAGGGGAATCCAAGATGGGGTGACTTGTGGGGCTCTGACCAGGTTCTGTTACCCAGAATCCTTTGCAAACCTCAAAATTTGGCAAAAAAAACACTTTTTCCTGTCATTTCAGTGACAGAAAGTTCTGGAATCTGAGAGGAGCCACACATTTCCTTCCACCCAGCGTTCCCCCAAGTCTCCCGATAAAAATGGTACCTCACTTGTGTGGGTAGGTCTAGCGCCCGCGACAGGATATGCCCCAAAACACGATGTGGACACATCACATTTTCAGAAAGAAAACCGAGCTGTTTTTTGCTAACTGCCTAGCTGTGGATTTTGGCCTCTAGCTCAGCAGGCACCTGGGGAAACCTAGAAAACCTGTGCATTTTCGAAAACTAGATACCTAGGAGAATCCAAGATGGGGTGACTTGTGGGGCTCTGACCAGGATCTGTTACCGAAAATCCTTTGCAAACCTCAAAAGTTGGCAAAAAAACCACTTTTTCCTGTCATTTCGGTGACAGAAATTTCTGGAATCTGAGAGGAACCACAAATTTCCTTCCACCCAGCGTTCCCCTAAGTCTTCCGATAAAAATGTTACCTCACTTGTGTGGGTAGGCCTAGCGCCCGCGACAGGATATGCCCCAAAAACGACGTGGACACATCACATTTTCAGAAAGAAAACAGAGCTGTTTTTTACTAAGTGCTTAGCTGTGGATTTTGGCCTCTAGCTCAGCCAGCACCTGGGGAAACCTAGGATACCTATGCATTTTTTAAAACTAGACACCTAGGGGAATCCAAGTTGGGGTGACTTGTGGGGCTCTGACCAGGTTCTGTTAGCCAGAATCCTTTGCAAACCTCAAAATTTGGCAAAAAAACACTTTTTCCTGTCATTTCGGTGACAGAAATTTCTGGAATCTAAGAGGAGCCACAAATTTCCTTCCCCCCAGCGTTCCCCCACGTCTCCCGAAGAAAATGGTACCTCACTTGTGTGGATAGGCCTAGCGCCTGCGACAGGATATGCCCCAAAACACAACGTGGACACATCACATTTTCAGAAAGAAAACAGAGCTGTTTTTTAATAACTACCTAGCTGTGGATTTTGGCCTCTAGCTCAGCCGGCACCTGGGGAAACCTCGCAAACCTGTGCATTTTTTAAAACTAGGCACTTCGGGGAATCCAAGTTGGGGTGACTTGTGGGGCTCTGACCAGGTTCTGTTACCCAGAATCCTTTGCAAACCTCAAGAATTTGGCAAAAAAAACACTTTTTCCTGTCATTTCGGTGAAAGAAAGTTCTGGAATCTGAGAGGAGCCACAAATTTCCTTCCACCCAGCGTTCCCCCAAGTCTTCCGATAATAATGTTACCTCACTTGTGTGGGTAGGCCTAGCGCCCGCGACAGGATATGCCCCAAATCACGATGTGGACACATCACATTTTCAGAAAGAAAACAGAGCTGTTTTTTGCTAACTGCCTAGCTGTTTATTTTGGCCTCTAACTCGGCAGGCACCTGGGGAAACTTAGCAATCCCGTGCATTTTTTAAAACTAGACACCTAGGGGAATCCAAGATGGGGTGACTTGTGGGGCTCTGACCAGGTTTTGTTACCCAAAATCCTTTGCAAACCTCAAAATTTGGCAAAAAAACACTTTTTCCTGTTATTTCAGTGACAGAAAGCTCTGGAATCTGAGAGGAGCCACACATTTCCTTCCACCCAGCGTTCCCAAACATCTCCCGAAGAAAATGGTACGTAACTTATGTGGGTAGGCCTAGCGCCTGCGACAGGATATGCCCCAAAACACAACGTGGACACATCACATTTTCAGAAAGAAAATAGAGCTGTTTTTTGCTAACTGCCTAGCTGTGGATTTTGGCCTCTAGCTCAGCCGGCACCTGGGGAAACCTCGCAAACCTGTGCATTTTTTAAAACTAGACACTTAGGGGAATCCAAGATGGGGTGACTTGTGGGGCTCTGACCAAGTTCTGTTACCCAGAATCCTTTGCAAACCTCAAAATTTGGCAAAAAAAAACACTTTTTCCTGTCATTTCGGTGACAGAAAGTTCTGGAATCTGAGAGGAGCCACAAATTTCCTTCCACCCAGCGTTCCCCCAAGTCTTCCGATAAAAATGTTACCTCACTTGTGTGGGTAGGCCTAGTGCCCGCGACAGGATATGCCCCAAAACGCGATGTGGACACATCACATTTTCAGAAAGAAAACAGAGCTGTTTTTTGCTAACTGCCTAGCAGTGGATTTTGGCCTCTAGCTCAGCAGGCACCTGGGGAAACCTAGAAAACCTGTGCATTTTTGAAAACTAGATACCTAGGAGAATCCAAGATGGGGTGACTTGTGGGGCTCTGACCAGATTCTGTTACCCAAAATCCTTTGCAAACCTCAAAATTTGGCAAAAAAAAACACTTTTTCCTGTCATTTCGGTGACAGAAAGTTCTGGAATCTGAGAGGAGCCACAAATTTCCTTCCACCCAGCGTTCCCCTAAGTCTTCCGATAAAAATGTTACCTCACTTGTGTGGGTAGGCCTAGCGCCCGCGAAAGGATATGCCCCAAAACACGACGTGGACAAATCACATTTTCAGAAAGAAAACAGAGCTGTTTTTTGCTAAGTGCCTAGCTGTGGATTTTGGCCTCTAGCTCAGTCGGCACCTGGGGAAACCTAGCAAACCCATGCATTTTTTAACACTAGGCACCTAGGGGAATCCAAGATGGGGTGACTTGTGGGGCTCTGACAAGGTTCTGTTACCCAGAATCCTTTGCAAACCTCAAAATTTGGCAAAAAAACACTTTTTCCTGTCATTTCAGTGACAGAAAGTTCTGGAATCTGAGAGGAGCCACACATTTCCTTCCACCCAGCGTTCCCCCAAGTCTCCCGATAAAAATGTTACCTCACTTGTGTGGGTAGGTCTAGCGCCCGCGACAGGATGTGCCCCAAAAGACGATGTGGACACATCACATTTTCAGAAAGAAAACAGAGCTGTTTTTTGCTAACTGCCTAGCTGTGGATTTTCGCCTCTAGCTCAGCCTGCAACTGGGAAACCTAGGAAACCTATGCATTTTTGAAAACTAGACACCTAGGGGAATCCAAGATGTGGTGACTTGTGGGGCTCTGACCAGGTTCTGTTACCCAGAATCCTTTGCAAACCTCAAAATTTGGCAAAAAAACACTTTTTCCTGTCATTTCGGTGACAGAAATTTCTGGAATCTAAGAGGAGCTACAAATTTCCTTCCCCCAGCGTTCCCCCACGTCTCCTGAAGAAAATGGTACCTCACTTGTGTGGGTAGGCCTAGCGCCTGTGACAGGATATGCCCCAAAACACAACGTGTACACATCACATTTTCAGAAAGAAAACAGAGCTGTTTTTTGCTAACTACCTAGCTGTGGATTTTGGCCTCTAGCTCAGCCGGCACCTGGGGAAACCTCGCAAACCTATGCATTTTTTAAAACTAGACACTTAGGGGAATCCAAGATGGGGTGACTTGTGGGGCTCTGACCAGGTTCTGTTACCCAGAATCTTTTGCAAATCTCAAAATTTGGCAAAAAAAACACTTTTTCCTGTCATTTCGGTGACAGAAAGTTCTGGAATCTGAGAGGAGCCACAAATTTCCTTCCACCCAGCGTTCCCCCAAGTCTTCTGATAAAAATGTTACCTCACTTGTGTGGGTAGGCCTAGCGCCCGCGACAGGATATGCCCCAAAACACGATGTGGACACATCACATTTTCAGAAAGAAAGCAGAGCTGTTTTTTGCTAACTGCCTAGCTGTGGATTTTGGCATCTAGCTCAGCAGGCACCTGGGAAACCTAGAAAACCTGTGCATTTTTTAAAACTAGATACCTAGGAGAATCCAAGATGGGGTGACTTGTGGGGCTCTGACCAGTTTCTGTTACCCAAAATCTATTGCAAACCTCAAAATTTGGCAAAAAAAACACTTTTCCTGTCATTTCGGTGACAGAAATTTCTGGAAATTGAGAGGAGCCACAAATTTCCTTCCACCCAGCGTTCCCCTAAGTCTTCCGATAAAAATGTTACCTCACTTGTGTGGGTAGGCCTAGCGCCCGCGACAGGATATGCCGCAAAACACGACGTGGACACATCACATTTTCAGAAAGAAAACAGAGCTGTTTTTTACTAAGTGCCTAGCTGTGGATTTTGGCCTCTAGCTCAGCCGGCACCTGGGGAAACCGAGGAAACCTGCACATTGTTTAGAACTAGACACCTTGGGGAATCCAAGATGGGGTGACTTGTGGGGCTCTGACCAGGTTCTGTTACCCAGAATCCTTTGCAAACCTCAGAATTTGGCAAAAAAACACTTTTTTCTGTCATTTCGGTGACAGAAATTTCTGGAATCTGAGAGGAGCCACAAATTTCCTTCCACCCAGCGTTCCCCCAAGACTTCTGATAAAAATGATACCTCACTTGTGTGGGTAGGACTAGCACCCGCGACAGGATATGCCCCAAAAACGACGTGGACACATCACATTTTCAGAAAGAAAACAGAGCTGTTTTTTACTAAGTGCCTAGCTGTGGATTTTGGCCTCTAGCTCAGCCGGCACATGGGGAAACCTAGGAAACCTATGCATTTTTTAAAACTAGACACCTAGGGGAATCCAAGTTGGGGTGACTTGTGGGGCTCTGACCAGGTTCTGTTACCCAGAATCCTTTGCAAACCTCAAAATTTGGCAAAAAAACACTTTTTCCTGTCATTTCGGTGACAGAAATTTCTGGAATCTAAGAGGAGCCACAAATTTCCTTCCCCCAGCGTTCCCCCACGTCTCCTGAAGAAAATGGTACCTCACTTGTGTGGGTAGGCCTAGCGCCTGCGACAGGATATGCCCCAAAACACAACGTGTACACATCACATTTTCAGAAAGAAAACAGAGCTGTTTTTTGCTAACTACCTAGCTGTGGATTTTGGCCTCTAGCTCAGCCGGCACCTGGGGAAACCTCGCAAACCTATGCATTTTTTAAAACTAGACACTTCGGGGAATCCAAGATGGGGTGACTTGTGGGGCTCTGACCAGGTTCTGTTACCCAGAATCTTTTGCAAACCTCAAAATTTGGCAAAAAAAAAACTTTTTCCTGTCATTTCGGTGACAGAAAGTTCTGGAATCTGAGAGGAGCCACAAATTTCCTTCCACCCAGCGTTCCCCCAAGTCTTCTGATAAAAATGTTACCTCACTTGTGTGGGTAGGCCTAGCGCCCGTGACAGGATATGCCCCAAAACACGATGTGGACACATCACATTTTCTGAAAGAAAGCAGAGCTGTTTTTTGCTAACTGCCTAGCTGTGGATTTTGGCCTCTAGCTCAGCAGGCACCTGGGGAAACCTAGAAAACCTGTGCATTTTTTAAAACTAGATACCTAGGAGAATCCAAGATGGGGTGACTTGTGGGGCTCTGACCAGTTTCTGTTACCCAAAATCCTTTGCAAACCTCAAAATTTGGCAAAAAAAATACTTTTTCCTGTCATTTCGGTGAAAGAAAGTTCTGGAATCTGAGAGGAGCCACAAATTTCCTTCCACCCAGTGTTCCCCTAAGTCCTCCGATAAAAATGTTACCTCACTTGTGTGGGTAGGCCTAGCGCCCGCGACAGGATATGCCCCAAAACACGACGTGGACACATCACATTTTCAGAAAGAAAACAGAGCTGTTTTTTGCTAAGTGCCTAGCTGTGGATTTTGGCCTCTAGCTCAGCCGGCACCTGGGGAAACCTAGCAAACCCGTGCATTTTTTAAAACTAGACACCTAGGGGAATCCAAGATGGGGTGACTTGTGGGGCTGTGACCAGGTTCTGTTACCCAGAATCCTTTGCAAACCTCAACATTTGGCAAAAAAACACTTTTTCCTGTCATTTCAGTGACAGAAAGTTCTGGAATCTGAGAGGAGCCACACATTTCCTTCCACCCAGCGTTCCCCCAAGTCTCCCGATAAAAATGGTACTTCACATGTGTGGGTAGGTCTAGCGCCCGCGACAGGATATGCCCCAAAACACGATGTGGACACATCACATTTTCAGAAAGAAAACAGAGCTGTTTTTTGCTAACTGCCTAGCTGTGGATTTTGGCCTCTAGCTCAGCCGGCACCTGGGGAAACCTAGAAAACCTGTGCATTTTTGAAAACTAGACACCAAGGGGAATCCAAGATGGGGTGACTTGTGGGTCTCCGACCAGGTTCTGTTACCCAAAATCCTTTGCAAACCTCAAAATTTGGCAAAAAAAAAACACTTTTTCCTGTCATTTCGGTGACAGAAAGTTCTGGAATCTGAGAGGAGCCACAAATTTCCTTCTACCCAGCGTTCCCCCAAGTCTTCTGATAAAAATGATACCTCACTTGTGTGGGTAGGCCTAGCGCCCGCAACAGGATATGCCCCAAAAACGACGACAGAAAGAAAACAGAGCTGTTTTTTACTAAGTGCCTAGCTGTGGATTTTGGCCTCTAGCTCAGCAGGCACCTGGGGAAACCTAGGAAACCTGCGCATTTTTTAGAACTAGACACCTCGGGGAATCCAAGATGGGGTGACTTGTGGGGCTCTGACCAGGTTCTGTTACCCAGAATCCTTTGCAAACCTCAAAATTGGGCAAAAAAACACTTTTTCCTGTCATTTCGGTGACAGAAATTTCTGGAATCTGAGAGGAGCCACAAATTTCCTTCCACCCAGCGTTCCCCCAAGACTTCTGATAAAAATGATACCTCACTTGTGTGGGTAGGACTAGCACCCGCGACAGGATATGCCCCAAAAACGACGTGGACACATCACATTTTCAGAAAGAAAACAGAGCTGTTTTTTACTAAGTGCCTAGCTGTGGATTTTGGCCTCTAGCTCAGCCGGCACATGGGGAAACCTAGGAAACCTATGCATTTTTTAAAACTAGACACCTAGGGGAATCCAAGTTGGGGTGACTTGTGGGGCTCTGACCAGGTTCTGTTACCCAGAATCCTTTGCAAACCTCAAAATTTGGCAAAAAAACACTTTTTCCTGTCATTTCGGTGACAGAAATTTCTGGAATCTAAGAGGAGCCACAAATTTCCTTCCCCCAGCGTTCCCCCACGTCTCCTGAAGAAAATGGTACCTCACTTGTGTGGGTAGGCCTAGCGCCTGCGACAGGATATGCCCCAAAACACAACGTGTACACATCACATTTTCAGAAAGAAAACAGAGCTGTTTTTTGCTAACTACCTAGCTGTGGATTTTGGCCTCTAGCTCAGCCGGCACCTGGGGAAACCTCGCAAACCTATGCATTTTTTAAAACTAGACACTTAGGGGAATCCAAGATGGGGTGACTTGTGGGGCTCTGACCAGGTTCTGTTACCCAGAATCTTTTGCAAACCTCAAAATTTGGCAAAAAAAAAACTTTTTCCTGTCATTTCGGTGACAGAAAGTTCTGGAATCTGAGAGGAGCCACAAATTTCCTTCCACCCAGCGTTCCCCCAAGTCTTCTGATAAAAATGTTACCTCACTTGTGTGGGTAGGCCTAGCGCCCGTGACAGGATATGCCCCAAAACACGATGTGGACACATCACATTTTCAGAAAGAAAGCAGAGCTGTTTTTTGCTAACTGCCTAGCTGTGGATTTTGGCCTCTAGCTCAGCAGGCACCTGGGGAAACCTAGAAAACCTGTGCATTTTTTAAAACTAGATACCTAGGAGAATCCAAGATGGGGTGACTTGTGGGGCTCTGACCAGTTTCTGTTACCCAAAATCCTTTGCAAACCTCAAAATTTGGCAAAAAAAATACTTTTTCCTGTCATTTCGGTGAAAGAAAGTTCTGGAATCTGAGAGGAGCCACAAATTTCCTTCCACCCAGTGTTCCCCTAAGTCTTCCGATAAAAATGTTACCTCACTTGTGTGGGTAGGCCTAGCGCCCGCGACAGGATATGCCCCAAAACACGACGTGGACACATCACATTTTCAGAAAGAAAACAGAGCTGTTTTTTGCTAAGTGCCTAGCTGTGGATTTTGGCCTCTAGCTCAGCCGGCACCTGGGGAAACCTAGCAAACCCGTGCATTTTTTAAAACTAGACACCTAGGGGAATCCAAGATGGGGTGACTTGTGGGGCTGTGACCAGGTTCTGTTACCCAGAATCCTTTGCAAACCTCAACATTTGGCAAAAAAACACTTTTTCCTGTCATTTCAGTGACAGAAAGTTCTGGAATCTGAGAGGAGCCACACATTTCCTTCCACCCAGCGTTCCCCCAAGTCTCCCGATAAAAATGGTACTTCACATGTGTGGGTAGGTCTAGCGCCCGCGACAGGATATGCCCCAAAACACGATGTGGACACATCACATTTTCAGAAAGAAAACAGAGCTGTTTTTTGCTAACTGCCTAGCTGTGGATTTTGGCCTCTAGCTCAGCCGGCACCTGGGGAAACCTAGAAAACCTGTGCATTTTTGAAAACTAGACACCTAGGGGAATCCAAGATGGGGTGACTTGTGGGTCTCCGACCAGGTTCTGTTACCCAAAATCCTTTGCAAACCTCAAAATTTGGCAAAAAAAAAACACTTTTTCCTGTCATTTCGGTGACAGAAAGTTCTGGAATCTGAGAGGAGCCACAAATTTCCTTCTACCCAGCGTTCCCCCAAGTCTTCTGATAAAAATGATACCTCACTTGTGTGGGTAGGCCTAGCGCCCGCAACAGGATATGCCCCAAAAACGACGACAGAAAGAAAACAGAGCTGTTTTTTACTAAGTGCCTAGCTGTGGATTTTGGCCTCTAGCTCAGCCGGCACCTGGGGAAACCTAGGAAACCTGCGCATTTTTTAGAACTAGACACCTCGGGGAATCCAAGATGGGGTGACTTGTGGGGCTCTGACCAGGTTCTGTTACCCAGAATCCTTTGCAAACCTCAAAATTGGGCAAAAAAACACTTTTTCCTGTCATTTCGGTGACAGAAATTTCTGGAATCTGAGAGGAGCCACAAATTTCCTTCCACCCAGCGTTCCCCCAAGTCTTCTGATAAAAATCATACCTCACTTGTGTGGGTAGGCCTAGCGCCCGCGACAGGATATGCCCCAAAAACGACGTGGACACATCACATTTTCAGAAAGAAATCAGAGCTGTTTTTTACTAAGTGCCTAGCTGTGGATTTTGGCCTCTACCTCAGCCGGCACCTCGGGAAACCGAGGAAACCTGCGCATTTTTTAGAACTAGACACCTTGGGGAATCCAAGATGGGGTGACTTGTGGGGCTCTGACCAGGTTCTGTTACCCAGAATCCTTTGCAAACCTCAGAATTTGGCAAAAAAACACTTTTTCCTGTCATTTCGGTGACAGAAATTTCTGGAATCTGAGAGGAGTCACAAATTTCCTTCCACCCAGCGTTCCCCCAAGACTTCTGATAAAAATGATACCTCACTTGTGTGGGTAGGCCTAGCACCCGCGACAGGATATGCCCCAAAAACGACGTGGACACATCACATTTTCAGAAAGAAAACAGAGCTGTTTTTTACTAAGTGTCTAGCTGTGGATTTTGGCCTCTAGCTCAGCCGGCACATGGGGAAACCTAGGAAACCTATGCATTTTTTAAAACTAGACACCTAGGGGAATCCAAGTTGGGGTGACTTGTGGGGCTCTGACCAGGTTCTGTTACCCAGAATCCTTTGCAAACCTCAAAATTTGGCAAAAAAACACTTTTTCCTGTCATTTCGGTGACAGAAATTTCTGGAATCTAAGAGGAGCCACAAATTTCCTTCCCCCCAGCGTTCCCCCACGTCTCCCGAAGAAAATGGTACCTCACTTGTGTGGGTAGGCCTAGCGCCTGCGACAGGATATGCCCCAAAACACAACGTGTACACATCACATTTTCAGAAAGAAAACAGAGCTGTTTTTTGCTAACTACCTAGCTGTGGATTTTGGCCTCTAGCTCAGCTGGCACCTGGGGAAACCTCGCAAACCTGTGCATTTTTTAAAACTAGACACTTAGGGGAATCCAAGATGGGGTGACTTGTGGGGCTCTGACCAGGTTCTGTTACCCAGAATCTTTTGCAAACCTCAAAATTTGGCAAAAAAAAAACTTTTTCCTGTCATTTCGGTGACAGAAAGTTCTGGAATCTGAGAGGAGCCACAAATTTCCTTCCACCCAGCGTTCCCCCAAGTCTTCTGATAAAAATGTTACCTCACTTGTGTGGGTAGGCCTAGCGCCCGCGACAGGATATGCCCCAAAACACGATGTGGACACATCACATTTTCAGAAAGAAAGCAGAGCTGTTTTTTGCTAACTGCCTAGCTGTGGATTTTGGCCTCTAGCTCAGCAGGCACCTGGGGAAACCTAGAAAACCTGTGCATTTTTTAAAACTAGATACCTAGGAGAATCCAAGATGGGGTGACTTGTGGGGCTCTGACCAGTTTCTGTTACCCAAAATCCTTTGCAAACCTCAAAATTTGGCAAAAAAAACACTTTTTCCTGTCATTTCGGTGAAAGAAAGTTCTGGAATCTGAGAGGAGCCACAAATTTCCTTCAACCCAGTGTTCCCCTAAGTCTTCCGATAAAAATGTTACCTCACTTGTGTGGGTAGGCCTAGCGCCCGCGACAGGATATGCCCCAAAACCCGACGTGGACACATCACATTTTCAGAAAGAAAACAGAGCTGTTTTTTGCTAACTGCCTAGCTGTGGATTTTGGCCTCTAGCTCAGCCGGCACCTGGGGAAACCTAGCAAACCCGTGCATTTTTTAAAACTAGACACCTAGGGGAATCCAAGATGGGGTGACTTGTGGAGCTCTGACCAGGTTCTGTTACCCAAAATCCTTTGCAAACCTCAAAATTTGGCAAAAAAAAAACACTTTTTCTTGTCATTTCGGTGACAGAAAGTTCTGGAATCTGAGAGGAGCCACAAATTTCCTTCTACCCAGTGTTCCCCCAAGTCTTCTGATAAAAATGATACCTCACTTGTGTGGGTAGGCCTAGCGCCCGCAACAGGATATGCCCCAAAAACGACGTCAGAATGAAAACAGAGCTGTTTTTTACTAAGTGCCTAGCTGTGGATTCTGGCCTCTAGCTCAGCCGGCACCTGGGGAAACCTAGGAAACCTGCGCATTTTTTAGAACTAGACACCTTGGGGAATCCAAGATGGGGTGACTTGTGGGGCTCTGACCAGGTTCTGTTACCCAGAATCCTTTGCAAACCTCAAAATTTGGCAAAAAAACACCTTTTCCTGTCATTTCGGTGACAGAAATTTCTGGAATCTGATAGGAGCCACAAATTTCCTTCCACCCAGCGTTCCCCCAAGTCTTCTGATAAAAATCATACCTCACTTGTGTGGGTAGGCCTAGCGCCCGCGACAGGATATGCCCCAAAAACGACGTGGACACATCACATTTTCAGAAAGAAATCAGAGCTGTTTTTTACTAAGTGCCTAGCTGTGGATTTTGGCCTCTAGCTCAGCCGGCACATGGGAAAACCTAGGAAACCTATGCATTTTTTAAAATTAGACACCTAGGGGAATCCAAGATGGGGTGACTTGTGGGGCTCTGACCAGGTTCTGTTACCCAGAATCCTTTGCAAACCTCAAAATTTGGCCAAAAAACACTTTTTCCTGTCATTTCGGTGACAGAAATTCCTGGAATCTGAGAGGAGCCACAAATTTCCTTCCACCTAGCGTTCCCCCACGTCTCCCGAAGAAAATGGTACCTCACTTGTGTGGTTAGGCCTAGCGCCTGCGACAGGATATGCCCCAAAACACAACTTGGACACATCACATTTTCAGAAAGAAAACAGAGCTGTTTTTTGCTAACTGCCTAGCTGTGGATTTTGCCCTGTAGCTCAGCCGGCACCTGGGGAAACCTCGCAAACCTGTGCATTTTTTAAAACTAGACACTTAGGGGAATCCAAGATGGGGTGACTTGTGGGGCTCTGACCAGGTTCTGTTATCCAAAATCCTTTGCAAACCTCAAAATTTGGCAAAAAAAACACACTTTTTCCTGTCATTTCGGTGACAGAAAGTTCTGGAATCTGAGAGGAGCCACAAATTTCCTTCCACCCAGCGTTTCCCCAAGTCTTCTGATGAAAATCATACCTCACTTGTGAGGGTAGGCCTAGCGCCCGCAACAGGATATGCCCCAAAAACGACGTCAGAAAGAAAACAGAGCTGTTTTTTACTAAGTGCCTAGATGTGGATTTTGGCCTCTAGCTCAGCCGGCACCTGGGGAAACCTAGGAAACCTGCGCATTTTTTAGAACTAGACACCTCAGGGAATCCAAGATGGGGTGACTTGTGGGGCTCTGACCAGGTTCTGTTACCCAGAATCCTTTGCAAACCTCAAAATTGGGCAACAAAAACACTTTTTCCTGTCATTTCGGTGACAGAAATTTCTGGAATCTGAGAGGAGCCACAAATTTCCTTCCACCCAGCGTTCCCCCAAGTCTTCTGATAAAAATCATACCTCACTTGTGTGGGTAGGCCTAGCGCTCGCGACAGGATATGCCCCAAAAACGACGTGGACACATCACATTTTCAGAAAGAAATCAGAGCTTTTTTTACTAAGTGCCTAGCTGTGGATTTTGGCCTCTAGCTCAGCCGGCACATGGGGAAACCTAGGAAACCTATGCATTTTTTTAAACTAGACACCTAGGGGAATTCAAGATGGGGTGACTTGTGGGGCTCTGACCAGGTTCTGTTACCCAGAATCCTTTGCAAACCTCAAAATTTGGCAAAAAAACACTTTTTCCTGTCATTTCGGTGACAGAAATTCCTGGAATCCGAGAGGAGCCACAAATTTCCTTCCACCAAGCGTTCCCCCACGTCTCCCGATGAAAATGGTACCTCACTTGTGTGGGTAGGCCTAGCGCCTGCGACAGGATATGCCCCAAAACACAACTTGGACACATCACATTTTCAGAAAGAAAACAGAGCTGTTTTTTTGCTAACTGCCTAGCTGTGGATTTTGGCCTCTAGCTCAGCCTGCACCTGTGGAAACCTAGCAAACCTGTGCATTTTTTAAAACTAGACACTTAGGGGAATCCAAGATGGGGTGACTTGTGGGGCTCTGACTAGGTTCTGTTACCCAGAATCCTTTGCAAACCTCAAGATTTTGGCAAAAAAAAAAACTTTTTCCTGTCATTTCGGTGAAAGAAAGTTCCGGCACCTGGGGAAACCTCGCAAACCTGTGCATTTTTTAAAACTAGACACTTCGGGGAATCCAAGATGGGGTGACTTGTGGGGCTCTGACCAGGTTCTGTTACCCAAAATCCTTTGCAAACCTCAAAATTTGGCAAAAAAAACACACTTTTTCCTGTCATTTCGGTGACAGAAAGTTCTGGAATCTGAGAGGAGCCACAAATTTCCTTCCACCCAGCGTTTCCCCAAGTCTTCTGATAAAAATGATACCTCACTTGTGTGGGTAGGCCTAGCGCCCGCAACAGGATATGCCCCAAAAACGACGTCAGAAAGAAAACAGAGCTGTTTTTTACTAAGTGCCTAGATGTGGATTTTGGCCTCTAGCTCAGCCGGCACCTGGGGAAACCTAGGAAACCTGCGCATTTTTTAGAACTAGACACCTCAGGGAATCCAAGATAGGGTGAATTGTGGGGCTCTGACCAGGTTCTGTTACCCAGAATCCTTTGCAAACCTCAAAATTGGGCAAAAAAAACACTTTTTCCTGTCATTTCGGTGACAGAAATTTCTGGAATCTGAGAGGAGCCACAAATTTCCTTCCACCCAGCGTTCCCCCAAGTCTTCTGATAAAAATCATACCTCACTTGTGTGGGTAGGCCTAGCGCCCGCGACAGGATATGCCCCAAAAACGACGTGGACACATCACATTTTCAGAAAGAAATCAGAGCTTTTTTTTACTAAGTGTCTAGCTGTGGATTTTGGCCTCTAGCTCAGCCGGCACATGGGGAAACCTAGGAACCCTATGCATTTTTTAAAACTAGACACCTAGGGGAATCCAAGATGGGGTGACTTGTGGGGCTCTGACCAGGTTCTGTTACCCAGAATCCTTTGCAAACCTCAAAATTTAGCAAAAAACACTTTTTCCTGTCATTTCGGTGACAGAAATTCCTTCAATCCGAGAGGAGCCACAAATTTCCTTCCACCTAGCGTTCCCCCACGTCTCCCGAAGAAAATGGTACCTCACTTGTGTGGGTAGGCCTAGCGCCCGCGACAGGATATGCCCCAAAACACGATGTGGACACATCACATTTTCAGAAAGAAAACAGAGCTGTTTTTTGCTAACTGCCTAGCTGTGGATTTTGGCCTCTAGCTCAGCCGGCACCTGGGGAAACCTAGAAAACCTGTGCATTTTTGAAAACTAGACACCAAGGAGAATCCAAGATGGGGTGACTTGTGGGTCTCTGACCAGGTTCTGTTATCCAAAATCCTTTGCAAACCTCAAAAATTGGCAAAAAAAAAACTTTTTCCTGTCATTTCGGTGACAGAAATTTCTAGAATCGGAGAGGAGCCACAAATTTCCTTCCACCCAGCGTTCCCCCAAGTCTTCTGATAAAAATGATACCTCACTTGTGTGGGTAGGCCTAGCGCCCGCGACAGGATATGCCCCAAAAACGACGTGGACACATCACATTTTCAGAAAGAAAACAGAGCTGTTTTTTACTAAGTGCCTAGCTGTGGATTTTGGCCTCTAGCTCAGCCGGCACCTGGGGAAACCTAGGAAACCTGCGCATTTTTTAGAACTAGACACCTTGGGGAATCCAAGATGGGGTGACTTGTGGGGCTCTGACCAGGTTCTGTTACCCAGAATCCTTTGCAAACCTCAAAATTTGGCAAAAAAAACACTTTTTCCTGTCATTTCAGTGACAGAAATTTCTGGAATCTGAGAGGAGCAACAAATTTCCTTCCACCCAGCGTTCCCCCATGTCTCCCAAAGAAAATGGTACGTCACTTATGTGGGTAGGCCTAGCGCCTGCGACAGGATATGCCCCAAAACACAACGTGGACACATCACATTTTCAGAAAGAAAATAGAGCTGTTTTTTGCTAACTGCCTAGCTGTGGATTTTGGCCTCTAGCTCAGCCGGCACCTGGGGAAACCTCGCAAACCTGTGCATTTTTTAAAACTAGACACTTAGGGGAATCCAAGATGGGGTGACTTGTGGGGCTATGACCATGTTCTGTTACCCAGAATCCTTTGCAAACCTCAAAATTTGGCAAAAAAAAACAATTTTTCCTGTCATTTCGGTGACAGAAAGTTCTGATATCTGAGAGGAGCCACAAATTTCCTTCCACCCAGCGTTCCCCCAAGTCTTCCGATAAAAATGTTACCTCACTTGTGTGGGTAGGCCTAGTGCCCGCAACAGGATATGCCCCAAAACGCGATGTGGACACATCACATTTTCAGAAACAAAACAGAGCTGTTTTTTGCTAACTGCCTAGCTGTGGATTTTGGCCTCTAGCTCAGCAGGCACCTGGGGAAACCAAGAAAACCTGTGCATTTTTGAAAACTAGATACCTAGGAGAATCCAAGATGGGGTGACTTGTGGGGCTCTGACCAGTTTCTGTTACCCAAAATCCTTTGCAAACTTCAAAATTTGGCAAAAAAAAACACTTTTTCCTGTCTTTTCGGTGACAGAAAGTTCTGGAATCTGAGAGGAGCCACAAATTTCCTTCCACCCAGCATTCACCTAAGTCTTCCGATAAAAATGTTACCTCACTTGTGTGGGTAGGCCTAGCGCCCGCGACAGGATATGCCCCAAAACACGACGTGGACACATCACATTTTCAGAAAGAAAACAGAGCTGTTTTTTGCTAAGTGCCTAGCTGTGGATTTTGGCATCTAGCTCAGTCGGCACCTGGGGAAACCTAGCAAACCCGTGCATTTTTTAAAACTAGGCACCTAGGGGAATCCAAGATGGGGTGACTTGTGGGGCTCTGACCAGGTTCTGTTACCCAGAATCCTTTGCAAACCTCAAAATTTGGCAAAAAAACACTTTTTCCTGTCATTTCAGTGACAGAAAGTTCTGGAATCTGAGAGGAGCCACACATTTCCTTCCACCCAGCGTTCCCCCAAGTCTCCCGATAAAAATGGTACCTCACTTGTGTGGGTAGGCGTAGCGCCCGCGACAGGATATGCCCCAAAACACGACGTGGACACATCACATTTTCAGAAAGAAAACAGAGCTGTTTTTTGCTAACTGCCTAGCTGTGGATTTTCGCCTCTAGCTCAGCCGGCAACTGGGGAGACCTAGAAAACCTGTGCATTTTTGAAAACTAGACACCTAGGGGAATCCAAGATGGGGTGACTTGTGGGGCTCTGACCAGGTTCTGTTACCCAAAATCCTTTGCAAACCTCAAAATTTGGCAAAAAAACCACACTTTTTCCTGTCATTTCGGTGACAGAAAGTTCTGGAATCTGAGAGGAGCCTCAAATTTACTTCCACCCAGCGTTCCCCTAAGTCTTCCGATAAAAATTTTACCTCACTTGTGTGGGTAGGCCTAGCGCCCGCGACAGGATATGCCCCAAAACACGATGTGGACACATCACATTTTCAGAAGGAAAGCAGAGCTGTTTTGTGCTAACTGCCTAGCTGTGGATTTTGTCCTCTAGCTCAGCAGGCACCTGGGGAAACCTAGAAAACCTGTGCATTTTTGAAAACTAGATGCCTAGGAGAATCCAAGATGGGGTGACTTGTGGGGCTCTGAACAGGTTCTGTTACCCAAAATCCTTTGCAAACCTCAAAATTTGGCAAAAAAAACACTTTTTCCTGTCATTTCGGTGACAGAAATTTCTGGAAACTGAGAGGCGCCACAAATTTCCTTCCACCCAGCGTTCCATTAAGTGTTCCGATAAAAATGTTACCTCACTTGTGTGGGTAGGCCTAGCGCCCGCGACAGGATATGCCCCAAAACACGACGTGGACACATCACATTTTCAGAAAGAAAACAGAGCTGTTTTTTACTAAGTGCCTAGCTGTGGATTTTGGCCTCTAGCTCAGCCGGCACCTGGGGAAACCGAGGAAACCTGCGCATTTTTTAGAACTAGACACCTTGGGGAATCCAAGATGGGGTGACTTGTGGGGCTCTGACCAGGTTCTGTTACCCAGAATCTTTTGCAAACCTCAAAATTTGGCAAAAAAAAAACTTTTTCCTGTCATTTCGGTGACAGAAAGTTCTGGAATCTGAGAGGAGCCACAAATTTCCTTCCACCCAGCGTTCCCCCAAGTCTTCTGATAAAAATGTTACCTCACTTGTGTGGGTAGGCCTAGCGCCCGCGACAGGATATGCCCCAAAACACGATGTGGACACATCACATTTTCAGAAAGAAAGCAGAGCTGTTTTTTGCTAACTGCCTAGCTGTGGATTTTGGCCTCTAGCTCAGCCGGCACCTGGGGAAACCTAGCAAACCCGTGCATTTTTTAAAACTAGACACCTAGGGGAATCCAAGATGGGGTGACTTGTGGAGCTCTGACCAGGTTCTGTTACCCAAAATCCTTTGCAAACCTCAAAATTTGGCCAAAAAAAAACACTTTTTCTTGTCATTTCGGTGACAGAAAGTTCTGGAATCTGAGAGGAGCCACAAATTTCCTTCTACCCAGTGTTCCCCCAAGTCTTCTGATAAAAATGATACCTCACTTGTGTGGGTAGGCCTAGCGCCCGCAACAGGATATGCCCCAAAAACGACGTCAGAATGAAAACAGAGCTGTTTTTTACTAAGTGCCTAGCTGTGGATTCTGGCCTCTAGCTCAGCCGGCACCTGGGGAAACCTAGGAAACCTGCGCATTTTTTAGAACTAGACACCTCGGGGAATCCAAGATGGGGTGACTTGTGGGGCTCTGACCAGGTTCTGTTACCCAGAATCCTTTGCAAACCTCAAAATTTGGCAAAAAAACACTGTTTCCTGTCATTTCGGTGACAGAAATTTCTGGAATCTGATAGGAGCCACAAATTTCCTTCCACCCAGCGTTCCCCCAAGTCTTCTGATAAAAATCATACCTCACTTGTGTGGGTAGGCCTAGCGCCCGCGACAGGATATGCCCCAAAAACGACGTGGACACATCACATTTTCAGAAAGAAATCAGAGCTGTTTTTTACTAAGTGCCTAGCTGTGGATTTTGGCCTCTAGCTCAGCCGGCACATGGGAAAACCTAGGAAACCTATGCATTTTTTAAAATTAGACACCTAGGGGAATATAAGATGGGGTGACTTGTGGGGCTCTCACCAGGTTCTGTTACCCAGAATCCTTTGCAAACCTCAAAATTTGGCCAAAAAACACTTTTTCCTGTCATTTCGGTGACAGAAACTCCTGGAATCTGAGAGGAGCCACAAATTTCCTTCCACCTAGCGTTCCCCCATGTCTCCCGAAGATAATGGTACCTCACTTGTGTGGTTAGGCCTAGCGCCTGCGACAGGATATGCCCCAAAACACAACTTGGACACATCACATTTTCAGAAAGAAAACAGAGCTGTTTTTTGCTAACTGCCTAGCTGTGGATTTTGGCCTCTAGCTCAGCCGGCACCTGGGGAAACCTCGCAAACCTGTGCATTTTTTAAAACTAGACACTTAGGGGAATCCAAGATGGGGTGACTTGTGGGGCTCTGACCAGGTTCTGTTACCCAAAATCCTTTGCAAACCTCAAAATTTGGCAAAAAAAACACACTTTTTCCTGTCATTTCGGTGACAGAAAGTTCTGGAATCTGAGAGGAGCCACAAATTTCCTTCCACCCAGCGTTTCCCCAAGTCTTCTGATGAAAATCATACCTCACTTGTGAGGGTAGGCCTAGCGCCCGCAACAGGATATGCCCCAAAAACGACGTCAGAAAGAAAACAGAGCTGTTTTTTACTAAGTGCCTAGATGTGGATTTTGGCCTCTAGCTCAGCCGGCACCTGGGGAAACCTAGGAAACCTGCGCATTTTTTAGAACTAGACACCTCAGGGAATCCAAGATGGGGTGACTTGTGGGGCTCTGACCAGGTTCTGTTACCCAGAATCCTTTGCAAACCTCAAAATTGGGCAACAAAAACACTTTTTCCTGTCATTTCGGTGACAGAAATTTCTGGAATCTGAGAGGAGCCACAAATTTCCTTCCACCCAGCGTTCCCCCAAGTCTTCTGATAAAAATCATACCTCACTTGTGTGGGTAGGCCTAGCGCTCGCGACAGGATATGCCCCAAAAACGACGTGGACACATCACATTTTCAGAAAGAAATCAGAGCTTTTTTTACTAAGTGCCTAGCTGTGGATTTTGGCCTCTAGCTCAGCCGGCACATGGGGAAACCTAGGAAACCTATGCATTTTTTTAAACTAGACACCTAGGGGAATTCAAGATGGGGTGACTTGTGGGGCTCTGACCAGGTTCTGTTACCCAGAATCCTTTGCAAACCTCAAAATTTGGCAAAAAAACACTTTTTCCTGTCATTTCGGTGACAGAAATTCCTGGAATCCGAGAGGAGCCACAAATTTCCTTCCACCAAGCGTTCCCCCACGTCTCCCGATGAAAATGGTACCTCACTTGTGTGGGTAGGCCTAGCGCCTGCGACAGGATATGCCCCAAAACACAACTTGGACACATCACATTTTCAGAAAGAAAACAGAGCTGTTTTTTTGCTAACTGCCTAGCTGTGGATTTTGGCCTCTAGCTCAGCCTGCACCTGTGGAAACCTAGCAAACCTGTGCATTTTTTAAAACTAGACACTTAGGGGAATCCAAGATGGGGTGACTTGTGGGGCTCTGACTAGGTTCTGTTACCCAGAATCCTTTGCAAACCTCAAGATTTTGGCAAAAAAAAAAACTTTTTCCGGTCATTTCGGTGAAAGAAAGTTCCGGCACCTGGGGAAACCTCGCAAACCTGTGCATTTTTTAAAACTAGACACTTCGGGGAATCCAAGATGGGGTGACTTGTGGGGCTCTGACCAGGTTCTGTTACCCAAAATCCTTTGCAAACCTCAAAATTTGGCAAAAAAAACACACTTTTTCCTGTCATTTCGGTGACAGAAAGTTCTGGAATCTGAGAGGAGCCACAAATTTCCTTCCACCCAGCGTTTCCCCAAGTCTTCTGATAAAAATGATACCTCACTTGTGTGGGTAGGCCTAGCGCCCGCAACAGGATATGCCCCAAAAACGACGTCAGAAAGAAAACAGAGCTGTTTTTTACTAAGTGCCTAGATGTGGATTTTGGCCTCTAGCTCAGCCGGCACCTGGGGAAACCTAGGAAACCTGCGCATTTTTTAGAACTAGACACCTCAGGGAATCCAAGATAGGGTGAATTGTGGGGCTCTGACCAGGTTCTGTTACCCAGAATCCTTTGCAAACCTCAAAATTGGGCAAAAAAACACTTTTTCCTGTCATTTCGGTGACAGAAATTTCTGGAATCTGAGAGGAGCCACAAATTTCCTTCCACCCAGCGTTCCCCCAAGTCTTCTGATAAAAATCATACCTCACTTGTGTGGGTAGGCCTAGCGCCCGCGACAGGATATGCCCCAAAAACGACGTGGACACATCACATTTTCAGAAAGAAATCAGAGCTTTTTTTTACTAAGTGTCTAGCTGTGGATTTTGGCCTCTAGCTCAGCCGGCACATGGGGAAACCTAGGAACCCTATGCATTTTTTAAAACTAGACACCTAGGGGAATCCAAGATGGGGTGACTTGTGGGGCTCTGACCAGGTTCTGTTACCCAGAATCCTTTGCAAACCTCAAAATTTAGCAAAAAAACACTTTTTCCTGTCATTTCGGTGACAGAAATTCCTTCAATCCGAGAGGAGCCACAAATTTCCTTCCACCTAGCGTTCCCCCACGTCTCCCGAAGAAAATGGTACCTCACTTGTGTGGGTAGGCCTAGCGCCCGCGACAGGATATGCCCCAAAACACGATGTGGACACATCACATTTTCAGAAAGAAAACAGAGCTGTTTTTTGCTAACTGCCTAGCTGTGGATTTTGGCCTCTAGCTCAGCCGGCACCTGGGGAAACCTAGAAAACCTGTGCATTTTTGAAAACTAGACACCAAGGAGAATCCAAGATGGGGTGACTTGTGGGTCTCTGACCAGGTTCTGTTATCCAAAATCCTTTGCAAACCTCAAAAATTGGCAAAAAAAAACTTTTTCCTGTCATTTCGGTGACAGAAATTTCTAGAATCGGAGAGGAGCCACAAATTTCCTTCCACCCAGCGTTCCCCCAAGTCTTCTGATAAAAATGATACCTCACTTGTGTGGGTAGGCCTAGCGCCCGCGACAGGATATGCCCCAAAAACGACGTGGACACATCACATTTTCAGAAAGAAAACAGAGCTGTTTTTTACTAAGTGCCTAGCTGTGGATTTTGGCCTCTAGCTCAGCCGGCACCTGGGGAAACCTAGGAAACCTGCGCATTTTTTAGAACTAGACACCTTGGGGAATCCAAGATGGGGTGACTTGTGGGGCTCTGACCAGGTTCTGTTACCCAGAATCCTTTGCAAACCTCAAAATTTGGCAAAAAAACACTTTTTCCTGTCATTTCAGTGACAGAAATTTCTGGAATCTGAGAGGAGCAACAAATTTCCTTCCACCCAGCGTTCCCCCATGTCTCCCAAAGAAAATGGTACGTCACTTATGTGGGTAGGCCTAGCGCCTGCGACAGGATATGCCCCAAAACACAACGTGGACACATCACATTTTCAGAAAGAAAATAGAGCTGTTTTTTGCTAACTGCCTAGCTGTGGATTTTGGCCTCTAGCTCAGCCGGCACCTGGGGAAACCTCGCAAACCTGTGCATTTTTTAAAACTAGACACTTAGGGGAATCCAAGATGGCGTGACTTGTGGGGCTATGACCATGTTCTGTTACCCAGAATCCTTTGCAAACCTCAAAATTTGGCAAAAAAAAACACTTTTTCCTGTCATTTCGGTGACAGAAAGTTCTGATATCTGAGAGGAGCCACAAATTTCCTTCCACCCAGCGTTCCCCCAAGTCTTCCGATAAAAATGTTACCTCACTTGTGTGGGTAGGCCTAGTGCCCGCAACAGGATATGCCCCAAAACGCGATGTGGACACATCACATTTTCAGAAACAAAACAGAGCTGTTTTTTGCTAACTGCCTAGCTGTGGATTTTGGCCTCTAGGTCAGCAGGCACCTGGGGAAACCAAGAAAACCTGTGAATTTTTGAAAACTAGATACCTAGGAGAATCCAAGATGGGGTGACTTGTGGGGCTCTGACCAGTTTCTGTTACCCAAAATCCTTTGCAAACTTCAAAATTTGGCAAAAAAAACACTTTTTCCTGTCATTTCGGTGACAGAAAGTTCTGGAATCTGAGAGGAGCCACAAATTTCCTTCCACCCAGCATTCACCTAAGTCTTCCGATAAAAATGTTACCTCACTTGTGTGGGTAGGCCTAGCGCCCGCGACAGGATATGCCCCAAAACACGACGTGGACACATCACATTTTCAGAAAGAAAACAGAGCTGTTTTTTCCTAAGTGCCTAGCTGTGGATTTTGGCATCTAGCTCAGTCGGCACCTGGGGAAACCTAGCAAACCCGTGCATTTTTTAAAACTAGGCACCTAGGGGAATCCAAGATGGGGTGACTTGTGGGGCTCTGACCAGGTTCTGTTACCCAGAATCCTTTGCAAACCTCAAAATTTGGCAAAAAAACACTTTTTCCTGTCATTTCAGTGACAGAAAGTTCTGGAATCTGAGAGGAGCCACACATTTCCTTCCACCCAGCGTTCCCCCAAGTCTCCCGATAAAAATGGTACCTCACTTGTGTGGGTAGGCGTAGCGCCCGCGACAGGATATGCCCCAAAACACGACGTGGACACATCACATTTTCAGAAAGAAAACAGAGCTGTTTTTTGCTAACTGCCTAGCTGTGGATTTTCGCCTCTAGCTCAGCCGGCAACTGGGGAGACCTAGAAAACCTGTGCATTTTTGAAAACTAGACACCTAGGGGAATCCAAGATGGGGTGACTTGTGGGGCTCTGACCAGGTTCTGTTACCCAAAATCCTTTGCAAACCTCAAAATTTGGCAAAAAAAACACACTTTTTCCTGTCATTTCGGTGACAGAAAGTTCTGGAATCTGAGAGGAGCCTCAAATTTACTTCCACCCAGCGTTCCCCTAAGTCTTCCGATAAAAATTTTACCTCACTTGTGTGGGTAGGCCTAGCGCCCGTGACAGGATATGCCCCAAAACACGATGTGGACACATCACATTTTCAGAAGGAAAGCAGAGCTGTTTTGTGCTAACTGCCTAGCTGTGGATTTTGTCCTCTAGCTCAGCAGGCACCTGGGGAAACCTAGAAAACCTGTGCATTTTTGAAAACTAGATGCCTAGGAGAATCCAAGATGGGGTGACTTGTGGGGCTCTGAACAGGTTCTGTTACCCAAAATCCTTTGCAAACCTCAAAATTTGGCAAAAAAAACACTTTTTCCTGTCATTTCGGTGACAGAAATTTCTGGAAACTGAGAGGCGCCACAAATTTCCTTCCACCCAGCGTTCCATTAAGTCTTCCGATAAAAATGTTACCTCACTTGTGTGGGTAGGCCTAGCGCCCGCGACAGGATATGCCCCAAAACACGACGTGGACACATCACATTTTCAGAAAGAAAACAGAGCTGTTTTTTACTAAGTGCCTAGCTGTGGATTTTGGCCTCTAGCTCAGCCGGCACCTGGGGAAACCGAGGAAACCTGCGCATTTTTTAGAACTAGACACCTTGGGGAATCCAAGATGGGGTGACTTGTGGGGCTCTGACCAGGTTCTGTTACCCAGAATCCTTTGCAAACCTCTGAATTTGGCAAAAAAACACTTTTTCCTGTCATTTCGGTGACAGAAATTTCTGGAATCTGAGAGGAGCCACAAATTTCCTTCCACCCAGCGTTCCCCCAAGACTTCTAATAAAAATGATACCTCACTTGTGTGGGTAGGCCTAGCACCCGCGACAGGATATGCCCCAAAAACAACGTGGACACATCACATTTTCAGAAAGAAAACAGAGCTGTTTTTTACTAAGTGCCTAGCTGTGGATTTTGGCCTCTAGCTCAGCCGGCACATGGGGAAACCTAGGAAACCTATGCATTTTTTAAAACTAGACACCTAGAGGAATCCAAGTTGGGGTGACTTGTGGGGCTCTGACCAGGTTCTGTTACCCAGAATCCTTTGCAAACCTCAAAATTTGGCAAAAAAACACTTTTTCCTGTCATTTCGGTGACAGAAATTTCTGGAATCTAAGAGGAGCCACAAATTCCCTTCACCCCAGCGTTCCCCCACGTCTCCTGAAGAAAACGGTACCTCACTTGTGTGGGTAGGCCTAGCGCCTGCGACAGGATATGCCCCAAAACACAACGTGGACACATCACATTTTCAGAAAGAAAACAGAGCTGTTTTTTGCTAACTGTCTAGCTGTGGATTTTGTCCTCTAGCTCAGCAGGCACCTGGGGAAACCTAGAAAACCTGTGCATTTTTGAAAACTAGATGCCTAGGAGAATCCAAGATGGGGTGACTTGTGGGGCTCTGAACAGGTTCTGTTACCCAAAATCCTTTGCAAACCTCAAAATTTGGCAAAAAAAACACTTTTTCCTGTCATTTCGGTGACAGAAATTTCTGGAAACTGAGAGGCGCCACAAATTTACTTCCACCCAGCGTTCCATTAAGTCTTCCGATAAAAATGTTACCTCACTTGTGTGGGTAGGCCTAGCGCCCGCGACAGGATATGCCCCAAAACACGACGTGGACACATCACATTTTCAGAAAGAAAACAGAGCTGTTTTTTACTAAGTGCCTAGCTGTGGATTTTGGCCTCTAGCTCAGCCGGCACCTGGGGAAACCGAGGAAACCTGCGCATTTTTTAGAACTAGACACCTTGAGGAATCCAAGATGGGGTGACTTGTGGGGCTCTGACCAGGTTCTGTTACCCAGAATCCTTTGCAAACCTCTGAATTTGGCAAAAAAACACTTTTTCCTGTCATTTCGGTGACAGAAATTTCTGGAATCTGAGAGGAGCCACAAATTTCCTTCCACCCAGCGTTCCCCCAAGACTTCTGATAAAAATGATACCTCACTTGTGTGGGTAGGCCTAGCACCCGCGACAGGATATGCCCCAAAAACGACGTGGACACATCACATTTTCAGAAAGAAAACAGAGCTGTTTTTTACTAAGTGCCTAGCTGTGGATTTTGGCCTCTAGCTCAGCCGGCACATGGGGAAACCTAGGAAACCTATGCATTTTTTAAAACTAGACACCTAGAGGAATCCAAGTTGGGGTGACTTGTGGGGCTCTGACCAGGTTCTGTTACCCAGAATCCTTTGCAAACCTCAAAATTTGGCAAAAAAACACTTTTTCCTGTCATTTCGGTGACAGAAATTTCTGGAATCTAAGAGGAGCCACAAATTTCCTTCACCCCAGCGTTCCCCCACGTCTCCCGAAGAAAATGGTACCTCACTTGTGTGGGTAGGCCTAGCGCCTGCGACAGGATATGCCCCAAAACACAACGTGGACACATCACATTTTCAGAAAGAAAACAGAGCTGTTTTTTGCTAACTACCTAGCTGTGGATTTTGGCCTCTAGCTCAGCCGGCACCTGGGGAAACCTCGCAAACCTGTGCATTTTTTAAAACTAGACACTTAGGGGAATCCAAGATGGGGTGACTTGTGGGGCTCTGACCAGGTTCTGTTACCCAGAATCCTTTGCAAACCTCAAAATTTGGCAAAAAAAAACACTTTTTCCTGTCTTTTTGGTGACAGAAAGTTCTGGAATCTGAGAGGAGCCACAAATTTCCTTCCACCCAGCGTTCCCCTAAGTCTTCCGATAAAAATGTTACCTCACTTGTGTGGGTAGGCCTAGCGCCCGCGACAGGATAGGCCCCAAAAACGACGTCAGAAAGAAAACAGAGCTGTTTTTTACTAAGTGCCTAGCTGTGGATTTTGGCCTCTAGCTCAGCCGGCACCTGGGGAAACCTAGGAAACCTGCGCATTTTTTAGAACTAGACACCTCGAGGAATCCAAGATGGGGTGACTTGTGGGGCTCTGACCAGGTTCTGTTACCCAGAAACCTTTGCAAACCTCAAAATTTGGCAAAAAAAAACTTTTTCCTGTCATTTCGGTGACAGAAATTTCTGGAATCTGAGAGGAGCCAAAAATGTCCTTCCACCCAGCGTTCCCCCAAGTCTTCTGATAAAAATCATACCTCACTTGTGTGGGTAGGCCTAGCGCCCGCGACAGGATATGCCCCAAAAACGACGTGGACACATCACATTTCAGAAAGAAATCAGAGCTGTTTTTTACTAAGTGCCTAGCTGGGGATTTTGGCCTCTAGCTCAGCCGGCACCTGGGCAAACCGAGGAAACCTGCGAATTTTTTAGAACTAGATACCTTGGGGAATCCAAGATGGGGTGACTTGTGGGGCTCTGACCAGGTTCTGTTACCCAGAATCCTTTGCAAACCTCAGAATTTGGCAAAAAAACACTTTTTCCTGTCATTTCGGTGACAGAAATTTCTGGAATCTGAGAGGAGCCACAAATTTCCTTCCACCCAACGTTCCCCCAAGACTTCTGATAAAAATGATACCTCACTTGTGTGGGTAGGCCTAGCACCCGCAACAGGATATGCCCCAAAAACGACGTGGACACATCACATTTTCAGAAAGAAAACAGAGCTGTTTTTTACTCAGTGCCTAGCTGTGGATTTTGGCCTCTAGCTCAGCCGGCACATGGGGAAACGTAGGAAACCTATGCATTTTTTAAAACTAGACACCTAGGGGAATCCAAGTTGGGGTGACGTGTGGGGCTCTGACCAGGTTCTGTTACCCAGAATCCTTTGCAAACCTCAAAATTTGGCAAAAAAACACTTTTTCCTGTCATTTCGGTGACAGAAATTTCTGGAATCTAAGAGGAGCCACAAATTTCCTTCCCCCCCAGCGTTCCCCCACGTCTCCCGAAGAAAATGGTACCTCACTTGTGTGGGTAGGCCTAGCGCCTGCGACAGGATATGCCCCAAAACACAACGTGTACACATCACATTTTCAAAAAGAAAACAGAGCTGTTTTTTGCTAACTACCTAGCTGAGGATTTTGGACTCTAGCTCAGCCGGCACCTGGGGAAACCTCGCAAACCTATGCATTTTTTAAAACTAGACACTTAGGGGAATCCAAGATGGGGTGACTTGTGGGGTTCTGACCAGGTTCTGTTACCCAGAATCTTTTGCAAACCTCCAAATTTGGCAAAAAAACACTTTTTCCTGTCATTTCGGTGACAGAAATTTCTGGAATCTAAGAGGAGCCACACATTTCCTTCCCCCCAGCGTTCCCCCACGTCCCCCGAAGAAAATGGTACCTCACTTGTGTGGGTAGGCCTAGCGCCTGCGACAGGATATGCCCCAAAACACAACGTGGACACATCACATTTTCAGAAAGAAAACAGAGCTGTTTTTTGCTAACTACCTAGCTGTGGATTTTGGCCTCTAGCTCAGCCGGCACCTGGGGAAACCTCGCAAACCTGTGCATTTTTTAAAACTAGACACTTAGGGGAATCCAAGATGGGGTGACTTGTGGGGTTCTGACCAGGTTCTGTTACCCAGAATCCTTTGCAAACCTCAAAATTTGGCAAAAAAAACACTTTTTCCTGTCATTTCAGTGACAGAAAGTTCTGGAATCTGAGAGGAGCCACACATTTCCTTCCACCCAGTGTTCCCCCAAGTCTCCCGATAAAAATTGTACCTCACTTGTGTGGGTAGGCCTAGCGCCCGCGACAGGATATGCCCCAAAACACGACGTGGACACATCACATTTTCAGAAAGAAAACAGAGCTGTTTTTTGCTAACTGCCTAGCTGTGGATTTTCGCCTCTAGCTCAGCCGGCAACTGGGGAAACCTAGAAAACCTGTGCATTTTTTAAAACTAGACACCTAGGGGAATCCAAGATGGGGTGACTTGTGGGGCTCTGACCAGGTTCTGTTACCCAAAATCCTTTGCAAACCTCAAAATTTGGCAAAAAAAAAAACACTCTTTTTCCTGTCATTTCGGTGACAGAAAGATCTGGAATCTGAGAGGAGCCTCAAATTTACTTCCACCTAGCGTTCCCCTAAGTCTTCCGATAAAAATGTTACCTCACTTGTGTGGGTAGGCCTAGCGCCCACCACAGCATATGCCCCAAACCACGATGTGGACACATCACATTTTCAGAAGGAAAGCAGAGCTGTTTTTTGCTAACTGCCTAGCTGTGGATTTTGTCCTCTAGCTCAGCAGGCACCTGGGGAAACCTAGAAAACCTGTGCATTTTTAAAAACTAGATGCCTAGGAGAATCCAAGATGGGGTGACTTGTGGGGCTCTGACCAGGTTCTGTTACCCAAAATCGTTTGCAAACCTCAAAATTTGGCAAAAAAAACACTTTTTCCTGTCATTTCGGTGACAGAAATTTCTGGAAACTGAGAGGCGCCACAAATTTCCTTCCACCCAGCGTTCCATTAAGTCTTCCGATAAAAATGTTACCTCACTTGTGTGGGTAGGCCTAGCGCCCGTGACAGGATATGCCCCAAAACACGACGTGGACACATCACATTTTCAGAAAGAAAACAGAGCTGTTTTTTACTAAGTGCCTAGCTGTGGATTTTGGCCTCTAGCTCAGCCGGCACCTGGGGAAACCGAGGAAACCTGCGCATTTTTTAGAACTAGACACCTTGGGGAATCCAAGATGGGGTGACTTGTGGGGCTCTGACCAGGTTCTGTTACCCAGAATCCTTTGCAAACCTCAGAATTTGGCAAAAAAACACTTTTTCCTGTCATTTCGGTGACAGAAATTTCTGGAATCTGAGAGGAGCCACAAATTTCCTTCCACCCAGCGTTCCCCCAAGACTTCTGATAAAAATTATACCTCACTTGTGTGGGTAGGCCTAGCACCCGCGACAGGATATGCCCCAAAAACGACGTGGACACATCACATTTTCAGAAAGAAAACAGAGCTGTTTTTTACTAAGTGCCTAGCTGTGGATTTTGGCCTCTAGCTCAGCCGGCACATGGGGAAACCTAGGAAACCTATGCATTTTTTTAAACTAGACAACTAGGGGAATCCAAGTTGGGGTGACTTGTGGGGCTCTGACCAGGTTCTGTTACCCAGAATCCTTTGCAAACCTCAAAATTTGGCAAAAAAACACTTTTTCCTGTCATTTCGGTGACAGAAATTTCTGGAATCTAAGAGGAGCCACAAATTTCCTTCCCCCCAGCGTTCCCCCACGTCTCCCGAAGAAAATTGTACCTCACTTGTGTGGGTAGGCCTAGCGCCTGCGACAGGATATGCCCCAAAACACAACGTGGACACATCACATTTTCAGAAAGAAAACAGAGCTGTTTTTTGCTAAGTGCCTAGCTGTGAATTTTGGCATCTACCTCAGTCGGCACCTGGGGAAACCTAGCAAACCCGTGCATTTTTTAAAACTAGGCACCTAGGGGAATCCAAGATGGGGTGACTTGTGGGGCTCTGACCAGGTTCTGTTACCCAGAATCCTTTGCAAACCTCAAAATTTGGCAAAAAAACACTTTTTCCTGTCATTTCAGTGACAGAAAGTTCTGGAATCTGAGAGGAGCCACACATTTCCTTCCACCCAGCGTTCCCCCAAGTCTCCCGATAAAAATGGTACCTCACTTGTGTGGGTAGGCCTAGCGCCCGCGACAGGATATGCCCCAAAACACGACGTGGACACATCACATTTTCAGAAAGAAAACAGAGCTGTTTTTTGCTAACTGCCTAGCTGTGGATTTTCGCCTCTAGCTCAGCCGGCAACTGGGGAAACCTAGAAAACCTGTGCATTTTTGAAAACTAGACACCTAGGGGAATCCAAGATGGTGTGACTTGTGGGGCTCTGACCAGGTTCTGTTACCCAAAATCCTTTGCAAACCTCAAAATTTGGCAAAAAAAACACACTTTTTCCTGTCATTTCGGTGACAGAAAGTTCTGGAATCTGAGAAGAGCCTCAAATTTACTTCCACCCAGCGTTCCCCTAAGTCTTCCGATAAAAATGTTACCTCACTTGTGTGGGTAGGCCTAACGCCCGCGACAGGATATGCCCCAAAACACGATGTGGACACATCACATTTTCAGAAGGAAAACAGAGCTGTTTTTTGCTAACTGCCTAGCTGTGGATTTTGTCCTCTAGCTCAGCAGGCACCTGGGGAAACCTAGAAAACCTGTGCATTTTTGAAAACTAGATGCCTAGGAGAATCCAAGATGGGGTGACTTGTGGGGCTCTGACCAGGTTCTGTTACCCAAAATCCTTTGCAAACCTCAAAATTTGGCAAAAAAAACACTTTTTCCTGTCATTTCGGTGACAGAAATTTCTGGAAACTGAGAGGCGCCACAAATTTCCTTCCACCCAGCGTTCCATTAAGTCTTCCGATAAAAATGTTACCTCACTTGTGTGGGTAGGCCTAGCGCCCGTGACAGGATATGCCCCAAAACACGACGTGGACACATCACATTTTCAGAAAGAAAACAGAGCTGTTTTTTACTAAGTGCCTAGCTGTGGATTTTGGCCTCTAGCTCAGCCGGCACCTGGGGAAACCGAGGAAACCTGCGCATTTTTTAGAACTAGACACCTTGGGGAATCCAAGATGGGGTGACTTGTGGGGCTCTGACCAGGTTCTGTTACCCAGAATCCTTTTCAAACCTCAGAATTTGGCAAAAAAACACTTTTTCCTGTCATTTCGGTGACAGAAATTTCTGGAATCTGAGAGGAGCCACGAATTTCCTTCCACCCAGCGTTCCCCCAAGACTTCTGATAAAAATTATACCTCACTTGTGTGGGTAGGCCTAGCACCCATGACAGGATATGCCCCAAAAACGACATGGACACATCACATTTTCAGAAAGAAAACAGAGCTGTTTTTTACTAAGTGCCTAGCTGTGGATTTTGGCCTCTAGCTCAGCCGGCACATGGGGAAACCTAGGAAACCTATGCATTTTTTAAAACTAGACAACTAGGGGAATCCAAGTTGGGGTGACTTGTGGGGCTCTGACCAGGTCCTGTTACCCAGAATCCTTTGCAAACCTCAAAATTTGGCAAAAAAACACTTTTTCCTGTCATTTTGGTGACAGAAAGTTCTGGAATCTGAGAGGAGCCTCAAATTTACTTCCACCCAGCGTTCCCCTAAGTCTTCCGATAAAAATGTTACCTCACTTGTGTGGGTAGGCCTAGCGCCCGCGACAGGATATGCCCCAAAACACGATGTGGACACATCACATTTTCAGAAGGAAAGCAGAGCTGTTTTTTGCTAACTGCCTAGCTGTGGATTTTGTCCTCTAGCTCAGCATGCACCTGGGGAAACCTAGAAAACCTGTGCATTTTTGAAAACTAGATGCCTAGGAGAATCCAAGATGGGGTGACTTGTGGGGCTCTGACCAGGTTCTGTTACCCAAAATCCTTTGCAAACCTCAAAATTTGGCAAAAAAAACACTTTTTCCTGTCATTTCGGTGACAGAAATTTCTGGAAACTGAGAGGCGCCACAAATTTCCTTCCACCCAGCGTTCCATTAAGTCTTCCGATAAAAATGTTACCTCACTTGTGTGGGTAGGCCTAGCGCCCGCGACAGGATATGCCTTAAAACACGACGTGGACAGATCACATTTTCAGAAAGAAAACAGAGCTGTTTTTTACTAAGTGCCTAGCTGTGGATTTTGGCCTCTAGCTCAGCCGGCACCTGGGGAAACCGAGGAAACCTGCGCATTTCTTAGAACTAGACACCTTGGGGAATCCAAGATGGGGTGACTTGTGGGGCTCTGACCAGGTTCTGTTACCCAGAATCCTTTGCAAACCTCAGAATTTGGCAAAAAAACACTTTTTCCTGTCATTTCGGTGACAGAAATTTCTGGAATCTGAGTGGAGCCACAAATTTCCTTCCACCCAGCGTTCCCCCAAGACTTCTGATAAAAATTATACCTCACTTGTGTGGGTAGGCCTAGCACCCGCAACAGGATATGCCCCAAAAACGACGTGGACACATAACATTTTCAGAAAGAAAACAGAGCTGTTTTTTACTAAGTGCCTAGCTGTGGATTTTGGCCTCTAGCTCAGCCGGCACATGGGGAAACCTAGGAAACCTATGCATTTTTTAAAACTAGACAACTAGGGGAATCCAAGTTGGGGTGACTTGTGGGGCTCTGACCAGGTTCTGTTACCCAGAATCCTTTGCAAACCTCAAAATTTGGCAAAAAAACACTTTTTCCTGTCATTTCGGTGACAGAAATTTCTGGAATCTAAGAGGAGCCACGAATTTCCTTCCCCCCAGCGTTCCCCCACGTCTCCCGAAGAAAATGGTACCTCACTTGTGTGGGTAGGCCTAGCGCCTGCGACAGGATATGCCCCAAAACACAACTTGGACACATCACATTTTCAGAAAGAAAACAGAGCTGTTTTTTGCTAACTGCCTAGCTGTGGATTTTGGCCTCTAGCTCAGCCGGCACCTGGGGAAACTTTGCGAACCTGTGCATTTTTTAAAACTAGACACTCAGGGGAATCCAAGATGGGGTGACTTGTGGGGCTCTGACCAGGTTCTGTTACCCAGAATCCTTTGCAAACCTCAAAATTTGGCAAAAAAAACACTTTTTCCTGTCATTTCGGTGACAGAAAGTTCTGGAATCTGAGAGGAGCCACAAATTTCCTTCCACCCAGCGTTCCCCCAAGTCTTCTGATAAAAATGTTACCTCACTTGTGTGGGTAGGCCTAGCGCCCGCGACAGGATATGCCCCGAAACACAATGTGGACACATCACATTTTCAGAAAGAAAGCAGAGCTATTTTTTGCTAACTGCCTAGTTGTGGATTTTGGCCTCTAGCTCAGCAGGCACCTGGGGAAACCTAGAAAACCTGTGCATTTTTGAAAACCAGATACCTAGGAGAATCTAAGATGGGGTGACTTGTGGGGCTCTGACCAGTTTCTGTTACCCAAAATCCTTTGCAAACCTCAAAATTTGGCAAAAAATCACTTGTTCCTGTCATTTCGGTGAAAGAAAGTTCTGGAATCTGAGAGGAGCCACAAATTTCCTTCCACCCAGTGTTCCCCTAAGTCTTCCGATAAAAATTGTACCTCACTTGTGTGGGTAGGCCTA
This sequence comes from Pleurodeles waltl, assembly GCF_031143425.1. Lineage (NCBI taxonomy): Eukaryota > Metazoa > Chordata > Amphibia > Caudata > Salamandridae > Pleurodeles > Pleurodeles waltl. Next base: position 306,490,320 of record NC_090444.1, read on the forward strand.
GCGCCCGCGACAGGATATGCCCCAAAACACGACGTGGACACATCACATTTTCAGAAAGAAAACAGAGCTGTTTTTTGCTAAGTGTCTAGCTGTGGATTTTGGCCTCTAGCTCAGCCGGCACATGGGGAAACCTAGGAAACTTATGCATTTTTTAAAACTAGACACTTAGGGAAATCCAAGATGGGGTGACTTGTGGGGCTCTGACCAGGTTCTGTTACCCAGAATACTTTGCAAACCTCAAAATTTGGCAAAAAAACAATTTTTCCTGTCATTTCGGTGACAGAAATTTCTAGAATCTGAGAGGAGCCACACATTTCCTTCCACCCAGCGTTCCCCCAAGTCTCCCGATAAAAATGGTACCTCACTTGTGTGGGTAGGTCTAGCGCCCGCGACAGGATATGCCCCAAAACACGATGTGGACACATCACATTTTCAGAAAGGAAACAGAGCTGTTTTTTGCTAACTGCCTAGCTGTGGATTTTGGCCTCTAGCTCAGCCGGCACCTGGGGAAACCTAGAAAACCTGTGCATTTTTGAAAACTAGACACCTAGGGGAATCCAAGATGGGGTGACGTGTGGGGCTCTGACCAGGTTCTGTTACCCAAAATCCTTTGCAAACCTCAAAATTTGGCAAAAAAAACACACTTTTTCCTGTCATTTCGGTGACAGAAAGTTCTGGAATCTGAGAGGAGCCACAAATTTCCTTCCACACAGCGTTCCCCCAAGTCTTCTGATAAAAATCATACCTCACTTGTGTGGGTAGGCCTAGCGCCCGCGACAGGATATGCCCCAAAAACGACAAGGACACATCACATTTTCAGAAAGAAAACAGAGCTGTTTTTTTCTAAGTGCCTAGCTGTGGATTTTGGCCTCTAGCTCAGCCGGCAAATTTGGAAACCTAGGAAACCTATGCATTTTTCAAAACTAGACACTTAGGGGAATCCAAGATGGGGTGACTTGTGGGGCTCTGACCAGGATCTGTTACCCAGAATCCTTTGCAAACCTCAAGAATTTAGCAAAAAAAAACACTTTTTCCTGTCATTTCGGTGACAGAAAGTTCTGGAATCTGAGAGGAGCCACAAATTTCCTTCCACCCAGCGTTCCCCCAAGTCTTCCGATAAAAATGTTACCTCACTTGTGTGGGTAGGCCTAGCGCCCGCAACAGGATATGCCCCAAAACACGATGTGGACACATCACATTTTCAGAAAGAAAACAGAGCTGTTTTTTGCTAACTGCCTAGCTGTGGATTTTGGCCTCTAGCTCAGCAGGCACCTGGGGAAACCTAGAAAACCTGTGCATTTTTGAAAACTAGATACCTAGGAGAATCCAAGATGGGGTGACTTGTGGGACTCTGACCAGGTTCTGTTACCCAAAATCCTTTGCAAACCTCAAAATTTGGCCAAAAAACCCGCCTTTTCCTGTCATTTCGGTGACAGAAATTTCTGGAATCTGAGAGGAGCGACAAATTTCCTTCCACCCAGAGTTCCCCTAAGTCTTCTGATAAAAATGTTACCTCACTTGTGTGGGTAGGCCTAGCGCCCACGACAGGATATGCCCCAAAGCACGACGTGGACACATCACATTTTCAGAAAGAAAACAGAGCTGTTTTTTGCTAAGTGCCTAGCTGTGGATTTTGGCCTCTAGCTCAGCCGGCACCTGGGGAAACCTAGCAAACCTGTGCATTTTTTAAAACTAAACACCTAGGGGAATCCAAGATGGGGTGACTTGTGGGGCTCTGACCAGGTTCTGTTACCCAAAATCCTTTGCAAACCTCAAAATTTGGCAAAAAAAACACACTTTTTCCTGTCATTTCGGTGACAGAAAGTTCTGGAATCTGAGAGGAGCCACAAATTTCCTTCCACCCAGCGTTCCCCCAAGTCTTCTGATAAAAATGATACCTCACTTGTGTGGGTAGGCCTAGCGCCCGCAACAGGATATGCCCCAAAAACGACGTGGACACATCACATTTTCAGAAAGAAAACAGAGCTGTTTTTTACTAAGTGCCTAGCTGTGGATTTTGGCCTCTAGCTCAGCCGGCACCTGGGGAAACCTAGGAAACCTGTGCATTTTTTAGAACTAGACACCTTGGGGAATCCAAGATGGGGTGACTTGTGGGGCTCTGACCAGGTTCTGTTACCCAGAATCCTTTGCAAACCTCAAAATTTGGCAAAAAAACACTTTTTCCAGTCATTTCGGTGACAGAAATTTCTGGAATCTGAGAGGAGCCACAAATTTCCTTCCACCCAGCGTTCCCCCAAGTCTTCTGATATAAATGATACCTCACTTGTGTGGGTAGGCCTAGCGCCCGCAACAGGATATGCCCCAAAAACGACGTGCACACATCACATTTTCAGAAAGAAAACAGAGCTGTTTTTTACTAAGTGCCTAGCTGTGGATTTTGGCCTCTAGCTCAGCCGGCACCTGGGGAAACCTAGCAAACCTGTGCATTTTTTAAAACTAAACACCTAGGGGAATCCAAGATGGGGTGACTTGTGGGGCTCTGACCAGGTTCTGTTACCCAAAATCCTTTGCAAACCTCAAAATTTGGCAAAAAAAACACACTTTTTCCTGTCATTTCGGTGACAGAAAGTTCTGGAATCTGAGAGGAGCCACAAATTTCCTTCCACCTAGCGTTCCCCCAAGTCTTCTGATAAAAATGATACCTCACTTGTGTGGGTAGGCCTAGCGCCCGCAACAGGATATGGCCCAAAAACGACGTGGACACATCACATTTTCAGAAAGAAAACAGAGCTGTTTTTTACTAAGTGCCTAGCTGTGGATTTTGGCCTCTAGCTCAGCCGGCACCTGGGGAAACCTAGGAAACCTGTGCATTTTTTAGAACTAGACACCTTGGGGAATCCAAGATGGGGTGACTTGTGGGGCTCTGACCAGGTTCTGTTACCCAGAATCCTTTGCAAACCTCAAAATTTGGCAAAAAAACACTTTTTCCAGTCATTTCGGTGACAGAAATTTCTGGAATCTGAGAGGAGCCACGAATTTCCTTCCACCCAGCGTTCCACCACGTCTCCCGAAGAAAATGGTACCTCACTTGTGTGGGTAGGCCTAGCGCCCGCGACAGTATATGTCCCAAAACACAACGTGGACACATCACATTTTCAGAAAGAAAACAGAGCTGTTTTTTGCTAACTGCCTAGCTGTGGATTTTGGCCTCTAGCTCAGCCGGCACCTGGGGAAACCTAGGAAACCTGTGCATTTTTTAGAACTAGACACCTCGGGGAATCCAAGATGGGGTGACTTGTGGGGCTCTGACCAGGTTCTGTTACCCAAAATCCTTTGCAAACCTCAAAATTTGGCAAAAAAAACACACTTTCTCCTGTCATTTCGGTGACAGAAAGTTCTGGAATCTGAGAGGAGCCACAAATTTCCTTCCACCCAGCGTTCCCCCAAGTCTTCTGATAAAAATGATACCTCACTTGTGTGGGTAGGCCTAGCGCCCGCAACAGGATATGCCCCAAAAACGACGTGGACACATCACATTTTCAGAAAGAAAACAGAGCTGTTTTTTACTAAGTGCCTAGCTGTGGATTTTGGCCTCTAGCTCAGCCGGCACCTGGGGAAACCTAGGAAACCTGCGCATTTTTTAGAACTAGACAGTTAGGGGAATCCAAAATGAGGTGACTTGTGGGGCTCTGACCAGGTTCTGTTACCCAGAATCCTTTGCAAACCTCATGAATTTGGCCAAAAAAACACTTTTTCCTGTCATTTCGGTGAAAGAAAGTTCTGGAATCTGAGAGGAGCCACAAATTTCCTTCCACCCAGCGTTCCCCCAAGTCTTCCGATAAAAATGTTACCTCACTTGTGTGGGTAGGCCTAGCGCCCGCAACAGGATATGCCCCAAAACACGATGTGGACACATCACATTTTCAGAAAGAAAACAGAGCTGTTTTTTGCTAACTGCCTAGCTGTGGATTTTGGCCTCTAGCTCTGCCGGCACCTGGGGAAACCTCGCAAACCTGTGCATTTTTTAAAACTAGACACTTAGGGGAATCTAAGATGAGGTGACTTGTGGGGCTCTGACCAGGTTCTGTTACCCAGAATCCTTTGCAAACCTCAAGAATTCGGCAAAAAAAACACTTTTTCCTGTCATTTCGGTGACAGAAAGTTCTGGAATCTGAGAGGAGCCACAAATTTCCTTCCACCCAGTGTTCCCCTAAGTCTTCCGATAAAAATGTTACCTCACTTGTGTGGGTAGGCCTAGCGCCCGCAACAGGATATGCCCCAAAAATGTCGTGGACACATCACATTTTCAGAAAGAAAACAGAGCTGTTTTTTACTAAGTGCCTAGCTGTGGATTTTGGCCTCTAGCTCAGCCGGCACCTGGGGAAACCTAGGAAACCTGCGCATTTTTTAGAACTAGACACCTCGGGGAATCCAAGATGGGGTGATTTGTGGGGCTCTGACCAGGTTCTGTTACCCAGAATCCTTTGCAAACCTCAAAATTTGGCAAAAAAAAACTTCTTCCTGTCATTTCGGTGACAGAAATTTCTGGAATCTGAGAGGACCCACAAATTTTCTTCCATGTCTTCTGATAAAAATCATACCTCGCTTGTGTGGGTAGGCCTAGCGCCCGCGACAGGATATGCCCCAAAAACGACATGGACACGTCACATTTTCAGAAAGAAAACAGAGCTGTTTTTTACTAAGTGCCTAGCTGTGGATTTTGGCCTCTAGCTCAGCCAGCACATGGGGAAACCTAGGAAACCTATGCATTTTTTAAAACTAGACACTTAGGGAAATCCAAGATGGGGTGACTTGTGGGGCTCTGACCAGGTTCTGTTACCCAGAATACTTTGCAAACCTCAAAATTAGGCAAAAAAACAATTTTTCCTGTCATTTCGGTGACAGAAATTTCTGGAATCTGAGAGGAGCCACACATTTCCTTCCACCCAGCGTTCCCCCAAGTCTTCTGATAAAAATGGTACCTCACTTGTGTGGGTAGGTCTAGCGCCCGCGACAGGATATGCCCCAAAACACGATGTGGACACATCACATTTTCAGGAAGAAAACAGAGCTGTTTTTTGCTAACTGCCTAGCTGTGAATTTTGGCCTCTAGCTCAGCCGGCACCTGGGGAAACCTAGGAAACCTGAGCATTTTTTAGAACTAGACACCTCGGGGAATCCAAGATGGGGTGACTTGTGGGGCTCTGACCAGGTTCTGTTACCCAGAATCCTTTGCAAACCTCAAAATTTGGCAAACAAACACTTTTTCCTGTCATTTCGGTGACAGAAATTTCTGGAATCTAAGAGGAGCCACAAATTTCCTTCCCCCCAGCGTTCCCCCACGTCTCCCGAAGAAAATGGTACCTCACTTGTGTGGGTAGGCCTAGCGCCCGCGACAGGATATGCCCCAAAACACAACGTGGACACATCACATTTTCAGAAAGAAAACAGAGCTGTTTTTTAATAACTACCTAGCTGTGGATTTTGGCCTCTAGCTCAGCCGGCACCTCGGGAAACCTCGCAAACCTGTGCATTTTTTAAAACTAGACACTTCGGGGAATCCAAGTTGGGGTGACTTGTGGTGCTCTGACCAGGTTCTGTTACCCAGAATCCTTTGCAAACCTCAAGAATTTGGCAAAAAAAACACTTTTTCCTGTCATTTCGGTGAAAGAAAGTTCTGGAATCTGAGAGGAGCCACAAATTTCCTTCCACCCAGCGTTCCCCCAAGTCTTCCGATAAAAATGTTACCTCACTTGTGTGGGTAGGCCTAGCACCCGCAACAGGATATGCCCCAAAACACGATGTGGACACATCACATTTTCAGAAAGAAAACAGAGCTGTTTTTTGCTAACTGCCTAGCTGTGGATTTTGGCCTCTAGCTCAGCAGGCACCTGGGGAAACCGAGAAAACCTGTGCATTTTTGAAAACTAGATACCTAGGAGAATCCAAGATGGGGTGACTTGTGGGGCTCTGACCAGTTTCTGTTACCCAAAATCCTTTGCAAACCTCAAAATTTGGCAAAAAAAAAACTTTTTCCTGTCATTTCGGTGACAGAAAGTTCTGGAATCTGAGAGGAGCCACAAATTTCCTTCCACCCAGCGTTCCCCTAAGTCTTCTGATAAAAATGTTACTTCACTTGTGTGGGTAGGCCTAGCGCCCGCGACAGGATATGCCCCAAAACACGACGTGGACACATCACATTTTCAGAAAGAAAACAGAGCTGTATTTTGCTAAGTGACTAGCTGTGGATTTTGGCCTCTAGCTCAGCCGGCACCTTGGGAAACCTAGAAAACCTGTGCATTTTCTAAAACTAGACACCTAGGGGAATCCAAGATGGGGTGACTTGTGGGGCTCTGACCAGGTTCTGTTACCCAGAATCCTTTGCAAACCTCAAAATTTGGCAAAAAAACACTTGTTCCTGTCATTTCGGTGACAGAAAGTTCTGGAATCTGAGAGGAGCCACACATTTCCTTCCACCCAGCGTTCTCCCAAGTCTCCCGATAAAAATGGTACTTCACTTGTGTGGGTAGGTCTAGCGCCCGCGACAGGATATGCCCCAAAACACGATGTGGACACATCACATTTTCAGAAAGAAAACAGAGCTGTTTTTTGCTTACTGCCTAGCTGTGGATTTTGGCCTCTAGCTCAGCCGGCACCTGGGGAAAGCTAGAAAACCTGTTCATTTTTTAAAACTAGACACCTAGGGGAATCCAAGATGGGGTGACTTGTGGGGCTCTGACCAGGTTCTGTTACCCAAAATCCTTTGCAAACCTCAAAATTTGGCAAAAAAAACACACTTTTTCCTGTCATTTCGGTGACAGAAAGTTCTGGAATCTGAGAGGAGCCTCAAATTTCCTTCCAACCAGCGTTCCTCCAAGTTTTCTGATAAAAATGATACCTCACTTGTGTTGGTAGGCCTAGCGCCCGCAACAGGATATGCCCCAAAAACGACGTGGACACCTCACATTTTCAGAAAGAAAACAGAGCTGTTATTTACTAAGTGCCTAGCTGTGGATTTTGGCCTCTAGCTCAGCCGGCACCTGGGGAAACCTAGGAAACCTGCACATTTTTTAGAACTAGACACCTCGGGAATCCAAGATGGGGTGACTTGTGGGGCTCTGACCAGGTTCTGTTACCCAGAATCCTTTGCAAACCTCAGAATTTGGCAAAAAAAACACTTTTTCCTGTCATTTCGGTGACAGAAATTTCTGGAATCTGAGAGGAGCCACAAATTTCCTTCGACCCAGCGTTCCCCCAAGACTTCTGATAAAAATTATACCTCACTTGTGTGGGTAGGTCTAGCGCCCGCGACAGGATATGCCCCAAAACACGACGTGGACACATCACATTTTCAGAAAGAAAACAGAGCTGTTTTTTACTAAGTGCTTAGCTGTGGATTTTGGCCTCTAGCTCAGCCAGCACCTGGGGAAACCTAGGATACCTATGCATTTTTTAAAACTAGACACCTAGGGGAATCCAAGTTGGGGTGACTTGTGGGGCTCTGACCAGGTTCTGTTAGCCAGAATCCTTTGCAAACCTCAAAATTTGGCAAACAAACACTTTTTCCTGTCATTTCGGTGACAGAAATTTCTGGAATCTAAGAGGAGCAACAAATTTCCTTCCCCCCAGCGTTCCCCCACGTCTCCCGAAGAAAATGGTACCTCACTTGTGTGGGTAGGCCTAGCACCCGCAACAGGATATGCCCCAAAACACGATGTGGACACATCACATTTTCAGAAAGAAAACAGAGCTGTTTTTTGCTAACTGCCTAGCTGTGGATTTTGGCCTCTAGCTCAGCAGGCACCTGGGGAAACCTAGAAAACCTGTGCATTTTTGAAAACTAGATACCTAGGAGAATCCAAAATGGGGTGACTTGTGGGGCTATGACCAGTTTCTGTTACCCAAAATCCTTTGCAAACCTCAAAATTTGGCAAAAAAAAAACTTGTTCCTGTCATTTCGGTGACAGAAAGTTCTGGAATCTGAGAGGAGCCACAAATTTCCTTCCACCCAGCGTTCCCCTAAGTCTTCTGATAAAAATGTTACTTCACTTGTGTGGGTAGGCCTAGCGCCCGCGACAGGATATGCCCCAAAACACGACGTGGACACATCACATTTTCAGAAAGAAAACAGAGCTGTTTTTTGCTAACTGCCTAGCTGTGGATTTTGGCCTCTAGCTCAGCAGGCACCTGGGGAAACCTAGAAAAACTGTGCATTTTTGAAAACTAGATACCTAGGAGAATCCAAGATGGGGTGACTTGTTGGGCTCTGACCAGTTTCTGTTACCCAAAATCTTTTGCAAAACTCAAAATTTGGCCAAAAAAAAACTTTTTCCTGTCATTTCGGTGACCGAAAGTTCTGGAATCTGAGAGGAGCCACAAATTTCCTTCCACCCAGCGTTCCCCTAAGTCTTCTGATAAAAATGTTACTTCACTTGTGTGGGTAGGCCTAGCGCCCGCGACAGGATATGCCCCAAAACACGACGTGGACACATCACATTTTCAGAAAGAAAACAGAGCTGTATTTTGCTAAGTGTCTAGCTGTGGATTTTGGCCTCTAGCTCAGCCGGCACCTGGGGAAACCTAGCAAACCTGTGCATTTTCTAAAACTAGACACCTAGGGGAATCCAAGATGGGGTGACTTGTGGGGCTCTGACCAGGTTCTGTTACCCAGAATCCTTTGCAAACCTCAAAATTTGGCAAAAAAAACACTTTTTCCTGTCATTTCAGTGACAGAAAGTTCTGGAATCTGAGAGGAGCCACACATTTCCTTCCACCCAGCGTTCCCCCAAGTCTCCCGATAAAAATGGTACCTCACTTGTGTGGGTAGGTCTAGCGCCCGCGACAGGATATGCCCCAAAACACGATGTGGACACATCACATTTTCAGAAAGAAAACCGAGCTGTTTTTTGCTAACTGCCTAGCTGTGGATTTTGGCCTCTAGCTCAGCAGGCACCTGGGGAAACCTAGAAAACCTGTGCATTTTTGAAAACTAGATACCTAGGAGAATCCACGATGGGGTGACTTGTGGGGCTCTGACCAGGTTCTGTTACCGAAAATCCTTTGCAAACCTCAAAAGTTGGCAAAAAAAACACTTTTTCCTGTCATTTCGGTGACAGAAATTTCTGGAATCTGAGAGGAACCACAAATTTCCTTCCACCCAGCGTTCCCCTAAGTCTTCCGATAAAAATGTTACCTCACTTGTGTGGGTAGGCCTAGCGCCCGCGACAGGATATGCCCCAAAAACGACGTGGACACATCACATTTTCAGAAAGAAAACAGAGCTGTTTTTTACTAAGTGCTTAGCTGTGGATTTTGGCCTCTAGCTCAGCCAGCACCTGGGGAAACGTAGGATACCTATGCATTTTTTAAAACTAGACACCTAGGGGAATCCAAGTTGGGGTGATTTGTGGGGCTCTGACCAGGTTCTGTTAGCCAGAATCCTTTGCAAACCTCAAAATTTGGCAAAAAAACACTTTTTCCTGTCATTTCGGTGACAGAAATTTCTGGAATCTAAGAGGAGCCACAAATTTCCTTCCCCCCAGCGTTCCCCCACGTCTCCCGAAGAAAATGGTACCTCACTTGTGTGGATAGGCCTAGCGCCTGCGACAGGATATGCCCCAAAACACAACGTGGACACATCACATTTTCAGAAAGAAAACAGAGCTGTTTTTTAATAACTACCTAGCTGTGGATTTTGGCCTCTAGCTCAGCAGGCACCTGGGGAAACCGAGAAAACCTGTGCATTTTTGAAAACTAGATACCTAGGAGAATCCAAGATGGGGTGACTTGTGGGGCTCTGACCAGTTTCTGTTACCCAAAATCCTTTGCAAACCTCAAAATTTGGCAAAAAAAAAACTTTTTCCTGTCATTTCGGTGACAGAAAGTTCTGGAATCTGAGAGGAGCCACAAATTTCCTTCCACCCAGCGTTCCCCTAAGTCTTCTGATAAAAATGTTACTTCACTTGTGTGGGTAGGCCTAGCGCCCGCGACAGGATATGCCCCAAAACACGACGTGGACACATCACATTTTCAGAAAGAAAACAGAGCTGTATTTTGCTAAGTGACTAGCTGTGGATTTTGGCCTCTAGCTCAGCCGGCACCTTGGGAAACCTAGAAAACCTGTGCATTTTCTAAAACTAGACACCTAGGGGAATCCAAGATGGGGTGACTTGTGGGGCTCTGACCAGGTTCTGTTACCCAGAATCCTTTGCAAACCTCAAAATTTGGCAAAAAAACACTTGTTCCTGTCATTTCGGTGACAGAAAGTTCTGGAATCTGAGAGGAGCCACACATTTCCTTCCACCCAGCGTTCTCCCAAGTCTCCCGATAAAAATGGTACTTCACTTGTGTGGGTAGGTCTAGCGCCCGCGACAGGATATGCCCCAAAACACGATGTGGACACATCACATTTTCAGAAAGAAAACAGAGCTGTTTTTTGCTTACTGCCTAGCTGTGGATTTTGGCCTCTAGCTCAGCCGGCACCTGGGGAAAGCTAGAAAACCTGTTCATTTTTTAAAACTAGACACCTAGGGGAATCCAAGATGGGGTGACTTGTGGGGCTCTGACCAGGTTCTGTTACCCAAAATCCTTTGCAAACCTCAAAATTTGGCAAAAAAAACACACTTTTTCCTGTCATTTCGGTGACAGAAAGTTCTGGAATCTGAGAGGAGCCTCAAATTTCCTTCCAACCAGCGTTCCTCCAAGTTTTCTGATAAAAATGATACCTCACTTGTGTTGGTAGGCCTAGCGCCCGCAACAGGATATGCCCCAAAAACGACGTGGACACCTCACATTTTCAGAAAGAAAACAGAGCTGTTATTTACTAAGTGCCTAGCTGTGGATTTTGGCCTCTAGCTCAGCCGGCACCTGGGGAAACCTAGGAAACCTGCACATTTTTTAGAACTAGACACCTCGGGAATCCAAGATGGGGTGACTTGTGGGGCTCTGACCAGGTTCTGTTACCCAGAATCCTTTGCAAACCTCAGAATTTGGCAAAAAAACACTTTTTCCTGTCATTTCGGTGACAGAAATTTCTGGAATCTGAGAGGAGCCACAAATTTCCTTCGACCCAGCGTTCCCCCAAGACTTCTGATAAAAATTATACCTCACTTGTGTGGGTAGGTCTAGCGCCCGCGACAGGATATGCCCCAAAACACGACGTGGACACATCACATTTTCAGAAAGAAAACAGAGCTGTTTTTTACTAAGTGCTTAGCTGTGGATTTTGGCCTCTAGCTCAGCCAGCACCTGGGGAAACCTAGGATACCTATGCATTTTTTAAAACTAGACACCTAGGGGAATCCAAGTTGGGGTGACTTGTGGGGCTCTGACCAGGTTCTGTTAGCCAGAATCCTTTGCAAACCTCAAAATTTGGCAAACAAACACTTTTTCCTGTCATTTCGGTGACAGAAATTTCTGGAATCTAAGAGGAGCAACAAATTTCCTTCCCCCCAGCGTTCCCCCACGTCTCCCGAAGAAAATGGTACCTCACTTGTGTGGGTAGGCCTAGCACCCGCAACAGGATATGCCCCAAAACACGATGTGGACACATCACATTTTCAGAAAGAAAACAGAGCTGTTTTTTGCTAACTGCCTAGCTGTGGATTTTGGCCTCTAGCTCAGCAGGCACCTGGGGAAACCTAGAAAACCTGTGCATTTTTGAAAACTAGATACCTAGGAGAATCCAAAATGGGGTGACTTGTGGGGCTATGACCAGTTTCTGTTACCCAAAATCCTTTGCAAACCTCAAAATTTGGCAAAAAAAAAACTTGTTCCTGTCATTTCGGTGACAGAAAGTTCTGGAATCTGAGAGGAGCCACAAATTTCCTTCCACCCAGCGTTCCCCTAAGTCTTCTGATAAAAATGTTACTTCACTTGTGTGGGTAGGCCTAGCGCCCGCGACAGGATATGCCCCAAAACACGACGTGGACACATCACATTTTCAGAAAGAAAACAGAGCTGTTTTTTGCTAACTGCCTAGCTGTGGATTTTGGCCTCTAGCTCAGCAGGCACCTGGGGAAACCTAGAAAAACTGTGCATTTTTGAAAACTAGATACCTAGGAGAATCCAAGATGGGGTGACTTGTTGGGCTCTGACCAGTTTCTGTTACCCAAAATCTTTTGCAAAACTCAAAATTTGGCCAAAAAAAAACTTTTTCCTGTCATTTCGGTGACCGAAAGTTCTGGAATCTGAGAGGAGCCACAAATTTCCTTCCACCCAGCGTTCCCCTAAGTCTTCTGATAAAAATGTTACTTCACTTGTGTGGGTAGGCCTAGCGCCCGCGACAGGATATGCCCCAAAACACGACGTGGACACATCACATTTTCAGAAAGAAAACAGAGCTGTATTTTGCTAAGTGTCTAGCTGTGGATTTTGGCCTCTAGCTCAGCCGGCACCTGGGGAAACCTAGCAAACCTGTGCATTTTCTAAAACTAGACACCTAGGGGAATCCAAGATGGGGTGACTTGTGGGGCTCTGACCAGGTTCTGTTACCCAGAATCCTTTGCAAACCTCAAAATTTGGCAAAAAAACACTTTTTCCTGTCATTTCAGTGACAGAAAGTTCTGGAATCTGAGAGGAGCCACACATTTCCTTCCACCCAGCGTTCCCCCAAGTCTCCCGATAAAAATGGTACCTCACTTGTGTGGGTAGGTCTAGCGCCCGCGACAGGATATGCCCCAAAACACGATGTGGACACATCACATTTTCAGAAAGAAAACCGAGCTGTTTTTTGCTAACTGCCTAGCTGTGGATTTTGGCCTCTAGCTCAGCAGGCACCTGGGGAAACCTAGAAAACCTGTGCATTTTTGAAAACTAGATACCTAGGAGAATCCACGATGGGGTGACTTGTGGGGCTCTGACCAGGTTCTGTTACCGAAAATCCTTTGCAAACCTCAAAAGTTGGCAAAAAAAACACTTTTTCCTGTCATTTCGGTGACAGAAATTTCTGGAATCTGAGAGGAACCACAAATTTCCTTCCACCCAGCGTTCCCCTAAGTCTTCCGATAAAAATGTTACCTCACTTGTGTGGGTAGGCCTAGCGCCCGCGACAGGATATGCCCCAAAAACGACGTGGACACATCACATTTTCAGAAAGAAAACAGAGCTGTTTTTTACTAAGTGCTTAGCTGTGGATTTTGGCCTCTAGCTCAGCCAGCACCTGGGGAAACGTAGGATACCTATGCATTTTTTAAAACTAGACACCTAGGGGAATCCAAGTTGGGGTGATTTGTGGGGCTCTGACCAGGTTCTGTTAGCCAGAATCCTTTGCAAACCTCAAAATTTGGCAAAAAAACACTTTTTCCTGTCATTTCGGTGACAGAAATTTCTGGAATCTAAGAGGAGCCACAAATTTCCTTCCCCCCAGCGTTCCCCCACGTCTCCCGAAGAAAATGGTACCTCACTTGTGTGGATAGGCCTAGCGCCTGCGACAGGATATGCCCCAAAACACAACGTGGACACATCACATTTTCAGAAAGAAAACAGAGCTGTTTTTTAATAACTACCTAGCTGTGGATTTTGGCCTCTACCTCAGCAGGCACCTGGGGAAACCGAGAAAACCTGTGCATTTTTGAAAACTAGATACCTAGGAGAATCCAAGATGGGGTGACTTGTGGGGCTCTGACCAGTTTCTGTTACCCAAAATCCTTTGCAAACCTCAAAATTTGGCAAAAAAAAAACTTTTTCCTGTCATTTCGGTGACAGAAAGTTCTGGAATCTGAGAGGAGCCACAAATTTCCTTCCACCCAGCGTTCCCCTAAGTCTTCTGATAAAAATGTTACTTCACTTGTGTGGGTAGGCCTAGCGCCCGCGACAGGATATGCCCCAAAACACGACGTGGACACATCACATTTTCAGAAAGAAAACAGAGCTGTATTTTGCTAAGTGACTAGCTGTGGATTTTGGCCTCTAGCTCAGCCGGCACCTTGGGAAACCTAGAAAACCTGTGCATTTTCTAAAACTAGACACCTAGGGGAATCCAAGATGGGGTGACTTGTGGGGCTCTGACCAGGTTCTGTTACCCAGAATCCTTTGCAAACCTCAAAATTTGGCAAAAAAACACTTGTTCCTGTCATTTCGGTGACAGAAAGTTCTGGAATCTGAGAGGAGCCACACATTTCCTTCCACCCAGCGTTCTCCCAAGTCTCCCGATAAAAATGGTACTTCACTTGTGTGGGTAGGTCTAGCGCCCGCGACAGGATATGCCCCAAAACACGATGTGGACACATCACATTTTCAGAAAGAAAACAGAGCTGTTTTTTGCTTACTGCCTAGCTGTGGATTTTGGCCTCTAGCTCAGCCGGCACCTGGGGAAAGCTAGAAAACCTGTTCATTTTTTAAAACTAGACACCTAGGGGAATCCAAGATGGGGTGACTTGTGGGGCTCTGACCAGGTTCTGTTACCCAAAATCCTTTGCAAACCTCAAAATTTGGCAAAAAAAACACACTTTTTCCTGTCATTTCGGTGACAGAAAGTTCTGGAATCTGAGAGGAGCCTCAAATTTCCTTCCAACCAGCGTTCCTCCAAGTTTTCTGATAAAAATGATACCTCACTTGTGTTGGTAGGCCTAGCGCCCGCAACAGGATATGCCCCAAAAACGACGTGGACACCTCACATTTTCAGAAAGAAAACAGAGCTGTTATTTACTAAGTGCCTAGCTGTGGATTTTGGCCTCTAGCTCAGCCGGCACCTGGGGAAACCTAGGAAACCTGCACATTTTTTAGAACTAGACACCTCGGGAATCCAAGATGGGGTGACTTGTGGGGCTCTGACCAGGTTCTGTTACCCAGAATCCTTTGCAAACCTCAGAATTTGGCAAAAAAACACTTTTTCCTGTCATTTCGGTGACAGAAATTTCTGGAATCTGAGAGGAGCCACAAATTTCCTTCGACCCAGCGTTCCCCCAAGACTTCTGATAAAAATTATACCTCACTTGTGTGGGTAGGTCTAGCGCCCGCGACAGGATATGCCCCAAAACACGACGTGGACACATCACATTTTCAGAAAGAAAACAGAGCTGTTTTTTACTAAGTGCTTAGCTGTGGATTTTGGCCTCTAGCTCAGCCAGCACCTGGGGAAACCTAGGATACCTATGCATTTTTTAAAACTAGACACCTAGGGGAATCCAAGTTGGGGTGACTTGTGGGGCTCTGACCAGGTTCTGTTAGCCAGAATCCTTTGCAAACCTCAAAATTTGGCAAACAAACACTTTTTCCTGTCATTTCGGTGACAGAAATTTCTGGAATCTAAGAGGAGCAACAAATTTCCTTCCCCCCAGCGTTCCCCCACGTCTCCCGAAGAAAATGGTACCTCACTTGTGTGGGTAGGCCTAGCACCCGCAACAGGATATGCCCCAAAACACGATGTGGACACATCACATTTTCAGAAAGAAAACAGAGCTGTTTTTTGCTAACTGCCTAGCTGTGGATTTTGGCCTCTAGCTCAGCAGGCACCTGGGGAAACCTAGAAAACCTGTGCATTTTTGAAAACTAGATACCTAGGAGAATCCAAAATGGGGTGACTTGTGGGGCTATGACCAGTTTCTGTTACCCAAAATCCTTTGCAAACCTCAAAATTTGGCAAAAAAAAAACTTGTTCCTGTCATTTCGGTGACAGAAAGTTCTGGAATCTGAGAGGAGCCACAAATTTCCTTCCACCCAGCGTTCCCCTAAGTCTTCTGATAAAAATGTTACTTCACTTGTGTGGGTAGGCCTAGCGCCCGCGACAGGATATGCCCCAAAACACGACGTGGACACATCACATTTTCAGAAAGAAAACAGAGCTGTTTTTTGCTAACTGCCTAGCTGTGGATTTTGGCCTCTAGCTCAGCAGGCACCTGGGGAAACCTAGAAAAACTGTGCATTTTTGAAAACTAGATACCTAGGAGAATCCAAGATGGGGTGACTTGTTGGGCTCTGACCAGTTTCTGTTACCCAAAATCTTTTGCAAAACTCAAAATTTGGCCAAAAAAAAACTTTTTCCTGTCATTTCGGTGACCGAAAGTTCTGGAATCTGAGAGGAGCCACAAATTTCCTTCCACCCAGCGTTCCCCTAAGTCTTCTGATAAAAATGTTACTTCACTTGTGTGGGTAGGCCTAGCGCCCGCGACAGGATATGCCCCAAAACACGACGTGGACACATCACATTTTCAGAAAGAAAACAGAGCTGTATTTTGCTAAGTGTCTAGCTGTGGATTTTGGCCTCTAGCTCAGCCGGCACCTGGGGAAACCTAGCAAACCTGTGCATTTTCTAAAACTAGACACCTAGGGGAATCCAAGATGGGGTGACTTGTGGGGCTCTGACCAGGTTCTGTTACCCAGAATCCTTTGCAAACCTCAAAATT
Organism: Pleurodeles waltl; assembly: GCF_031143425.1. Classification (NCBI taxonomy): domain Eukaryota; kingdom Metazoa; phylum Chordata; class Amphibia; order Caudata; family Salamandridae; genus Pleurodeles; species Pleurodeles waltl. The sequence continues at coordinate 306,506,624 of NC_090444.1, forward strand.
TGGCAAAAAAACACTTTTTCCTGTCATTTCAGTGACAGAAAGTTCTGGAATCTGAGAGGAGCCACACATTTCCTTCCACCCAGCGTTCCCCCAAGTCTCCCGATAAAAATGGTACCTCACTTGTGTGGGTAGGTCTAGCGCCCGCGACAGGATATGCCCCAAAACACGATGTGGACACATCACATTTTCAGAAAGAAAACCGAGCTGTTTTTTGCTAACTGCCTAGCTGTGGATTTTGGCCTCTAGCTCAGCAGGCACCTGGGGAAACCTAGAAAACCTGTGCATTTTTGAAAACTAGATACCTAGGAGAATCCACGATGGGGTGACTTGTGGGGCTCTGACCAGGTTCTGTTACCGAAAATCCTTTGCAAACCTCAAAAGTTGGCAAAAAAAACACTTTTTCCTGTCATTTCGGTGACAGAAATTTCTGGAATCTGAGAGGAACCACAAATTTCCTTCCACCCAGCGTTCCCCTAAGTCTTCCGATAAAAATGTTACCTCACTTGTGTGGGTAGGCCTAGCGCCCGCGACAGGATATGCCCCAAAAACGACGTGGACACATCACATTTTCAGAAAGAAAACAGAGCTGTTTTTTACTAAGTGCTTAGCTGTGGATTTTGGCCTCTAGCTCAGCCAGCACCTGGGGAAACGTAGGATACCTATGCATTTTTTAAAACTAGACACCTAGGGGAATCCAAGTTGGGGTGATTTGTGGGGCTCTGACCAGGTTCTGTTAGCCAGAATCCTTTGCAAACCTCAAAATTTGGCAAAAAAACACTTTTTCCTGTCATTTCGGTGACAGAAATTTCTGGAATCTAAGAGGAGCCACAAATTTCCTTCCCCCCAGCGTTCCCCCACGTCTCCCGAAGAAAATGGTACCTCACTTGTGTGGATAGGCCTAGCGCCTGCGACAGGATATGCCCCAAAACACAACGTGGACACATCACATTTTCAGAAAGAAAACAGAGCTGTTTTTTAATAACTACCTAGCTGTGGATTTTGGCCTCTAGCTCAGCCGGCACCTGGGGAAACCTCGCAAACCTGTGCATTTTTTAAAACTAGGCACTTCGGGGAATCCAAGTTGGGGTGACTTGTGGGGCTCTGACCAGGTTCTGTTACCCAGAATCCTTTGCAAACCTCAAGAATTTGGCAAAAAAAACACTTTTTCCTGTCATTTCGGTGAAAGAAAGTTCTGGAATCTGAGAGGAGCCACAAATTTCCTTCCACCCAGCGTTCCCCCAAGTCTTCCGATAATAATGTTACCTCACTTGTGTGGGTAGGCCTAGCGCCCGCGACAGGATATGCCCCAAATCACGATGTGGACACATCACATTTTCAGAAAGAAAACAGAGCTGTTTTTTGCTAACTGCCTAGCAGTGGATTTTGGCCTCTAGCTCAGCAGGCACCTGGGGAAACCTAGAAAACCTGTGCATTTTTGAAAACTAGATACCTAGGAGAATCCAAGATGGGGTGACTTGTGGGGCTCTGACCAGATTCTGTTACCCAAAATCCTTTGCAAACCTCAAAATTTGGCAAAAAAACACTTTTTCCTGTCATTTCGGTGACAGAAATTTCTGGAATCTAAGAGGAGCCACAAATTTCCTTCCCCCCAGCGTTCCCCCACGTCTCCCGAAGAAAATGGTACCTCACTTGTGTGGATAGGCCTAGCGCCTGCGACAGGATATGCCCCAAAACACAACGTGGACACATCACATTTTCAGAAAGAAAACAGAGCTGTTTTTTAATAACTACCTAGCTGTGGATTTTGGCCTCTAGCTCAGCCGGCACCTGGGGAAACCTCGCAAACCTGTGCATTTTTTAAAACTAGGCACTTCGGGGAATCCAAGTTGGGGTGACTTGTGGGGCTCTGACCAGGTTCTGTTACCCAGAATCCTTTGCAAACCTCAAGAATTTGGCAAAAAAAACACTTTTTCCTGTCATTTCGGTGACAGAAAGTTCTGGAATCTGAGAGGAGCCACAAATTTCCTTCCACCCAGCGTTCCCCTAAGTCTTCCGATAAAAATGTTACCTCACTTGTGTGGGTAGGCCTAGCGCCCGCGAAAGGATATGCCCCAAAACACGACGTGGACACATCACATTTTCAGAAAGAAAACAGAGCTGTTTTTTGCTAAGTGCCTAGCTGTGGATTTTGGCCTCTAGCTCAGTCGGCACCTGGGGAAACCTAGCAAACCCATGCATTTTTTAACACTAGGCACCTAGGGGAATCCAAGATGGGGTGACTTGTGGGGCTCTGACCAGGTTCTGTTACCCAGAATCCTTTGCAAACCTCAAAATTTGGCAAAAAAACACTTTTTCCTGTCATTTCAGTGACAGAAAGTTCTGGAATCTGAGAGGAGCCACACATTTCCTTCCACCCAGCGTTCCCCCAAGTCTCCCGATAAAAATGTTACCTCACTTGTGTGGGTAGGTCTAGCGCCCGCGACAGGATATGCCCCAAAAGACGATGTGGACACATCACATTTTCAGAAATAAAACAGAGCTGTTTTTTGCTAACTGCCTAGCTGTGGATTTTCGCCTCTAGCTCAGCCTGCAACTGGGGAAACCTAGAAAACCTGTGCATTTTTGAAAACTAGACACCTAGGGGAATCCAAGATGTGGTGACTTGTGGGGCTCTGACCAGGTTCTGTTACCCAAAATCCTTTGCAAACCTCAAAATTTGGCAAAAAAAACACACTTTTTCCTGTCATTTCGGTGACAGAAAGTTCTGGAATCTGAGAGGAGCCTCAAATTTCCTTCCCCCCAGCGTTCCTCCAATTTTTCTGATAAAAATGATACCTCACTTGTGTGGGTTGGCCTAGCGCCCGCAACAGGATATGCCCCAAAAACGATGTGGACACCTCACATTTTCAGAAAGAAAACAGCTGTTTTTTACTAAGTGCCTAGCTGTGGATTTTGGCCTCTAGCTCAGCCGGCACCTGGGGAAACCTAGGAAACCTGCGCATTTTTTAGAACTAGACACCTTGGGGAATCCAAGATGGGGTGACTTGTGGGGCTCTGACCAGGTTCTGTTACCCAGAATCCTTTGCAAACCTCAAAATTTGGCAAAAAAACACTTTTTCCTGACATTTCGGTGACAGAAAGTTCTGGAATCTGAGAGGAGCTACAAATTTACTTCCACCCAGCGTTCCCCCAAGTCTTCCGATAAAAATGTTACCTCACTTGTGTGGGTAGGCCTAGCGCCCGCGACAGGATATGCCCCAAAACACGATGTGGACACATCACATTTTCAGAAAGAAAGCAGAGCTGTTTTTTGCTAACTGGCTAGCTGTGGATTTTGTCCTCTAGCTCAGCAGGCACCTGGGGAAACCAAGAAAACCTGTGCATTTTTGAAAACTAGATACCTAGGAGAATCCAAGATGGAGTGACTTCTGGGGCTCTGACCAGGTTCTGTTACCCAAAATCTTTTGCAAACCTCAAAATTTGGCAAAAAAAACACTTTTTACTGTCATTTCAGTGACAGAAATTTCTGGAAATTGAGAGGAGCCACAAATTTCCTTCCACCCAGCGTTCCCCTAAGTCTTCTGATAAAAATGTTACTTCACTTGTTTGGGTAGGCCTAGCGCCCACGACAGGATATGCCCCAAAACACGACGTGGACACATCACATTTTCAGAAAGAAAACAGAGCTGTATTTTGCTAAGTGTCTAGCTGTGGATTTTGGCCTCTAGCTCAGCCGGCACCTGGGGAAACCTAGCAAACCTGTGCATTTTCTAAAACTAGACACCTAGGGGAATCCAAGATGGGGTGACTTGTGGGGCTCTGACCAGGTTCTGTTACCCAGAATCCTTTGCAAACCTCAAAATTTGGCAAAAAAACACTTTTTCCTGTCATTTCAGTGACAGAAAGTTCTGGAATCTGAGAGGAGCCACACATTTCCTTCCACCCAGCGTTCCCCCAAGTCTCCCGATAAAAATGGTACCTCACTTGTGTGGGTAGGTCTAGCGCCCGCGACAGGATATGCCCCAAAACACGATGTGGACACATCACATTTTCAGAAAGAAAACCGAGCTGTTTTTTGCTAACTGCCTAGCTGTGGATTTTGGCCTCTAGCTCAGCAGGCACCTGGGGAAACCTAGAAAACCTGTGCATTTTTGAAAACTAGATACCTAGGAGAATCCACGATGGGGTGACTTGTGGGGCTCTGACCAGGTTCTGTTACCGAAAATCCTTTGCAAACCTCAAAAGTTGGCAAAAAAAACACTTTTTCCTGTCATTTCGGTGACAGAAATTTCTGGAATCTGAGAGGAACCACAAATTTCCTTCCACCCAGCGTTCCCCTAAGTCTTCCGATAAAAATGTTACCTCACTTGTGTGGGTAGGCCTAGCGCCCGCGACAGGATATGCCCCAAAAACGACGTGGACACATCACATTTTCAGAAAGAAAACAGAGCTGTTTTTTACTAAGTGCTTAGCTGTGGATTTTGGCCTCTAGCTCAGCCAGCACCTGGGGAAACGTAGGATACCTATGCATTTTTTAAAACTAGACACCTAGGGGAATCCAAGTTGGGGTGACTTGTGGGGCTCTGACCAGGTTCTGTTAGCCAGAATCCTTTGCAAACCTCAAAATTTGGCAAAAAAACACTTTTTCCTGTCATTTCGGTGACAGAAATTTCAGGAATCTAAGAGGAGCCACAAATTTCCTTCCCCCCAGCGTTCCCCCACGTCTCCCGAAGAAAATGGTACCTCACTTGTGTGGATAGGCCTAGCGCCTGCGACAGGATATGCCCCAAAACACAACGTGGACACATCACATTTTCAGAAAGAAAACAGAGCTGTTTTTTAATAACTACCTAGCTGTGGATTTTGGCCTCTAGCTCAGCCGGCACCTGGGGAAACCTCGCAAACCTGTTCATTTTTTAAAACTAGGCACTTCGGGGAATCCAAGTTGGGGTGACTTGTGGGGCTCTGACCAGGTTCTGTTACCCAGAATCCTTTGCAAACCTCAAGAATTTGGCAAAAAAAACACTTTTTCCTGTCATTTCGGTGAAAGAAAGTTCTGGAATCTGAGAGGAGCCACAAATTGCCTTCCACCCAGCGTTCCCCCAAGTCTTCCGATAATAATGTTACCTCACTTGTGTGGGTAGGCCTAGCGCCCGCGACAGGATATGCCCCAAATCACGATGTGGACACATCACATTTTCAGAAAGAAAACAGAGCTGTTTTTTGCTAACTGCCTAGCAGTGGATTTTGGCCTCTAGCTCAGCAGGCACCTGGGGAAACCTAGAAAACCTGTGCATTTTTGAAAACTAGATACCTAGGAGAATCCAAGATGGGGTGACTTGTGGGGCTCTGACCAGATTCTGTTACCCAAAATCCTTTGCAAACCTCAAAATTTGGCAAAAAAAACACTTTTTCCTGTCATTTCGGTGACAGAAAGTTCTGGAATCTGAGAGGAGCCACAAATTTCCTTCCACCCAGCGTTCCCCTAAGTCTTCCGATAAAAATGTTACCTCACTTGTGTGGGTAGGCCTAGCGCCCGCGAAAGGATATGCCCCAAAACACGACGTGGACACATCACATTTTCAGAAAGAAAACAGAGCTGTTTTTTGCTAAGTGCCTAGCTGTGGATTTTGGCCTCTAGCTCAGTCGGCACCTGGGGAAACCTAGCAAACCCATGCATTTTTTAACACTAGGCACCTAGGGGAATCCAAGATGGGGTGACTTGTGGGGCTCTGACCAGGTTCTGTTACCCAGAATCCTTTGCAAACCTCAAAATTTGGCAAAAAAACACTTTTTCCTGTCATTTCAGTGACAGAAAGTTCTGGAATCTGAGAGGAGCCACACATTTCCTTCCACCCAGCGTTCCCCCAAGTCTCCCGATAAAAATGTTACCTCACTTGTGTGGGTAGGTCTAGCGCCCGCGACAGGATATGCCCCAAAAGACGATGTGGACACATCACATTTTCAGAAATAAAACAGAGCTGTTTTTTGCTAACTGCCTAGCTGTGGATTTTCGCCTCTAGCTCAGCCTGCAACTGGGGAAACCTAGAAAACCTGTGCATTTTTGAAAACTAGACACCTAGGGGAATCCAAGATGTGGTGACTTGTGGGGCTCTGACCAGGTTCTGTTACCCAAAATCCTTTGCAAACCTCAAAATTTGGCAAAAAAAAACACACTTTTTCCTGTCATTTCGGTGACAGAAAGTTCTGGAATCTGAGAGGAGCCTCAAATTTCCTTCCACCCAGCGTTCCTCCAATTTTTCTGATAAAAATGATACCTCACTTGTGTGGGTTGGCCTAGCGCCCGCAACAGGATATGCCCCAAAAACGATGTGGACACCTCACATTTTCAGAAAGAAAACAGCTGTTTTTTACTAAGTGCCTAGCTGTGGATTTTGGCCTCTAGCTCAGCCGGCACCTGGGGAAACCTAGGAAATCTGCGCATTTTTTAGAACTAGACACCTTGGGGAATCCAAGATGGGGTGACTTGTGGGGCTCTGACCAGGTTCTGTTACCCAGAATCCTTTGCAAACCTCAAAATTTGGCAAAAAAACACTTTTTCCTGACATTTCGGTGACAGAAAGTTCTGGAATCTGAGAGAAGCTACAAATTTACTTCCACCCAGCGTTCCCCCAAGTCTTCCGATAAAAATGTTACCTCACTTGTGTGGGTAGGCCTAGCGCCCGCGACAGGATATGCCCCAAAACACGATGTGGACACATCACATTTTCAGAAAGAAAGCAGAGCTGTTTTTTGCTAACTGGCTAGCTGTGGATTTTGTCCTCTAGCTCAGCAGGCACCTGGGGAAACCAAGAAAACCTGTGCATTTTTGAAAACTAGATACCTAGGAGAATCCAAGATGGAGTGACTTCTGGGGCTCTGACCAGGTTCTGTTACCCAAAATCTTTTGCAAACCTCAAAATTTGGCAAAAAAAACACTTTTTACTGTCATTTCGGTGACAGAAATTTCTGGAAATTGAGAGGAGCCACAAATTTCCTTCCACCCAGCGTTTCCCCACGTCTTCTGATAAAAATCATACCTCGCTTGTGTGGGTAGGCCTAGCGCCCACGACAGGATATGCCCCAAAAACGACATGGACACATCACATTTTCAGAAAGAAAACAGAGCTGTTTTTTACTAAGTGCCTAGCTGTGGATTTTGGCCTCTAGCTCAGCCGGCACATGGGGAAACCTAGGAAACTTATGCATTTTTTAAAACTAGACACTTAGGGAAATCCAAGATGGGGTGACTTGTGGGGCTCTGACCAGGTTCTGTTACCCAGAATACTTTGCAAACCTCAAAATTTGGCAAAAAAACACTTTTTCCTGTCATTTCGGTGACAGAAATTTCTAGAATCTGAGAGGAGTCACACATTTCCTTCCACCCAGCGTTCCCCCAAGTCTCCCGATAAAAATGGTACCTCACTTGTGTGGGTATGTCTAGCGCCCGCGACAGGATATGCCCCAAAACACGATGTGGACACATCACATTTTCAGAAAGGAAACAGAGCTGTTTTTTGCTAACTGCCTAGCAGTGGATTTTGGCCTCTAGCTCAGCAGGCACCTGGGGAAACCTAGAAAACCTGTGCATTTTTGAAAACTAGATACCTAGGAGAATCCAAGATGGGGTGACTTGTGGGGCTCTGACCAGATTCTGTTACCCAAAATCCTTTGCAAACCTCAAAATTTGGCAAAAAAAACACTTTTTCCTGTCATTTCGGTGACAGAAAGTTCTGGAATCTGAGAGGAGCCACAAATTTCCTTCCACACAGCGTTCCCCCAAGTCTTCTGATAAAAATCATACCTCACTTGTGTGGGTAGGCCTAGCGCCCGCGACAGGATATGCCCCAAAAACGACAAGGACACATCACATTTTCAGAAAGAAAACAGAGCTGTTTTTTTCTAAGTGCCTAGCTGTGGATTTTGGCCTCTAGCTCAGCCGGCAAATTTGGAAACCTAGGAAACCTATGCATTTTTCAAAACTAGACACCTAGGGGAATCCAAGATGGGGTGACTTGTGGGGCTCTGACCAGGTACTGTTACCCAGAATCCTTTGCAAACCTCAAAATTTGGCAAAAAAACACTTTTTCCTGTCATTTCGTTGACAGAAATTTCTGGAATCTGAGAGGAGCCACAAATTTCCTACCACCCAGCGTTCCCCCACGTCTCCCGAAGAAAATGGTACCTCACTTGTGTGGGTAGTCCTAGCGCCTGCGACAGGATATGCCCCAAAACACAACGTGAACACATCACATTTTCAGAAAGAAAACAGAGCTGTTTTTTGCTAACTGCCTAGCTGTGGATTTTGGCCTCTAGCTGAGCCGGCACCTGGGGAAACCTCGCAAACCTGTGCATTTTTTAAAACTAGACACTTAGGGGAATCCAAGATGGGGTGACTTGTGGGGCTCTGACCAGGATCTGTTACCCAGAATCCTTTGCAAACCTCAAGAATTCAGCAAAAAAAACACTTTTTCCTGTCATTTCGGTGACAGAAAGTTCTGGAATCTGAGAGGAGCCACAAATTTCCTTCCACCCAGCGTTCCCCCAAGTCTTCCGATAAAAATGTTACCTCACTTGTGTGGGTAGGCCTAGCGCCCGCAACAGGATATGCCCCAAAACACGATGTGGACACATCACATTTTCAGAAAGAAAACAGAGCTGTTTTTTGCTAACTGCCTAGCTGTGGATTTTGGCCTCTAGCTCAGCCGGCACCTGGGGAAACCTAGCAAACCTGTGCATTTTTTAAAACTAAACACCTAGGGGAATCCAAGATGGGGTGACTTGTGGGGCTCTGACCAGGTTCTGTTACCCAAAATCCTTTGCAAACCTCAAAATTTGGCAAAAAAAACACACTTTTTGCTGTCATTTCGGTGACAGAAAGTTCTGGAATCTGAGAGGAGCCACAAATTTCCTTCCACCCAGCGTTCCCCCAAGTCTTCTGATAAAAATGATACCTCACTTGTGTGGGTAGGCCTAGCGCCCGCAACAGGATATGCCCCAAAAACGACGTGGACACATCACATTTTCAGAAAGAAAACAGAGCTGTTTTTTACTAAGTGCCTAGCTGTGGATTTTGGCCTCTAGCTCAGCCGGCACCTGGGGAAACCTAGGAAACCTGTGCATTTTTTAGAACTAGACACCTTGGGGAATCCAAGATGGGGTGACTTGTGGGGCTCTGACCAGGTTCTGTTACCCAGAATCCTTTACAAACCTCAAAATTTGGCAAAAAAACACTTTTTCCAGTCATTTCGGTGACAGAAATTTCTGGAATCTGAGAGGAGCCACAAATTTCCTTCCACCCAGCGTTCCCCCAAGTCTTCTGATATAAATGATACCTCACTTGTGTGGGTAGGCCTAGCGCCCGCAACAGGATATGCCCCAAAAACGACGTGCACACATCACATTTTCAGAAAGAAAACAGAGCTGTTTTTTACTAAGTGCCTAGCTGTGGATTTTGGCCTCTAGCTCAGCCGGCACCTGGGGAAACCAAGGAAACCTATGCATTTTTTAAAACTAGACACCTAGGGGAATCCAAGATGGGGTGACTTGTGGGGCTCTGACCAGGTTCTGTTACCCAGAATCCTTTGCAAACCTAAAAATTTGGCCAAAAAACCCACCTTTTCCTGTCATTTCGGTGACAGAAATTTCTGGAATCTGAGAGGAGCGACAAATTTCCTTCTACCCAGTGTTCCCCTAAGTCTTCTGATAAAAATGTTACCTCACTTGTGTGGGTAGGCCTAGCGCCCGCGACAGGATATGCCCCAAAACACGACATGGACACATCACATTTTCAGAAAGAAAACAGAGCTGTTTTTTGCTAAGTGCCTAGCTGTGGATTTTGGCCTCTAGCTCAGCCGGCACCTGGGGAAACCTAGCAAACCTGTGCATTTTTTAAAACTAAACACCTAGGGGAATCCAAGATGGGGTGACTTGTGGGGCTCTGACCAGGTTCTGTTACCCAAAATCCTTTGCAAACCTCAAAATTTGGCAAAAAAAACACACTTTTTCCTGTCGTTTCGGTGACAGAAAGTTCTGGAATCTGAGAGGAGCCACAAATTTCCTTCCACCCAGCGTTCCTCCAAGTCTTCTGATAAAAATGATACCTCACTTGTGTGGGTAGGCCTAGCGCCCGCAACAGGATATGGCCCAAAAACGACGTGGACACATCACATTTTCAGAAAGAAAACAGAGCTGTTTTTTACTAAGTGCCTAGCTGTGGATTTTGGCCTCTAGCTCAGCCGGCACCTGGGGAAACCTAGGAAACCTGTGCATTTTTTAGAACTAGACACCTTGGGGAATCCAAGATGGGGTGACTTGTGGGGCTCTGACCAGGTTCTGTTACCCAGAATCCTTTGCAAACCTCAAAATTTGGCAAAAAAACACTTTTTCCAGTCATTTCGGTGACAGAAATTTCTGGAATCTGAGAGGAGCCACGAATTTCCTTCCACCCAGCGTTCCACCACGTCTCCCGAAGAAAATGGTACCTCACTTGTGTGGGTAGGCCTAGCGCCCGCGACAGTATATGCCCCAAAACACAACGTGGACACATCACATTTTCAGAAAGAAAACAGAGCTGTTTTTTGCTAACTGCCTAGCTGTGGATTTTGGCCTCTAGCTCAGCCGGCACCTGGGGAAACCTAGGAAACCTGTGCATTTTTTAGAACTAGTCACCTCGGGGAATCCAAGATGGGGTGACTTGTGGGGCTCTGACCAGGTTCTGTTACCCAAAATCCTTTGCAAACCTCAAAATTTGGCAAAAAAAACACACTTTCTCCTGTCATTTCGGTGACAGAAAGTTCTGGAATCTGAGAGGAGCCACAAATTTCCTTCCACCCAGCGTTCCCCCAAGTCTTCTGATAAAAATGATACCTCACTTGTGTGGGTAGGCCTAGCGCCCGCAACAGGATATGCCCCAAAAACGACGTGGACACATCACATTTTCAGAAAGAAAACAGAGCTGTTTTTTACTAAGTGCCTAGCTGTGGATTTTGGCCTCTAGCTCAGCCGGCACCTGGGGAAACCTAGGAAACCTGCGCATTTTTTAGAATTAGACAGTTAGGGGAATCCAAGATGAGGTGACTTGTGGGGCTCTGACCAGGTTCTGTTACCCAGAATCCTTTGCAAACCTCATGAATTTGGCAAAAAAAAACACTTTTTCCTGTCATTTCGGTGAAAGAAAGTTCTGGAATCTGAGAGGAGCCACAAATTTTCTTCCACCCAGCGTTCCCCCAAGTCTTCCGATAAAAATGTTACCTCACTTGTGTGGGTAGGCCTAGCGCCCGCAACAGGATATGCCCCAAAACACGATGTGGACACATCACATTTTCAGAAAGAAAACAGAGCTGTTTTTTGCTAAGTGCCTAGCTGTGGATTTTGGCCTATAGCTCAGCAGGCACCTGGGGAAACCTAGAAAACCTGTGCATTTTTGAAAACTAGATACCTAGGAGAATCCAAGATGGGGTGACTTGTGGGGCTCTGACCAGATTCTGTTACCCAAAATCCTTTGCAAACCTCAAAATTTGGCAAAAAAAACACTTTTTCCTGTCATTTCGGTGACAGAAAGTTCTGGAATCTGAGAGGAGCCACAAATTTCCTTCCACCCAGCGTTCCCCTAAGTCTTCCGATAAAAATGTTACCTCACTTGTGTGGGTAGGCCTAGCGCCCGCGAAAGGATATGCCCCAAAACACGACGTGGACACATCACATTTTCAGAAAGAAAACAGAGCTGTTTTTTGCTAAGTGCCTAGCTGTGGATTTTGGCCTCTAGCTCAGTCGGCACCTGGGGAAACCTCGCAAACCCATGCATTTTTTAACACTAGGCACCTAGGGGAATCCAAGATGGGGTGACTTGTGGGGCTCTGACCAGGTTCTGTTACCCAAAATCCTTTGCAAACCTCAAAATTTGGCAAAAAAAACACTTTTTCCTGTCATTTCGGTGACAGAAAGTTCTGGAATCTGAGAGGAGACACAAATTTCCTTCCACCCAGTGTTCCCCTAAGTCTTCCGATAAAAATGTTACCTCACTTGTGTGAGTAGGCCTAGCGCCCGCGACAGGATATGCCCCAAAAACGACATGGACACATCACATTTTCAGAAAGAAAACAGAGCTGTTTTTTACTAAGTGCCTAGCTGTGGATTTTGGCCTCTAGCTCAGCCAGCACATGGGGAAACCTAGGAAACCTATGCATTTTTTAAAACTAGACACTTAGGGAAATCCAAGATGGGGTGACTTGTGGGGCTCTGACCAGGTTCTGTTACCCAGAATACTTTGCAAACCTCAAAATTTGGCAAAAAAACAATTTTTCCTGTCATTTCGGTGACAGAAATTTCTGGAATCTGAGAGGAGCCACACATTTCCTTCCACCCAGCGTTCCCCCAAGTCTTCTGATAAAAATGGTACCTCACTTGTGTGGTTAGGTCTAGCGCCCGCGACAGGATATGCCCCAAAACACGATGTGGAAACATCACATTTTCAGGAAGAAAACAGAGCTGTTTTTTGCTAACTGCCTAGCTGTGAATTTTGGCCTCTAGCTCAGCCGGCACCTGGGGAAACCTAGGAAACCTGCGCATTTTTTAGAACTAGACACCTCGGGGAATCCAAGATGGGGTGACTTGTGGGGCTCTGACCAGGTTCTGTTACCCAGAATCCTTTGCAAACCTCAGAATTTGGCAAAAAAACACTTTTTCCAGTCATTTCGGTGACAGAAATTTCTGGAATCTGAGAGGAGCCACAAATTTCCTTCCACCCAGCGTTCCCCCAAGACTTCTGATAAAAATTATACCTCACTTGTGTGGGTAGGCCTAGCGCCCGCGACAGGATATGCCCCAAAACACGACATGGACACATCACATTTTCAGAAAGAAAACAGAGCTGTTTTTTACTAAGTGCTTAGCTGTGGATTTTGGCCTCTAGCTCAGCCAGCACCTGGGGAAACCTAGGATACCTATGCATTTTTTAAAACTAGACACCTAGGGGAATCCAAGTTGGGGTGACTTGTGGGGCTCTGACCAGGTTCTGTTAGCCAGAATCCTTTGCAAACCTCAAAATTTGGCAAACAAACACTTTTTCCTGTCATTTCGGTGACAGAAATTTCTGGAATCTAAGAGGAGCCACAAATTTCCTTCCCCCCAGCGTTCCCCCACGTCTCCCGAAGAAAATGGTACCTCACTTGTGTGGGTAGTCCTAGCGCCCGCGACAGGATATGCCCCAAAACACAACGTGGACACATCACATTTTCAGAAAGAAAACAGAGCTGTTTTTTAATAACTACCTAGCTGTGGATTTTGGCCTCTAGCTTAGCCGGCACCTCGGGAAACCTCGCAAACCTGTGCATTTTTTAAAACTAGACACTTCGGGGAATCCAAGTTGGGGTGACTTGTGGGGCTCTGACCAGGTTCTGTTACCCAGAATCCTTTGCAAACCTCAAGAATTTGGCAAAAAAAACACTTTTTCCTGTCATTTCGGTGAAAGAAAGTTCTGGAATCTGAGAGGAGCCACAAATTTCCTTCCACCCAGCGTTCCCCCAAGTCTTCCGATAAAAATGTTACCTCACTTGTGTGGGTAGGCCTAGCACCCGCAACAGGATATGCCCCAAAACACGATGTGGACACATCACATTTTCAGAAAGAAAACAGAGCTGTTTTTTGCTAACTGCCTAGCTGTGGATTTTGGCCTCTAGCTCAGCAGGCACCTGGGGAAACCTAGAAAACCTGTGCATTTTTGAAAACTAGATACCTAGGAGAATCCAAGATGGGGTGACTTGTGGGGCTCTGACCAGTTTCTGTTACCCAAAATCCTTTGCAAACCTCAAAATTTGGCAAAAAAAAAACTTGTTCCTGTCATTTCGGTGACAGAAAGTTCTGGAATCTGAGAGGAGCCACAAATTTCCTTCCACCCAGCGTTCCCCTAAGTCTTCTGATAAAAATGTTACTTCACTTGTGTGGGTAGGCCTAGCGCCCGCGACAGGATATGCCCCAAAACACGACGTGGACACATCACATTTTCAGAAAGAAAACAGAGCTGTATTTTGCTAAGTGTCTAGCTGTGGATTTTGGCGTCTAGCTCAGCCGGCACCTTGGGAAACCTAGAAAACCTGTGCATTTTCTAAAACTAGACACCTAGGGGAATCCAAGATGGGGTGACTTGTGGGGCTCTGACCAGGTTCTGTTACCCAGAATCCTTTGCAAACCTCAAAATTTGGCAAAAAAACACTTTTTCCTGTCATTTCAGTGACAGAAAGTTCTGCAATCTGAGAGGAGGCACACATTTCCTTCCACCCAGCGTTCTCCCAAGTCTCCCGATAAAAATGGTACCTCACTTGTGTGGGTAGGTCTAGCGCCCGCGACAGGATATGCCCCAAAACACGATGTGGACACATCACATTTTCAGAAAGAAAACAGAGCTGTTTTTTGCTTACTGCCTAGCTGTGGATTTTGGCCTCTAGCTCAGCCGGCACCTGGGGAAAGCTAGAAAACCTGTTCATTTTTTAAAACTAGACACCTAGGGGAATCCAAGATGGGGTGACTTGTGGGGCTCTGACCAGGTTCTGTTACCCAAAATCCTTTGCAAACCTCAAAATTTGGCAAAAAAAACACACTTTTTCCTGTCATTTCGGTGACTGAAATTTCTGGAATCTGAGAGGAGCCTCAAATTTCCTTCCAACCAGCGTTCCTCCAAGTTTTCTGATAAAAATGATACCTCACTTGTGTTGGTAGGCCTAGCGCCCGCAACAGGATATGCCCCAAAAACGACGTGGACACCTCACATTTTCAGAAAGAAAACAGAGCTGTTATTTACTAAGTGCCTAACTGTGGATTTTGGCCTCTAGCTCAGCCGGCACCTGGGGAAACCTAGGAAACCTGCGCATTTTTTAGAACTAGACACCTCGGGGAATCCAAGATGGGGTGACTTGTGGGGCTCTGACCAGGTTCTGTTACCCAGAATCCTTTGCAAACCTCAGAATTTGGCAAAAAAACACTTTTTCCTGTCATTTCGGTGACAGAAATTTCTGGAATCTGAGAGGAGCCACAAATTTCCTTCGACCCAGCGTTCCCCCAAGACTTCTGATAAAAATTATACCTCACTTGTGTGGGTAGGCCTAGCGCCCGCGACAGGATATGCCCCAAAACACGACGTGGACACATCACATTTTCAGAAAGAAAACAGAGCTGTTATTTACTAAGTGCTTAGCTGTGGATTTTGGCCTCTAGCTCAGCCAGCACCTGGGGAAACCTAGGATACCTATGCATTTTTTAAAACTAGACACCTAGGGGAATCCAAGTTGGGGTGACTTGTGGGGCTCTGACCAGGTTCTGTTAGCCCGAATCCTTTGCAAACCTCAAAATTTGGCAAACAAACACTTTTTCCTGTCATTTCGGTGACAGAAATTTCTGGAATCTAAGAGGAGCAACAAATTTCCTTCCCCCCAGCGTTCCCCCACGTCTCCCGAAGAAAATGGTACCTCACTTGTGTGGGTAGGCCTAGCACCCGCAACAGGATATGCCCCAAAACACGATGTGGACACATCACATTTTCAGAAAGAAAACAGAGCTGTTTTTTGCTAACTGCCTAGCTGTGGATTTTGGCCTCTAGCTCAGCAGGCACCTGGGGAAACCTAGAAAACCTGTGCATTTTTGAAAACTAGATACCTAGGAGAATCGAAAATGGGGTGACTTGTGGGGCTATGACCAGTTTCTGTTACCCAAAATCCTTTGCAAACCTCAAAATTTGGCAAAAAAAAAACTTGTTCCTGTCATTTCGGTGACAGAAAGTTCTGGAATCTGAGAGGAGCCACAAATTTCCTTCCACCCAGCGTTCCCCTAAGTCTTCTGATAAAAATGTTACTTCACTTGTGTTGGTAGGCCTAGCGCCCGCGACAGGATATGCCCCAAAACACGACGTGGACACATCACATTTTCAGAAAGAAAACAGAGCTGTTTTTTGCTAACTGCCTAGCTGTGGATTTTGGCCTCTAGCTCAGCCGGCACCTGGGGAAACCTCGCAAACCTGTGCATTTTTTAAAACTAGACACTTAGGGGAATCCAAGATGGGGTGACTTGTGGGGCTCTGACCAGGTTCTGTTACCCAGAATCCTTTGCAAACCTCAAGATTTTGGCAAAAAAAAACACTTTTTCCTGTCATTTCGGTGAAAGAAAGTTCTGGAATCTGAGAGGAGCCACACATTTCCTTCCACCCAGCGTTCCCCCAAGTCTCCCGATAAAAATGGTACCTCACTTGTGTGGGTAGGTCTAGCGCCCGCGACAGGATATGCCCCAAAACACGATGTGGACACATCACATTTTCAGAAAGAAAACCGAGCTGTTTTTTGCTAACTGCCTAGCTGTGGATTTTGGCCTCTAGCTCAGCAGGCACCTGGGGAAACCTAGAAAACCTGTGCATTTTCGAAAACTAGATACCTAGGAGAATCCAAGATGGGGTGACTTGTGGGGCTCTGACCAGGTTCTGTTACCGAAAATCCTTTGCAAACCTCAAAAGTTGGCAAAAAAAACACTTTTTCCTGTCATTTCGGTGACAGAAATTTCTGGAATCTGAGAGGAACCACAAATTTCCTTCCACCCAGCGTTCCCCTAAGTCTTCCGATAAAAATGTTACCTCACTTGTGTGGGTAGGCCTAGCGCCCGCGACAGGATATGCCCCAAAAACGACGTGGACACATCACATTTTCAGAAAGAAAACAGAGCTGTTTTTTACTAAGTGCTTAGCTGTGGATTTTGGCCTCTAGCTCAGCCAGCACCTGGGGAAACCTAGGATACCTATGCATTTTTTAAAACTAGACACCTAGGGGAATCCAAGTTGGGGTGACTTGTGGGGCTCTGACCAGGTTCTGTTAGCCAGAATCCTTTGCAAACCTCAAAATTTGGCAAAAAAACACTTTTTCCTGTCATTTCGGTGACAGAAATTTCTGGAATCTAAGAGGAGCCACAAATTTCCTTCCCCCCAGCGTTCCCCCACGTCTCCCGAAGAAAATGGTACCTCACTTGTGTGGATAGGCCTAGCGCCTGCGACAGGATATGCCCCAAAACACAACGTGGACACATCACATTTTCAGAAAGAAAACAGAGCTGTTTTTTAATAACTACCTAGCTGTGGATTTTGGCCTCTAGCTCAGCCGGCACCTGGGGAAACCTCGCAAACCTGTGCATTTTTTAAAACTAGGCACTTCGGGGAATCCAAGTTGGGGTGACTTGTGGGGCTCTGACCAGGTTCTGTTACCCAGAATCCTTTGCAAACCTCAAGAATTTGGCAAAAAAAACACTTTTTCCTGTCATTTCGGTGAAAGAAAGTTCTGGAATCTGAGAGGAGCCACAAATTTCCTTCCACCCAGCGTTCCCCCAAGTCTTCCGATAATAATGTTACCTCACTTGTGTGGGTAGGCCTAGCGCCCGCGACAGGATATGCCCCAAATCACGATGTGGACACATCACATTTTCAGAAAGAAAACAGAGCTGTTTTTTGCTAACTGCCTAGCTGTTTATTTTGGCCTCTAGCTCGGCAGGCACCTGGGGAAACTTAGCAATCCCGTGCATTTTTTAAAACTAGACACCTAGGGGAATCCAAGATGGGGTGACTTGTGGGGCTCTGACCAGGTTCTGTTACCCAAAATCCTTTGCAAACCTCAAAATTTGGCAAAAAAAGACTTTTTCCTGTTATTTCAGTGACAGAAAGCTCTGGAATCTGAGAGGAGCCACACATTTCCTTCCACCCAGCGTTCCCCCACATCTCCCGAAGAAAATGGTACGTAACTTATGTGGGTAGGCCTAGCGCCTGCGACAGGATATGCCCCAAAACACAACGTGGACACATCACATTTTCAGAAAGAAAATAGAGCTGTTTTTTGCTAACTGCCTAGCTGTGGATTTTGGCCTCTAGCTCAGCCGGCACCTGGGGAAACCTCGCAAACCTGTGCATTTTTTAAAACTAGACACTTAGGGGAATCCAAGATGGGGTGACTTGTGGGGCTCTGACCAAGTTCTGTTACCCAGAATCCTTTGCAAACCTCAAAATTTGGCAAAAAAAAAACACTTTTTCCTGTCATTTCGGTGACAGAAAGTTCTGGAATCTGAGAGGAGCCAAAAATTTCCTTCCACCCAGCGTTCCCCCAAGTCTTCCGATAAAAATGTTACCTCACTTGTGTGGGTAGGCCTAGTGCCCGCGACAGGATATGCCCCAAAACGCGATGTGGACACATCACATTTTCAGAAAGAAAACAGAGCTGTTTTTTGCTAACTGCCTAGCAGTGGATTTTGGCCTCTAGCTCAGTAGGCACCTGGGGAAACCCAGAAAACCTGTGCATTTTTGAAAACTAGATACCTAGGAGAATCCAAGATGGGGTGACTTGTGGGGCTCTGACCAGATTCTGTTACCCAAAATCCTTTGCAAACCTCAAAATTTGGCAAAAAAAACACTTTTTCCTGTCATTTCGGTGACAGAAAGTTCTGGAATCTGAGAGGAGCCACAAATTTCCTTCCACCCAGCGTTCCCCTAAGTCTTCCGATAAAAATGTTACCTCACTTGTGTGGGTAGGCCTAGCGCCCGCGAAAGGATATGCCCCAAAACACGACGTGGACACATCACATTTTCAGAAAGAAAACAGAGCTGTTTTTTGCTAAGTGCCTAGCTGTGGATTTTGGCCTCTAGCTCAGTCGGCACCTGGGGAAACCTAGCAAACCCATGCATTTTTTAACACTAGGCACCTAGGGGAATCCAAGATGGGGTGACTTGTGGGGCTCTGACAAGGTTCTGTTACCCAGAATCCTTTGCAAACCTCAAAATTTGGCAAAAAAACACTTTTTCCTGTCATTTCAGTGACAGAAAGTTCTGGAATCTGAGAGGAGCCACACATTTCCTTCCACCCAGCGTTCCCCCAAGTCTCCCGATAAAAATGTTACCTCACTTGTGTGGGTAGGTCTAGCGCCCGCGACAGGATGTGCCCCAAAAGACGATGTGGACACATCACATTTTCAGAAAGAAAACAGAGCTGTTTTTTGCTAACTGCCTAGCTGTGGATTTTCGCCTCTAGCTCAGCCTGCAACTGGGGAAACCTAGGAAACCTATGCATTTTTGAAAACTAGACACCTAGGGGAATCCAAGATGTGGTGACTTGTGGGGCTCTGACCAGGTTCTGTTACCCAGAATCCTTTGCAAACCTCAAAATTTGGCAAAAAAACACTTTTTCCTGTCATTTCGGTGACAGAAATTTCTGGAATCTAAGAGGAGCCACAAATTTCCTTCCCCCAGCGTTCCCCCACGTCTCCTGAAGAAAATGGTACCTCACTTGTGTGGGTAGGCCTAGCGCCTGCGACAGGATATGCCCCAAAACACAACGTGTACACATCACATTTTCAGAAAGAAAACAGAGCTGTTTTTTGCTAACTACCTAGCTGTGGATTTTGGCCTCTAGCTCAGCCGGCACCTGGGGAAACCTCGCAAACCTATGCATTTTTTAAAACTAGACACTTAGGGGAATCCAAGATGGGGTGACTTGTGGGGCTCTGACCAGGTTCTGTTACCCAGAATCTTTTGCAAATCTCAAAATTTGGCAAAAAAAAACACTTTTTCCTGTCATTTCGGTGAAAGAAAGTTCTGGAATCTGAGAGGAGCCACAAATTTCCTTCCACCCAGTGTTCCCCTAAGTCTTCCGATAAAAATGTTACCTCACTTGTGTGGGTAGGCCTAGCGCCCGCGACAGGATATGCCCCAAAACACGACGTGGACACATCACATTTTCAGAAAGAAAACAGAGCTGTTTTTTGCTAAGTGCCTAGCTGTGGATTTTGGCCTCTAGCTCAGCCGGCAAATTTGGAAACCTAGGAAACCTATGCATTTTTCAAAACTAGACACCTAGGGGAATCCAAGATGGGGTGACTTGTGGGGCTCTGACCAGGTACTGTTACCCAGAATCCTTTGCAAACCTCAAAATTTGGCAAAAAAACACTTTTTCCTGTCATTTCGTTGACAGAAATTTCTGGAATCTGAGAGGAGCCACAAATTTCCTACCACCCAGCGTTCCCCCACGTCTCCCGAAGAAAATGGTACCTCACTTGTGTGGGTAGTCCTAGCGCCTGCGACAGGATATGCCCCAAAACACAACGTGAACACATCACATTTTCAGAAAGAAAACAGAGCTGTTTTTTGCTAACTGCCTAGCTGTGGATTTTGGCCTCTAGCTGAGCTGGCACCTGGGGAAACCTCGCAAACCTGTGCATTTTTTAAAACTAGACACTTAGGGGAATCCAAGATGGGGTGACTTGTGGGGCTCTGACCAGGATCTGTTACCCAGAATCCTTTGCAAACCTCAAGAATTCAGCAAAAAAAACACTTTTTCCTGTCATTTCGGTGACAGAAAGTTCTGGAATCTGAGAGGAGCCACAAATTTCCTTCCACCCAGCGTTCCCCCAAGTCTTCCGATAAAAATGTTACCTCACTTGTGTGGGTAGGCCTAGCGCCCGCAACAGGATATGCCCCAAAACACGATGTGGACACATCACATTTTCAGAAAGAAAACAGAGCTGTTTTTTGCTAACTGCCTAGCTGTGGATTTTGGCCTCTAGCTCAGCCGGCACCTGGGGAAACCTAGCAAACCTGTGCATTTTTTAAAACTAAACACCTAGGGGAATCCAAGATGGGGTGACTTGTGGGGCTCTGACCAGGTTCTGTTACCCAAAATCCTTTGCAAACCTCAAAATTTGGCAAAAAAACCACACTTTTTGCTGTCATTTCGGTGACAGAAAGTTCTGGAATCTGAGAGGAGCCACAAATTTCCTTCCACCCAGCGTTCCCCCAAGTCTTCTGATAAAAATGATACCTCAGTTGTGTGGGTAGGCCTAGCGCCCGCAACAGGATATGCCCCAAAAACGACGTGGACACATCACATTTTCAGAAAGAAAACAGAGCTGTTTTTTACTAAGTGCCTAGCTGTGGATTTTGGCCTCTAGCTCAGCCGGCACCTGGGGAAACCTAGGAAACCTGTGCATTTTTTAGAACTAGACACCTTGGGGAATCCAAGATGGGGTGACTTGTGGGGCTCTGACCAGGTTCTGTTACCCAGAATCCTTTACAAACCTCAAAATTTGGCAAAAAAACACTTTTTCCAGTCATTTCGGTGACAGAAATTTCTGGAATCTGAGAGGAGCCACAAATTTCCTTCCACCCAGCGTTCCCCCAAGTCTTCTGATATAAATGATACCTCACTTGTGTGGGTAGGCCTAGCGCCCGCAACAGGATATGCCCCAAAAACGACGTGCACACATCACATTTTCAGAAAGAAAACAGAGCTGTTTTTTACTAAGTGCCTAGCTGTGGATTTTGGCCTCTAGCTCAGCCGGCACCTGGGGAAACCAAGGAAACCTATGCATTTTTTAAAACTAGACACCTAGGGGAATCCAAGATGGGGTGACTTGTGGGGCTCTGACCAGGTTCTGTTACCCAGAATCCTTTGCAAACCTAAAAATTTGGCCAAAAAACCCACCTTTTCCTGTCATTTCGGTGACAGAAATTTCTGGAATCTGAGAGGAGCGACAAATTTCCTTCTACCCAGTGTTCCCCTAAGTCTTCTGATAAAAATGTTACCTCACTTGTGTGGGTAGGCCTAGCGCCCGCGACAGGATATGCCCCAAAACACGACATGGACACATCACATTTTCAGAAAGAAAACAGAGCTGTTTTTTGCTAAGTGCCTAGCTGTGGATTTTGGCCTCTAGCTCAGCCGGCACCTGGGGAAACCTAGCAAACCTGTGCATTTTTTAAAACTAATCACCTAGGGGAATCCAAGATGGGGTGACTTGTGGGGCTCTGACCAGGTTCTGTTACCCAAAATCCTTTGCAAACCTCAAAATTTGGCAAAAAAAACACACTTTTTCCTGTCATTTCGGTGACAGAAAGTTCTGGAATCTGAGAGGAGCCACAAATTTCCTTCCACCCAGCGTTCCTCCAAGTCTTCTGATAAAAATGATACCTCACTTGTGTGGGTAGGCCTAGCGCCCGCAACAGGATATGGCCCAAAAACGACGTGGACACATCACATTTTCAGAAAGAAAACAGAGCTGTTTTTTACTAAGTGCCTAGCTGTGGATTTTGGCCTCTAGCTCAGCCGGCACCTGGGGAAACCTAGGAAACCTGTGCATTTTTTAGAACTAGACACCTTGGGGAATCCAAGATGGGGTGACTTGTGGGGCTCTGACCAGGTTCTGTTACCCAGAATCCTTTGCAAACCTCAAAATTTGGCAAAAAAACACTTTTTCCAGTCATTTCGGTGACAGAAATTTCTGGAATCTGAGAGGAGCCACGAATTTCCTTCCACCCAGCGTTCCACCACGTCTCCCGAAGAAAATGGTACCTCACTTGTGTGGGTAGGCCTAGCGCCCGCGACAGTATATGCCCCAAAACACAACGTGGACACATCACATTTTCAGAAAGAAAACAGAGCTGTTTTTTGCTAACTGCCTAGCTGTGGATTTTGGCCTCTAGCTCAGCCGGCACCTGGGGAAACCTAGGAAACCTGTGCATTTTTTAGAACTAGTCACCTCGGGGAATCCAAGATGGGGTGACTTGTGGGGCTCTGACCAGGTTCTGTTACCCAAAATCCTTTGCAAACCTCAAAATTTGGCAAAAAAAACACACTTTCTCCTGTCATTTCGGTGACAGAAAGTTCTGGAATCTGAGAGGAGCCACAAATTTCCTTCCACCCAGCGTTCCCCCAAGTCTTCTGATAAAAATGATACCTCACTTGTGTGGGTAGGCCTAGCGCCCGCAACAGGATATGCCCCAAAAACGACGTGGACACATCACATTTTCAGAAAGAAAACAGAGCTGTTTTTTACTAAGTGCCTAGCTGTGGATTTTGGCCTCTAGCTCAGCCGGCACCTGGGGAAACCTAGGAAACCTGCGCATTTTTTAGAATTAGACAGTTAGGGGAATCCAAGATGAGGTGACTTGTGGGGCTCTGACCAGGTTCTGTTACCCAGAATCCTTTGCAAACCTCATGAATTTGGCAAAAAAAACACTTTTTCCTGTCATTTCGGTGAAAGAAAGTTCTGGAATCTGAGAGGAGCCACAAATTTTCTTCCACCCAGCGTTCCCCCAAGTCTTCCGATAAAAATGTTACCTCACTTGTGTGGGTAGGCCTAGCGCCCGCAACAGGATATGCCCCAAAACACGATGTGGACACATCACATTTTCAGAAAGAAAACAGAGCTGTTTTTTGCTAAGTGCCTAGCTGTGGATTTTGGCCTATAGCTCAGCAGGCACCTGGGGAAACCTAGAAAACCTGTGCATTTTTGAAAACTAGATACCTAGGAGAATCCAAGATGGGGTGACTTGTGGGGCTCTGACCAGATTCTGTTACCCAAAATCCTTTGCAAACCTCAAAATTTGGCAAAAAAAACACTTTTTCCTGTCATTTCGGTGACAGAAAGTTCTGGAATCTGAGAGGAGCCACAAATTTCCTTCCACCCAGCGTTCCCCTAAGTCTTCCGATAAAAATGTTACCTCACTTGTGTGGGTAGGCCTAGCGCCCGCGAAAGGATATGCCCCAAAACACGACGTGGACACATCACATTTTCAGAAAGAAAACAGAGCTGTTTTTTGCTAAGTGCCTAGCTGTGGATTTTGGCCTCTAGCTCAGTCGGCACCTGGGGAAACCTCGCAAACCCATGCATTTTTTAACACTAGGCACCTAGGGGAATCCAAGATGGGGTGACTTGTGGGGCTCTGACCAGGTTCTGTTACCCAAAATCCTTTGCAAACCTCAAAATTTGGCAAAAAAAACACTTTTTCCTGTCATTTCGGTGACAGAAAGTTCTGGAATCTGAGAGGAGCCACAAATTTCCTTCCACCCAGTGTTCCCCTAAGTCTTCCGATAAAAATGTTACCTCACTTGTGTGAGTAGGCCTAGCGCCCACAACAGGATATGCCCCAAAAATGTCGTGGACACATCACATTTTCAGAAAGAAAACAGAGCTGTTTTTTACTAAGTGCCTAGCTGTGGATTTTGGCCTCTAGCTCAGCCGGCACCTGGGGAAACCTAGGAAACCTGCGCATTTTTTAGAACTAGACACCTCGGGGAATCCAAGATGGGGTGATTTGTGGGGCTCTGACCAGGTTCTGTTACCCAGAATCCTTTGCAAACCTCAAAATTTGGCAAAAAAAAACTTCTTCCTGTCATTTCGGTGACAGAAATTTCTGGAATCTGAGAGGACCCACAAATTTTCTTCCATGTCTTCTGATAAAAATCATACCTCGCTTGTGTGGGTAGGCCTAGCGCCCGCGACAGGATATGCCCCAAAAACGACATGGACACATCACATTTTCAGAAAGAAAACAGAGCTGTTTTTTACTAAGTGCCTAGCTGTGGATTTTGGCCTCTAGCTCAGCCAGCACATGGGGAAACCTAGGAAACCTATGCATTTTTTAAAACTAGACACTTAGGGAAATCCAAGATGGGGTGACTTGTGGGGCTCTGACCAGGTTCTGTTACCCAGAATACTTTGCAAACCTCAAAATTTGGCAAAAAAAACAATTTTTCCTGTCATTTCGGTGACAGAAATTTCTGGAATCTGAGAGGAGCCACACATTTCCTTCCACCCAGCGTTCCCCCAAGTCTTCTGATAAAAATGGTACCTCACTTGTGTGGTTAGGTCTAGCGCCCGCGACAGGATATGCCCCAAAACACGATGTGGAAACATCACATTTTCAGGAAGAAAACAGAGCTGTTTTTTGCTAACTGCCTAGCTGTGAATTTTGGCCTCTAGCTCAGCCGGCACCTGGGGAAACCTAGGAAACCTGCGCATTTTTTAGAACTAGACACCTCGGGGAATCCAAGATGGGGTGACTTGTGGGGCTCTGACCAGGTTCTGTTACCCAGAATCCTTTGCAAACCTCAGAATTTGGCAAAAAAACACTTTTTCCAGTCATTTCGGTGACAGAAATTTCTGGAATCTGAGAGGAGCCACAAATTTCCTTCCACCCAGCGTTCCCCCAAGACTTCTGATAAAAATTATACCTCACTTGTGTGGGTAGGCCTAGCGCCCGCGACAGGATATGCCCCAAAACACGACATGGACACATCACATTTTCAGAAAGAAAACAGAGCTGTTTTTTACTAAGTGCTTAGCTGTGGATTTTGGCCTCTAGCTCAGCCGGCACCTGGGGAAACCTAGGATACCTATGCATTTTTTAAAACTAGACACCTAGGGGAATCCAAGTTGGGGTGACTTGTGGGGCTCTGACCAGGTTCTGTTAGCCAGAATCCTTTGCAAACCTCAAAATTTGGCAAACAAACACTTTTTCCTGTCATTTCGGTGACAGAAATTTCTGGAATCTAAGAGGAGCCACAAATTTCCTTCCCCCCAGCATTCCCCCACGTCTCCCGAAGAAAATGGTACCTCACTTGTGTGGGTAGTCCTAGCGCCCGCGACAGGATATGCCCCAAAACACAACGTGGACACATCACATTTTCAGAAAGAAAACAGAGCTGTTTTTTAATAACTACCTAGCTGTGGATTTTGGCCTCTAGCTTAGCCGGCACCTCGGGAAACCTCGCAAACCTGTGCATTTTTTAAAACTAGACACTTCGGGGAATCCAAGTTGGGGTGACTTGTGGGGCTCTGACCAGGTTCTGTTACCCAGAATCCTTTGCAAACCTCAAGAATTTGGCAAAAAAAACACTTTTTCCTGTCATTTCGGTGAAAGAAAGTTCTGGAATCTGAGAGGAGCCACAAATTTCCTTCCACCCAGCGTTCCCCCAAGTCTTCCGATAAAAATGTTACCTCACTTGTGTGGGTAGGCCTAGCACCCGCAACAGGATATGCCCCAAAACACGATGTGGACACATCACATTTTCAGAAAGAAAACAGAGCTGTTTTTTGCTAACTGCCTAGCTGTGGATTTTGGCCTCTAGCTCAGCAGGCACCTGGGGAAACCTAGAAAACCTGTGCATTTTTGAAAACTAGATACCTAGGAGAATCCAAGATGGGGTGACTTGTGGGGCTCTGACCAGTTTCTGTTACCCAAAATCCTTTGCAAACCTCAAAATTTGGCAAAAAAAAAACTTGTTCCTGTCATTTCGGTGACAGAAAGTTCTGGAATCTGAGAGGAGCCACAAATTTCCTTCCACCCAGCGTTCCCCTAAGTCTTCTGATAAAAATGTTACTTCACTTGTGTGGGTAGGCCTAGCGCCCGCGACAGGATATGCCCCAAAACACGACGTGGACACATCACATTTTCAGAAAGAAAACAGAGCTGTATTTTGCTAAGTGTCTAGCTGTGGATTTTGGCGTCTAGCTCAGCCGGCACCTTGGGAAACCTAGAAAACCTGTGCATTTTCTAAAACTAGACACCTAGGGGAATCCAAGATGGGGTGACTTGTGGGGCTCTGACCAGGTTCTGTTACCCAGAATCCTTTGCAAACCTCAAAATTTGGCAAAAAAACACTTTTTCCTGTCATTTCAGTGACAGAAAGTTCTGCAATCTGAGAGGAGGCACACATTTCCTTCCACCCAGCGTTCTCCCAAGTCTCCCGATAAAAATGGTACCTCACTTGTGTGGGTAGGTCTAGCGCCCGCGACAGGATATGCCCCAAAACACGATGTGGACACATCACATTTTCAGAAAGAAAACAGAGCTGTTTTTTGCTTACTGCCTAGCTGTGGATTTTGGCCTCTAGCTCAGCCGGCACCTGGGGAAAGCTAGAAAACCTGTTCATTTTTTAAAACTAGACACCTAGGGGAATCCAAGATGGGGTGACTTGTGGGGCTCTGACCAGGTTCTGTTACCCAAAATCCTTTGCAAACCTCAAAATTTGGCAAAAAAAACACACTTTTTCCTGTCATTTCGGTGACTGAAATTTCTGGAATCTGAGAGGAGCCTCAAATTTCCTTCCAACCAGCGTTCCTCCAAGTTTTCTGATAAAATTGATACCTCACTTGTGTTGGTAGGCCTAGCGCCCGCAACAGGATATGCCCCAAAAACGACGTGGACACCTCACATTTTCAGAAAGAAAACAGAGCTGTTATTTACTAAGTGCCTAACTGTGGATTTTGGCCTCTAGCTCAGCCGGCACCTGGGGAAACCTAGGAAACCTGCGCATTTTTTAGAACTAGACACCTCGGGGAATCCAAGATGGGGTGACTTGTGGGGCTCTGACCAGGTTCTGTTACCCAGAATCCTTTGCAAACCTCAGAATTTGGCAAAAAAACACTTTTTCCTGTCATTTCGGTGACAGAAATTTCTGGAATCTGAGAGGAGCCACAAATTTCCTTCGACCCAGCGTTCCCCCAAGACTTCTGATAAAAATTATACCTCACTTGTGTGGGTAGGCCTAGCGCCCGCGACAGGATATGCCCCAAAACACGACGTGGACACATCACATTTTCAGAAAGAAAACAGAGCTGTTATTTACTAAGTGCTTAGCTGTGGATTTTGGCCTCTAGCTCAGCCAGCACCTGGGGAAACCTAGGATACCTATGCATTTTTTAAAACTAGACACCTAGGGGAATCCAAGTTGGGGTGACTTGTGGGGCTCTGACCAGGTTCTGTTAGCCCGAATCCTTTGCAAACCTCAAAATTTGGCAAACAAACACTTTTTCCTGTCATTTCGGTGACAGAAATTTCTGGAATCTAAGAGGAGCAACAAATTTCCTTCCCCCCAGCGTTCCCCCACGTCTCCCGAAGAAAATGGTACCTCACTTGTGTGGGTAGGCCTAGCACCCGCAACAGGATATGCCCCAAAACACGATGTGGACACATCACATTTTCAGAAAGAAAACAGAGCTGTTTTTTGCTAACTGCCTAGCTGTGGATTTTGGCCTCTAGCTCAGCAGGCACCTGGGGAAACCTAGAAAACCTGTGCATTTTTGAAAACTAGATACCTAGGAGAATCGAAAATGGGGTGACTTGTGGGGCTATGACCAGTTTCTGTTACCCAAAATCCTTTGCAAACCTCAAAATTTGGCAAAAAAAAAACTTGTTCCTGTCATTTCGGTGACAGAAAGTTCTGGAATCTGAGAGGAGCCACAAATTTCCTTCCACCCAGCGTTCCCCTAAGTCTTCTGATAAAAATGTTACTTCACTTGTGTTGGTAGGCCTAGCGCCCGCGACAGGATATGCCCCAAAACACGACGTGGACACATCACATTTTCAGAAAGAAAACAGAGCTGTTTTTTGCTAACTGCCTAGCTGTGGATTTTGGCCTCTAGCTCAGCCGGCACCTGGGGAAACCTCGCAAACCTGTGCATTTTTTAAAACTAGACACTTAGGGGAATCCAAGATGGGGTGACTTGTGGGGCTCTGACCAGGTTCTGTTACCCAGAATCCTTTGCAAACCTCAAGATTTTGGCAAAAAAAAACACTTTTTCCTGTCATTTCGGTGAAAGAAAGTTCTGGAATCTGAGAGGAGCCACACATTTCCTTCCACCCAGCGTTCCCCCAAGTCTCCCGATAAAAATGGTACCTCACTTGTGTGGGTAGGTCTAGCGCCCGCGACAGGATATGCCCCAAAACACGATGTGGACACATCACATTTTCAGAAAGAAAACCGAGCTGTTTTTTGCTAACTGCCTAGCTGTGGATTTTGGCCTCTAGCTCAGCAGGCACCTGGGGAAACCTAGAAAACCTGTGCATTTTCGAAAACTAGATACCTAGGAGAATCCAAGATGGGGTGACTTGTGGGGCTCTGACCAGGTTCTGTTACCGAAAATCCTTTGCAAACCTCAAAAGTTGGCAAAAAAAACACTTTTTCCTGTCATTTCGGTGACAGAAATTTCTGGAATCTGAGAGGAACCACAAATTTCCTTCCACCCAGCGTTCCCCTAAGTCTTCCGATAAAAATGTTACCTCACTTGTGTGGGTAGGCCTAGCGCCCGCGACAGGATATGCCCCAAAAACGACGTGGACACATCACATTTTCAGAAAGAAAACAGAGCTGTTTTTTACTAAGTGCTTAGCTGTGGATTTTGGCCTCTAGCTCAGCCAGCACCTGGGGAAACCTAGGATACCTATGCATTTTTTAAAACTAGACACCTAGGGGAATCCAAGTTGGGGTGACTTGTGGGGCTCTGACCAGGTTCTGTTAGCCAGAATCCTTTGCAAACCTCAAAATTTGGCAAAAAAACACTTTTTCCTGTCATTTCGGTGACAGAAATTTCTGGAATCTAAGAGGAGCCACAAATTTCCTTCCCCCCAGCGTTCCCCCACGTCTCCCGAAGAAAATGGTACCTCACTTGTGTGGATAGGCCTAGCGCCTGCGACAGGATATGCCCCAAAACACAACGTGGACACATCACATTTTCAGAAAGAAAACAGAGCTGTTTTTTAATAACTACCTAGCTGTGGATTTTGGCCTCTAGCTCAGCCGGCACCTGGGGAAACCTCGCAAACCTGTGCATTTTTTAAAACTAGGCACTTCGGGGAATCCAAGTTGGGGTGACTTGTGGGGCTCTGACCAGGTTCTGTTACACAGAATCCTTTGCAAACCTCAAGAATTTGGCAAAAAAAACACTTTTTCCTGTCATTTCGGTGAAAGAAAGTTCTGGAATCTGAGAGGAGCCACAAATTTCCTTCCACCCAGCGTTCCCCCAAGTCTTCCGATAATAATGTTACCTCACTTGTGTGGGTAGGCCTAGCGCCCGCGACAGGATATGCCCCAAATCACGATGTGGACACATCACATTTTCAGAAATGAAAACAGAGCTGTTTTTTTCTAACTGCCTAGCTGTTTATTTTGGCCTCTAGCTCGGCAGGCACCTGGGGAAACTTAGCAATCCCGTGCATTTTTTAAAACTAGACACCTAGGGGAATCCAAGATGGGGTGACTTGTGGGGCTCTGACCAGGTTCTGTTACCCAAAATCCTTTGCAAACCTCAAAATTTGGCAAAAAAAGACTTTTTCCTGTTATTTCAGTGACAGAAAGCTCTGGAATCTGAGAGGAGCCACACATTTCCTTCCACCCAGCGTTCCCCCACATCTCCCGAAGAAAATGGTACGTAACTTATGTGGGTAGGCCTAGCGCCTGCGACAGGATATGCCCCAAAACACAACGTGGACACATCACATTTTCAGAAAGAAAATAGAGCTGTTTTTTGCTAACTGCCTAGCTGTGGATTTTGGCCTCTAGCTCAGCCGGCACCTGGGGAAACCTCGCAAACCTGTGCATTTTTTAAAACTAGACACTTAGGGGAATCCAAGATGGGGTGACTTGTGGGGCTCTGACCAAGTTCTGTTACCCAGAATCCTTTGCAAACCTCAAAATTTGGCAAAAAAACACTTTTTCCTGTCATTTCAGTGACAGAAAGTTCTGGAATCTGAGAGGAGCCACACATTTCCTTCCACCCAGCGTTCCCCCAAGTCTCCCGATAAAAATGTTACCTCACTTGTGTGGGTAGGTCTAGCGCCCGCGACAGGATGTGCCCCAAAAGACGATGTGGACACATCACATTTTCAGAAAGAAAACAGAGCTGTTTTTTGCTAACTGCCTAGCTGTGGATTTTCGCCTCTAGCTCAGCCTGCAACTGGGGAAACCTAGGAAACCTATGCATTTTTGAAAACTAGACACCTAGGGGAATCCAAGATGTGGTGACTTGTGGGGCTCTGACCAGGTTCTGTTACCCAGAATCCTTTGCAAACCTCAAAATTTGGCAAAAAAACACTTTTTCCTGTCATTTCGGTGACAGAAATTTCTGGAATCTAAGAGGAGCCACAAATTTCCTTCCCCCAGCGTTCCCCCACGTCTCCTGAAGAAAATGGTACCTCACTTGTGTGGGTAGGCCTAGCGCCTGCGACAGGATATGCCCCAAAACACAACGTGTACACATCACATTTTCAGAAAGAAAACAGAGCTGTTTTTTGCTAACTACCTAGCTGTGGATTTTGGCCTCTAGCTCAGCCGGCACCTGGGGAAACCTCGCAAACCTATGCATTTTTTAAAACTAGACACTTAGGGGAATCCAAGATGGGGTGACTTGTGGGGCTCTGACCAGGTTCTGTTACCCAGAATCTTTTGCAAATCTCAAAATTTGGCAAAAAAAACACTTTTTCCTGTCATTTCGGTGAAAGAAAGTTCTGGAATCTGAGAGGAGCCACAAATTTCCTTCCACCCAGTGTTCCCCTAAGTCTTCCGATAAAAATGTTACCTCACTTGTGTGGGTAGGCCTAGCGCCCGCGACAGGATATGCCCCAAAACACGACGTGGACACATCACATTTTCAGAAAGAAAACAGAGCTGTTTTTTGCTAAGTGCCTAGCTGTGGATTTTGGCCTCTAGCTCAGCCGGCACCTGGGGAAACCTAGCAAACCCGTGCATTTTTTAAAACTAGACACCTAGGGGAATCCAAGATGGGGTGACTTGTGGGGCTGTGACCAGGTTCTGTTTCCCAGAATCCTTTGCAAACCTCAACATTTGGCAAAAAAACACTTTTTCCTGTCATTTCAGTGACAGAAAGTTCTGGAATCTGAGAGGAGCCACACATTTCCTTCCACCCAGCGTTCCCCCAAGTCTCCCGATAAAAATGGTACTTCACATGTGTGGGTAGGTCTAGCGCCCGCGACAGGATATGCCCCAAAACACGATGTGGACACATCACATTTTCAGAAAGAAAACAGAGCTGTTTTTTGCTAACTGCCTAGCTGTGGATTTTGGCCTCTAGCTCAGCCGGCACCTGGGGAAACCTAGAAAACCTGTGCATTTTTGAAAACTAGACACCTAGGGGAATCCAAGATGGGGTGACTTGTGGGTCTCCGACCAGGTTCTGTTACCCAAAATCCTTTGCAAACCTCAAAATTTGGCAAAAAAAAAACACTTTTTCCTGTCATTTCGGTGACAGAAAGTTCTGGAATCTGAGAGGAGCCACAAATTTCCTTCTACCCAGCGTTCCCCCAAGTCTTCTGATAAAAATGATACCTCACTTGTGTGGGTAGGCCTAGCGCCCGCAACAGGATATGCCCCAAAAACGACGACAGAAAGAAAACAGAGCTGTTTTTTACTAAGTGCCTAGCTGTGGATTTTGGCCTCTAGCTCAGCCGGCACCTGGGGAAACCTAGGAAACCTGCGCATTTTTTAGAACTAGACACCTCGGGGAATCCAAGATGGGGTGACTTGTGGGGCTCTGACCAGGTTCTGTTACCCAGAATCCTTTGCAAACCTCAAAATTGGGCAAAAAAACACTTTTTCCTGTCATTTCGGTGACAGAAAGTTCTGGAATCTGAGAGGAGCCACAAATTTCCTTCCACCCAGCGTTTCCCCAAGTCTTCTGATAAAAATGATACCTCACTTGTGTGGGTAGGCCTAGCGCCCGCAACAGGATATGCCCCAAAAACGACGTCAGAAAGAAAACAGAGCTGTTTTTTGCTAAGTGCCTAGCTGTGGATTTTGGCCTCTAGCTCAGTCGGCACCTGGGGAAACCTAGCAAACCCATGCATTTTTTAACACTAGGCACCTAGGGGAATCCAAGATGGGGTGACTTGTGGGGCTCTGACAAGGTTCTGTTACCCAGAATCCTTTGCAAACCTCAAAATTTGGCAAAAAAACACTTTTTCCTGTCATTTCAGTGACAGAAAGTTCTGGAATCTGAGAGGAGCCACACATTTCCTTCCACCCAGCGTTCCCCCAAGTCTCCCGATAAAAATGTTACCTCACTTGTGTGGGTAGGTCTAGCGCCCGCGACAGGATGTGCCCCAAAAGACGATGTGGACACATCACATTTTCAGAAAGAAAACAGAGCTGTTTTTTGCTAACTGCCTAGCTGTGGATTTTCGCCTCTAGCTCAGCCTGCAACTGGGGAAACCTAGGAAACCTATGCATTTTTGAAAACTAGACACCTAGGGGAATCCAAGATGTGGTGACTTGTGGGGCTCTGACCAGGTTCTGTTACCCAGAATCCTTTGCAAACCTCAAAATTTGGCAAAAAAACACTTTTTCCTGTCATTTCGGTGACAGAAATTTCTGGAATCTAAGAGGAGCCACAAATTTCCTTCCCCCAGCGTTCCCCCACGTCTCCTGAAGAAAATGGTACCTCACTTGTGTGGGTAGGCCTAGCGCCTGCGACAGGATATGCCCCAAAACACAACGTGTACACATCACATTTTCAGAAAGAAAACAGAGCTGTTTTTTGCTAACTACCTAGCTGTGGATTTTGGCCTCTAGCTCAGCCGGCACCTGGGGAAACCTCGCAAACCTATGCATTTTTTAAAACTAGACACTTAGGGGAATCCAAGATGGGGTGACTTGTGGGGCTCTGACCAGGTTCTGTTACCCAGAATCTTTTGCAAATCTCAAAATTTGGCAAAAAAAACACTTTTTCCTGTCATTTCGGTGAAAGAAAGTTCTGGAATCTGAGAGGAGCCACAAATTTCCTTCCACCCAGTGTTCCCCTAAGTCTTCCGATAAAAATGTTACCTCACTTGTGTGGGTAGGCCTAGCGCCCGCGACAGGATATGCCCCAAAACACGACGTGGACACATCACATTTTCAGAAAGAAAACAGAGCTGTTTTTTGCTAAGTGCCTAGCTGTGGATTTTGGCCTCTAGCTCAGCCGGCACCTGGGGAAACCTAGCAAACCCGTGCATTTTTTAAAACTAGACACCTAGGGGAATCCAAGATGGGGTGACTTGTGGGGCTGTGACCAGGTTCTGTTTCCCAGAATCCTTTGCAAACCTCAACATTTGGCAAAAAAACACTTTTTCCTGTCATTTCAGTGACAGAAAGTTCTGGAATCTGAGAGGAGCCACACATTTCCTTCCACCCAGCGTTCCCCCAAGTCTCCCGATAAAAATGGTACTTCACATGTGTGGGTAGGTCTAGCGCCCGCGACAGGATATGCCCCAAAACACGATGTGGACACATCACATTTTCAGAAAGAAAACAGAGCTGTTTTTTG
Source organism: Pleurodeles waltl (assembly GCF_031143425.1). Taxonomy (NCBI): domain Eukaryota; kingdom Metazoa; phylum Chordata; class Amphibia; order Caudata; family Salamandridae; genus Pleurodeles; species Pleurodeles waltl. Next base: position 306,540,470 of record NC_090444.1, read on the forward strand.
CTAACTGCCTAGCTGTGGATTTTGGCCTCTAGCTCAGCCGGCACCTGGGGAAACCTAGAAAACCTGTGCATTTTTGAAAACTAGACACCTAGGGGAATCCAAGATGGGGTGACTTGTGGATCTCCGACCAGGTTCTGTTACCCAAAATCCTTTGCAAACCTCAAAATTTGGCAAAAAAAAAACACTTTTTCCTGTCATTTCGGTGACAGAAAGTTCTGGAATCTGAGAGGAGCCACAAATTTCCTTCTACCCAGCGTTCCCCCAAGTCTTCTGATAAAAATGATACCTCACTTGTGTGGGTAGGCCTAGCGCCCGCAACAGGATATGCCCCAAAAACGACGACAGAAAGAAAACAGAGCTGTTTTTTACTAAGTGCCTAGCTGTGGATTTTGGCCTCTAGCTCAGCCGGCACCTGGGGAAACCTAGGAAACCTGCGCATTTTTTAGAACTAGACACCTCGGGGAATCCAAGATGGGGTGACTTGTGGGGCTCTGACCAGGTTCTGTTACCCAGAATCCTTTGCAAACCTCAAAATTGGGCAAAAAAACACTTTTTCCTGTCATTTCGGTGACAGAAATTTCTGGAATCAGAGAGGAGCCACAAATTTCCTTCCACCCAGCGTTCCCCCAAGTCTTCTGATAAAAATCATACCTCACTTGTGTGGGTAGGCCTAGCGCCCGCGACAGGATATGCCCCAAAAACGACGTGGACACATCACATTTTCAGAAAGAAATCAGAGCTGTTTTTTACTAAGTGCCTAGCTGTGGATTTTGGCCTCTACCTCAGCCGGCACCTCGGGAAACCGAGGAAACCTGCGCATTTTTTAGAACTAGACACCTTGGGGAATCCAAGATGGGGTGACTTGTGGGGCTCTGACCAGGTTCTGTTACCCAGAATCCTTTGCAAACCTCAGAATTTGGCAAAAAAACACTTTTTCCTGTCATTTCGGTGACAGAAATTTCTGGAATCTGAGAGGAGCCACAAATTTCCTTCCACCCAGCGTTCCCCCAAGACTTCTGATAAAAATGATACCTCACTTGTGTGGGTAGGCCTAGCACCCGCGACAGGATATGCCCCAAAAACGACGTGGACACATCACATTTTCAGAAAGAAAACAGAGCTGTTTTTTACTAAGTGTCTAGCTGGGGATTTTGGCCTCTAGCTCAGCCGGCACATGGGGAAACCGAGGAAACCTGCGCATTTTTTAGAACTAGACACCTTGGGGAATCCAAGTTGGGGTGACTTGTGGGGCTCTGACCAGGTTCTGTTACCCAGAATCCTTTGCAAACCTCAAAATTTGGCAAAAAAACACTTTTTCCTGTCATTTCGGTGACAGAAATTTCTGGAATCTAAGAGGAGCCACAAATTTCCTTCCCCCCAGCGTTCCCCCACGTCTCCCGAAGAAAATGGTACCTCACTTGTGTGGGTAGGCCTAGCGCCTGCGACAGGATATGCCCCAAAACACAACGTGTACACATCACATTTTCAGAAAGAAAACAGAGCTGTTTTTTGCTAACTACCTAGCTGTGGATTTTGGCCTCTAGCTCAGCTGGCACCTGGGGAAACCTCGCAAACCTGTGCATTTTTTAAAACTAGACACTTAGGGGAATCCAAGATGGGGTGACTTGTGGGGCTCTGACCAGGTTCTGTTACCCAGAATCTTTTGCAAACCTCAAAATTTGGCAAAAAAAAAACTTTTTCCTGTCATTTCGGTGACAGAAAGTTCTGGAATCTGAGAGGAGCCACAAATTTCCTTCCACCCAGCGTTCCCCCAAGTCTTCTGATAAAAATGTTACCTCACTTGTGTGGGTAGGCCTAGCGCCCGCGACAGGATATGCCCCAAAACACGATGTGGACACATCACATTTTCAGAAAGAAAGCAGAGCTGTTTTTTGCTAACTGCCTAGCTGTGGATTTTGGCCTCTAGCTCAGCAGGCACCTGGGGAAACCTAGAAAACCTGTGCATTTTTTAAAACTAGATACCTAGGAGAATCCAAGATGGGGTGACTTGTGGGGCTCTGACCAGTTTCTGTTACCCAAAATCCTTTGCAAACCTCAAAATTTGGCAAAAAAAACACTTTTTCCTGTCATTTCGGTGAAAGAAAGTTCTGGAATCTGAGAGGAGCCACAAATTTCCTTCAACCCAGTGTTCCCCTAAGTCTTCCGATAAAAATGTTACCTCACTTGTGTGGGTAGGCCTAGCGCCCGCGACAGGATATGCCCCAAAACCCGACGTGGACACATCACATTTTCAGAAAGAAAACAGAGCTGTTTTTTGCTAACTGCCTAGCTGTGGATTTTGGCCTCTAGCTCAGCCGGCACCTGGGGAAACCTAGCAAACCCGTGCATTTTTTAAAACTAGACACCTAGGGGAATCCAAGATGGGGTGACTTGTGGAGCTCTGACCAGGTTCTGTTACCCAAAATCCTTTGCAAACCTCAAAATTTGGCAAAAAAAAAACACTTTTTCTTGTCATTTCGGTGACAGAAAGTTCTGGAATCTGAGAGGAGCCACAAATTTCCTTCTACCCAGTGTTCCCCCAAGTCTTCTGATAAAAATGATACCTCACTTGTGTGGGTAGGCCTAGCGCCCGCAACAGGATATGCCCCAAAAACGACGTCAGAATGAAAACAGAGCTGTTTTTTACTAAGTGCCTAGCTGTGGATTCTGGCCTCTAGCTCAGCCGGCACCTGAGGAAACCTAGGAAACCTGCGCATTTTTTAGAACTAGACACCTCGGGGAATCCAAGATGGGGTGACTTGTGGGGCTCTGACCAGGTTCTGTTACCCAGAATCCTTTGCAAACCTCAAAATTTGGCAAAAAAACACTTTTTCCTGTCATTTCGGTGACAGAAATTTCTGGAATCTGATAGGAGCCACAAATTTCCTTCCACCCAGCGTTCCCCCAAGTCTTCTGATAAAAATCATACCTCACTTGTGTGGGTAGGCCTAGCGCCCGCGACAGGATATGCCCCAAAAACGACGTGGACACATCACATTTTCAGAAAGAAATCAGAGCTGTTTTTTACTAAGTGCCTAGCTGTGAATTTTGGCCTCTAGCTCAGCCGGCACATGGGAAAACCTAGGAAACCTATGCATTTTTTAAAATTAGACACCTAGGGGAATCCAAGATGGGGTGACTTGTGGGGCTCTGACCAGGTTCTGTTACCCAGAATCCTTTGCAAACCTCAAAATTTGGCCAAAAAACACTTTTTCCTGTCATTTCGGTGACAGAAATTCCTGGAATCTGAGAGGAGCCACAAATTTCCTTCCACCTAGCGTTCCCCCACGTCTCCCGAAGAAAATGGTACCTCACTTGTGTGGTTAGGCCTAGCGCCTGCGACAGGATATGCCCCAAAACACAACTTGGACACATCACATTTTCAGAAAGAAAACAGAGCTGTTTTTTGCTAACTGCCTAGCTGTGGATTTTGGCCTCTAGCTCAGCCGGCACCTGGGGAAACCTCGCAAACCTGTGCATTTTTTAAAACTAGACACTTAGGGGAATCCAAGATGGGGTGACTTGTGGGGCTCTGACCAGGTTCTGTTATCCAAAATCCTTTGCAAACCTCAAAATTTGGCAAAAAAAACACACTTTTTCCTGTCATTTCGGTGACAGAAAGTTCTGCAATCTGAGAGGAGCCACAAATTTCCTTCCACCCAGCGTTTCCCCAAGTCTTCTGATGAAAATCATACCTCACTTGTGAGGGTAGGCCTAGCGCCCGCAACAGGATATGCCCCAAAAACGACGTCAGAAAGAAAACAGAGCTGTTTTTTACTAAGTGCCTAGATGTGGATTTTGGCCTCTAGCTCAGCCGGCACCTGGGGAAACCTAGGAAACCTGCGCATTTTTTAGAACTAGACACCTCAGGGAATCCAAGATGGGGTGACTTGTGGGGCTCTGACCAGGTTCTGTTACCCAGAATCCTTTGCAAACCTCAAAATTGGGCAACAAAAACACTTTTTCCTGTCATTTCGGTGACAGAAATTTCTGGAATCTGAGAGGAGCCACAAATTTCCTTCCACCCAGCGTTCCCCCAAGTCTTCTGATAAAAATCATACCTCACTTGTGTGGGTAGGCCTAGCGCTCGCGACAGGATATGCCCCAAAAACGACGTGGACACATCACATTTTCAGAAAGAAATCAGAGCTTTTTTTACTAAGTGCCTAGCTGTGGATTTTGGCCTCTAGCCCAGCCGGCACATGGGGAAACCTAGGAAACCTATGCATTTTTTTAAACTAGACACCTAGGGGAATTCAAGATGGGGTGACTTGTGGGGCTCTGACCAGGTTCTGTTACCCAGAATCCTTTGCAAACCTCAAAATTTGGCAAAAAAACACTTTTTCCTGTCATTTCGGTGACAGAAATTCCTGGAATCCGAGAGGAGCCACAAATTTCCTTCCACCAAGCGTTCCCCCACGTCTCCCGATGAAAATGGTACCTCACTTGTGTGGGTAGGCCTAGCGCCTGCGACAGGATATGCCCCAAAACACAACTTGGACACATCACATTTTCAGAAAGAAAACAGAGCTGTTTTTTTGCTAACTGCCTAGCTGTGGATTTTGGCCTCTAGCTCAGCCTGCACCTGGGGAAACCTAGCAAACCTGTGCATTTTTTAAAACTAGACACTTAGGGGAATCCAAGATGGGGTGACTTGTGGGGCTCTGACTAGGTTCTGTTACCCAGAATCCTTTGCAAACCTCAAGATTTTGGCAAAAAAAAAAACTTTTTCCTGTCATTTCGGTGAAAGAAAGTTCCGGCACCTGGGGAAACCTCGCAAACCTGTGCATTTTTTAAAACTAGACACTTCGGGGAATCCAAGATGGGGTGACTTGTGGGGCTCTGACCAGGTTCTGTTACCCAAAATCCTTTGCAAACCTCAAAATTTGGCAAAAAAAACACACTTTTTCCTGTCATTTCGGTGACAGAAAGTTCTGGAATCTGAGAGGAGCCACAAATTTCCTTCCACCCAGCGTTTCCCCAAGTCTTCTGATAAAAATGATACCTCACTTGTGTGGGTAGGCCTAGCGCCCGCAACAGGATATGCCCCAAAAACGACGTCAGAAAGAAAACAGAGCTGTTTTTTACTAAGTGCCTAGATGTGGATTTTGGCCTCTAGCTCAGCCGGCACCTGGGGAAACCTAGGAAACCTGCGCATTTTTTAGAACTAGACACCTCAGGGAATCCAAGATAGGGTGAATTGTGGGGCTCTGACCAGGTTCTGTTACCCAGAATCCTTTGCAAACCTCAAAATTTGGCAAAAAAAAACACTTTTTCCTGTCATTTCGGTGACAGAAAGTTCTGATATCTGAGAGGAGCCACAAATTTCCTTCCACCCAGCGTTCCCCCAAGTCTTCCGATAAAAATGTTACCTCACTTGTGTGGGTAGGCCTAGTGCCCGCAACAGGATATGCCCCAAAACGCGATGTGGACACATCACATTTTCAGAAACAAAACAGAGCTGTTTTTTGCTAACTGCCTAGCTGTGGATTTTGGCCTCTAGCTCAGCAGGCACCTGGGGAAACCAAGAAAACCTGTGCATTTTTGAAAACTAGACACCTAGGGGAATCCAAGATGGGGTGACTTGTGGGGCTCTGACCAGGTTCTGTTACCCAGAATCCTTTGCAAACCTCAAAATTTAGCAAAAAAACACTTTTTCCTGTCATTTCGGTGACAGAAATTCCTTCAATCCGAGAGGAGCCACAAATTTCCTTCCACCTAGCGTTCCCCCACGTCTCCCGAAGAAAATGGTACCTCACTTGTGTGGGTAGGCCTAGCGCCCGCGACAGGATATGCCCCAAAACACGATGTGGACACATCACATTTTCAGAAAGAAAACAGAGCTGTTTTTTGCTAACTGCCTAGCTGTGGATTTTGGCCTCTAGCTCAGCCGGCACCTGGGGAAACCTAGAAAACCTGTGCATTTTTGAAAACTAGACACCAAGGAGAATCCAAGATGGGGTGACTTGTGGGTCTCTGACCAGGTTCTGTTATCCAAAATCCTTTGCAAACCTCAAAAATTGGCAAAAAAAAACTTTTTCCTGTCATTTCGGTGACAGAAATTTCTAGAATCGGAGAGGAGCCACAAATTTCCTTCCACCCAGCGTTCCCCCAAGTCTTCTGATAAAAATGATACCTCACTTGTGTGGGTAGGCCTAGCGCCCGCGAGGATATGCCCCAAAAACGACGTGGACACATCACATTTTCAGAAAGAAAACAGAGCTGTTTTTTACTAAGTGCCTAGCTGTGGATTTTGGCCTCTAGCTCAGCCGGCACCTGGGGAAACCTAGGAAACCTGCGCATTTTTTAGAACTAGACACCTTGGGGAATCCAAGATGGGGTGACTTGTGGGGCTCTGACCAGGTTCTGTTACCCAGAATCCTTTGCAAACCTCAAAATTTGGCAAAAAAACACTTTTTCCTGTCATTTCGGTGACAGAAAGTTCTGCAATCTGAGAGGAGCCACAAATTTCCTTCCACCCAGCGTTTCCCCAAGTCTTCTGATGAAAATCATACCTCACTTGTGAGGGTAGGCCTAGCGCCCGCAACAGGATATGCCCCAAAAACGACGTCAGAAAGAAAACAGAGCTGTTTTTTACTAAGTGCCTAGATGTGGATTTTGGCCTCTAGCTCAGCCGGCACCTGGGGAAACCTAGGAAACCTGCGCATTTTTTAGAACTAGACACCTCAGGGAATCCAAGATGGGGTGACTTGTGGGGCTCTGACCAGGTTCTGTTACCCAGAATCCTTTGCAAACCTCAAAATTGGGCAACAAAAACACTTTTTCCTGTCATTTCGGTGACAGAAATTTCTGGAATCTGAGAGGAGCCACAAATTTCCTTCCACCCAGCGTTCCCCCAAGTCTTCTGATAAAAATCATACCTCACTTGTGTGGGTAGGCCTAGCGCTCGCGACAGGATATGCCCCAAAAACGACGTGGACACATCACATTTTCAGAAAGAAATCAGAGCTTTTTTTACTAAGTGCCTAGCTGTGGATTTTGGCCTCTAGCCCAGCCGGCACATGGGGAAACCTAGGAAACCTATGCATTTTTTTAAACTAGACACCTAGGGGAATTCAAGATGGGGTGACTTGTGGGGCTCTGACCAGGTTCTGTTACCCAGAATCCTTTGCAAACCTCAAAATTTGGCAAAAAAACACTTTTTCCTGTCATTTCGGTGACAGAAATTCCTGGAATCCGAGAGGAGCCACAAATTTCCTTCCACCAAGCGTTCCCCCACGTCTCCCGATGAAAATGGTACCTCACTTGTGTGGGTAGGCCTAGCGCCTGCGACAGGATATGCCCCAAAACACAACTTGGACACATCACATTTTCAGAAAGAAAACAGAGCTGTTTTTTTGCTAACTGCCTAGCTGTGGATTTTGGCCTCTAGCTCAGCCTGCACCTGGGGAAACCTAGCAAACCTGTGCATTTTTTAAAACTAGACACTTAGGGGAATCCAAGATGGGGTGACTTGTGGGGCTCTGACTAGGTTCTGTTACCCAGAATCCTTTGCAAACCTCAAGATTTTGGCAAAAAAAAAAACTTTTTCCTGTCATTTCGGTGAAAGAAAGTTCCGGCACCTGGGGAAACCTCGCAAACCTGTGCATTTTTTAAAACTAGACACTTCGGGGAATCCAAGATGGGGTGACTTGTGGGGCTCTGACCAGGTTCTGTTACCCAAAATCCTTTGCAAACCTCAAAATTTGGCAAAAAAAACACACTTTTTCCTGTCATTTCGGTGACAGAAAGTTCTGGAATCTGAGAGGAGCCACAAATTTCCTTCCACCCAGCGTTTCCCCAAGTCTTCTGATAAAAATGATACCTCACTTGTGTGGGTAGGCCTAGCGCCCGCAACAGGATATGCCCCAAAAACGACGTCAGAAAGAAAACAGAGCTGTTTTTTACTAAGTGCCTAGATGTGGATTTTGGCCTCTAGCTCAGCCGGCACCTGGGGAAACCTAGGAAACCTGCGCATTTTTTAGAACTAGACACCTCAGGGAATCCAAGATAGGGTGAATTGTGGGGCTCTGACCAGGTTCTGTTACCCAGAATCCTTTGCAAACCTCAAAATTTGGCAAAAAAAAACACTTTTTCCTGTCATTTCGGTGACAGAAAGTTCTGATATCTGAGAGGAGCCACAAATTTCCTTCCACCCAGCGTTCCCCCAAGTCTTCCGATAAAAATGTTACCTCACTTGTGTGGGTAGGCCTAGTGCCCGCAACAGGATATGCCCCAAAACGCGATGTGGACACATCACATTTTCAGAAACAAAACAGAGCTGTTTTTTGCTAACTGCCTAGCTGTGGATTTTGGCCTCTAGCTCAGCAGGCACCTGGGGAAACCAAGAAAACCTGTGCATTTTTGAAAACTAGACACCTAGGGGAATCCAAGATGGGGTGACTTGTGGGGCTCTGACCAGGTTCTGTTACCCAGAATCCTTTGCAAACCTCAAAATTTAGCAAAAAAACACTTTTTCCTGTCATTTCGGTGACAGAAATTCCTTCAATCCGAGAGGAGCCACAAATTTCCTTCCACCTAGCGTTCCCCCACGTCTCCCGAAGAAAATGGTACCTCACTTGTGTGGGTAGGCCTAGCGCCCGCGACAGGATATGCCCCAAAACACGATGTGGACACATCACATTTTCAGAAAGAAAACAGAGCTGTTTTTTGCTAACTGCCTAGCTGTGGATTTTGGCCTCTAGCTCAGCCGGCACCTGGGGAAACCTAGAAAACCTGTGCATTTTTGAAAACTAGACACCAAGGAGAATCCAAGATGGGGTGACTTGTGGGTCTCTGACCAGGTTCTGTTATCCAAAATCCTTTGCAAACCTCAAAAATTGGCAAAAAAAAACTTTTTCCTGTCATTTCGGTGACAGAAATTTCTAGAATCGGAGAGGAGCCACAAATTTCCTTCCACCCAGCGTTCCCCCAAGTCTTCTGATAAAAATGATACCTCACTTGTGTGGGTAGGCCTAGCGCCCGCGAGGATATGCCCCAAAAACGACGTGGACACATCACATTTTCAGAAAGAAAACAGAGCTGTTTTTTACTAAGTGCCTAGCTGTGGATTTTGGCCTCTAGCTCAGCCGGCACCTGGGGAAACCTAGGAAACCTGCGCATTTTTTAGAACTAGACACCTTGGGGAATCCAAGATGGGGTGACTTGTGGGGCTCTGACCAGGTTCTGTTACCCAGAATCCTTTGCAAACCTCAAAATTTGGCAAAAAAACACTTTTTCCTGTCATTTCAGTGACAGAAATTTCTGGAATCTGAGAGGAGCAACAAATTTCCTTCCACCCAGCGTTCCCCCATGTCTCCCAAAGAAAATGGTACGTCACTTATGTGGGTAGGCCTAGCGCCTGCGACAGGATATGCCCCAAAACACAACGTGGACACATCACATTTTCAGAAAGAAAATAGAGCTGTTTTTTGCTAACTGCCTAGCTGTGGATTTTGGCCTCTAGCTCAGCCGGCACCTGGGCAAACCTCGCAAACCTGTGCATTTTTTAAAACTAGACACTTAGGGGAATCCAAGATGGGGTGACTTGTGGGGCTATGACCATGTTCTGTTACCCAGAATCCTTTGCAAACCTCAAAATTTGGCAAAAAAAAACACTTTTTCCTGTCATTTCGGTGACAGAAAGTTCTGATATCTGAGAGGAGCCACAAATTTCCTTCCACCCAGCGTTCCCCCAAGTCTTCCGATAAAAATGTTACCTCACTTGTGTGGGTAGGCCTAGTGCCCGCAACAGGATATGCCCCAAAACGCGATGTGGACACATCACATTTTCAGAAACAAAACAGAGCTGTTTTTTGCTAACTGCCTAGCTGTGGATTTTGGCCTCTAGCTCAGCAGGCACCTGGGGAAACCAAGAAAACCTGTGCATTTTTGAAAACTAGATACCTAGGAGAATCCAAGATGGGGTGACTTGTGGGGCTCTGACCAGTTTCTGTTACCCAAAATCCTTTGCAAACTTCAAAATTTGGCAAAAAAAACACTTTTTCCTGTCATTTCGGTGACAGAAAGTTCTGGAATCTGAGAGGAGCCACAAATTTCCTTCCACCCAGCATTCACCTAAGTCTTCCGATAAAAATGTTACCTCACTTGTGTGGGTAGGCCTAGCGCCCGCAACAGGATATGCCCCAAAACACGACGTGGACACATCACATTTTCAGAAAGAAAACAGAGCTGTTTTTTGCTAAGTGCCGAGCTGTGGATTTTGGCATCTAGCTCAGTCGGCACCTGGGGAAACCTAGCAAACCCGTGCATTTTTTAAAACTAGGCACCTAGGGGAATCCAAGATGGGGTGACTTGTGGGGCTCTGACCAGGTTCTGTTACCCAAAATCCTTTGCAAACCTCAAAATTTGGCAAAAAAAACACACTTTTTCCTGTCATTTCGGTGACAGAAAGTTCTGGAATCTGAGAGGAGCCTCAAATTTACTTCCACCCAGCGTTCCCCTAAGTCTTCCGATAAACATTTTACCTCACTTGTGTGGGTAGGCCTAGCGCCCGCGACAGGATATGCCCCAAAACACGATGTGGACACATCACATTTTCAGAAGGAAAGCAGAGCTGTTTTGTGCTAACTGCCTAGCTGTGGATTTTGTCCTCTAGCTCAGCAGGCACCTGGGGAAACCTAGAAAACCTGTGCATTTTTGAAAACTAGATGCCTAGAAGAATCCAAGATGGGGTGACTTGTGGGGCTCTGAACAGGTTCTGTTACCCAAAATCCTTTGCAAACCTCAAAATTTGGCAAAAAAAACACTTTTTCCTGTCATTTCGGTGACAGAAATTTCTGGAAACTGAGAGGCGCCACAAATTTCCTTCCACCCAGCGTTCCATTAAGTCTTCCGATAAAAATGTTACCTCACTTGTGTGGGTAGGCCTAGCGCCCGCGACAGGATATGCCCCAAAAACAACGTGGACACATCACATTTTCAGAAAGAAAACAGAGCTGTTTTTTACTAAGTGCCTAGCTGTGGATTTTGGCCTCTAGCTCAGCCGGCACCTGGGGAAACCGAGGAAACCTGCGCATTTTTTAGAACTAGACACCTTGGGGAATCCAAGATGGGGTGACTTGTGGGGCTCTGACCAGGTTCTGTTACCCAGAATCTTTTGCAAACCTCAAAATTTGGCAAAAAAAAAACTTTTTCCTGTCATTTCGGTGACAGAAAGTTCTGGAATCTGAGAGGAGCCACAAATTTCCTTCCACCCAGCGTTCCCCCAAGTCTTCTGATAAAAATGTTACCTCACTTGTGTGGGTAGGCCTAGCGCCCGCGACAGGATATGCCCCAAAACACGATGTGGACACATCACATTTTCAGAAAGAAAGCAGAGCTGTTTTTTGCTAACTGCCTAGCTGTGGATTTTGGCCTCTAGCTCAGCAGGCACCTGGGGAAACCTAGAAAACCTGTGCATTTTTTAAAACTAGATACCTAGGAGAATCCAAGATGGGGTGACTTGTGGGGCTCTGACCAGTTTCTGTTACCCAAAATCCTTTGCAAACCTCAAAATTTGGCAAAAAAAAACACTTTTTCCTGTCATTTCGGTGAAAGAAAGTTCTGGAATCTGAGAGGAGCCACAAATTTCCTTCAACCCAGTGTTCCCCTAAGTCTTCCGATAAAAATGTTACCTCACTTGTGTGGGTAGGCCTAGCGCCCGCGACAGGATATGCCCCAAAACCCGACGTGGACACATCACATTTTCAGAAAGAAAACAGAGCTGTTTTTTGCTAAGTGCCTAGCTGTGGATTTTGGCCTCTAGCTCAGCCGGCACCTGGGGAAACCTAGCAAACCCGTGCATTTTTTAAAACTAGACACCTAGGGGAATCCAAGATGGGGTGACTTGTGGAGCTCTGACCAGGTTCTGTTACCCAAAATCCTTTGCAAACCTCAAAATTTGGCAAAAAAAAAACACTTTTTCTTGTCATTTCGGTGACAGAAAGTTCTGGAATCTGAGAGGAGCCACAAATTTCCTTCTACCCAGTGTTCCCCCAAGTCTTCTGATAAAAATGATACCTCACTTGTGTGGGTAGGCCTAGCGCCCGCAACAGGATATGCCCCAAAAACGACGTCAGAATGAAAACAGAGCTGTTTTTTACTAAGTGCCTAGCTGTGGATTCTGGCCTCTAGCTCAGCCGGCACCTGGGGAAACCTAGGAAACCTGCGCATTTTTTAGAACTAGACACCTCGGGAATCCAGATGGGGTGACTTGTGGGGCTCTGACCAGGTTCTGTTACCCAGAATCCTTTGCAAACCTCAAAATTTGGCAAAAAAACACTTTTTCCTGTCATTTCGGTGACAGAAATTTCTGGAATCTGATAGGAGCCACAAATTTCCTTCCACCCAGCGTTCCCCCAAGTCTTCTGATAAAAATCATACCTCACTTGTGTGGGTAGGCCTAGCGCCCTCGACAGGATATGCCCCAAAAACGACGTGGACACATCACATTTTCAGAAAGAAATCAGAGCTGTTTTTTACTAAGTGCCTAGCTGTGGATTTTGGCCTCTAGCTCAGCCGGCACATGGGAAAACCTAGGAAACCTATGCATTTTTTAAAATTAGACACCTAGGGGAATCCAAGATGGGGTGACTTGTGGGGCTCTGACCAGGTTCTGTTACCCAGAATCCTTTGCAAACCTCAAAATTTGGCCAAAAAACACTTTTTCCTGTCATTTCGGTGACAGAAATTCCTGGAATCTGAGAGGAGCCACAAATTTCCTTCCACCTAGCGTTCCCCCACGTCTCCCGAAGAAAATGGTACCTCACTTGTGTGGTTAGGCCTAGCGCCTGCGACAGGATATGCCCCAAAACACAACTTGGACACATCACATTTTCAGAAAGAAAACAGAGCTGTTTTTTTGCTAACTGCCTAGCTGTGGATTTTGGCCTCTAGCTCAGCCTGCACCTGTGGAAACCTAGCAAACCTGTGCATTTTTTAAAACTAGACACTTAGGGGAATCCAAGATGGGGTGACTTGTGGGGCTCTGACTAGGTTCTGTTACCCAGAATCCTTTGCAAACCTCAAGATTTGGCAAAAAAAAAAAACTTTTTCCTGTCATTTCGGTGAAAGAAAGTTCCGGCACCTGGGGAAACCTCGCAAACCTGTGCATTTTTTAAAACTAGACACTTCGGGGAATCCAAGATGGGGTGACTTGTGGGGCTCTGACCAGGTTCTGTTACCCAAAATCCTTTGCAAACCTCAAAATTTAGCAAAAAAAACACACTTTTTCCTGTCATTTCGGTGACAGAAAGTTCTGGAATCTGAGAGGAGCCACACATTTCCTTCCACCCAGCGTTTCCCCAAGTCTTCTGATAAAAATGATACCTCACTTGTGTGGGTAGGCCTAGCGCCCGCAACAGGATATGCCCCAAAAACGACGTCAGAAAGAAAACAGAGCTGTTTTTTACTAAGTGCCTAGATGTGGATTTTGGCCTCTAGCTCAGCCGGCACCTGGGGAAACCTAGGAAACCTGCGCATTTTTTAGAACTAGACACCTCAGGGAATCCAAGATAGGGTGAATTGTGGGGCTCTGACCAGGTTCTGTTACCCAGAATCCTTTGCAGACCTCAAAATTGGGCAAAAAAACACTTTTTCCTGTCATTTCGGTGACAGAAATTTCTGGAATCTGAGAGGAGCCACAAATTTCCTTCCACCCAGCGTTCCCCCAAGTCTTCTGATAAAAATCATACCTCACTTGTGTGGGTAGGCCTAGCGCCCGTGACAGGATATGCCCCAAAAACGACGTGGACACATCACATTTTCAGAAAGAAATCAGAGCTTTTTTTTACTAAGTGTCTAGCTGTGGATTTTGGCCTCTAGCTCAGCCGGCACATGGGGAAACCTAGGAACCCTATGCATTTTTTAAAACTAGACACCTAGGGGAATCCAAGATGGGGTGACTTGTGGGGCTCTGACCAGGTTCTGTTACCCAGAATCCTTTGCAAACCTCAAAATTTAGCAAAAAACACTTTTTCCTGTCATTTCGGTGACAGAAATTCCTTCAATCCGAGAGGAGCCACAAATTTCCTTCCACCTAGCGTTCCCCCACGTCTCCCGAAGAAAATGGTACCTCACTTGTGTGGGTAGGCCTAGCGCCCGCGACAGGATATGCCCCAAAACACGATGTGGACACATCACATTTTCAGAAAGAAAACAGAGCTGTTTTTTGCTAACTGCCTAGCAGTGGATTTTGGCCTCTAGCTCAGCCGGCACCTGGGGAAACCTAGAAAACCTGTGCATTTTTGAAAACTAGACACCAAGGAGAATCCAAGATGGGGTGACTTGTGGGTCTCTGACCAGGTTCTGTTATCCAAAATCCTTTGCAAACCTCAAAAATTGGCAAAAAAAAACTTTTTCCTGTCATTTCGGTGACAGAAATTTCTAGAATCGGAGAGGAGCCACAAATTTCCTTCCACCCAGCGTTCCCCCAAGTCTTCTGATAAAAATGATACCTCACTTGTGTGGGTAGGCCTAGCGCCCGCGACAGGATATGCCCCAAAAACGACGTGGACACATCACATTTTCAGAAAGAAAACAGAGCTGTTTTTTACTAAGTGCCTAGCTGTGGATTTTGGCCTCTAGCTCAGCCGGCACCTGGGGAAACCTAGGAAACCTGCGCATTTTTTAGAACTAGACACCTTGGGGAATCCAAGATGGGGTGACTTGTGGGGCTCTGACCAGGTTCTGTTACCCAGAATCCTTTGCAAACCTCAAAATTTGGCAAAAAAAACACTTTTTCCTGTCATTTCAGTGACAGAAATTTCTGGAATCTGAGAGGAGCAACAAATTTCCTTCCACCCAGCGTTCCCCCATGTCTCCCAAAGAAAATGGTACGTCACTTATGTGGGTAGGCCTAGCGCCTGCGACAGGATATGCCCCAAAACACAACGTGGACACATCACATTTTCAGAAAGAAAATAGAGCTGTTTTTTGCTAACTGCCTAGCTGTGGATTTTGGCCTCTAGCTCAGCCGGCACCTGGGGAAACCTCGCAAACCTGTGCATTTTTTAAAACTAGACACTTAGGGGAATCCAAGATGGGGTGACTTGTGGGGCTATGACCATGTTCTGTTACCCAGAATCCTTTGCAAACCTCAAAATTTGGCAAAAAAAAACACTTTTTCCTGTCATTTCGGTGACAGAAAGTTCTGATATCTGAGAGGAGCCACAAATTTCCTTCCACCCAGCGTTCCCCCAAGTCTTCCGATAAAAATGTTACCTCACTTGTGTGGGTAGGCCTAGTGCCCGCAACAGGATATGCCCCAAAACGCGATGTGGACACATCACATTTTCAGAAACAAAACAGAGCTGTTTTTTGCTAACTGCCTAGCTGTGGATTTTGGCCTCTAGCTCAGCAGGCACCTGGGGAAACCAAGAAAACCTGTGCATTTTTGAAAACTAGATACCTAGGAGAATCCAAGATGGGGTGACTTGTGGGGCTCTGACCAGTTTCTGTTACCCAAAATCCTTTGCAAACTTCAAAATTTGGCAAAAAAACCACTTTTTCCTGTCATTTCGGTGACAGAAAGTTCTGGAATCTGAGAGGAGCCACAAATTTCCTTCCACCCAGCATTCACCTAAGTCTTCCGATAAAAATGTTACCTCACTTGTGTGGGTAGGCCTAGCGCCCGCGACAGGATATGCCCCAAAACACGACGTGGACACATCACATTTTCAGAAAGAAAACAGAGCTGTTTTTTGCTAAGTGCCTAGCTGTGGATTTTGGCATCTAGCTCAGTCGGCACCTGGGGAAACCTAGCAAACCCGTGCATTTTTTAAAACTAGGCACCTAGGGGAATCCAAGATGGGGTGACTTGTGGGGCTCTGACCAGGTTCTGTTACCCAGAATCCTTTGCAAACCTCAAAATTTGCCAAAAAAAACACTTTTTCCTGTCATTTCAGTGACAGAAAGTTCTGGAATCTGAGAGGAGCCACACATTTCCTTCCACCCAGCGTTCCCCCAAGTCTCCCGATAAAAATGGTACCTCACTTGTGTGGGTAGGCGTAGAGCCCGCGACAGGATATGCCCCAAAACACGACGTGGACACATCACATTTTCAGAAAGAAAACAGAGCTGTTTTTTGCTAACTGCCTAGCTGTGGATTTTCGCCTCTAGCTCTGCCGGCAACTGGGGAGACCTAGAAAACCTGTGCATTTTTGAAAACTAGACACCTAGGGGATTCCAAGATGGGGTGACTTGTGGGGCTCTGACCAGGTTCTGTTACCCAAAATCCTTTGCAAACCTCAAAATTTGGCAAAAAAAACACACTTTTTCCTGTCATTTTGGTGACAGAAAGTTCTGGAATCTGAGAGGAGCCTCAAATTTACTTCCACCCAGCGTTCCCCTAAGTCTTCCGATAAACATTTTACCTCACTTGTGTGGGTAGGCCTAGCGCCCGCGACAGGATATGCCCCAAAACACGATGTGGACACATCACATTTTCAGAAGGAAAGCAGAGCTGTTTTGTGCTAACTGCCTAGCTGTGGATTTTGTCCTCTAGCTCAGCAGGCACCTGGGGAAACCTAGAAAACCTTTGCATTTTTGAAAACTAGATGCCTAGGAGAATCCAAGGTGGGGTGACTTGTGGGGCTGTGAACAGGTTCTGTTACCCAAAATCCTTTGCAAACCTCAAAATTTGGCAAAAAAAAACACTTTTTCCTGTCATTTCGGTGACAGAAATTTCTGGAAACTGAGAGGCGCCACAAATTTCCTTCCACCCAGCGTTCCATTAAGTCTTCCGATAAAAATGTTACCTCACTTGTGTGGGTAGGCCTAGCGCCCGCGACAGGATATGCCCCAAAACACGACGTGGACACATCACATTTTCAGAAAGAAAACAGAGCTGTTTTTTACTAAGTGCCTAGCTGTGGATTTTGGCCTCTAGCTCAGCCGGCACCTGGGGAAACCGAGGAAACCTGCGCATTTTTTAGAACTAGACACCTTGGGGAATCCAAGATGGGGTGACTTGTGGGGCTCTGACCAGGTTCTGTTACCCAGAATCTTTTGCAAACCTCAAAATTTGGCAAAAAAAAAACTTTTTCCTGTCATTTCGGTGACAGAAAGTTCTGGAATCTGAGAGGAGCCACAAATTTCCTTCCACCCAGCGTTCCCCCAAGTCTTCTGATAAAAATGTTACCTCACTTGTGTGGGTAGGCCTAGCGCCCGCGACAGGATATGCCCCAAAACACGATGTGGACACATCACATTTTCAGAAAGAAAGCAGAGCTGTTTTTTGCTAACTGCCTAGCTGTGGATTTTGGCCTCTAGCTCAGCCGGCACCTGGGGAAACCTAGCAAACCCATGCATTTTTTAAAACTAGACACCTAGGGGAATCCAAGATGGGGTGACTTGTGGAGCTCTGACCAGGTTCTGTTACCCAAAATCCTTTGCAAACCTCAAAATTTGGCAAAAAAAAAACACTTTTTCTTGTCATTTCGGTGACAGAAAGTTCTGGAATCTGAGAGGAGCCACAAATTTCCTTCTACCCAGTGTTCCCCCAAGTCTTCTGATAAAAATGATACCTCACTTGTGTGGGTAGGCCTAGCGCCCGCAACAGGATATGCCCCAAAAACGACGTCAGAATGAAAACAGAGCTGTTTTTTACTAAGTGCCTAGCTGTGGATTCTGGCCTCTAGCTCAGCCGGCACCTGGGGAAACCTAGGAAACCTGCGCATTTTTTAGAACTAGACACCTCGGGGAATCCAAGATGGGGTGACTTGTGGGGCTCTGACCAGGTTCTGTTACCCAGAATCCTTTGCAAACCTCAAAATTTGGCAAAAAAACACTTTTTCCTGTCATTTCGGTGACAGAAATTTCTGGAATCTGATAGGAGCCACAAATTTCCTTCCACCCAGCGTTCCCCCAAGTCTTCTGATAAAAATCATACCTCACTTGTGTGGGTAGGCCTAGCGCCCGCGACAGGATATGCCCCAAAAACGACGTGGACACATCACATTTTCAGAAAGAAATCAGAGCTGTTTTTTACTAAGTGCCTAGCTGTGGATTTTGGCCTCTAGCTCAGCCGGCACATGGGAAAACCTAGGAAACCTATGCATTTTTTAAAATTAGACACCTAGGGGAATATAAGATGGGGTGACTTGTGGGGCTCTGACCAGGTTCTGTTACCCAGAATCCTTTGCAAACCTCAAAATTTGGCCAAAAAACACTTTTTCCTGTCATTTCGGTGACAGAAATTCCTGGAATCTGAGAGGAGCCACAAATTTCCTTCCACCTAGCGTTCCCCCATGTCTCCCGAAGAAAATGGTACCTCACTTGTGTGGTTAGGCCTAGCGCCTGCGACAGGATATGCCCCAAAACACAACTTGGACACATCACATTTTCAGAAAGAAAACAGAGCTGTTTTTTGCTAACTGCCTAGCTGTGGATTTTGGCCTCTAGCTCAGCCGGCACCTGGGGAAACCTCGCAAACCTGTGCATTTTTTAAAACTAGACACTTAGGGGAATCCAAGATGGGGTGACTTGTGGGGCTCTGACCAGGTTCTGTTATCCAAAATCCTTTGCAAACCTCAAAATTTGGCAAAAAAAACACACTTTTTCCTGTCATTTCGGTGACAGAAAGTTCTGGAATCTGAGAGGAGCCACAAATTTCCTTCCACCCAGCGTTTCCCCAAGTCTTCTGATGAAAATCATACCTCACTTGTGAGGGTAGGCCTAGCGCCCGCAACAGGATATGCCCCAAAAACGACGTCAGAAAGAAAACAGAGCTGTTTTTTACTAAGTGCCTAGATGTGGATTTTGGCCTCTAGCTCAGCCGGCACCTGGGGAAACCTAGGAAACCTGCGCATTTTTTAGAACTAGACACCTCAGGGAATCCAAGATGGGGTGACTTGTGGGGCTCTGACCAGGTTCTGTTACCCAGAATCCTTTGCAAACCTCAAAATTTGGCAACAAAAACACTTTTTCCTGTCATTTCGGTGACAGAAATTTCTGGAATCTGAGAGGAGCCACAAATTTCCTTCCCCCAGCGTTCCCCCAAGTCTTCTGATAAAAATCATACCTCACTTGTGTGGGTAGGCCTAGCGCTCGCGACAGGATATGCCCCAAAAACGACGTGGACACATCACATTTTCAGAAAGAAATCAGAGCTTTTTTTACTAAGTGCCTAGCTGTGGATTTTGGCCTCTAGCTCAGCCGGCACATGGGGAAACCTAGGAAACCTATGCATTTTTTTAAACTAGACACCTAGGGGAATTCAAGATGGGGTGACTTGTGGGGCTCTGACCAGGTTCTGTTACCCAGAATCCTTTGCAAACATCAAAATTTGGCAAAAAAACACTTTTTCCTGTCATTTCGGTGACAGAAATTCCTGGAATCCGAGAGGAGCCACAAATTTCCTTCCACCAAGCGTTCCTCCACGTCTCCCGATGAAAATGGTACCTCACTTGTGTGGGTAGGCCTAGCGCCTGCGACAGGATATGCCCCAAAACACAACTTGGACACATCACATTTTCAGAAAGAAAACAGAGCTGTTTTTTTGCTAACTGCCTAGCTGTGGATTTTGGCCTCTAGCTCAGCCTGCACCTGGGGAAACCTAGCAAACCTGTGCATTTTTTAAAACTAGACACTTAGGGGAATCCAAGATGGGGTGACTTGTGGGGCTCTGACTAGGTTCTGGGACCCAGAATCCTTTGCAAACCTCAAGATTTTGGCAAAAAAAAAACTTTTTCCTGTCATTTCGGTGAAAGAAAGTTCCGGCACCTGGGGAAACCTCGCAAACCTGTGCATTTTTTAAAACTAGACACTTCGGGGAATCCAAGATGGGGTGACTTGTGGGGCTCTGACCAGGTTCTGTTACCCAAAATCCTTTGCAAACCTCAAGATTTGGCAAAAAAAACACACTTTTTCCTGACATTTCGGTGACAGAAAGTTCTGGAATCTGAGAGGAGCCACAAATTTCCTTCCACCCAGCGTTTCCCCAAGTCTTCTGATAAAAATGATACCTCACTTGTGTGGGTAGGCCTAGCGCCCGCAACAGGATATGCCCCAAAAACGACGTCAGAAAGAAAACAGAGCTGTTTTTTACTAAGTGCCTAGATGTGGATTTTGGCCTCTAGCTCAGCCGGCACCTGGGGAAACCTAGGAAACCTGCGCATTTTTTAGAACTAGACACCTCAGGGAATCCAAGATAGGGTGAATTGTGGGGCTCTGACCAGGTTCTGTTACCCAGAATCCTTTGCAAACCTCAAAATTGGGCAAAAAAACACTTTTTCCTGTCATTTCGGTGACAGAAATTTCTGGAATCTGAGAGGAGCCACAAATTTCCTTCCACCCAGCGTTCCCCGAAGTCTTCTGATAAAAATCATACCTCACTTGTGTGGGTAGGCCTAGCGCCCGCGACAGGATATGCCCCAAAAACGACGTGGACACATCACATTTTCAGAAAGAAATCAGAGCTTTTTTTTACTAAGTGTCTAGCTGTGGATTTTGGCCTCTAGCTCAGCCGGCACATGGGGAAACCTAGGAACCCTATGCATTTTTTAAAACTAGACACCTAGGGGAATCCAAGATGGGGTGACTTGTGGGGCTCTGACCAGGTTCTGTTACCCAGAATCCTTTGCAAACCTCAAAATTTAGCAAAAAAACACTTTTTCCTGTCATTTCGGTGACAGAAATTCCTTCAATCCGAGAGGAGCCACAAATTTCCTTCCACCTAGCGTTCCCCCACGTCTCCCGAAGAAAATGGTACCTCACTTGTGTGGGTAGGCCTAGCGCCCGCGACAGGATATGCCCCAAAACACGATGTGGACACATCACATTTTCAGAAAGAAAACAGAGCTGTTTTTTGCTAACTGCCTAGCTGTGGATTTTGGCCTCTAGCTCAGCCGGCACCTGGGGAAACCTAGAAAACCTGGGCATTTTTGAAAACTAGACACCAAGGAGAATCCAAGATGGGGTGACTTGTGGGTCTCTGACCAGGTTCTGTTATCCAAAATCCTTTGCAAACCTCAAAAATTGGCAAAAAAAAACTTTTTCCTGTCATTTCGGTGACAGAAATTTCTAGAATCGGAGAGGAGCCACAAATTTCCTTCCACCCAGCGTTCCCCCAAGTCTTCTGATAAAAATGATACCTCACTTGTGTGGGTAGGCCTAGCGCCCGCGACAGGATATGCCCCAAAAACGACGTGGACACATCACATTTTCAGAAAGAAAACAGAGCTGTTTTTTACTAAGTGCCTAGCTGTGGATTTTGGCCTCTAGCTCAGCCGGCACCTGGGGAAACCTAGGAAACCTGCGCATTTTTTAGAACTAGACACCTTGGGGAATCCAAGATGGGGTGACTTGTGGGGCTCTGACCAGGTTCTGTTACCCAGAATCCTTTGCAAACCTCAAAATTTGGCAAAAAAACACTTTTTCCTGTCATTTCAGTGACAGAAATTTCTGGAATCTGAGAGGAGCAACAAATTTCCTTCCACCCAGCGTTCCCCCATGTCTCCCAAAGAAAATGGTACGTCACTTATGTGGGTAGGCCTAGCGCCTGCGACAGGATATGCCCCAAAACACAACGTGGACACATCACATTTTCAGAAAGAAAATAGAGCTGTTTTTTGCTAACTGCCTAGCTGTGGATTTTGGCCTCTAGCTCAGCCGGCACCTGGGGAAACCTCGCAAACCTGTGCATTTTTTAAAACTAGACACTTAGGGGAATCCAAGATGGGGTGACTTGTGGGACTATGACCATATTCTGTTACCCAGAATCCTTTGCAAACCTCAAAATTTGGCAAAAAAAAACACTTTTTCCTGTCATTTCGGTGACAGAAAGTTCTGATATCTGAGAGGAGCCACAAATTTCCTTCCACCCAGCGTTCCCCCAAGTCTTCCGATAAAAATGTTACCTCACTTGTGTGGGTAGGCCTAGTGCCCGCAACAGGATATGCCCCAAAACGCGATGAGGACACATCACATTTTCAGAAACAAAACAGAGCTGTTTTTTGCTAACTGCCTAGCTGTGGATTTTGGCCTCTAGCTCAGCAGGCACCTGGGGAAACCAAGAAAACCTGTGCATTTTTGAAAACTAGATACCTAGGAGAATCCAAGATGGGGTGACTTGTGGGGCTCTGACCAGTTTCTGTTACCCAAAATCCTTTGCAAACTTCAAAATTTGGCAAAAAAAACACTTTTTCCTGTCATTTCGGTGACAGAAAGTTCTGGAATCTGAGAGGAGCCACAAATTTCCTTCCACCCAGCATTCACCTAAGTCTTCCGATAAAAATGTTACCTCACTTGTGTGGGTAGGCCTAGCGCCCGCGACAGGATATGCCCCAAAACACGACGTGGACACATCACATTTTCAGAAAGAAAACAGAGCTGTTTTTTGCTAAGTGCCTAGCTGTGGATTTTGGCATCTAGCTCAGTCGGCACCTGGGGAAACCTAGCAAACCCGTGCATTTTTTAAAACTAGGCACCTATGGGAATCCAAGATGGGGTGACTTGTGGGGCTCTGACCAGGTTCTGTTACCCAGAATCCTTTGCAAACCTCAAAATTTGGCAAAAAAACACTTTTTCCTGTCATTTCAGTGACAGAAAGTTCTGGAATCTGAGAGGAGCCACACATTTCCTTCCACCCAGCGTTCCCCCAAGTCTCCCGATAAAAATGGTACCTCACTTGTGTGGGTAGGCGTAGCGCCCGCGACAGGATATGCCCCAAAACACGACGTGGACACATCACATTTTCAGAAAGAAAACAGAGCTGTTTTTTGCTAACTGCCTAGCTGTGGATTTTCGCCTCTAGCTCAGCCGGCAACTGGGGAGACCTAGAAAACCTGTGCATTTTTGAAAACTAGACACCTAGGGGAATCCAAGATGGGGTGACTTGTGGGGCTCTGACCAGGTTCTGTTACCCAAAATCCTTTGCAAACCTCAAAATTTGGCAAAAAAAACACACTTTTTCCTGTCATTTCGGTGACAGAAAGTTCTGGAATCTGAGAGGAGCCTCAAATTTACTTCCACCCAGCGTTCCCCTAAGTCTTCCGATAAAAATTTTACCTCACTTGTGTGGGTAGGCCTAGCGCCCGCGACAGGATATGCCCCAAAACACGATGTGGACACATCACATTTTCAGAAGGAAAGCAGAGCTGTTTTGTGCTAACTGCCTAGCTGTGGATTTTGTCCTCTAGCTCAGCAGGCACCTGGGGAAACCTAGAAAACCTGTGCATTTTTGAAAACTAGATGCCTAGGAGAATCCAAGATGGGGTGACTTGTGGGGCTCTGAACAGGTTCTGTTACCCAAAATCCTTTGCAAACCTCAAAATTTGGCAAAAAAAACACTTTTTCCTGTCATTTCGGTGACAGAAATTTCTGGAAACTGAGAGGCGCCACAAATTTCCTTCCACCCAGCGTTCCATTAAGTCTTCCGATAAAAATGTTACCTCACTTGTGTGGGTAGGCCTAGCGCCCGCGACAGGATATGCCCCAAAACACGACGTGGACACATCACATTTTCAGAAAGAAAACAGAGCTGTTTTTTACTAAGTGCCTAGCTGTGGATTTTGGCCTCTAGCTCAGCCGGCACCTGGGGAAACCGAGGAAACCTGCGCATTTTTTAGAACTAGACACCTTGGGGAATCCAAGATGGGGTGACTTGTGGGGCTCTGACCAGGTTCTGTTACCCAGAATCCTTTGCAAACCTCTGAATTTGGCAAAAAAACACTTTTTCCTGTCATTTCGGTGACAGAAATTTCTGGAATCTGAGAGGAGCCACAAATTTCCTTCCACCCAGCGTTCCCCCAAGACTTCTGATAAAAATGATACCTCACTTGTGTGGGTAGGCCTAGCACCCGCGACAGGATATGCCCCAAAAACAACGTGGACACATCACATTTTCAGAAAGAAAACAGAGCTGTTTTTTACTAAGTGCCTAGCTGTGGATTTTGGCCTCTAGCTCAGCCGGCACATGGGGAAACCTAGGAAACCTATGCATTTTTTAAAACTAGACACCTAGAGGAATCCAAGTTGGGGTGACTTGTGGTGCTCTGACCAGGTTCTGTTACCCAGAATCCTTTGCAAACCTCAAAATTTGGCAAAAAAACACTTTTTCCTGTCATTTCGGTGACAGAAATTTCTGGAATCTAAGAGGAGCCACAAATTCCCTTCACCCCAGCGTTCCCCCACGTCTCCCGAAGAAAACGGTACCTCACTTGTGTGGGTAGGCCTAGCGCCTGCGACAGGATATGCCCCAAAACACAACGTGGACACATCACATTTTCAGAAAGAAAACAGAGCTGT
Organism: Pleurodeles waltl; assembly: GCF_031143425.1. NCBI lineage: Eukaryota > Metazoa > Chordata > Amphibia > Caudata > Salamandridae > Pleurodeles > Pleurodeles waltl. Next base: position 306,564,716 of record NC_090444.1, read on the forward strand.
TTTTTGCTAACTGTCTAGCTGTGGATTTTGTCCTCTAGCTCAGCAGGCACCTGGGGAAACCTAGAAAACCTGTGCATTTTTGAAAACTAGATGCCTAGGAGAATCCAAGATGGGGTGACTTGTGGGGCTCTGAACAGGTTCTGTTACCCAAAATCCTTTGCAAACCTCAAAATTTGGCAAAAAAAACACTTTTTCCTGTCATTTCGGTGACAGAAATTTCTGGAAACTGAGAGGCGCCACAAATTTACTTCCACCCAGCGTTCCATTAAGTCTTCCGATAAAAATGTTACCTCACTTGTGTGGGTAGGCCTAGCGCCCGCGACAGGATATGCCCCAAAACACGACGTGGACACATCACATTTTCAGAAAGAAAACAGAGCTGTTTTTTACTAAGTGCCTAGCTGTGGATTTTGGCCTCTAGCTCAGCCGGCACCTGGGGAAACCGAGGAAACCTGCGCATTTTTTAGAACTAGACACCTTGGGGAATCCAAGATGGGGTGACTTGTGGGGCTCTGACCAGGTTCTGTTACCCAGAATCCTTTGCAAACCTCTGAATTTGGCAAAAAAACACTTTTTCCTGTCATTTCGGTGACAGAAATTTCTGGAATCTGAGAGGAGCCACAAATTTCCTTCCACCCAGCGTTCCCCCAAGACTTCTGATAAAAATGATACCTCACTTGTGTGGGTAGGCCTAGCACCCGCGACAGGATATGCCCCAAAAACGACGTGGACACATCACATTTTCAGAAAGAAAACAGAGCTGTTTTTTACTAAGTGCCTAGCTGTGGATTTTGGCCTCTAGCTCAGCCGGCACATGGGGAAACCTAGGAAACCTATGCATTTTTTAAAACTAGACACCTAGAGGAATCCAAGTTGGGGTGACTTGTGGGGCTCTGACCAGGTTCTGTTACCCAGAATCCTTTGCAAACCTCAAAATTTGGCAAAAAAAACACTTTTTCCTGTCATTTCGGTGACAGAAATTTCTGGAATCTAAGAGGAGCCACAAATTTCCTTCACCCCAGCGTTCCCCCACGTCTCCCGAAGAAAATGGTACCTCACTTGTGTGGGTAGGCCTAGCGCCTTCGACAGGATATGCCCCAAAACACAACGTGGACACATCACATTTTCAGAAAGAAAACAGAGCTGTTTTTTGCTAACTACCTAGCTGTGGATTTTGGCCTCTAGCTCAGCCGGCACCTGGGGAAACCTCGCAAACCTGTGCATTTTTTAAAACTAGACACTTAGGGGAATCCAAGATGGGGTGACTTGTGGGGCTCTGACCAGGTTCTGTTACCCAGAATCCTTTGCAAACCTCAAAATTTGGCAAAAAAAACACTTTTTCCTGTGTTTTTGGTGACAGAAAGTTCTGGAATCTGAGAGGAGCCACAAATTTCCTTCCACCCAGCGTTCCCCCAAGTCTTCTGATAAAAATGTTACTTCACTTGTGTGGGTAGGCCTAGCGCCCGCGACAGGATATGCCCCAAAACATGACATGGACACATCACATTTTCAGAAAGAAAACAGAGCTGTTTTTTGCTAAGTGCCTAGCTGTGGATTTTGGCATCTAGCTCAGTCGGCACCTGGGGAAACCTAGCAAACCCGTTCATTTTTTAAAACTAGGCACCTAGGGGAATCCAAGATGGGGTGACTTGTGGGGCTCTGACCAGGTTCTATTACCCAGAATCCTTTGCAAACCTCAAAATTTGGCAAAAAAATACTTTTTCCTGTCATTTCAGTGATAGAAAGTTCTGGAATCTGAGAGGAGCCACACATTTCCTTCTACCCAGCGTTCCCCCAAGTCTCCCGATAAAAATGGTACCTCACTTGTGTGGGTAGGCCTAGCGCCCGCGACAGGATATGCCCCAAAACACGACGTGGACACATCACATTTTCAGAAAGAAAACAGAGCTGTTTTTTGCTAACTGCCTAGCTGTGGATTTTCGCCTCTAGCTCAGCCGGCAACTGGGGAAACCTAGAAAACCTGTGCATTTTTGAAAACTAGACACCTAGGGGAATCCAAGATGGGGTGACTTGTGGGGCTCTGACCAGGTTCTGTTACCCAAAATCCTTTGCAAACCTCAAAAATTGGCAAAAAAAAACTTTTTCCTGTCATTTCGGTGACAGAAATTTCTAGAATCGGAGAGGAGCCACAAATTTCCTTCCACCCAGCGTTCCCCCAAGTCTTCTGATAAAAATGATACCTCACTTGTGTGGGTAGGCCTAGCGCCCGCGACAGGATATGCCCCAAAAACGACGTGGACACATCACATTTTCAGAAAGAAAACAGAGCTATTTTTTACTAAGTGCCTAGCTGTGGATTTTGGCCTCTAGCTCAGCCGGCACCTGGGGAAACCTAGGAAACCTGCGCATTTTTTAGAACTAGACACCTTGGGGAATCCAAGATGGGGTGACTTGTGGGGCTCTGACCAGGTTCTGTTACCCAGAATCCTTTGCAAACCTCAAAATTTGGCAAAAAAACACTTTTTCCTGTCATTTCAGTGACAGAAATTTCTGGAATCTGAGAGGAGCAACAAATTTCCTTCCACCCAGCGTTCCCCCATGTCTCCCAAAGAAAATGGTACGTCACTTATGTGGGTAGGCCTAGCGCCTGCGACAGGATATGCCCCAAAACACAACGTGGACACATCACATTTTCAGAAAGAAAATAGAGCTGTTTTTTGCTAACTGCCTAGCTGTGGATTTTGGCCTCTAGCTCAGCCGGCACCTGGGGAAACCTCGCAAACCTGTGCATTTTTTAAAACTAGACACTTAGGGGAATCCAAGATGGGGTGACTTGTGGGACTATGACCATGTTCTGTTACCCAGAATCCTTTGCAAACCTCAAAATTTGGCAAAAAAAACACTTTTTCCTGTCATTTCGGTGACAGAAAGTTCTGATATCTGAGAGGAGCCACAAATTTCCTTCCACCCAGCGTTCCCCCAAGTCTTCCGATAAAAATGTTACCTCACTTGTGTGGGTAGGCCTAGTGCCCGCAACAGGATATGCCCCAAAACGCGATGTGGACACATCACATTTTCAGAAACAAAACAGAGCTGTTTTTTGCTAACTGCCTAGCTGTGGATTTTGGCCTCTAGCTCAGCAGGCACCTGGGGAAACCAAGAAAACCTGTGCATTTTTGAAAACTAGATACCTAGGAGAATCCAAGATGGGGTGACTTGTGGGGCTCTGACCAGTTTCTGTTACCCAAAATCCTTTGCAAACTTCAAAATTTGGCAAAAAAAACACTTTTTCCTGTCATTTCGGTGACAGAAATTTCTGGAATCTGAGAGGAGCCACAAATTTCCTTCCACCCAGCATTCACCTAAGTCTTCCGATAAAAATGTTACCTCACTTGTGTGGGTAGGCCTAGCGCCCGCGACAGGATATGCCCCAAAACACGACGTGGACACATCACATTTTCAGAAAGAAAACAGAGCTGTTTTTTGCTAAGTGCCTAGCTGTGGATTTTGGCATCTAGCTCAGTCGGCACCTGGGGAAACCTAGCAAACCCGTGCATTTTTTAAAACTAGGCACCTATGGGAATCCAAGATGGGGTGACTTGTGGGGCTCTGACCAGGTTCTGTTACCCAGAATCCTTTGCAAACCTCAAAATTTGGCAAAAAAACACTTTTTCCTGTCATTTCAGTGACAGAAAGTTCTGGAATCTGAGAGGAGCCACACATTTCCTTCCACCCAGCGTTCCCCCAAGTCTCCCGATAAAAATGGTACCTCACTTGTGTGGGTAGGCGTAGCGCCCGCGACAGGATATGCCCCAAAACACGACGTGGACACATCACATTTTCAGAAAGAAAACAGAGCTGTTTTTTGCTAACTGCCTAGCTGTGGATTTTCGCCTCTAGCTCAGCCGGCAACTGGGGAGACCTAGAAAACCTGTGCATTTTTGAAAACTAGACACCTAGGGGAATCCAAGATGGGGTGACTTGTGGGGCTCTGACCAGGTTCTGTTACCCAAAATCCTTTGCAAACCTCAAAATTTGGCAAAAAAAACACACTTTTTCCTGTCATTTCGGTGACAGAAAGTTCTGGAATCTGAGAGGAGCCTCAAATTTACTTCCACCCAGCGTTCCCCTAAGTCTTCCGATAAAAATTTTACCTCACTTGTGTGGGTAGGCCTAGCGCCCGCGACAGGATATGCCCCAAAACACGATGTGGACACATCACAGTTTCAGAAGGAAAGCAGAGCTGTTTTGTGCTAACTGCCTAGCTGTGGATTTTGTCCTCTAGCTCAGCAGGCACCTGGGGAAACCTAGAAAACCTGTGCATTTTTGAAAACTAGATGCCTAGGAGAATCCAAGATGGGGTGACTTGTGGGGCTCTGAACAGGTTCTGTTACCCAAAATCCTTTGCAAACCTCAAAATTTGGCAAAAAAAACACTTTTTCCTGTCATTTCGGTGACAGAAATTTCTGGAAACTGAGAGGCGCCACAAATTTCCTTCCACCCAGCGTTCCATTAAGTCTTCCGATAAAAATGTTACCTCACTTGTGTGGGTAGGCCTAGCGCCCGCGACAGGATATGCCCCAAAACACGACGTGGACACATCACATTTTCAGAAAGAAAACAGAGCTGTTTTTTACTAAGTGCCTAGCTGTGGATTTTGGCCTCTAGCTCAGCCGGCACCTGGGGAAACCGAGGAAACCTGCGCATTTTTTAGAACTAGACACCTTGGGGAATCCAAGATGGGGTGACTTGTGGGGCTCTGACCAGGTTCTGTTACCCAGAATCCTTTGCAAACCTCTGAATTTGGCAAAAAAACACTTTTTCCTGTCATTTCGGTGACAGAAATTTCTGGAATCTGAGAGGAGCCACAAATTTCCTTCCACCCAGCGTTCCCCCAAGACTTCTGATAAAAATGATACCTCACTTGTGTGGGTAGGCCTAGCACCCGCGACAGGATATGCCCCAAAAACAACGTGGACACATCACATTTTCAGAAAGAAAACAGAGCTGTTTTTTACTAAGTGCCTAGCTGTGGATTTTGGCCTCTAGCTCAGCCGGCACATGGGGAAACCTAGGAAACCTATGCATTTTTTAAAACTAGACACCTAGAGGAATCCAAGTTGGGGTGACTTGTGGGGCTCTGACCAGGTTCTGTTACCCAGAATCCTTTGCAAACCTCAAAATTTGGCAAAAAAAACACTTTTTCCTGTCATTTCGGTGACAGAAATTTCTGGAATCTAAGAGGAGCCACAAATTCCCTTCACCCCAGCGTTCCCCCACGTCTCCCGAAGAAAACGGTACCTCACTTGTGTGGGTAGGCCTAGCGCCTGCGACAGGATATGCCCCAAAACACAACGTGGACACATCACATTTTCAGAAAGAAAACAGAGCTGTTTTTTGCTAACTGTCTAGCTGTGGATTTTGTCCTCTAGCTCAGCAGGCACCTGGGGAAACCTAGAAAACCTGTGCATTTTTGAAAACTAGATGCCTAGGAGAATCCAAGATGGGGTGACTTGTGGGGCTCTGAACAGGTTCTGTTACCCAAAATCCTTTGCAAACCTCAAAATTTGGCAAAAAAAACACTTTTTCCTGTCATTTCGGTGACAGAAATTTCTGGAAACTGAGAGGCGCCACAAATTTACTTCCACCCAGCGTTCCATTAAGTCTTCCGATAAAAATGTTACCTCACTTGTGTGGGTAGGCCTAGCGCCCGCGACAGGATATGCCCCAAAACACGACGTGGACACATCACATTTTCAGAAAGAAAACAGAGCTGTTTTTTACTAAGTGCCTAGCTGTGGATTTTGGCCTCTAGCTCAGCCGGCACCTGGGGAAACCGAGGAAACCTGCGCATTTTTTAGAACTAGACACCTTGGGGAATCCAAGATGGGGTGACTTGTGGGGCTCTGACCAGGTTCTGTTACCCAGAATCCTTTGCAAACCTCTGAATTTGGCAAAAAAACACTTTTTCCTGTCATTTCGGTGACAGAAATTTCTGGAATCTGAGAGGAGCCACAAATTTCCTTCCACCCAGCGTTCCCCCAAGACTTCTGATAAAAATGATACCTCACTTGTGTGGGTAGGCCTAGCACCCGCGACAGGATATGCCCCAAAAACGACGTGGACACATCACATTTTCAGAAAGAAAACAGAGCTGTTTTTTACTAAGTGCCTAGCTGTGGATTTTGGCCTCTAGCTCAGCCGGCACATGGGGAAACCTAGGAAACCTATGCATTTTTTAAAACTAGACACCTAGAGGAATCCAAGTTGGGGTGACTTGTGGGGCTCTGACCAGGTTCTGTTACCCAGAATCCTTTGCAAACCTCAAAATTTGGCAAAAAAACACTTTTTCCTGTCATTTCGGTGACAGAAATTTCTGGAATCTAAGAGGAGCCACAAATTTCCTTCACCCCAGCGTTCCCCCACGTCTCCCGAAGAAAATGGTACCTCACTTGTGTGGGTAGGCCTAGCGCCTTCGACAGGATATGCCCCAAAACACAACGTGGACACATCACATTTTCAGAAAGAAAACAGAGCTGTTTTTTGCTAACTACCTAGCTGTGGATTTTGGCCTCTAGCTCAGCCGGCACCTGGGGAAACCTCGCAAACCTGTGCATTTTTTAAAACTAGACACTTAGGGGAATCCAAGATGGGGTGACTTGTGGGGCTCTGACCAGGTTCTGTTACCCAGAATCCTTTGCAAACCTCAAAATTTGGCAAAAAAAAACACTTTTTCCTGTCTTTTTGGTGACAGAAAGTTCTGGAATCTGAGAGGAGCCACAAATTTCCTTCCACCCAGCGTTCCCCCAAGTCTTCTGATAAAAATGTTACTTCACTTGTGTGGGTAGGCCTAGCGCCCGCGACAGGATATGCCCCAAAACATGACGTGGACACATCACATTTTCAGAAAGAAAACAGAGCTGTTTTTTGCTAAGTGCCTAGCTGTGGATTTTGGCATCTAGCTCAGTCGGCACCTGGGGAAACCTAGCAAACCCGTTCATTTTTTAAAACTAGGCACCTAGGGGAATCCAAGATGGGGTGACTTGTGGGGCTCTGACCAGGTTCTATTACCCAGAATCCTTTGCAAACCTCAAAATTTGGCAAAAAAATACTTTTTCCTGTCATTTCAGTGATAGAAAGTTCTGGAATCTGAGAGGAGCCACACATTTCCTTCTACCCAGCGTTCCCCCAAGTCTCCCGATAAAAATGGTACCTCACTTGTGTGGGTAGGCCTAGCGCCCGCGACAGGATATGCCCCAAAACACGACGTGGACACATCACATTTTCAGAAAGAAAACAGAGCTGTTTTTTGCTAACTGCCTAGCTGTGGATTTTCGCCTCTAGCTCAGCCGGCAACTGGGGAAACCTAGAAAACCTGTGCATTTTTGAAAACTAGACACCTAGGGGAATCCAAGATGGGGTGACTTGTGGGGCTCTGACCAGGTTCTGTTACCCAAAATCCTTTGCAAACCTCAAAATTTGGCAAAAAAAAACACACTTTTTTCTGTCATTTCGGTGACAGAAAGTTCTGGAATCTGAGAGGAGCCTCAAATTTACTTCCACCCAGCGTTCCCCTAAGTCTTCCGATAAAAATGTTACCTCACTTGTGTGGGTAGGCCTAGCGCCCGCGACAGGATATGCCCCAAAAACGACGTCAGAAAGAAAACAGAGCTGTTTTTTACTAAGTGCCTAGCTGTGGATTTTGGCCTCTAGCTCAGCCGGCACCTGGGGAAACCTAGGAAACCTGCGCATTTTTTAGAACTAGACACCTCGAGGAATCCAAGATGGGGTGACTTGTGGGGCTCTGACCAGGTTCTGTTACCCAGAAACCTTTGCAAACCTCAAAATTTGGCAAAAAAACACTTTTTCCTGTCATTTCGGTGACAGAAATTTCTGGAATCTGAGAGGAGCCAAAAATTTCCTTCCACCCAGCGTTCCCCCAAGTCTTCTGATAAAAATCATACCTCACTTGTGTGGGTAGGCCTAGCGCCCGCGACAGGATATGCCCCAAAAACGACGTGGACACATCACATTTTCAGAAAGAAATCAGAGCTGTTTTTTACTAAGTGCCTAGCTGTGGATTTTGGCCTCTAGCTCAGCCGGCACCTGGGCAAACCGAGGAAACCTGCGCATTTTTTAGAACTAGATACCTTGGGGAATCCAAGATGGGGTGACTTGTGGGGCTCTGACCAGGTTCTGTTACCCAGAATCCTTTGCAAACCTCAGAATTTGGCAAAAAAAACACTTTTTCCTGTCATTTCGGTGACAGAAATTTCTGGAATCTGAGAGGAGCCACAAATTTCCTTCCACCCAACGTTCCCCCAAGACTTCTGATAAAAATGATACCTCACTTGTGTGGGTAGGCCTAGCACCCGCAACAGGATATGCCCCAAAAACGACGTGGACACATCACATTTTCAGAAAGAAAACAGAGCTGTTTTTTACTAAGTGCCTAGCTGTGGATTTTGGCCTCTAGCTCAGCCGGCACATGGGGAAACCTAGGAAACCTATGCATTTTTTAAAACTAGACACCTAGGGGAATCCAAGTTGGGGTGACTTGTGGGGCTCTGACCAGGTTCTGTTACCCAGAATCCTTTGCAAACCTCAAAATTTAGCAAAAAACACTTTTTCCTGTCATTTCGGTGACAGAAATTCCTTCAATCCGAGAGGAGCCACAAATTTCCTTCCACCTAGCGTTCCCCCACGTCTCCCGAAGAAAATGGTACCTCACTTGTGTGGGTAGGCCTAGCGCCCGCGACAGGATATGCCCCAAAACACGATGTGGACACATCACATTTTCAGAAAGAAAACAGAGCTGTTTTTTGCTAACTGCCTAGCTGTGGATTTTGGCCTCTAGCTCAGCCGGCACCTGGGGAAACCTAGAAAACCTGTGCATTTTTGAAAACTAGACACCAAGGAGAATCCAAGATGGGGTGACTTGTGGGTCTCTGACCAGGTTCTGTTATCCAAAATCCTTTGCAAACCTCAAAAATTGTCAAAAAAAAACTTTTTCCTGTCATTTCGGTGACAGAAATTTCTAGAATCGGAGAGGAGCCACAAATTTCCTTCCACCCAGCGTTCCCCCAAGTCTTCTGATAAAAATGATACCTCACTTGTGTGGGTAGGCCTAGCGCCCGCGACAGGATATGCCCCAAAAACGACGTGGACACATCACATTTTCAGAAAGAAAACAGAGCTGTTTTTTACTAAGTGCCTAGCTGTGGATTTTGGCCTCTAGCTCAGCCGGCACCTGGGGAAACCTAGGAAACCTGCGCATTTTTTAGAACTAGACACCTTGGGGAATCCAAGATGGGGTGACTTGTGGGGCTCTGACCAGGTTCTGTTACCCAGAATCCTTTGCAAACCTCAAAATTTGGCAAAAAAACACTTTTTCCTGTCATTTCAGTGACAGAAATTTCTGGAATCTGAGAGGAGCAACAAATTTCCTTCCACCCAGCGTTCCCCCATGTCTCCCAAAGAAAATGGTACGTCACTTATGTGGGTAGGCCTAGCGCCTGCGACAGGATATGCCCCAAAACACAACGTGGACACATCACATTTTCAGAAAGAAAATAGAGCTGTTTTTTGCTAACTGCCTAGCTGTGGATTTTGGCCTCTAGCTCAGCCGGCACCTGGGGAAACCTCGCAAACCTGTGCATTTTTTAAAACTAGACACTTAGGGGAATCCAAGATGGGGTGACTTGTGGGGCTATGACCATGTTCTGTTACCCAGAATCCTTTGCAAACCTCAAAATTTGGCAAAAAAAAACACTTTTTCCTGTCATTTCGGTGACAGAAAGTTCTGATATCTGAGAGGAGCCACAAATTTCCTCCCACCCAGCGTTCCCCCAAGTCTTCCGATAAAAATGTTACCTCACTTGTGTGGGTAGGCCTAGTGCCCGCAACAGGATATGCCCCAAAACGCGATGTGGACACATCACATTTTCAGAAACAAAACAGAGCTGTTTTTTGCTAACTGCCTAGCTGTGGATTTTGGCCTCTAGCTCAGCAGGCACCTGGGGAAACCAAGAAAACCTGTGCATTTTTGAAAACTAGATACCTAGGAGAATCCAAGATGGGGTGACTTGTGGGGCTCTGACCAGTTTCTGTTACCCAAAATCCTTTGCAAACTTCAAAATTTGGCAAAAAAAACACTTTTTCCTGTCATTTCGGTGACAGAAAGTTCTGGAATCTGAGAGGAGCCACAAATTTCCTTCCACCCAGCATTCACCTAAGTCTTCCGATAAAAATGTTACCTCACTTGTGTGGGTAGGCCTAGCGCCCGCGACAGGATATGCCCCAAAACACGACGTGGACACATCACATTTTCAGAAAGAAAACAGAGCTGTTTTTTGCTAAGTGCCTAGCTGTGGATTTTGGCATCTAGCTCAGTCGGCACCTGGGGAAACCTAGCAAACCCGTGCATTTTTTAAAACTAGGCACCTATGGGAATCCAAGATGGGGTGACTTGTGGGGCTCTGACCAGGTTCTGTTACCCAGAATCCTTTGCAAACCTCAAAATTTGGCAAAAAAACACTTTTTCCTGTCATTTCAGTGACAGAAAGTTCTGGAATCTGAGAGGAGCCACACATTTCCTTCCACCCAGCGTTCCCCCAAGTCTCCCGATAAAAATGGTACCTCACTTGTGTGGGTAGGCGTAGCGCCCGCGACAGGATATGCCCCAAAACACGACGTGGACACATCACATTTTCAGAAAGAAAACAGAGCTGTTTTTTGCTAACTGCCTAGCTGTGGATTTTCGCCTCTAGCTCAGCCGGCAACTGGGGAGACCTAGAAAACCTGTGCATTTTTGAAAACTAGACACCTAGGGGAATCCAAGATGGGGTGACTTGTGGGGCTCTGACCAGGTTCTGTTACCCAAAATCCTTTGCAAACCTCAAAATTTGGCAAAAAAAACACACTTTTTCCTGTCATTTCGGTGACAGAAAGTTCTGGAATCTGAGAGGAGCCTCAAATTTACTTCCACCCAGCGTTCCCCTAAGTCTTCCGATAAAAATTTTACCTCACTTGTGTGGGTAGGCCTAGCGCCCGCGACAGGATATGCCCCAAAACACGATGTGGACACATCACATTTTCAGAAGGAAAGCAGAGCTGTTTTGTGCTAACTGCCTAGCTGTGGATTTTGTCCTCTAGCTCAGCAGGCACCTGGGGAAACCTAGAAAACCTGTGCATTTTTGAAAACTAGATGCCTAGGAGAATCCAAGATGGGGTGACTTGTGGGGCTCTGAACAGGTTCTGTTACCCAAAATCCTTTGCAAACCTCAAAATTTGGCAAAAAAAACACTTTTTCCTGTCATTTCGGTGACAGAAATTTCTGGAAACTGAGAGGCGCCACAAATTTCCTTCCACCCAGCGTTCCATTAAGTCTTCCGATAAAAATGTTACCTCACTTGTGTGGGTAGGCCTAGCGCCCGCGACAGGATATGCCCCAAAACACGACGTGGACACATCACATTTTCAGAAAGAAAACAGAGCTGTTTTTTACTAAGTGCCTAGCTGTGGATTTTGGCCTCTAGCTCAGCCGGCACCTGGGGAAACCGAGGAAACCTGCGCATTTTTTAGAACTAGACACCTTGGGGAATCCAAGATGGGGTGACTTGTGGGGCTCTGACCAGGTTCTGTTACCCAGAATCCTTTGCAAACCTCTGAATTTGGCAAAAAAACACTTTTTCCTGTCATTTCGGTGACAGAAATTTCTGGAATCTGAGAGGAGCCACAAATTTCCTTCCACCCAGCGTTCCCCCAAGACTTCTGATAAAAATGATACCTCACTTGTGTGGGTAGGCCTAGCACCCGCGACAGGATATGCCCCAAAAACGACGTGGACACATCACATTTTCAGAAAGAAAACAGAGCTGTTTTTTACTAAGTGCCTAGCTGTGGATTTTGGCCTCTAGCTCAGCCGGCACATGGGGAAACCTAGGAAACCTATGCATTTTTTAAAACTAGACACCTAGAGGAATCCAAGTTGGGGTGACTTGTGGGGCTCTGACCAGGTTCTGTTACCCAGAATCCTTTGCAAACCTCAAAATTTGGCAAAAAAACACTTTTTCCTGTCATTTCGGTGACAGAAATTTCTGGAATCTAAGAGGAGCCACAAATTTCCTTCACCCCAGCGTTCCCCCACGTCTCCCGAAGAAAATGGTACCTCACTTGTGTGGGTAGGCCTAGCGCCTTCGACAGGATATGCCCCAAAACACAACGTGGACACATCACATTTTCAGAAAGAAAACAGAGCTGTTTTTTGCTAACTACCTAGCTGTGGATTTTGGCCTCTAGCTCAGCCGGCACCTGGGGAAACCTCGCAAACCTGTGCATTTTTTAAAACTAGACACTTAGGGGAATCCAAGATGGGGTGACTTGTGGGGCTCTGACCAGGTTCTGTTACCCAGAATCCTTTGCAAACCTCAAAATTTGGCAAAAAAAACACTTTTTCCTGTCTTTTTGGTGACAGAAAGTTCTGGAATCTGAGAGGAGCCACAAATTTCCTTCCACCCAGCGTTCCCCCAAGTCTTCTGATAAAAATGTTACTTCACTTGTGTGGGTAGGCCTAGCGCCCGCGACAGGATATGCCCCAAAACATGACGTGGACACATCACATTTTCAGAAAGAAAACAGAGCTGTTTTTTGCTAAGTGCCTAGCTGTGGATTTTGGCATCTAGCTCAGTCGGCACCTGGGGAAACCTAGCAAACCCGTTCATTTTTTAAAACTAGGCACCTAGGGGAATCCAAGATGGGGTGACTTGTGGGGCTCTGACCAGGTTCTATTACCCAGAATCCTTTGCAAACCTCAAAATTTGGCAAAAAAATACTTTTTCCTGTCATTTCAGTGATAGAAAGTTCTGGAATCTGAGAGGAGCCACACATTTCCTTCTACCCAGCGTTCCCCCAAGTCTCCCGATAAAAATGGTACCTCACTTGTGTGGGTAGGCCTAGCGCCCGCGACAGGATATGCCCCAAAACACGACGTGGACACATCACATTTTCAGAAAGAAAACAGAGCTGTTTTTTGCTAACTGCCTAGCTGTGGATTTTCGCCTCTAGCTCAGCCGGCAACTGGGGAAACCTAGAAAACCTGTGCATTTTTTAAAACTAGACACCTAGGGGAATCCAAGATGGGGTGACTTGTGGGGCTCTGACCAGGTTCTGTTACCCAAAATCCTTTGCAAACCTCAAAATTTGGCAAAAAAAAACACACTTTTTTCTGTCATTTCGGTGACAGAAAGTTCTGGAATCTGAGAGGAGCCTCAAATTTACTTCCACCCAGCGTTCCCCTAAGTCTTCCGATAAAAATGTTACCTCACTTGTGTGGGTAGGCCTAGCGCCCGCGACAGGATATGCCCCAAAAACGACGTCAGAAAGAAAACAGAGCTGTTTTTTACTAAGTGCCTAGCTGTGGATTTTGGCCTCTAGCTCAGCCGGCACCTGGGGAAACCTAGGAAACCTGCGCATTTTTTAGAACTAGACACCTCGAGGAATCCAAGATGGGGTGACTTGTGGGGCTCTGACCAGGTTCTGTTACCCAGAAACCTTTGCAAACCTCAAAATTTGGCAAAAAAACACTTTTTCCTGTCATTTCGGTGACAGAAATTTCTGGAATCTGAGAGGAGCCAAAAATTTCCTTCCACCCAGCGTTCCCCCAAGTCTTCTGATAAAAATCATACCTCACTTGTGTGGGTAGGCCTAGCGCCCGCGACAGGATATGCCCCAAAAACGACGTGGACACATCACATTTTCAGAAAGAAATCAGAGCTGTTTTTTACTAAGTGCCTAGCTGTGGATTTTGGCCTCTAGCTCAGCCGGCACCTGGGCAAACCGAGGAAACCTGCGCATTTTTTAGAACTAGATACCTTGGGGAATCCAAGATGGGGTGACTTGTGGGGCTCTGACCAGGTTCTGTTACCCAGAATCCTTTGCAAACCTCAGAATTTGGCAAAAAAACACTTTTTCCTGTCATTTCGGTGACAGAAATTTCTGGAATCTGAGAGGAGCCACAAATTTCCTTCCACCCAACGTTCCCCCAAGACTTCTGATAAAAATGATACCTCACTTGTGTGGGTAGGCCTAGCACCCGCAACAGGATATGCCCCAAAAACGACGTGGACACATCACATTTTCAGAAAGAAAACAGAGCTGTTTTTTACTAAGTGCCTAGCTGTGGATTTTGGCCTCTAGCTCAGCCGGCACATGGGGAAACCTAGGAAACCTATGCATTTTTTAAAACTAGACACCTAGGGGAATCCAAGTTGGGGTGACTTGTGGGGCTCTGACCAGGTTCTGTTACCCAGAATCCTTTGCAAACCTCAAAATTTAGCAAAAAACACTTTTTCCTGTCATTTCGGTGACAGAAATTCCTTCAATCCGAGAGGAGCCACAAATTTCCTTCCACCTAGCGTTCCCCCACGTCTCCCAAAGAAAATGGTACCTCACTTGTGTGGGTAGGCCTAGCGCCCGCGACAGGATATGCCCCAAAACACGATGTGGACACATCACATTTTCAGAAAGAAAACAGAGCTGTTTTTTGCTAACTGCCTAGCTGTGGATTTTGGCCTCTAGCTCAGCCGGCACCTGGGGAAACCTAGAAAACCTGTGCATTTTTGAAAACTAGACACCAAGGAGAATCCAAGATGGGGTGACTTGTGGGTCTCTGACCAGGTTCTGTTATCCAAAATCCTTTGCAAACCTCAAAAATTGGCAAAAAAAAAACTTTTTCCTGTCATTTCGGTGACAGAAATTTCTAGAATCGGAGAGGAGCCACAAATTTCCTTCCACCCAGCGTTCCCCCAAGTCTTCTGATAAAAATGATACCTCACTTGTGTGGGTAGGCCTAGCGCCCGCGACAGGATATGCCCCAAAAACGACGTGGACACATCACATTTTCAGAAAGAAAACAGAGCTGTTTTTTACTAAGTGCCTAGCTGTGGATTTTGGCCTCTAGCTCAGCCGGCACCTGGGGAAACCTAGGAAACCTGCGCATTTTTTAGAACTAGACACCTTGGGGAATCCAAGATGGGGTGACTTGTGGGGCTCTGACCAGGTTCTGTTACCCAGAATCCTTTGCAAACCTCAAAATTTGGCAAAAAAACACTTTTTCCTGTCATTTCAGTGACAGAAATTTCTGGAATCTGAGAGGAGCAACAAATTTCCTTCCACCCAGCGTTCCCCCATGTCTCCCAAAGAAAATGGTACGTCACTTATGTGGGTAGGCCTAGCGCCTGCGACAGGATATGCCCCAAAACACAACGTGGACACATCACATTTTCAGAAAGAAAATAGAGCTGTTTTTTGCTAACTGCCTAGCTGTGGATTTTGGCCTCTAGCTCAGCCGGCACCTGGGGAAACCTCGCAAACCTGTGCATTTTTTAAAACTAGACACTTAGGGGAATCCAAGATGGGGTGACTTGTGGGGCTATGACCATGTTCTGTTACCCAGAATCCTTTGCAAACCTCAAAATTTGGCAAAAAAAAACACTTTTTCCTGTCATTTCGGTGACAGAAAGTTCTGATATCTGAGAGGAGCCACAAATTTCCTTCCACCCAGCGTTCCCCCAAGTCTTCCGATAAAAATGTTACCTCACTTGTGTGGGTAGGCCTAGTGCCCGCAACAGGATATGCCCCAAAACGCGATGTGGACACATCACATTTTCAGAAACAAAACAGAGCTGTTTTTTGCTAACTGCCTAGCTGTGGATTTTGGCCTCTAGCTCAGCAGGCACCTGGGGAAACCAAGAAAACCTGTGCATTTTTGAAAACTAGATACCTAGGAGAATCCAAGATGGGGTGACTTGTGGGGCTCTGACCAGTTTCTGTTACCCAAAATCCTTTGCAAACTTCAAAATTTGGCAAAAAAAACACTTTTTCCTGTCATTTCGGTGACAGAAAGTTCTGGAATCTGAGAGGAGCCACAAATTTCCTTCCACCCAGCATTCACCTAAGTCTTCCGATAAAAATGTTACCTCACTTGTGTGGGTAGGCCTAGCGCCCGCGACAGGATATGCCCCAAAACACGACGTGGACACATCACATTTTCAGAAAGAAAACAGAGCTGTTTTTTGCTAAGTGCCTAGCTGTGGATTTTGGCATCTAGCTCAGTCGGCACCTGGGGAAACCTAGCAAACCCGTGCATTTTTTAAAACTAGGCACCTATGGGAATCCAAGATGGGGTGACTTGTGGGGCTCTGACCAGGTTCTGTTACCCAGAATCCTTTGCAAACCTCAAAATTTGGCAAAAAAACACTTTTTCCTGTCATTTCAGTGACAGAAAGTTCTGGAATCTGAGAGGAGCCACACATTTCCTTCCACCCAGCGTTCCCCCAAGTCTCCCGATAAAAATGGTACCTCACTTGTGTGGGTAGGCGTAGCGCCCGCGACAGGATATGCCCCAAAACACGACGTGGACACATCACATTTTCAGAAAGAAAACAGAGCTGTTTTTTGCTAACTGCCTAGCTGTGGATTTTCGCCTCTAGCTCAGCCGGCAACTGGGGAGACCTAGAAAACCTGTGCATTTTTGAAAACTAGACACCTAGGGGAATCCAAGATGGGGTGACTTGTGGGGCTCTGACCAGGTTCTGTTACCCAAAATCCTTTGCAAACCTCAAAATTTGGCAAAAAAAACACACTTTTTCCTGTCATTTCGGTGACAGAAAGTTCTGGAATCTGAGAGGAGCCTCAAATTTACTTCCACCCAGCGTTCCCCTAAGTCTTCCGATAAAAATTTTACCTCACTTGTGTGGGTAGGCCTAGCGCCCGCGACAGGATATGCCCCAAAACACGATGTGGACACATCACATTTTCAGAAGGAAAGCAGAGCTGTTTTGTGCTAACTGCCTAGCTGTGGATTTTGTCCTCTAGCTCAGCAGGCACCTGGGGAAACCTAGAAAACCTGTGCATTTTTGAAAACTAGATGCCTAGGAGAATCCAAGATGGGGTGACTTGTGGGGCTCTGAACAGGTTCTGTTACCCAAAATCCTTTGCAAACCTCAAAATTTGGCAAAAAAAACACTTTTTCCTGTCATTTCGGTGACAGAAATTTCTGGAAACTGAGAGGCGCCACAAATTTCCTTCCACCCAGCGTTCCATTAAGTCTTCCGATAAAAATGTTACCTCACTTGTGTGGGTAGGCCTAGCGCCCGCGACAGGATATGCCCCAAAACACGACGTGGACACATCACATTTTCAGAAAGAAAACAGAGCTGTTTTTTACTAAGTGCCTAGCTGTGGATTTTGGCCTCTAGCTCAGCCGGCACCTGGGGAAACCGAGGAAACCTGCGCATTTTTTAGAACTAGACACCTTGGGGAATCCAAGATGGGGTGACTTGTGGGGCTCTGACCAGGTTCTGTTACCCAGAATCCTTTGCAAACCTCTGAATTTGGCAAAAAAACACTTTTTCCTGTCATTTCGGTGACAGAAATTTCTGGAATCTGAGAGGAGCCACAAATTTCCTTCCACCCAGCGTTCCCCCAAGACTTCTGATAAAAATGATACCTCACTTGTGTGGGTAGGCCTAGCACCCGCGACAGGATATGCCCCAAAAACAACGTGGACACATCACATTTTCAGAAAGAAAACAGAGCTGTTTTTTACTAAGTGCCTAGCTGTGGATTTTGGCCTCTAGCTCAGCCGGCACATGGGGAAACCTAGGAAACCTATGCATTTTTTAAAACTAGACACCTAGAGGAATCCAAGTTGGGGTGACTTGTGGGGCTCTGACCAGGTTCTGTTACCCAGAATTCTTTGCAAACCTCAAAATTTGGCAAAAAAAACACTTTTTCCTGTCATTTCGGTGACAGAAATTTCTGGAATCTAAGAGGAGCCACAAATTCCCTTCACCCCAGCGTTCCCCCACGTCTCCCGAAGAAAACGGTACCTCACTTGTGTGGGTAGGCCTAGCGCCTGCGACAGGATATGCCCCAAAACACAACGTGGACACATCACATTTTCAGAAAGAAAACAGAGCTGTTTTTTGCTAACTGTCTAGCTGTGGATTTTGTCCTCTAGCTCAGCAGGCACCTGGGGAAACCTAGAAAACCTGTGCATTTTTGAAAACTAGATGCCTAGGAGAATCCAAGATGGGGTGACTTGTGGGGCTCTGAACAGGTTCTGTTATCCAAAATCCTTTGCAAACCTCAAAATTTGGCAAAAAAAACACTTTTTCCTGTCATTTCGGTGACAGAAATTTCTGGAAACTGAGAGGCGCCACAAATTTACTTCCACCCAGCGTTCCATTAAGTCTTCCGATAAAAATGTTACCTCACTTGTGTGGGTAGGCCTAGCGCCCGCGACAGGATATGCCCCAAAACACGACGTGGACACATCACATTTTCAGAAAGAAAACAGAGCTGTTTTTTACTAAGTGCCTAGCTGTGGATTTTGGCCTCTAGCTCAGCCGGCACCTGGGGAAACCGAGGAAACCTGCGCATTTTTTAGAACTAGACACCTTGGGGAATCCAAGATGGGGTGACTTGTGGGGCTCTGACCAGGTTCTGTTACCCAGAATCCTTTGCAAACCTCTGAATTTGGCAAAAAAAACACTTTTTCCTGTCATTTCGGTGACAGAAATTTCTGGAATCTGAGAGGAGCCACAAATTTCCTTCCACCCAGCGTTCCCCCAAGACTTCTGATAAAAATGATACCTCACTTGTGTGGGTAGGCCTAGCACCCGCGACAGGATATGCCCCAAAAACGACGTGGACACATCACATTTTCAGAAAGAAAACAGAGCTGTTTTTTACTAAGTGCCTAGCTGTGGATTTTGGCCTCTAGCTCAGCCGGCACATGGGGAAACCTAGGAAACCTATGCATTTTTTAAAACTAGACACCTAGAGGAATCCAAGTTGGGGTGACTTGTGGGGCTCTGACCAGGTTCTGTTACCCAGAATCCTTTGCAAACCTCAAAATTTGGCAAAAAAACACTTTTTCCTGTCATTTCGGTGACAGAAATTTCTGGAATCTAAGAGGAGCCACAAATTTCCTTCACCCCAGCGTTCCCCCACGTCTCCCGAAGAAAATGGTACCTCACTTGTGTGGGTAGGCCTAGCGCCTGCGACAGGATATGCCCCAAAACACAACGTGGACACATCACATTTTCAGAAAGAAAACAGAGCTGTTTTTTGCTAACTACCTAGCTGTGGATTTTGGCCTCTAGCTCAGCCGGCACCTGGGGAAACCTCGCAAACCTGTGCATTTTTTAAAACTAGACACTTAGGGGAATCCAAGATGGGGTGACTTGTGGGGCTCTGACCAGGTTCTGTTACCCAGAATCCTTTGCAAACCTCAAAATTTGGCAAAAAAAAACACTTTTTCCTGTCTTTTTGGTGACAGAAAGTTCTGGAATCTGAGAGGAGCCACAAATTTCCTTCCACCCAGCGTTCCCCCAAGTCTTCTGATAAAAATGTTACTTCACTTGTGTGGGTAGGCCTAGCGCCCGCGACAGGATATGCCCCAAAACATGACGTGGACACATCACATTTTCAGAAAGAAAACAGAGCTGTTTTTTGCTAAGTGCCTAGCTGTGGATTTTGGCATCTAGCTCAGTCGGCACCTGGGGAAACCTAGCAAACCCGTTCATTTTTTAAAACTAGGCACCTAGGGGAATCCAAGATGGGGTGACTTGTGGGGCTCTGACCAGGTTCTATTACCCAGAATCCTTTGCAAACCTCAAACTTTGGCAAAAAAATACTTTTTCCTGTCATTTCAGTGATAGAAAGTTCTGGAATCTGAGAGGAGCCACACATTTCCTTCTACCCAGCGTTCCCCCAAGTCTCCCGATAAAAATGGTACCTCACTTGTGTGGGTAGGCCTAGCGCCCGCGACAGGATATGCCCCAAAACACGACGTGGACACATCACATTTTCAGAAAGAAAACAGAGCTGTTTTTTGCTAACTGCCTAGCTGTGGATTTTCGCCTCTAGCTCAGCCGGCAACTGGGGAAACCTAGAAAACCTGTGCATTTTTGAAAACTAGACATCTAGGGGAATCCAAGATGGGGTGACTTGTGGGGCTCTGACCAGGTTCTGTTACCCAAAATCCTTTGCAAACCTCAAAATTTGGCAAAAAAAAAAACACTTTTTTCTGTCATTTCGGTGACAGAAAGTTCTGGAATCTGAGAGGAGCTTCAAATTTACTTCCACCCAGCGTTCCCCTAAGTCTTCCGATAAAAATGTTACCTCACTTGTGTGGGTAGGCCTAGCGCCCGCGACAGGATATGCCCCAAAAACGACGTCAGAAAGAAAACAGAGCTGTTTTTTACTAAGTGCCTAGCTGTGGATTTTGGCCTCTAGCTCAGCCGGCACCTGGGGAAACCTAGGAAACCTGCGCATTTTTTAGAACTAGACACCTCGAGGAATCCAAGATGGGGTGACTTGTGGGGCTCTGACCAGGTTCTGTTACCCAGAAACCTTTGCAAACCTCAAAATTTGGCAAAAAAACACTTTTTCCTGTCATTTCGGTGACAGAAATTTCTGGAATCTGAGAGGAGCCAAAAATTTCCTTCCACCCAGCGTTCCCCCAAGTCTTCTGATAAAAATCATACCTCACTTGTGTGGGTAGGCCTAGCGCCCGCGACAGGATATGCCCCAAAAACGACGTGGACACATCACATTTTCAGAAAGAAATCAGAGCTGTTTTTTACTAAGTGCCTAGCTGTGGATTTTGGCCTCTAGCTCAGCCGGCACCTGGGCAAACCGAGGAAACCTGCGCATTTTTTAGAACTAGATACCTTGGGGAATCCAAGATGGGGTGACTTGTGGGGCTCTGACCAGGTTCTGTTACCCAGAATCCTTTGCAAACCTCAGAATTTGGCAAAAAAACACTTTTTCCTGTCATTTCGGTGACAGAAATTTCTGGAATCTGAGAGGAGCCACAAATTTCCTTCCACCCAACGTTCCCCCAAGACTTCTGATAAAAATGATACCTCACTTGTGTGGGTAGGCCTAGCACCCGCAACAGGATATGCCCCAAAAACGACGTGGACACATCACATTTTCAGAAAGAAAACAGAGCTGTTTTTTACTAAGTGCCTAGCTGTGGATTTTGGCCTCTAGCTCAGCCGGCACATGGGGAAACCTAGGAAACCTATGCATTTTTTAAAACTGGACACCTAGGGGAATCCAAGTTGGGGTGACTTGTGGGGCTCTGACCAGGTTCTGTTACCCAGAATCCTTTGCAAACCTCAAAATTTGGCAAAAAAACACTTTTTCCTGTCATTTCGGTGACAGAAATTTCTGGAATCTAAGAGGAGCCACAAATTTCCTTCCCCCCAGCGTTCCCCCACGTCTCCCGAAGAAAATGGTACCTCACTTGTGTGGGTAGGCCTAGCGCCTGCGACAGGATATGCCCCAAAACACAACGTGTACACATCACATTTTCAAAAAGAAAACAGAGCTGTTTTTTGCTAACTACCTAGCTGTGGATTTTGGACTCTAGCTCAGCCGGCACCTGGGGAAACCTTGCAAACCTATGCATTTTTTAAAACTAGACACTTAGGGGAATCCAAGATGGGGTGACTTGTGGGGTTCTGACCAGGTTCTGTTACCCAGAATCTTTTGCAAACCTCCAAATTTGGCAAAAAAACACTTTTTCCTGTCATTTCGGTGACAGAAATTTCTGGAATCTAAGAGGAGCCCCAAATTTCCTTCCCCCCAGCGTTCCCCCACGTCCCCCGAAGAAAATGGTACCTCACTTGTGTGGGTAGGCCTAGCGCCTGCGACAGGATATGCCCCAAAACACGACGTGGACACATCACATTTTCAGAAAGAAAACAGAGCTGTTTTTTGCTAACTACCTAGCTGTGGATTTTGGCCTCTAGCTCAGCCGGCACCTGGGGAAACCTCGCAAACCTGTGCATTTTTTAAAACTAGACACTTAGGGGAATCCAAGATGGGGTGACTTGTGGGGCTCTGACCAGGTTCTGTTACCCAGAATCCTTTGCAAACCTCAAAATTTGGCAAAAAAAACACTTTTTCCTGTCATTTCAGTGACAGAAAGTTCTGGAATCTGAGAGGAGCCACACATTTCCTTCCACCCAGTGTTCCCCCAAGTCTCCCGATAAAAATTGTACCTCACTTGTGTGGGTAGGCCTAGCGCCCGCAACAGGATATGCCCCAAAACACGACGTGGACACATCACATTTTCAGAAAGAAAACAGAGCTGTTTTTTGCTAACTGCCTAGCTGTGGATTTTCGCCTCTAGCTCAGCCGGCAACTGGGGAAACCTAGAAAACATGTGCATTTTTTAAAACTAGACACCTAGGGGAATCCAAGATGGGGTGACTTGTGGGGCTCTGACCAGGTTCTGTTACCCAAAATCCTTTGCAAACCTCAAAATTTGGCAAAAAAAAAACCACTCTTTTTCCTGTCATTTCGGTGACAGAAAGATCTGGAATCTGAGAGGAGCCTCAAATTTACTTCCACCCAGCGTTCCCCTAAGTCTTCCGATAAAAATGTTACCTCACTTGTGTGGGTAGGCCTAGCGCCCACGACAGGATATGCCCCAAAACACGACGTGGACACATCACATTTTCAGAAGGAAAGCAGAGCTGTTTTTTACTAAGTGCCTAGCTGTGGATTTTGGCCTCTAGCTCAGCCGGCACCTGGGGAAACCGAGGAAACCTGCGCATTTTTTAGAACTAGACACCTTGGGGAATCCAAGATGGGGTGACTTGTGGGGCTCTGACCAGGTTCTGTTACCCAGAATCCTTTGCAAACCTCAGAATTTGGCAAAAAAACACTTTTTCCTGTCATTTCGGTGACAGAAATTTCTGGAATCTGAGAGGAGCCACAAATTTCCTTCCACCCAGCGTTCCCCCAAGACTTCTGATAAAAATTATACCTCACTTGTGTGGGTAGGCCTAGCACCCGCGACAGGATATGCCCCAAAAACGACGTGGACACATCACATTTTCAGAAAGAAAACAGAGCTGTTTTTTACTAAGTGCCTAGCTGTGGATTTTGGCCTCTAGCTCAGCCGGCACATGGGGAAACCTAGGAAACCTATGCATTTTTTTAAACTAGACAACTAGGGGAATCCAAGTTGGGGTGACTTGTGGGGCTCTGACCAGGTTCTGTTACCCAGAATCCTTTGCAAACCTCAAAATTTGCAAAAAAACACTTTTTCCTGTCATTTCGGTGACAGAAATTTCTGGAATCTAAGAGGAGCCACAAATTTCCTTCCCCCCAGCGTTCCCCCACATCTCCCGAAGAAAATTGTACCTCACTTGTGTGGGTAGGCCTAGCGCCTGCGACAGGATATGCCCCAAAACACAACGTGGACACATCACATTTTCAGAAAGAAAACAGAGCTGTTTTTTGCTAAGTGCCTAGCTGTGAATTTTGGCATCTACCTCAGTCGGCACCTGGGGAAACCTAGCAAACCCGTGCATTTTTTAAAACTAGGCACCTAGGGGAATCCAAGATGGGGTGACTTGTGGGGCTCTGACCAGGTTCTGTTACCCAGAATCCTTTGCAAACCTCAAAATTTGGCAAAAAAACACTTTTTCCTGTCATTTCAGTGACAGAAAGTTCTGGAATCTGAGAGGAGCCACACATTTCCTTCCACCCAGCGTTCCCCCAAGTCTCCCGATAAAAATGGTACCTCACTTGTGTGGGTAGGCCTAGCGCCCGCGACAGGATATGCCCCAAAACACGACATGGACACATCACATTTTCAGAAAGAAAACAGAGCTGTTTTTTGCTAACTGCCTAGCTGTGGATTTTCACCTCTAGCTCAGCCGGCAACTGGGGAAACCTAGAAAACCTGTGCATTTTTTAAAACTAGACACCTAGGGGAATCCAAGATGGTGTGACTTGTGGGGCTCTGACCAGGTTCTGTTACCCAAAATCCTTTGCAAACCTCAAAATTTGGCAAAAAAAACACACTTTTTCCTGTCATTTTGGTGACAGAAAGTTCTGGAATCTGAGAAGAGCCTCAAATTTACTTCCACCCAGCGTTCCCCTAAGTCTTCCGATAAAAATGTTACCTCACTTGTGTGGGTAGGCCTAACGCCCGCGACAGGATATGCCCCAAAACACGATGTGGACACATCACATTTTCAGAAGGAAAACAGAGCTGTTTTTTGCTAACTGCCTAGCTGTGGATTTTGTCCTCTAGCTCAGCAGGCACCTGGGGAAACCTAGAAAACCTGTGCATTTTTGAAAACTAGATGCCTAGGAGAATCCAAGATGGGGTGACTTGTGGGGCTCTGACCAGGTTCTGTTACCCAAAATCCTTTGCAAACCTCAAAATTTGGCAAAAAAAACACTTTTTCCTGTCATTTCGGTGACAGAAATTTCTGGAAACTGAGAGGCGCCACAAATTTCCTTCCACCCAGCGTTCCATTAAGTCTTCCGATAAAAATGTTACCTCACTTGTGTGGGTAGGCCTAGCGCCCGTGACAGGATATGCCCCAAAACACGACGTGGACACATCACATTTTCAGAAAGAAAACAGAGCTGTTTTTTACTAAGTGCCTAGCTGTGGATTTTGGCCTCTAGCTCAGCCGGCACCTGGGGAAACCGAGGAAACCTGCGCATTTTTTAGAACTAGACACCTTGGGGAATCCAAGATGGGGTGACTTGTGGGGCTCTGACCAGGTTCTGTTACCCAGAATCCTTTGCAAACCTCAGAATTTGGCAAAAAAACACTTTTTCCTGTCATTTCGGTGAAAGAAATTTCTGGAATCTGAGAGGAGCCACAAATTTCCTTCCACCCAGCGTTCCCCCAAGACTTCTTATAAAAATTATACCTCACTTGTGTGGGTAGGCCTAGCACCCACGACAGGATATGCCCCAAAAACGACATGGACACATCACATTTTCAGAAAGAAAACAGAGCTGTTTTTTACTAAGTGCCTAGCTGTGGATTTTGGCCTCTAGCTCAGCCGGCACATGGGGAAACCTAGGAAACCTATGCATTTTTTAAAACTAGACAACTAGGGGAATCCAAGTTGGGGTGACTTGTGGGGCTCTGACCAGGTCCTGTTACCCAGAATCCTTTGCAAACCTCAAAATTTGGCAAAAAAACACTTTTTCCTGTCATTTTGGTGACAGAAAGTTCTGGAATCTGAGAGGAGCCTCAAATTTACTTCCACCCAGCGTTCCCCTAAGTCTTCCGATAAAAATGTTACCTCATTTGTGTGGGTAGGCCTAGCGCCCGCGACAGGATATGCCCCAAAACACGATGTGGACACATCACATTTTCAGAAGGAAAGCAGAGCTGTTTTTTGCTAACTGCCTAGCTGTGGATTTTGTCCTCTAGCTCAGCATGCACCTGGGGAAACCTAGAAAACCTGTGCATTTTTTAAAACTAGATGCCTAGGAGAATCCAAGATGGGGTGACTTGTGGGGCTCTGACCAGGTTCTGTTACCCAAAATCCTTTGCAAACCTCAAAATTTGGCAAAAAAAACACTTTTTCCTGTCATTTCGGTGACAGAAATTTCTGGAAACTGAGAGGCGCCACAAATTTCCTTCCACCCAGCGTTCCATTAAGTCTTCCGATAAAAATGTTACCTCACTTGTGTGGGTAGGCCTAGCGCCCGCGACAGGATATGCCCCAAAACACGACGTGGACACATCACATTTTCAGAAAGAAAACAGAGCTGTTTTTTACTAAGTGCCTAGCTGTGGATTTTGGCCTCTAGCTCAGCCGGCACCTGGGGAAACCGAGGAAACCTGCGCATTTCTTAGAACTAGACACCTTGGGGAATCCAAGATGGGGTGACTTGTGGGGCTCTGACCAGGTTCTGTTACCCAGAATCCTTTGCAAACCTCAGAATTTGGCAAAAAAACACTTTTTCCTGTCATTTCGGTGACAGAAATTTCTGGAATCTGAGTGGAGCCACAAATTTCCTTCCACCCAGCGTTCCCCCAAGACTTCTGATAAAAATTATACCTCACTTGTGTGGGTAGGCCTAGCACCCGCGACAGGATATGCCCCAAAAACGACGTGGACACATCACATTTTCAGAAAGAAAACAGAGCTGTTTTTTACTAAGTGCCTAGCTGTGGATTTTGGCCTCTAGCTCAGCCGGCACATGGGGAAACCTAGGAAACCTATGCATTTTTTAAAACTAGACAACTAGGGGAATCCAAGTTGGGGTGACTTGTGGGGCTCTGACCAGGTTCTGTTACCCAGAATCCTTTGCAAACCTCAAAATTTGGCAAAAAAACACTTTTTCCTGTCATTTCGGTGACAGAAATTTCTGGAATCTAAGAGGAGCCACGAATTTCCTTCCCCCCAGCGTTCCCCCACGTCTCCCGAAGAAAATGGTACCTCACTTGTGTGGGTAGGCCTAGCGCCTGCGACAGGATATGCCCCAAAACACAACTTGGACACATCACATTTTCAGAAAGAAAACAGAGCTGTTTTTTGCTAACTGCCTAGCTGTGGATTTTGGCCTCTAGCTCAGCCGGCACCTGGGGAAACTTTGCGAACCTGTGCATTTTTTAAAACTAGACACTCAGGGGAATCCAAGATGGGGTGACTTGTGGGGCTCTGACCAGGTTCTGTTACCCAGAATCCTTTGCAAACCTCAAAATTTGGCAAAAAAAACACTTTTTCCTGTCATTTCGGTGACA
The DNA here is from genome assembly GCF_031143425.1 of Pleurodeles waltl. Classification (NCBI taxonomy): domain Eukaryota; kingdom Metazoa; phylum Chordata; class Amphibia; order Caudata; family Salamandridae; genus Pleurodeles; species Pleurodeles waltl. The sequence goes on from NC_090444.1 coordinate 306,591,273, forward strand.
GAAATTTCTGGAAACTGAGAGGCGCCACAAATTTCCTTCCACCCAGCGTTCCATTAAGTCTTCCGATAAAAATGTTACCTCACTTGTGTGGGTAGGCCTAGCGCCCGCGACAGGATATGCCCCAAAACACGACGTGGACACATCACATTTTCAGAAAGAAAACAGAGCTGTTTTTTACTAAGTGCCTAGCTGTGGATTTTGGCCTCTAGCTCAGCCGGCACCTGGGGAAACCGAGGAAACCTGCGCATTTCTTAGAACTAGACACCTTGGGGAATCCAAGATGGGGTGACTTGTGGGGCTCTGACCAGGTTCTGTTACCCAGAATCCTTTGCAAACCTCAGAATTTGGCAAAAAAACACTTTTTCCTGTCATTTCGGTGACAGAAATTTCTGGAATCTGAGTGGAGCCACAAATTTCCTTCCACCCAGCGTTCCCCCAAGACTTCTGATAAAAATTATACCTCACTTGTGTGGGTAGGCCTAGCACCCGCGACAGGATATGCCCCAAAAACGACGTGGACACATCACATTTTCAGAAAGAAAACAGAGCTGTTTTTTACTAAGTGCCTAGCTGTGGATTTTGGCCTCTAGCTCAGCCGGCACATGGGGAAACCTAGGAAACCTATGCATTTTTTAAAACTAGACAACTAGGGGAATCCAAGTTGGGGTGACTTGTGGGGCTCTGACCAGGTTCTGTTACCCAGAATCCTTTGCAAACCTCAAAATTTGGCAAAAAAACACTTTTTCCTGTCATTTCGGTGACAGAAATTTCTGGAATCTAAGAGGAGCCACGAATTTCCTTCCCCCCAGCGTTCCCCCACGTCTCCCGAAGAAAATGGTACCTCACTTGTGTGGGTAGGCCTAGCGCCTGCGACAGGATATGCCCCAAAACACAACTTGGACACATCACATTTTCAGAAAGAAAACAGAGCTGTTTTTTGCTAACTGCCTAGCTGTGGATTTTGGCCTCTAGCTCAGCCGGCACCTGGGGAAACTTTGCGAACCTGTGCATTTTTTAAAACTAGACACTCAGGGGAATCCAAGATGGGGTGACTTGTGGGGCTCTGACCAGGTTCTGTTACCCAGAATCCTTTGCAAACCTCAAAATTTGGCAAAAAAAACACTTTTTCCTGTCATTTCGGTGACAGAAATTTCTGGAAACTGAGAGGCGCCACAAATTTCCTTCCACCCAGCGTTCCATTAAGTCTTCCGATAAAAATGTTACCTCACTTGTGTGGGTAGGCCTAGCGCCCGCGACAGGATATGCCCCAAAACACGACGTGGACACATCACATTTTCAGAAAGAAAACAGAGCTGTTTTTTACTAAGTGCCTAGCTGTGGATTTTGGCCTCTAGCTCAGCCGGCACCTGGGGAAACCGAGGAAACCTGTGCATTTCTTAGAACTAGACACCTTGGGGAATCCAAGATGGGGTGACTTGTGGGGCTCTGACCAGGTTCTGTTACCCAGAATCCTTTGCAAACCTCAGAATTTGGCAAAAAAACACTTTTTCCTGTCATTTCGGTGACAGAAATTTCTGGAATCTGAGTGGAGCCACAAATTTCCTTCCACCCAGCGTTCCCCCAAGACTTCTGATAAAAATTATACCTCACTTGTGTGGGTAGGCCTAGCACCCGCGACAGGATATGCCCCAAAAACGACGTGGACACATCACATTTTCAGAAAGAAAACAGAGCTGTTTTTTACTAAGTGCCTAGCTGTGGATTTTGGCCTCTAGCTCAGCCGGCACATGGGGAAACCTAGGAAACCTATGCATTTTTTAAAACTAGACAACTAGGGGAATCCAAGTTGGGGTGACTTGTGGGGCTCTGACCAGGTTCTGTTACCCAGAATCCTTTGCAAACCTCAAAATTTGGCAAAAAAACACTTTTTCCTGTCATTTCGGTGACAGAAATTTCTGGAATCTAAGAGGAGCCACGAATTTCCTTCCCCCCAGCGTTCCCCCACGTCTCCCGAAGAAAATGGTACCTCACTTGTGTGGGTAGGCCTAGCGCCTGCGACAGGATATGCCCCAAAACACAACTTGGACACATCACATTTTCAGAAAGAAAACAGAGCTGTTTTTTGCTAACTGCCTAGCTGTGGATTTTGGCCTCTAGCTCAGCCGGCACCTGGGGAAACTTTGCGAACCTGTGCATTTTTTAAAACTAGACACTCAGGGGAATCCAAGATGGGGTGACTTGTGGGGCTCTGACCAGGTTCTGTTACCCAGAATCCTTTGCAAACCTCAAAATTTGGCAAAAAAAAACACTTTTTCCTGTCATTTCGGTGACAGAAATTTCTGGAAACTGAGAGGCGCCACAAATTTCCTTCCACCCAGCGTTCCATTAAGTCTTCCGATAAAAATGTTACCTCACTTGTGTGGGTAGGCCTAGCGCCCGTGACAGGATATGCCCCAAAACACGACGTGGACACATCACATTTTCAGAAAGAAAACAGAGCTGTTTTTTACTAAGTGCCTAGCTGTGGATTTTGGCCTCTAGCTCAGCCGGCACCTGGGGAAACCGAGGAAACCTGCGCATTTCTTAGAACTAGACACCTTGGGGAATCCAAGATGGGGTGACTTGTGGGGCTCTGACCAGGTTCTGTTACCCAGAATCCTTTGCAAACCTCAGAATTTGGCAAAAAAACACTTTTTCCTGTCATTTCGGTGACAGAAATTTCTGGAATCTGAGTGGAGCCACAAATTTCCTTCCACCCAGCGTTCCCCCAAGACTTCTGATAAAAATTATACCTCACTTGTGTGGGTAGGCCTAGCACCCGCGACAGGATATGCCCCAAAAACGACGTGGACACATCACATTTTCAGAAAGAAAACAGAGCTGTTTTTTACTAAGTGCCTAGCTGTGGATTTTGGCCTCTAGCTCAGCCGGCACATGGGGAAACCTAGGAAACCTATGCATTTTTTAAAACTAGACAACTAGGGGAATCCAAGTTGGGGTGACTTGTGGGGCTCTGACCAGGTTCTGTTACCCAGAATCCTTTGCAAACCTCAAAATTTGGCAAAAAAACACCTTTTCCTGTCATTTCGGTGACAGAAATTTCTGGAATCTAAGAGGAGCCACGAATTTCCTTCCCCCCAGCGTTCCCCCACGTCTCCCGAAGAAAATGGTACCTCACTTGTGTGGGTAGGCCTAGCGCCTGCGACAGGATATGCCCCAAAACACAACTTGGACACATCACATTTTCAGAAAGAAAACAGAGCTGTTTTTTGCTAACTGCCTAGCTGTGGATTTTGGCCTCTAGCTCAGCCGGCACCTGGGGAAACTTTGCGAACCTGTGCATTTTTTAAAACTAGACACTCAGGGGAATCCAAGATGGGGTGACTTGTGGGGCTCTGACCAGGTTCTGTTACCCAGAATCCTTTGCAAACCTCAAAATTTGGCAAAAAAAACACTTTTTCCTGTCATTTCGGTGACAGAAATTTCTGGAAACTGAGAGGCGCCACAAATTTCCTTCCACCCAGCATTCCATTAAGTCTTCCGATAAAAATGTTACCTCACTTGTGTGGGTAGGCCTAGCGCCCGCGACAGGATATGCCCCAAAACACGACGTGGACACATCACATTTTCAGAAAGAAAACAGAGCTGTTTTTTACTAAGTGCCTAGCTGTGGATTTTGGCCTCTAGCTCAGCCGGCACCTGGGGAAACCGAGGAAACCTGCGCATTTCTTAGAACTAGACACCTTGGGGAATCCAAGATGGGGTGACTTGTGGGGCTCTGACCAGGTTCTGTTACCCAGAATCCTTTGCAAACCTCAGAATTTGGCAAAAAAACACTTTTTCCTGTCATTTCGGTGACAGAAATTTCTGGAATCTGAGTGGAGCCACAAATTTCCTTCCACCCAGCGTTCCCCCAAGACTTCTGATAAAAATTATACCTCACTTGTGTGGGTAGGCCTAGCACCCGCGACAGGATATGCCCCAAAAACGACGTGGACACATCACATTTTCAGAAAGAAAACAGAGCTGTTTTTTACTAAGTGCCTAGCTGTGGATTTTGGCCTCTAGCTCAGCCGGCACATGGGGAAACCTAGGAAACCTATGCATTTTTTAAAACTAGACAACTAGGGGAATCCAAGTTGGGGTGACTTGTGGGGCTCTGACCAGGTTCTGTTACCCAGAATCCTTTGCAAACCTCAAAATTTGGCAAAAAAACACTTTTTCCTGTCATTTCGGTGACAGAAATTTCTGGAATCTAAGAGGAGCCACGAATTTCCTTCCCCCCAGCGTTCCCCCACGTCTCCCGAAGAAAATGGTACCTCACTTGTGTGGGTAGGCCTAGCGCCTGCGACAGGATATGCCCCAAAACACAACTTGGACACATCACATTTTCAGAAAGAAAACAGAGCTGTTTTTTGCTAACTGCCTAGCTGTGGATTTTGGCCTCTAGCTCAGCCGGCACCTGGGGAAACTTTGCGAACCTGTGCATTTTTTAAAACTAGACACTCAGGGGAATCCAAGATGGGGTGACTTGTGGGGCTCTGACCAGGTTCTGTTACCCAGAATCCTTTGCAAACCTCAAAATTTGGCAAAAAAAACCACTTTTTCCTGTCATTTCGGTGACAGAAAGTTCTGGAATCTGAGAGGAGCCACAAATTTCCTTCCACCCAGCGTTCCCCCAAGTCTTCTGATAAAAATGTTACCTCACTTGTGTGGGTAGGCCTAGCGCCCGCGACAGGATATGCCCCGAAACACAATGTGGACACATCACATTTTCAGAAAGAAAGCAGAGCTATTTTTTGCTAACTGCCTAGTTGTGGATTTTGGCCTCTAGCTCAGCAGGCACCTGGGGAAACCTAGAAAACCTGTGCATTTTTGAAAAACAGATACCTAGGAGAATCTAAGATGGGGTGACTTGTGGGGCTCTGACCAGTTTCTGTTACCCAAAATCCTTTGCAAACCTCAAAATTTGGCAAAAAATCACTTGTTCCTGTCATTTCGGTGAAAGAAAGTTCTGGAATCTGAGAGGAGCCACAAATTTCCTTCCACCCAGTGTTCCCCTAAGTCTTCCGATAAAAATTGTACCTCACTTGTGTGGGTAGGCCTAGCGCCCGCGACAGGATATGCCCCAAAACACGACGTGGACACATCACATTTTCAGAAAGAAAACAGAGCTGTTTTTTGCTAAGTGCCTAGCTGTGGATTTTGGCCTCTAGCTCAGCCGGCAATTGGGGAAACCTAGCAAACCCGTGCATTTTTTAAAACTAGACACCTAGGGGAATCCAAGATGGGGTGACTTGTGGGGCTCTGACCAGGTTTTGTTACCCAGAATCCTTTGCAAAGCTCAAAATTTGGCTAAAAAACTCTTTTTCCTGTCATTTCAGTGACAGAAAGTTCTGGAATCTGAGAGGAGCCACACATTTCCTTCCACCCAGCGTTCCCCCAAGTCTCCCGATAAAAATGGTACCTCACTTGTGTGAGTAGGTCTAGCGCCCGCGACAGGATATGCCCCAAAACACGATGTGGACACATCACATTTTCAGAAAGAAAACAGAGCTGTTTTTTGCTAACTGCCTAGCTGTGGATTTTGCCCTCTAGCTCAGCCGGCACCTGGGGAAACCTAGAAAACCTGTGCATTTTTTAAAACTAGACACCTAGGGGAATCCAAGATGGGGTGACTTGTGGGTCTCTGACCAGGTTCTGTTACCCAAAATCCTTTGCAAACCTCAAAATTTGGCAAAAAAAAACACTTTTTCCTGTCATTTCGGTGATAGAAAGTTCTGGAATCTGAGAGGAGCCACAAATTTCCTTCTACCCAGCATTCCCCCAATGTCTTCTGATAAGAATGATACCTCACTTGTGTGGGTAGGCCTAGCGCCCGCAACAGGATATGCCCCAAAAACGATGTCAGAAAGAAAACAGAGCTGTTTTTTACTAAGAGCCTAGCTGTGGATTTTGGCCTCTAGCTCAGCCGGCACCTGGGGAAACCGAGGAAACCTGCGCATTTTTTAGAACTAGACACCTCGGGGAATCCAAGATGGGGTGACTTGTGGGGCTCTGACCAGGTTCTGTTACCCAGAATCCTTTGCAAACCTCAGAATTTGGCAAAAAAAACACTTTTTCCTGTCATTTCGGTGACAGAAATTTCTGGAATCTGAGAGGAGCCACAAATTTCCTTCCACCCAACGTTCCCCCAAGACTTCTGATAAAAATGATACCTCACTTGTGTGAGTAGGCCTAGCGCCCGCGACAGGATATGCCCCAAAAACGACGTGGACACATCACATTTTCAGAAAGAAATCAGAGCTGTTTTTTACTAAGTGCCTAGCTGTGGATTTTGGCCTCTAGCTCAGCCGGCACATGGGGAAACCTAGGAAACCTATGCATTTTTTAAAACTAGACACCTAGGGGAATCCAAGATGGGGTGACTTGTGGGGCTCTGACCAGGTTCTGTTACCCAGAATCCTTTGCAAACCTCAAAATTTGGCCAAAAAACACTTTTTCCTGTCATTTCGGTGACAGAAATTCCTGGAATCTGAGAGGAGCCACAAATTTCCTTCCACCTAGCGTTCCCCCACGTCTCCCGAAGAAAATGGTACCTCACTTGTGTGGTTAGGCCTAGCGCCTGCGACAGGATATGCCCCAAAACACAACTTGGACACATCACATTTTCAGAAAGAAAACAGAGCTGTTTTTTGCTAACTGCCTAGCTGTGGATTTTGGCCTCTAGCTCAGCCGGCACCTGGGGAAACCTCGCAAACCTGTGCATTTTTTAAAACTAGACACTTAGGGGAATCCAAGATGGGGTGACTTGTGGGGCTCTGACCAGGTTCTGTTACCCAAAATCCTTTGCAAACCTTAAAATTTTGCCAAAAAACACTTTTTCCTGTCATTTCGGTGACAGAAATTCCTGGAATCTGAGAGGAGCCACAAATTTCCTTCCACCTAGCGTTCCCCCACGTCTCCCGAAGAAAATGGTACCTCACTTGTGTGGGTAGGCCTAGCGTCTGCGACAGGATATGCCCCAAAACACAACTTGGACACATCACATTTTCAGAAAGAAAACAGAGCTGTTTTTTGCTAACTGCCTAGCTGTGGATTTTTGCCTCTAGCTCAGCCGGCACCTGGGGAAACCTCGCAAACCTGTGCATTTTTTAAAACTAGACACTTAGGGGAATCCAAGATGCGGTGACTTGTGGGGCTCTGACCAGGTTCTGTTACCCAGAATCCTTTGCAAACCTCAAGATTTTGGCAAAAAAAAAACACTTTTTCCTGTCATTTCGGTGAAAGAAAGTTCCGGCACCTGGGAAACCTTGCAAACCTGTGCATTTTTTAAAACTAGACACTTAGGGGAATCCAAGAAGGGTTGACTTGTGGGGCTCTGACCAGGTTCTGTTAACCAAAATCCTTTGCAAACCTCAAAATTTGGCAAAAAAAACACACTTTTTCCTGTCATTTCGGTGACAGAAAGTTCTGGAATCTGAGAGGAGCCACAAATTTCCTTCCACCCAGCGTTTCCCCAAGTCTTCTGATAAAAATGATACCTCACTTGTGTGGGTAGGCCTAGCGCCCGCAACAGGATATGCCCCAAAAACGACGTCAGAAAGAAAACAGCTGTTTTTTACTAAGTGCCTAGATGTGGAATTTGGCCTCTAGCTCAGCCGGCACCTGGGGAAACCTAGGAAACCTGCGCATGTTTTAGAACTAGACACCTCAGGGAATCCAAGATGGGGTGACTTGTGGGGCTCTGACCAGGTTCTGTTACCCAGAATCCTTTGCAAACCTCAAAATTTGGCCAAAAAAACACTTTTTCCTGTCATTTCGGTGACAGAAAGTTCTGGAATCTGAGAGGAGCCACAAATTTCCTTCCACCCAGCGTTCCCCCAAGTCTTCTGATAAAAATGTTACCTCACTTGTGTGGGTAGGCCTAGCGCCCGCGACAGGATATGCCCCAAAACACGATGTGGACACATCACATTTTCAGAAAGAAAACAGAGCTGTTTTTTGCTAACTGCCTAGCTGTGGATTTTGGCCTCTAGCTCAGCAGGCATCTTGGGAAACCTAGAAAACCTGTGCATTTTTTTAAACTAGATACCTAGGAGAATCCAAGATGGGGTGACTTGTGGGGCTCTGACCAGGTTCTGTTACCCAGAATCCTTTGCAAACCTCAAAATTTGGCAAAAAAACACTTTTTCCTGTCATTTCAGAGACAGAAAGTTCTGGAATCTGAGAGGAGCCACACATTTCCTTCCACCCAGCGTTCCTCCAAGTCTCCCGATAAAAATGGTACCTCACTTGTGTGGGTAGGTCTAGCGCCCGCGACAGGATATGCCCCAAAACACGATGTGGACACATCACATTTTCAGAAAGAAAACAGAGCTGTTTTTTGCTAACTGCCTAGCTGTGGATTTTGGCCTCTAGCTCAGCCGGCACCTGGGGAAACCTAGAAAACCTTTGCATTTTTGAAAACTAGACACCTAGGGGAATCCAAGATGGGGTGACTTGCGGGGCTCTGACCAGGTTCTGTTACCCAAAATCCTTTGCAAACCTCAAAATTTGGCAAAAAAAACACACTTTTTCCTGTCATTTTGGTGACAGAAAGTTCTGGAATCTGAGAGGAGCCACAAATTTCCTTCCACCCAGCGTTCCCCCAAGTCTTCTGATAAAAATGATACCTCACTTGTGTGGGTAGGTCTAGCGCCCGCGACAGGATATGCCCCAAAAACGACGTGGACACATCACATTTTCAGAAAGAAATCAGAGCTGTTTTTTCTAAGTGCCTAGCTGTGGATTTTGGCCTCTAGCTCAGCCGGCACCTGGGGAAACCTCGCAAACCTGTGCATTTTTTAAAACTAGACACTTAGGGGAATCCAAGATGGGGTGACTTGTGGGGCTCTGACCACATTCTGTTACCCAAAATCCTTAGCAAACCTCAAAATTTGGCAAAAAAAACACACTTTTTCCTGTCATTTCGGTGACAGAAAGTTCTGGAATCTGAGAGGAGCCACAAATTTCCTTCCACCCAGCGTTTCCCCAAGTCTTCTGATAAAAATGATACCTCACTTGTGTGGGTAGGCCTAGCGCCCGCAACAGGATATGCCCCAAAAACAACGTCAGAAAGAAATCAGAGCTGTTTTTTCTAAGTGCCTAGCTGTGGATTTTGGCCTCTAGCTCAGCCGGCACCTGGGGAAACCTAGGAAACCTGCGCATGTTTTAGAACTAGACACCTCAGGGAATCCAAGATGGGGTGACTTGTGGGGCTCTGACCCGGTTCTGTTACCCAGAATCCTTTGCAAACCTCAAAATTTGGCAAAAAAAACACTTTTTCCTGTCATTTCGGTGACAGAAAGTTCTGGAATCTGAGAGGAGCCACAAATATACTTCCACCCAGCGTTCCCCCAAGTCTTCTGATAAAAATGTTACCTCACTTGTGTGGGTAGGCCTAGCGCCCGCGACAGGATATGCCCCAAAACACGATGTGGACACATCACATTTTCAGAAAGAAAACAGAGCTGTTTTTTGCTAACTGCCTAGCTGTGGATTTTGGCCTCTAGCTCAGCAGGCACCTTGGGAAACCTAGAAAACCTGTGCATTTTTTTAAACTAGATACCTAGGAGAATCCAAGATGGGGTGACTTGTGGGGCTCTGACCAGGTTCTGTTACCCAGAATCCTTTGCAAACCTCAAAATTTGGCAAAAAAACACTTTTTCCTGTCATTTCAGTGACAGAAAGTTCTGGAATCTGAGAGGAGCCACACATTTCCTTCCACCCAGCGTTCCTCCAAGTCTCCCGATAAAAATGGTACCTCACTTGTGTGGGTAGGTCTAGCGCCCGCGACAGGATATGCCCCAAAACACGATGTGGACACATCACATTTTCAGAAAGAAAACAGAGCTGTTTTTTGCTAACTGCCTAGCTGTGGATTTTGGCCTCTAGCTCAGCCGGCACCTGGGGAAACCTAGAAAACCTTTGCATTTTTGAAAACTAGACACCTAGGGGAATCCAAGATGGGGTGACTTGTGGGGCTCTGACCAGGTTCTGTTACCCAAAATCCTTTGCAAACCTCAAAATTTGGCAAAAAAAACACACTTTTTCCTGTCATTTTGGTGACAGAAAGTTCTGGAATCTGAGAGGAGCCACAAATTTCCTTCCACCCAGCGTTCCCCCAAGTCTTCTGATAAAAATGATACCTCACTTGTGTGGGTAGGTCTAGCGCCCGCGACAGGATATGCCCCAAAAACGACGTGGACACATCACATTTTCAGAAAGAAATCAGAGCTGTTTTTTCTAAGTGCCTAGCTGTGGATTTTGGCCTCTAGCTCAGCCGGCACCTGGGGAAACCTCGCAAACCTGTGCATTTTTTAAAACTAGACACTTAGGGGAATCCAAGATGGGGTGACTTGTGGGGCTCTGACCACATTCTGTTACCCAAAATCCTTTGCAAACCTCAAAATTTGGCAAAAAAAACACACTTTTTCCTGTCATTTCGGTGACAGAAAGTTCTGGAATCTGAGAGGAGCCACAAATTTCCTTCCACCCAGCGTTTCCCCAAGTCTTCTGATAAAAATGATACCTCACTTGTGTGGGTAGGCCTAGCGCCCGCAACAGGATATGCCCCAAAAACGACGTCAGAAAGAAATCAGAGCTGTTTTTTACTAAGTGCCTAGATGTGGATTTTGGCCTCTAGCTCAGCCGGCACCTGGGGAAACCTAGGAAACCTGCGCATGTTTTAGAACTAGACACCTCAGGGAATCCAAGATGGGGTGACTTGTGGGGCTCTGACCAGGTTCTGTTACCCAGAATCCTTTGCAAACCTCAAAATTTGGCAAAAAAAACACTTTTTCCTGTCATTTCGGTGACAGAAAGTTCTGGAATCTGAGAGGAGCCACAAATTTCCTTCCACCCAGCGTTCCCCCAAGTCTTCTGATAAAAATGTTACCTCACTTGTGTGGGTAGGCCTAGCGCCCGCGACAGGATATGCCCCAAAACACGATGTGGACACATCACATTTTCAGAAAGAAAACAGAGCTGTTTTTTGCTAACTGCCTAGCTGTGGATTTTGGCCTCTAGCTCAGCAGGCACCTTGGGAAACCTAGAAAACCTGTGCATTTTTTTAAACTAGATACCTAGGAGAATCCAAGATGGGGTGACTTGTGGGGCTCTGACCAGGTTCTGTTACCCAGAATCCTTTGCAAACCTCAAAATTTGGCAAAAAAACACTTTTTCCTGTCATTTCAGTGACAGAAAGTTCTGGAATCTGAGAGGAGCCACACATTTCCTTCCACCCAGCGTTCCTCCAAGTCTCCCGATAAAAATGGTACCTCACTTGTGTGGGTAGGTCTAGCGCCCGCGACAGGATATGCCCCAAAACACGATGTGGACACATCACATTTTCAGAAAGAAAACAGAGCTGTTTTTTGCTAACTGCCTAGCTGTGGATTTTGGCCTCTAGCTCAGCCGGCACCTGGGGAAACCTAGAAAACCTTTGCATTTTTGAAAACTAGACACCTAGGGGAATCCAAGATGGGGTGACTTGTGGGGCTCTGACCAGGTTCTGTTACCCAAAATCCTTTGCAAACCTCAAAATTTGGCAAAAAAAACACACTTTTTCCTGTCATTTTGGTGACAGAAAGTTCTGGAATCTGAGAGGAGCCACAAATTTCCTTCCACCCAGCGTTTCCCCAAGTCTTCTGATAAAAATGATACCTCACTTGTGTGGGTAGGCCTAGCGCCCGCAACAGGATATGCCCCAAAAACGACGTCAGAAAGAAATCAGAGCTGTTTTTTACTAAGTGCCTAGATGTGGATTTTGGCCTCTAGCTCAGCCGGCACCTGGGGAAACCTAGGAAACCTGCGCATGTTTTAGAACTAGACACCTCAGGGAATCCAAGATGGGGTGACTTGTGGGGCTCTGACCAGGTTCTGTTACCCAGAATCCTTTGCAAACCTCAAAATTTGGCAAAAAAAACACTTTTTCCTGTCATTTCGGTGACAGAAAGTTCTGGAATCTGAGAGGAGCCACAAATTTCCTTCCACCCAGCGTTCCCCCAAGTCTTCTGATAAAAATGTTACCTCACTTGTGTGGGTAGGCCTAGCGCCCGCGACAGGATATGCCCCAAAACACGATGTGGACACATCACATTTTCAGAAAGAAAACAGAGCTGTTTTTTGCTAACTGCCTAGCTGTGGATTTTGGCCTCTAGCTCAGCAGGCACCTTGGGAAACCTAGAAAACCTGTGCATTTTTTTAAACTAGATACCTAGGAGAATCCAAGATGGGGTGACTTGTGGGGCTCTGACCAGGTTCTGTTTCCCAGAATCCTTTGCAAACCTCAAAATTTGGCAAAAAAACACTTTTTCCTGTCATTTCAGTGACAGAAAGTTCTGGAATCTGAGAGGAGCCACACATTTCCTTCCACCCAGCGTTCCTCCAAGTCTCCCGATAAAAATGGTACCTCACTTGTGTGGGTAGGTCTAGCGCCCGCGACAGGATATGCCCCAAAACACGATGTGGACACATCACATTTTCAGAAAGAAAACAGAGCTGTTTTTTGCTAACTGCCTAGCTGTGGATTTTGGCCTCTAGCTCAGCCGGCACCTGGGGAAACCTAGAAAACCTTTGCATTTTTGAAAACTAGACACCTAGGGGAATCCAAGATGGGGTGACTTGTGGGGCTCTGACCAGGTTCTGTTACCCAAAATCCTTTGCAAACCTCAAAATTTGGCAAAAAAAACACACTTTTTCCTGTCATTTTGGTGACAGAAAGTTCTGGAATCTGAGAGGAGCCACAAATTTCCTTCCACCCAGCGTTCCCCCAAGTCTTCTGATAAAAATGATACCTCACTTGTGTGGGTAGGTCTAGCGCCCGCGACAGGATATGCCCCAAAAACGACGTGGACACATCACATTTTCAGAAAGAAATCAGAGCTGTTTTTTCTAAGTGCCTAGCTGTGGATTTTGGCCTCTAGCTCAGCCGGCACCTGGGGAAACCTCGCAAACCTGTGCATTTTTTAAAACTAGACACTTAGGGGAATCCAAGATGGGGTGACTTGTGGGGCTCTGACCACATTCTGTTACCCAAAATCCTTTGCAAACCTCAAAATTTGGCAAAAAAAACACACTTTTTCCTGTCATTTCGGTGACAGAAAGTTCTGGAATCTGAGAGGAGCCACAAATTTCCTTCCACCCAGCGTTTCCCCAAGTCTTCTGATAAAAATGATACCTCACTTGTGTGGGTAGGCCTAGCGCCCGCAACAGGATATGCCCCAAAAACGACGTCAGAAAGAAATCAGAGCTGTTTTTTACTAAGTGCCTAGATGTGGATTTTGGCCTCTAGCTCAGCCGGCACCTGGGGAAACCTAGGAAACCTGCGCATGTTTTAGAACTAGACACCTCAGGGAATCCAAGATGGGGTGACTTGTGGGGCTCTGACCAGGTTCTGTTACCCAGAATCCTTTGCAAACCTCAAAATTTGGCAAAAAAAACACTTTTTCCTGTCATTTCGGTGACAGAAAGTTCTGGAATCTGAGAGGAGCCACAAATTTCCTTCCACCCAGCGTTCCCCCAAGTCTTCTGATAAAAATGTTACCTCACTTGTGTGGGTAGGCCTAGCGCCCGCGACAGGATATGCCCCAAAACACGATGTGGACACATCACATTTTCAGAAAGAAAACAGAGCTGTTTTTTGCTAACTGCCTAGCTGTGGATTTTGGCCTCTAGCTCAGCAGGCACCTTGGGAAACCTAGAAAACCTGTGCATTTTTTTAAACTAGATACCTAGGAGAATCCAAGATGGGGTGACTTGTGGGGCTCTGACCAGGTTCTGTTACCCAGAATCCTTTGCAAACCTCAAAATTTGGCAAAAAAACACTTTTTCCTGTCATTTCAGTGACAGAAAGTTCTGGAATCTGAGAGGAGCCACACATTTCCTTCCACCCAGCGTTCCTCCAAGTCTCCCGATAAAAATGGTACCTCACTTGTGTGGGTAGGTCTAGCGCCCGCGACAGGATATGCCCCAAAACACGATGTGGACACATCACATTTTCAGAAAGAAAACAGAGCTGTTTTTTGCTAACTGCCTAGCTGTGGATTTTGGCCTCTAGCTCAGCCGGCACCTGGGGAAACCTAGAAAACCTTTGCATTTTTGAAAACTAGACACCTAGGGGAATCCAAGATGGGGTGACTTGTGGGGCTCTGACCAGGTTCTGTTACCCAAAATCCTTTGCAAACCTCAAAATTTGGCAAAAAAAACACACTTTTTCCTGTCATTTTGGTGACAGAAAGTTCTGGAATCTGAGAGGAGCCACAAATTTCCTTCCACCCAGCGTTTCCCCAAGTCTTCTGATAAAAATGATACCTCACTTGTGTGGGTAGGCCTAGCGCCCGCAACAGGATATGCCCCAAAAACGACGTCAGAAAGAAATCAGAGCTGTTTTTTACTAAGTGCCTAGATGTGGATTTTGGCCTCTAGCTCAGCCGGCACCTGGGGAAACATAGGAAACCTGCGCATTTTTTAGAACTAGACACCTCAGGGAATCCAAGATGGGGTGACTTTTGTGGCTCTGACCAGGTTCTGTTACCCAGAATCCTTTGCAAACCTCAAAATTGGGCAAAAAAAACACTTTTTCCTGTCATTTCGGTGACAGAAATTTCTGGAATCTGAGAGGAGCCACAAATTTCCTTCCACCCAGCGTTCACCCAAGTCTTCTGATAAAAATCATACCTCACTTGTGTGGGTAAGCCTAGCGCTCGCGACAGGATATGCCCCAAAAACGACGTGGACACATCACATTTTCAGAAAGAAATCAGAGCTTTTTTTACTAAGTGCCTAGCTGTGGATTTTGGCCTCTAGCTCAGCCGGCACATGGGGAAACCTAGGAAACCTATGCATTTTTTAAAACTAGACACCTAGGGGAATCCAAGATGGGGTGACTTGTGGGGCTCTGACCAGGTTCTGTTACCCAGAATCCTTTGCAAACCTCAAAATTTGGCAAAAAAACACTTTTTCCTGTCATTTCGGTGACAGAAATTCCTGGAATCTGAGAGGAGCCACAAATTTCCTTCCACCTAGCGTTCCCCCACGTCTCCCGAAGAAAATGGTACCTCACTTGTGTGGGTAGGCGTAGCGCCTGCGACAGGATATGCCCCAAAACACAACTTGGACACATCACATTTTCAGAAAGAAAACAGAGCTGTTTTTTGCTAACTGCCTAGCTGTGGATTTTTGCCTCTAGCTCAGCCGGCACCTGGGGAAACCTCGCAAACCTGTGCATTTTTTAAAACTAGACACTTAGGGGAATCCAAGATGCGGTGACTTGTGGGGCTCTGATCAGGTTCTGTTACCCAGAATCCTTTGCAAACCTCAAGATTTTGGCAAAAAAAAACACTTTTTCCTGTCATTTCGGTGAAAGAAAGTTCCGGCACCTGGGGAAACCTCGCAAACCTGTGCATTTTTTAAAACTAGACACTTAGGGGAATCCAAGATGGGGTGACTTGTGGGGCTCTGACCAGGTTCTGTTACCCAAAATCCTTTGCAAACCTCAAAATTTGGCAAAAAAAACACACTTTTTCCTGTCATTTCGGTGATAGAAAGTTCTGGAATCTGAGAGGAGCCACAAATTTCCTTCCACCCAGCGTTTCCCCAAGTCTTCTGATAAAAATGATACCTCACTTGTGTGGGTAGGCCTAGCGCCCGCAACAGGATATGCCCCAAAAACGACGTCAGAAAGAAAACAGAGCTGTTTTTTACTAAGTGCCTAGATGTGGAATTTGGCCTCTAGCTCAGCCGGCACCTGGGGAAACCTAGGAAACCTGTGCATGTTTTAGAACTAGACACCTCAGGGAATCCAAGATGGGGTGACTTGTGGGGCTCTGACCAGGTTCTGTTACCCAGAATCCTTTGCAAACCTCAAAATTTGGCAAACAAAACACTTTTTCCTGTCATTTCGGTGACAGAAAGTTCTGGAATCTGAGAGGAGCCACAAATTTCCTTCCACCCAGCGTTCCCCCAAGTCTTCTGATAAAAATGTTACCTCACTTGTGTGGGTAGGCCTAGCGCCCGCGACAGGATATGCCCCAAAACACGATGTGGACACATCACATTTTCAGAAAGAAAACAGAGCTGTTTTTTGCTAACTGCCTAGCTGTGGATTTTGGCCTCTAGCTCAGCAGGCACCTTGGGAAACCTAGAAAACCTGTGCATTTTTTTAAACTAGATACCTAGGAGAATCCAAGATGGGGTGACTTGTGGGGCTCTGACCAGGTTCTGTTACCCAGAATCCTTTGCAAACCTCAAAATTTGGCAAAAAAACACTTTTTCCTGTCATTTCAGTGACAGAAAGTTCTGGAATCTGAGAGGAGCCACACATTTCCTTCCACCCAGCGTTCCTCCAAGTCTCCCGATAAAAATGGTACCTCACTTGTGTGGGTAGGTCTAGCGCCCGCGACAGGATATGCCCCAAAATACGATGTGGACACATCACATTTTCAGAAAGAAAACAGAGCTGTTTTTTGCTAACTGCCTAGCTGTGGATTTTGGCCTCTAGCTCAGCCGGCACCTGGGGAAACCTAGAAAACCTTTGCATTTTTGAAAACTAGACACCAGGGGAATCCAAGATGGGGTGACTTGTGGGGCTCTGACCAGGTTCTGTTACCCAAAATCCTTTGCAAACCTCAAAATTTGGCAAAAAAAACACACTTTTTCCTGTCATTTTGGTGACAGAAAGTTCTGGAATCTGAGAGGAGCCACAAATTTCCTTCCACCCAGCGTTCCCCCAAGTCTTCTGATAAAAATGATACCTCACTTGTGTGGGTAGGCCTAGCGCCCGCAACAGGATATGCCCCAAAAACGACGTCAGAAAGAAAACACAGCTGTTTTTTACTAAGTGCCTAGATGTGGATTTTGGCCTCTAGCTCAGCCGGCACCTGGGGAAACATAGGAAACCTGCGCATTTTTTAGAACTAGACACCTCAGGGAATCCAAGATGGGGTGACTTGTGGGGCTCTGACCAGGTTCTGTTACCCAGAATCCTTTGCAAACCTCAAAATTTGGCAAAAAAACACTTTTTCCTGTCATTTCAGTGACAGAAAGTTCTGGAATCTGAGAGGAGCCACACATTTCCTTCCACCCAGCGTTCCTCCAAGTCTCCCGATAAAAATGGTACCTCACTTGTGTGGGTAGGTCTAGCGCCCGCGACAGGATATGCCCCAAAATACGATGTGGACACATCACATTTTCAGAAAGAAAACAGAGCTGTTTTTTGCTAACTGCCTAGCTGTGGATTTTGGCCTCTAGCTCAGCCGGCACCTGGGGAAACCTAGAAAACCTTTGCATTTTTGAAAACTAGACACCAGGGGAATCCAAGATGGGGTGACTTGTGGGGCTCTGACCAGGTTCTGTTACCCAAAATCCTTTGCAAACCTCAAAATTTGGCAAAAAAAACACACTTTTTCCTGTCATTTTGGTGACAGAAAGTTCTGGAATCTGAGAGGAGCCACAAATTTCCTTCCACCCAGCGTTCCCCCAAGTCTTCTGATAAAAATGATACCTCACTTGTGTGGGTAGGCCTAGCGCCCGCAACAGGATATGCCCCAAAAACGACGTCAGAAAGAAAACACAGCTGTTTTTTACTAAGTGCCTAGATGTGGATTTTGGCCTCTAGCTCAGCCGGCACCTGGGGAAACATAGGAAACCTGCGCATTTTTTAGAACTAGACACCTCAGGGAATCCAAGATGGGGTGACTTTTGGGGCTCTGACCAGGTTCTGTTACCCAGAATCCTTTGCAAACCTCAAAATTGGGCAAAAAAACACTTTTTCCTGTCATTTCGGTGACAGAAATTTCTGGAATCTGAGAGGAGCCACAAATTTCCTTCCACCCAGCGTTCCCCCAAGTCTTCTGATAAAAATCATACCTCACTTGTGTGGGTAGGCCTAGCGCCCGCGACAGGATATGCCCCAAAAACGACATGGACACATCACATTTTCAGAAAGAAATCAGAGCTTTTTTTTACTAAGTGCCTAGCTGTGGATTTTGGCCTCTAGCTCAGCCGGCACATGGGGAAACCTAGGAAACCTATGCATTTTTTAAAACTAGACACCTAGGGGAATCCAAGATGGGGTGACTTGTGGGGCTCTGACCAGGTTCTGTTACCCAGAATCCTTTGCAAACCTCAAAATTTGGCAAAAAAACACTTTTTCCTGTCATTTCGGTGACAGAAATTCCTGGAATCCGAGAGGAGCCACAAATTTCCTTCCACCAAGCGTTCCCCCACGTCTCCCGATGAAAATGGTACCTCACTTGTGTGGGTAGGCCTAGCGCCTGCGACAGGATATGCCCCAAAACACAACTTGGACACATCACATTTTCAGAAAGAAAACAGAGCTGTTTTATGCTAACTGCCTAGCTGTGGATTTTGGCCTCTAGCTCAGCCTGCACCTGGGGAAACCTAGCAAACCTGTGCATTTGTTAAAACTAGACACTTAGGGGAATCCAAGATGGGGTGACTTGTGGGGCTCTGACCAGGTTCTGTTACCCAGAATCCTTTGCAAACTTCAAGATTTTGGCAAAAAAAGCCCCTTTTTCCTGTCATTTCGGTGAAAGAAAGTTCCGGCACCTGGGGAAACCTCGCAAACCTGTGCATTTTTTAAAACTAGACACTTCGGGGAATCCAAGATGGGGTGACTTGTGGGGTTCTGACCAGGTTCTGTTACCCAAAATCCTTTGCAAACCTCAAAATTTGGCAAAAAAACCACACTTTTTCCTGTCATTTTGGTGACAGAAAGTTCTGGAATCTGAGAGGAGCCACAAATTTCCTTCCACCCAGCGTTTCCCCAAGTCTTCTGATAAAAATGATACCTCACTTGTGTGGGTAGGCCTAGCGCCCGCAACAGGATATGCCCCAAAAACGACGTCAGAAAGAAAACAGAGCTGTTTTTTACTAAGTGCCTAGATGTGGATTTTGGCCTCTAGCTCAGCCGGCACCTGGGGAAACCTAGGAAACCTGCGCATTTTTTAGAACTAGACACCTCAGGGAATCCAAGATAGGGTGAATTGTGGGGCTCTGACCAGGTTCTGTTACCCAGAATCCTTTGCAAACCTCAAAATTGGGCAAAAAAACACTTTTTCCTGTCATTTCGGTGACAGAAATTTCTGGAATCTGAGAGGAGCCACAAATTTCCTTCCACCCAGCGTTCCCCCAAGTCTTCTGATAAAAATCATACCTCACTTGTGTGGGTAGGCCTAGCGCCCGCGACAGGATATGCCCCGAAAACGACGTGGACACATCACATTTTCAGAAAGAAATCAGAGCTTTTTTTTACTAAGTGCCTAGCTGTGGATTTTGGCCTCTAGCTCAGCCGGCACATGGGGAAACCTAGGAAACCTATGCATTTTTTAAAACTAGACACCTAGGGGAATCCAAGATGGGGTGACTTGTGGGGCTCTGACCAGGTTCTGTTACCCAGAATCCTTTGCAAACCTCAAAATTGGGCAAAAAACACTTTTTCCTGTCATTTCGGTGACAGAAATTTCTGGAATCTGAGAGGAGCCTCAAATTTCCTTCAACCCAGCGTTCCCCCAAGTCTTCTGATAAAAATCATACCTCACTTGTGTGGGTAGGCCTAGCGCCCGCGACAGGATATGCCCCAAAAACGACATGGACACATCACATTTTCAGAAAGAAATCAGAGCTTTTTTTTACTAAGTGCCTAGCTGTGGATTTTGGCCTCTAGCTCAGCCGGCACATGGGGAAACCTAGGAAACCTATGCATTTTTTAAAACTAGACACCTAGGGGAATCCAAGATGGGGTGACTTATGGGGCTCTGACCAGGTTCTGTTACCCAGAATCCTTTGCAAACCTCAAAATTTGGCAAAAAAACACTTTTTCCTGTCATTTCGGTGACAGAAATTCCTGGAATCCGAGAGGAGCCACAAATTTCCTTCCACCAAGCGTTCCCCCACGTCTCCCGATGAAAATGGTACCTCACTTGTGTGGGTAGGCCTAGCGCCTGCGACAGGATATGCCCCAAAACACAACTTGGACACATCACATTTTCAGAAAGAAAACAGAGCTGTTTTTTGCTAACTGCCTAGCTGTGGATTTTGGCCTCTAGCTTAGCCTGCACCTGTGGAAACCTAGCAAACCTGTGCATTTTTTAAAACTAGACACTTAGGGGAATCCAAGATGGGGTGACTTGTGGGGCTCTGACCAGGTTCTGTTACCCAGAATCCTTTGCAAACCTCAAGATTTTGGCAAAAAAAAAACCCTTTTTCCTGTCATTTCGGTGAAAGAAAGTTCCGGCACCTGGGGAAACCTCGCAAACCTGTGCATTTTTTAAAACTAGACACTTCGGGGAATCCAAGATGGGGTGACTTGTGGGGTTCTGACCAGGTTCTGTTACCCAAAATCCTTTGCAAACCTCAAAATTTGGCAAAAAAAACACACTTTTTCCTGTCATTTCGGTGACAGAAAGTTCTAGAATCTGAGAGGAGCCACAAATTTCCTTCCACCCAGCGTTTCCCCATGTCTTCTGATAAAAATGATACCTCACTTGTGTGGGTAGGCCTAGCGCCCGCAACAGGATATGCCCCAAAAACGACGTCAGAAAGAAAACAGAGCTGTTTTTTACTAAGTGCCTAGATGTGGATTTTGGCCTCTAGCTCAGCCGGCACCTGGGGAAACCTAGGAAACCTGCGCATTTTTTAGAACTAGACACCTCAGGGAATCCAAGATAGGGTGAATTGTGGGGCTCTGACCAGGTTCTGTTACCCAGAATCCTTTGCAAACCTCAAAATTGGGCAAAAAACACTTTTTCCTGTCATTTCGGTGACAGAAATTTCTGGAATCTGAGAGGAGCCACAAATTTCCTTCCACCCAGCGTTCCCCCAAGTCTTCTGATAAAAATCATACCTCACTTGTGTGGGTAGGCCTAGCGCCCGCGACAGGATATGCCCCAAAAACGACGTGGACACATCACATTTTCAGAAAGAAATCAGAGCTTTTTTTTACTAAGTGCCTAGCTGTGGATTTTGGCCTCTAGCTCAGCCGGCACATGGGGAAACCTAGGAAACCTATGCATTTTTTAAAACTAGACACCTAGGGGAATCCAAGATGGGGTGACTTGTGGGGCTCTGACCAGGTTCTGTTACCCAGAATCCATTGCAAACCTCAAAATTTGGCAAAAAAACACTTTTTCCTGTCATTTCAGTGACAGAAATTTCTGGAATCTGAGAGGAGCCACAAATTTCCTTCCACTCAGCGTTCCCCCACGTCTCCCGAAGAAAATGGTACGTCACTTATGTGGGTAGGCCTAGCGCCTGCGACAGGATATGCCCCAAAAAACAACGTGGACACATCACATTTTCAGAAAGAAAATAGAGCTGTTTTTTGCTAACTGCCTAGCTGTGGATTTTGGCCTCTAGCTCAGCCGGCGCCTCGGGAAACCTCGCAAACCTGTGCATTTTTTAAAACTAGACACTTAGGGGAATCCAAGATGGGGTGACTTGTGGGGCTCTGACCAGGTTCTGTTACCCAGAATCCTTTGCAAACCTCACAATTTGGCAAAAAAAAACACTTTTTCCTGTCATTTCGGTGACAGAAAGTTCTGGAATCTGAGAGGAGCCACAAATTTCCTTCCACCCAGCGTTCCCCCAAGTCTTACGATAAAAATGTTACCTCACTTGTGTGGGTAGGCCTAGTGCCCGCGACAGGATATGCCCCAAAACGCGATGTGGACACATCAAATTTTCAGAAACAAAACAGAGCTGTTTTTTGCTAACTGCCTAGCTGTGGATTTTGGCCTCTAGCTCAGCAGGCACCTGGGGAAACCAAGAAAACCTGTGCATTTTTGAAAACTAGATACCTAGGAGAATCCAAGATGGGGTGACTTGTGGGGCTCTGACCAGTTTCTGTTACCCAAAATCCTTTGCAAACCTCAAAATTTGGCCAAAAAAAAACACTCTTTTTCCTGTCATTTCGGAGACAGAAAGTTCTGGAATCTGAGAGGAGCCACAAATTTCCTTCCACCCAGCATTCACCTAAGTCTTCCGATAAAAATGTTACCTCACTTGTGTGGGTAGGCCTAGCGCCCGCGACAGGATATGCCCCAAAACACGACGTGGACACATCACATTTTCAGAAAGAAAACAGAGCTGTTTTTTGCTAAGTGCCTAGCTGTGGATTTTGGCATCTAGCTCAGTCGGCACCTGGGGAAACCTAGCAAACCCGTGCATTTTTTAAAACTAGGCACCTAGGGGAATCCAAGATGGGGTGACTTGTGGGGCTCTGACCAGTTTCTGTTACCCAAAATCCTTTGCAAACCTCAAAATTTGGCCAAAAAAACACTTTTTCCTGTCATTTCGATGACAGAAAGTTCTGGAATCTGAGAGGAGCCACAAATTTCCTTCCACCCAGCGTTCCCCCAAGTCTCCCGATAAAAATGGTACCTCACTTGTGTGGGTAGGCCTAGCGCCCGCGACAGGATATGCCCCAAAACACGACGTGGACACATCACATTTTCAGAAAGAAAACAGAGCTGTTTTTTGCTAACTGCCTAGCTGTGGATTTTCGCCTCTAGCTCAGCCGGCAACTGGGGAAACCTAGAAAACCTGTGCATTTTTGAAAACTAGACACCTAGGGGAATCCAAGATGGGGTGACTTGTGGGGCTCTGACCAGGTTCTGTTACCCAAAATCCTTTGCAAACCTCAAAATTTGGCAAAAAAAACACACTTTTTCCTGTCATTTCGGTGACAGAAAGTTCTGGAATCTGAGAGGAGCGTCAAATTTACTTCCACCCAGCGTTCCCCTAAGTCTTCCGATAAAAATGTTACCTCACTTGTGTGGGTAGGCCTAGCGCCCGCGACAGGATATGCCCCAAAACACGATGTGGACACATCACATTTTCAGAAGGAAAGCAGAGCTGTTTTTTGCTAACTGCCTAGCTGTGGATTTTGTCCTCTAGCTCAGCAGGCACCTGGGGAAACCTAGAAAACCTGTGCATTTTTGAAAACTAGATGCCTATGAGAATCCAAGATGGGGTGACTTGTGGGGCTCTGACCAGGTTCTGTTACCCAAAATCCTTTGCAAACCTCAAAATCTGGCAAAAAAAAACACTTTTTCCTGTCATTTCGGTGACAGAAATTTCTGGAAACTGAGAGGCGCCACAAATTTCCTTCCACCCAGCGTTCCATTAAGTCTTCCGATAAAAATGTTACCTCACTTGTGTGGGTAGGCCTAGCGCCCGCGACAGGATATGCCCCAAAACACGACGTGGACACATCACATTTTCAGAAAGAAAACAGAGCTGTTTTTTACTAAATGCCTAGCTGTGGATTTTGGCCTCTAGCTCAGCCGGCACCTGGGGAAACCGAGGAAACCTGCGCATTTTTTAGAACTAGACACCTTGGGGAATCCAAGATGGGGTGACTTGTGGGGCTCTGACCAGGTTCTGTTACCCAGAATCCTTTGCAAACCTCAGAATTTGGCAAAAAAACACTTTTTCCTGTCATTTCGGTGACAGAAATTTCTGGAATCTGAGAGGAGCCACAAATTTCCTTCCACCCAGCGTTCCCCCAAGACTTCTGATAAAAATGATACCTCACTTGTGTGGGTAGGCCTAGAACCCGCAACAGGATATGCCCCAAAAACGACGTGGACAAATCACATTTTCAGAAAGAAAACAGAGCTGTTTTTTACTAAGTGCCTAGCTGTGGATTTTGGCCTCTAGCTCAGCCGGCACATGGGGAAACCTAGGAAACCTATGCATTTTTTAAAACTAGACACCTAGGGGAATCCAAGTTGGGGTGACTTGTGGGGCTCTGACCAGGTTCTGTTACCCAGAATCCTTTGCAAACCTCAAAATGTGGCAAAAAAACACTTTTTCCTGTCATTTCGGTGACAGAAATTTCTGGAATCTAAGTGGAGCCACAAATTTCCTTCCCCCCAGCGTTCCCCCACGTCTCCCGAAGAAAATGGTACCTCACTTGTGTGGGTAGGCCTAGCGCCTGCGACAGGATATGCCCCAAAACACAACGTGGACACATCACATTTTCAGAAAGAAAACAGAGCTGTTTTTTGCTAACTACCTAGCTGTGGATTTTGGCCTCTACCTCAGCCGGCACCTGGGGAAACCTCGCAAACCTATGCATTTTTTAAAACTAGACACTTAGGGGAATCCAAGATGGGGTGACTTGTGGGGCTCTGACCAGGTTCTGTTACCCAGAATCCTTTGCAAACCTCAAAATTTGGCAAAAAAAACACTTTTTCCTGTCATTTCGGTGACAGAAAGTTCTGGAATCTGAGAGGAGCCACAAATTTCCTTCCACCCAGCGTTCCCCCAAGTCTTCTGATAAAAATGTTACCTCACTTGTGTGGGTAGGCCTAGCGCCCGCGACAGGATATGCCCCAAAACACGACGTGGGCACATCACATTTTCAGAAAGAAAACAGAGCTGTTTTTTGCTAAGTGCCTAGCTGTGGATTTTGGCATCTAGCTCAGTCGGCACCTGGGGAAACCTAGCAAACCCGTGCATTTTTTAAAACTAGGCACCTAGGGGAATCCAAGATGGGGTGACTTGTGGGGCTCTGACCAGGTTCTGTTACCCAGAATCCTTTGCAAACCTCAAAATTTGGCAAAAAAACACTTTTTCCTGTCATTTCAGTGACAGAAAGTTCTGGAATCTGAGAGGAGCCACACATTTCCTTCCACCCAGCGTTCCCCCAAGTCTCCCGATAAAAATTGTACCTCACTTGTGTGGGTAGGCCTAGCGCCCGCGACAGGATATGCCCTAAAACACGACGTGGACACATCACATTTTCAGAAAGAAAACAGAGTTGTTTTTTGCTAACTGCCTAGCTGTGGATTTTCGCCTCTAGCTCAGCCGGCAACTGGGGAAACCTAGAAAACCTGTGCATTTTTTAAAACTAGACACCTAGGGGAATCCAAGATGGGGTGACTTATGGGGCTCTGACCAGGTTCTGTTACCCAAAATCCTTTGCAAACCTCAAAATTTGGCAAAAAAAACACAATTTTTCCTGTCATTTCGGTGACA
Source organism: Pleurodeles waltl (assembly GCF_031143425.1). NCBI lineage: Eukaryota > Metazoa > Chordata > Amphibia > Caudata > Salamandridae > Pleurodeles > Pleurodeles waltl. Next base: position 306,616,281 of record NC_090444.1, read on the forward strand.
GAAAGGTCTGGAATGTGAGAGGAGCCTCAAATTTACTTCCACCCAGCGTTCCCCTAAGTCTTCCGATAAAAATGTTACCTCACTTGTGTGGGTAGGCCTAGCGCCCGCGACAGGATATGCCCCAAAACACGATGTGGACACATCACATTTTCAGAAGGAATGCAGAGCTGTTTTTTGCTAACTGCCTAGCTGTGGATTTTGTCCTCTAGCTCAGCAGGCACCTGGGGAAACTTAGAAAACCTGTGCATTTTTTAAAACTAGATGCCTAGGAGAATCCAAGATGGGGTGACTTGTGGGGCTCTGACCAGGTTCTGTTACCCAAAATCCTTTGCAAACCTCAAAATTTGGCAAAAAAAAACACTTTTTCCTGTCATTTCGGTGACAGAAATTTCTGGAAACTGAGAGGCGCCACAAATTTCCTTCCACCCAGCGTTCCATTAAGTCTTCCGATAAAAATGTTACCTCACTTGTGTGGGTAGGCCTAGCGCCCGCGACAGGATATGCCCCAAAACACGACGTGGACACATCACATTTTCAGAAAGAAAACAGAGCAGTTTTTTACTTAGTGCCTAGCTGTGGATTTTGGCCTCTAGCTCAGCCGGCACCTGGGGAAACCGAGGAAACCTGCGCATTTTTTAAAACTAGACACCTTGGGGAATCCAAGATGGGGTGACTTGTGGGGCTCTGACCAGGTTCTGTTACCCAGAATCCTTTGCAAACCTCAGAATTTGGCAAAAAAACACTTTTTCCTGTCATTTCGGTGACAGAAATTTCTGGAATCTGAGAGGAGCCACAAATTTCCTTCCACCCAGCGTTCCCCCAAGACTTCTGATAAAGATTATACCTCACTTGTGTGGGTAGGCCTAGCACCCGCGACAGGATATGCCCCAAAAACAACGTGGACACATCACATTTTCAGAAAGAAAACAGAGCTGTTTTTTACTAAGTGCCTAGCTGTGGATTTTGGCCTCTAGCTCAGCCGGCACCTGGGGAAACCTAGGAAACCTATGCATTTTTTAAAACTAGACAACTAGGGGAATCCAAGTTGGGGTGACTTGTGGGGCTCTGACCAGGTTCTGTTACCCAGAATCCTTTGCAAACCTCAAAATTTGGCAAAAAAAACACTTTTTCCTGTCATTTCGGTGACAGAAATTTCTGGAATCTAAGAGGAGCCACAAATTTCCTTCCCCCCAGCGTTCCCCCACGTCTCCCGAAGAAAATGGTACCTCACTTGTGTGGGTAGGCCTAGCGCCTGCGACAGGATATGCCCCAAAACACAACGTGGACACATCACATTTTCAGAAAGAAAACAGAGCTGTTTTTTGCTAAGTGCCTAGCTGTGGATTTTGGCATCTACCTCAGTCGGCACCTGGGGAAACCTAGCAAACCCGTGCATTTTTTAAAACTAGGCACCTAGGGGAATCCAAGATGGGGTGACTTGTGGGGCTCTGACCAGGTTCTGTTACCCAGAATCCTTTGCAAACCTCAAAATTTGGCAAAAAAACACTTTTTCCTGTCATTTCAGTGACAGAAAGTTCTGGAATCTGAGAGGAGCCACACATTTCCTTCCACCCAGCATTCCCCCAAGTCTCCCGATAAAAATGGTACCTCACTTGTGTGGGTAGGCCTAGCGCCCGCGACAGGATATGCCCCAAAACACGACGTGGACACATCACATTTTCAGAAAGAAAACAGAGCTGTTTTTTGCTAACTGCCTAGCTGTGGATTTTCGCCTCTAGCTCAGCCGGCAACTGGGGAAACCTAGAAAACCTGTGCATTTTTTAAAACTAGACAACTAGGGGAATCCAAGTTGGGGTGACTTGTGGGGCTCTGACCAGGTTCTGTTACCCAGAATCCTTTGCAGACCTCAAAATTTGGCAAAAAAACACTTTTTCCTGTCATTTCGGTGACAGAAATTTCTGGAATCTAAGAGGAGCCACAAATTTCCTTCCCCCCAGCGTTCCCCCACGTCTCCCGAAGAAAATGGTACCTCACTTGTGTGGGTAGGCCTAGCGCCTGCGACAGGATATGCCCCAAAACACAACGTGGACACATCACATTTTCAGAAAGAAAACAGAGCTGTTTTTTGCTAAGTGCCTAGCTGTGGATTTTGGCATCTACCTCAGTCGGCACCTGGGGAAACCTAGCAAACCCGTGCATTTTTTAAAACTAGGCACCTAGGGGAATCCAAGATGGGGTGACTTGTGGGGCTCTGACCAGGTTCTGTTACCCAGAATCCTTTGCAAACCTCAAAATTTGGCAAAAAAACACTTTTTCCTGTCATTTCAGTGACAGAAAGTTCTGGAATCTGAGAGGAGCCACACATTTCCTTCCACCCAGCGTTCCCCCAAGTCTCCCGATAAAAATGGTACCTCACTTGTGTGGGTAGGCCTAGCGCCCGCGACAGGATATGCCCCAAAACACGACGTGGACACATCACATTTTCAGAAAGAAAACAGAGCTGTTTTTTGCTAACTGCCTAGCTGTGGATTTTCGCCTCTAGCTCAGCCGGCAACTGGGGAAACCTAGAAAACCTGTGCATTTTTGAAAACTAGACACCTAGGGGAATCCAAGATGGGGTGACTTGTGGGGCTCTGACCAGGTTCTGTTACCCAAAATCCTTTGCAAACCTCAAAATTTGGCAAAAATAACACACTTTTTCCTGTCATTTCGGTGACAGAAAGTTCTGGAATCTTAGAGGAGCCTCAAATTTACTTCCACCCAGCATTCCCCTAAGTCTTCCGATAAAAATGTTACCTCACTTGTGTGGGTAGGCCTAGCGCCCGCAACAGGATATACCCCAAAACACGATGTGGACACATCACATTTTCAGAAGGAAAGCAGAGCTGTTTTTTGCTAACTGCCTAGCTGTGGATTTTGTCCTCTAGCTCAGCAGGCACCTGGGGAAACCTAGAAAACCTGTGCATTTTTTAAAACTAGATGCCTAGGAGAATCCAAGATGGGGTGACTTGTGGGGCTCTGACCAGGTTCTGGTACCCAAAATCCTTTGCAAACCTCAAAATTTGGCAAAAAAAAACACTTTTTCCTGTCATTTCGGTGACAGAAATTTCTGGAAACTGAGAGGCGCCACAAATTTCCTTCCACCCAGCGTTCCATTAAGTCTTCCGATAAAAATGTTACCTCACTTGTGTGGGTAGGCCTAGCGCCCGCGACAGGATATGCCCCAAAACACGACGTGGACATATCACATTTTCAGAAAGAAAACAGAGCTGTTTTTTACTAAGTGCCTAGCTGTGGATTTTGGCCTCTAGCTCAGCCGGCACCTGGGGAAACCGAGGAAACCTGCGCATTTTTTAGAACTAGACACCTTGGGGAATCCAAGATGGGGTGACTTGTGGGGCTCTGACCAGGTTCTGTTACCCAGAATCCTTTGCAAACCTCAGAATTTGGCAAAAAAACACTTTTTCCTGTCATTTCGGTGACAGAAATTTCTGGAATCTGAGAGGAGCCACAAATTTCCTTCCACCCAGCATTCCCCCAAGACTTCTGATAAAAATTATACCTCACTTGTGTGGGTAGGCCTAGCACCCGCGACAGGATATGCCCCAAAAACGACGTGGACACATCACATTTTCAGAAAGAAAACAGAGCTGTTTTTTACTAAGTGCCTAGCTGTGGATTTTGGCCTCTAGCTCAGCCGGCACATGGGGAAACCTAGGAAACCTATGCATTTTTTAAAACTAGACACCTAGGGGAATCCAAGATGGGGTGACTTGTGGGGCTCTGACCAGGTTCTGTTACCCAGAATCCTTTGCAAACCTCAGAATTTGGCAAAAAAACACTTTTTCCTGTCATTTCGGTGACAGAAATTTCTGGAATCTGAGAGGAGCCACAAATTTCCTTCCACCCAGCATTCCCCCAAGACTTCTGATAAAAATTATACCTCACTTGTGTGGGTAGGCCTAGCACCCGCGACAGGATATGCCCCAAAAACGACGTGGACACATCACATTTTCAGAAAGAAAACAGAGCTGTTTTTTGCTAACTGCCTAGCTGTGGATTTTGGCCTCTAGCTCAGCCTGCACCTGGGGAAACCTAGCAAACCTGTGCATTTTTTAAAACTAGACACTTAGGGGAATCCAAGATGGGGTGACTTGTGGGGCTCTGACCAGGTTCTGTTACCCAGAATCCTTTGCAAACCTCAAGATTTTGGCAAAAAAAAACACTTTTTCCTGTCATTTCGGTGAAAGAAAGTTCCGGCACCTGGGGAAACCTCGCAAACCTGTGCATTTTTTAAAACTAGACACTTCGGGGAATCCAAGATGGGGTGACTTGTGGGGTTCTGACCAGGTTCTGTTACCCAAAATCCTTTGCAAACCTCAAAATTTGGCAAAAAAAACACACTTTTTCCTGTCATTTCGGTGACAGAAAGTTCTGGAATCTGAGAGGAGCCACAAATTTCCTTCCACCTAGCGTTTCCCCAAGTCTTCTGATAAAAATGATACCTCACTTGTGTGGGTAGGCCTAGCGCCCGCAACAGGATATGCCCCAAAAACGACGTCAGAAAGAAAACAGAGCTGTTTTTTACTAAGTGCCTAGATGTGGATTTTGGCCTCTAGCTCAGCCGGCACCTGGGGAAACCTAGCAAACCTGCGCATTTTTTAGAACTAGACACCTCAGGGAATCCAAGATAGGGTGAATTGTGGGGCTCTGACCAGGTTCTGTTACCCAGAATCCTTTGCAAACCTCAAAATTGGGCAAAAAAACACTTTTTCCTGTCATTTCGGTGACAGAAATTTCTGGAATCTGAGAGGAGCCACAAATTTCCTTCCACCCAGCGTTCCCCCAAGTCTTCTGATAAAAATCATACCTCACTTGTGTGGGTAGGCCTAGCGCCCGCAACAGGATATGCCCCAAAAACGACGTGGACACATCACATTTTCAGAAAGAAATCAGAGCTTTTTTTTACTAAGTGCCTAGCTGTGGATTTTGGCCTCTAGCTCAGCCGGCACATGGGGAAACCTAGGAAACCTATGCATTTTTTAAAACTAGACACCTAGGGGAATCCAAGATGCGGTGACTTGTGGGGCTCTGACCAGGTTCTGTTACCCAGAATCCTTTGCAAACCTCAAAATTTGGCAAAAAAACACTTTTTCCTGTCATTTCAGTGACAGAAATTTCTGGAATCTGAGAGGAGCCACAAATTTCCTTCCACCCAGCGTTCCCCCACGTCTCCCGAAGAAAATGGTACGTCACTTATGTGGGTAGGCCTAGCGCCTGCGACAGGATATGCCCCAAAAAACAACGTGGACACATCACATTTTCAGAAAGAAAATAGAGCTGTTTTTTGCTAACTGCCTAGCTGTGGATTTTGGCCTCTAGCTCAGCCGGCGCCTCGGGAAACCTCGCAAACCTGTGCATTTTTTAAAACTAGACGCTTAGGGGAATCCAAGATGGGGTGACTTGTGGGGCTCTGACCAGGTTCTGTTACCCAGAATCCTTTGCAAACCTCAAAATTTGGCAAAAAAAAACACTTTTTCCTGTCATTTCGGTGACAGAAAGTTCTGGAATCTGAGAGGAGCCACAAATTTCCTTCCACCCAGCGTTCCCCCAAGTCTTACGATAAAAATGTTACCTCACTTGTGTGCGTAGGCCTAGTGCCCGCGACAGGATATGCCCCAAAACGCGATGTGGACACATCACATTTTCAGAAACAAAACAGAGCTGTTTTTTGCTAACTGCCTAGCTGTGGATTTTGGCCTCCAGCTCACAGGAACCTGGGGAAACCAAGAAAACCTGTGCATTTTTGAAAACTAGATACCTAGGAGAATCCAAGATGGGGTGACTTGTGGGGCTCTGACCAGTTTCTGTTACCCAAAATCCTTTGCAAACCTCAAAATTTGGCAAAAAAACACGTTTTCCTGTCATTTCGGTGACAGAAAGTTCTGGAATCTGAGAGGAGCCACAAATTTCCTTCCACCCAGCATTCACCTAAGTCTTCCGATAAAAATGTTACCTCACTTGTGTGGGTAGGCCTAGCGCCCGCGACAGGATATGCCCCAAAACACGACGTGGACACATCACATTTTCAGAAAGAAAACAGAGCTGTTTTTTGCTAAGTGCCTAGCTGTGGATTTTGGCATCTAGCTCAGTCGGCACCTGGGGAAACCTAGCAAACCCGTGCATTTTTTAAAACTAGGCACCTAGGGGAATCCAAGATGGGGTGACTTGTGGGGCTCTGACCAGGTTCTGTTACCCAGAATCCTTTGCAAACCTCAAAATTTGGCAAAAAAATACTTTTTCCTGTCATTTCAGTGACAGAAAGTTCTGGAATCTGAGAGGAGCCACACATTTCCTTCCACCCAGCGTTCCCCCAAGTCTCCCGATAAAAATGGTACCTCACTTGTGTGGGTAGGCTTAGCGCCCGCGACAGGATTTGCCCCAAAACACGACGTGGACACATCACATTTTCAGAAAGAAAACAGAGCTGTTTTTTGCTAACTGCCTAGCTGTGGATTTTCGCCTCTAGCTCAGCCGGCAACTGGGGAAACCTAGAAAACCTGTGCATTTTTGAAAACTAGACACCTAGGGGAATCCAAGATGGGGTGACTTGTGGGGCTCTGACCAGGTTCTGTTACCCAAAATCCTTTGCAAACCTCAAAATGTGGCAAAAAAAACACACTTTTTCCTGTCATTTCGGTGACAGAAAGTTCTGGAATCTGAGAGGAGCGTCAAATTTACTTCCACCCAGCGTTCCCCTAAGTCTTCCGATAAAAATGTTACCTCACTTGTGTGGGTAGGCCTAGCGCCCGCGACAGGATATGCCCCAAAACACAACGTGGACACATCACATTTTCAGAAAGAAAACAGAGCTGTTTTTTACTAAATGCCTAGCTGTGGATTTTGGCCTCTAGCTCAGCCGGCACCTGGGGAAACCGAGGAAACCTGCGCATTTTTTAGAACTAGACACCTTGGGGAATCCAAGATGGGGTGACTTGTGGGGCTCTGACCAGGTTCTGTTACCCAGAATCCTTTGCAAACCTCAGAATTTGGCAAAAAAACACTTTTTCCTGTCATTTCGGTGACAGAAATTTCTGGAATCTGAGAGGAGCCACAAATTTCCTTCCACCCAGCGTTCCCCCAAGACTTCTGAAAAAAATTATACCTCACTTGTGTGGGTAGGCCTAGCACCCGCGACAGGATATGCCCCAAAAACAACGTGGACACATCACATTTTCAGAAAGAAAACAGAGCTGTTTTTTACAAAGTGCCTAGCTGTGGATTTTGGCCTCTAGCTCAGCCGGCACATGGGGAAACCTAGGAAACCTATGCATTTTTTAAAACTAGACAACTAGGGGAATCCAAGTTGGGGTGACTTGTGGGGGTCTGACCAGGTTCTGTTACCCAGAATCCTTTGCAAACCTCAAAATTTGGCAAAAAAACACTTTTTCCTGTCATTTCGGTGACAGAAATTTCTAGAATCTAAGAGGAGCCACAAATTTCCTTCCCCCCACGTCTCCCGAAGAAAATGGTACCTCACTTGTGTGGGTAGGCCTAGCGCCTGCGACAGGATATGCCCCAAAACACAACGTGGACACATCACATTTTCAGAAAGAAAACAGAGCTGTTTTTTGCTAAGTGCCTAGCTGTGGATTTTGGCATCTACCTCAGTCGGCACCTGGGGAAACCTAGCAAACCCGTGCAATTTTTAAAACTAGGCACCTAGGGGAATCCAAGATGGGGTGACTTGTGGGGCTCTGACCAGGTTCTGTTACCCAGAATCCTTTGCAAACCTCAAAATTTGGCAAAAAAACACTTTTTCCTGTCATTTCAGTGACAGAAAGTTCTGGAATCTGAGAGGAGCCACACATTTCCTTCCACCCAGCGTTCCCCCAAGTCTCCCGATAAAAATGGTACCTCACTTGTGTGGGTAGGCCTAGCGCCCGCGATAGGATATGCCCCAAAACACGACGTGGACACATCACATTTTCAGAAAGAAAACAGAGCTGTTTTTTGCTAAGTGCCTAGCTGTGGATTTTCGCCTCTAGCTCAGCCGGCAACTGGGGAAACCTAGAAAACCTGTGCATTTTTTAAAACTAGACACCTAGGGGAATCCAAGATGGGGTGACTTGTGGGGCTCTGACCAGGTTCTGTTACCCAAAATCCTTTGCAAACCTCAAAATTTGGCCAAAAAAACACACTTTTTCCAGTCATTTCGGTGACAGAAAGTTCTGGAATCTGAGAGGAGCCTCAAATTTACTTCCACCCAGCGTTCCCCTAAGTCTTCCGATAAAAATGTTACCTCACTTGTGTGGGTAGGCCTAGCACCCGCGACAGGATATGCCCCAAAACACGATGTGGACACATCACATTTTCAGAAGGAAAGCAGAGCTGTTTTTTGCTAACTGCCTAGCTGTGGATTTTGTCCTCTAGCTCAGCAGGCACCTGGGGAAACCTAGAAAACCTGTGCATTTTTGAAAACTAGATGCCTAGGAGAATCCAAGATGGGGTGACTTGTGGGGCTCTGACCAGGTTCTGTTACCCAAAATCCTTTGCAAACCTCAAAATTTGGCAAAAAAAACACTTTTTCCTGTCATTTCGGTGACAGAAATTTCTGGAAACTGAGAGGCGCCACAAATTTCCTTCCACCCAGCGTTCCATTAAGTCTTCCGATAAATATGTTACCTCACTTGTGTGGGTAGGCCTAGCGCCCGCGACAGGATATGCCCCAAAACACGACGTGGACACATCACATTTTCAGAAAGAAAACAGAACTGTTTTTTACTAAGTGCCTAGCTGTGGATTTTGGCCTCTAGCTCAGCCGGCACCTGGGGAAACCGAGGAAACCTGCGCATTTTTTAGAACTAGACACCTTGGGGAATCCAAGATGGGGTGACTTGTGGGGCTCTGACCAGGTTCTGTTACCCAGAATCCTTTGCAAACCTCAGAATTTGGCAAAAAAACACTTTTTCCTGTCATTTCGGTGACAGAAATTTCTGGAATCTGAGAGGAGCCACAAATTTCCTTCCACCCAGCGTTCCCCCAAGACTTCTGATAAAAATTATACCTCACTTGTGTGGGTAGGCCTAGCACCCGCGACAGGATATGCCCCAAAAACGACGTGGACACATCACATTTTTAGAAAGAAAACAGAGCTGTTTTTTACTAAGTGCTAGCTGTGGATTTTGGCCTCTAGCTCAGCCGGCACATGGGGAAAGCTAGGAAACCTATGCATTTTTTAACACTAGACACCAGGGGAATCCAAGATGGGGTGACTTGTGGGGCTCTGACCAGGTTCTGTTACCCAGAATCCTTTGCAAACCTCAAAATTTGGCAAAAAAACACTTTTTCCTGTCATTTCGGTGACAGAAATTCCTGGAATCCGAGAGGAGCCACAAATTTCCTTCCACCATGCGTTCCCCCACGTCTCCCGATGAAAATGGTACCTCACTTGTGTGGGTAGGCCTAGCGCCTGCGACAGGATATGCCCCAAAACACAACTTGGACACATCACATTTTCAGAAAGAAAACAGAGCTGTTTTTTGCTAACTGCCTAGCTGTGGATTTTGGCCTCTAGCTCAGCCTGCACCTGGGGAAACCTAGCAAACCTCTGCATTTTTTAAAACTAGACACTTAGGGGAATCCAAGATGGGGTGACTTGTGGGGCTCTGACCAGGTTCTGTTACCCAGAATCCTTTGCAAACCTCAAGATTTTGGCAAAAAAAAACACTTTTTCCTGTCATTTCGGTGAAAGAAAGTTCCGGCACCTGGGGAAACCTCGCAAACCTGTGCATTTTTTAAAACTAGACACTTTGGGGAATCCAAGATGGGGTGACTTGTGGGGTTCTGCCCAGGTTCTGTTACCCAAAATCCTTTGCAAACCTCAAAATTTGGCAAAAAAAACACACTTTTTCCTGTCATTTCGGTGACAGAAAGTTCTGGAATCTGAGAGGAGCCACAAATTTCCTTCCACCCAGCGTTTCCCCAAGTCTTCTGATAAAAATGATACCTCACTTGTGTGGGTAGGCCTAGCGCCCGCAACAGGATATGCCCCAAAAACGACGTCAGAAAGAAAACAGAGCTGTTTTTTACTAAGTGCCTAGATGTGGATTTTGGCCTCTAGCTCAGCCAGCACCTGGGGAAACCTAGGAAACCTGCGCATTTTTTAGAACTAGACACCTCAGGGAATCCAAGATAGGGTGAATTGTGGGGCTCTGACCAGGTTCTGTTACCCAGAATCCTTTGCAAACCTCAAAATTGGGCAAAAAAACACTTTTTCCTGTCATTTCGGTGACAGAAATTTCTGGAATCTGAGAGGAGCCACAAATTTCCTTCCACCCAGCGTTCCCCCAAGTCTTCTGATAAAAATCATACCTCACTTGTGTGGATAGGCCTAGCGCCCGCGACAGGATATGCCCCAAAAACGACGTGGACACATCACATTTTCAGAAAGAAAACAGAGCTTTTTTTGACTAAGTGCCTAGCTGTGGATTTTGGCCTCTAGCTCAGCCGGCACATGGGGAAACCTAGGAAACCTATGCATTTTTTAAAACTAGGCACCTAGGGGAATCCAAGATGGGGTGACTTGTGGGGCTTTGACCAGGTTCTGTTACCCAGAATCCTTTGCAAACCTCAAAATTTGGCAAAAAAACAGTTTTTCCTGTCATTTCAGTGACAGAAATTTCTGGAATCTGAGAGGAGCCACAAATTTCCTTCCACCCAGCGTTCCCCCACGTCTCCCGAAGAAAATGGTACGTCGCTTATGTGGGTAGGCCTAGCGCCTGCGACAGGATATGCCCCAAAAAACAACGTGGACACATCACATTTTCAGAAAGAAAATAGAGCTGTTTTTTGCTAACTGCCTAGCTGTGGATTTTGGCCTCTAGCTCAGCCGGCGCCTCGGGAAACCTCGCAAACCTGTGCATTTTTTAAAACTAGACACTTAGGGGAATCCAAGATGGGGTGACTTGTGGGGCTCTGTCCAGGTTCTGTTACCCAGAATCCTTTGCAAACCTCAAAATTTGGCAAAAAAAAACACTTTTTCCTGTCATTTCGGTGACAGAAAGTTCTGGAATCTGAGAGGAGCCACAAATTTCCTTCCACCCAGCGTTCCCCCAAGTCTTACGATAAAAATGTTACCTCACTTGTGTGGGTAGGCCTAGTGCCCGCGACAGGATATGCCCCAAAACGCGATGTGGACACATCACATTTTCAGAAACAAAACAGAGCTGTTTTTTGCTAACTGCCTAGCTGTGGATTTTGGCCTCTAGCTCAGCAGGCACCTGGGGAAACCAAGAAAACCTGTGCATTTTTGAAAACTAGATACCTAGGAGAATCCAAGATGGGGTGACTTGTGGGGCTCTGACCAGTTTCTGTTACCCAAAATCCTTTGCAAACCTCAAAATTTGGCAAAAAAAACACTTTTTCCTGTCATTTCGGTGACAGAAAGTTCTGGAATCTGAGAGGAGCCACAAATTTCCTTCCACCCAGCATTCACCTAAGTCTTCCGATAAAAATGTTACCTCACTTGTGTGAGTAGGCCTAGCGCCCGCGACAGGATATGCCCCAAAACACGACGTGGACACATCACATTTTCAGAAAGAAAACAGAGCTGTTTTTTGCTAAGTGCCTAGCTGTGGATTTTGGCCTCTAGCTCAGCCGGCACCTGGGGAAACCGAGGAAACCTGCGCATTTTTTAGAACTAGTCACCTTGGGGAATCCAAGATGGGGTGACTTGTGGGGCTCTGACCAGGTTCTGTTACCCAGAATCCTTTGCAAACCTCAGAATTTGGCAAAAAAACACTTTTTCCTGTCATTTCGGTGACAGAAATTTCTGGAATCTGAGAGGCGCCACAAATTTCCTTCCACCCAGCGTTCTATTAAGTCTTCCTATAAAAATGTTACCTCACTTGTGTGGGTAGGCCTAGCGCCCGCGACAGGATATGCCCCAAAACACGACGTGGACACATCACATTTTCAGAAAGAAAACAGAGCTGTTTTTTACTAAATGCCTAGCTGTGGATTTTGGCCTCTAGCTCAGCCGGCACCTGGGGAAACCGAGGAAACCTGCGCATTTTTTAGAACTAGACACCTTGGGGAATCCAAGATGGGGTGACTTGTGGGGCTCTGACCAGGTTCTGTTACCCAGAATCCTTTGCAAACCTCAGAATTTGGCAAAAAAACACTTTTTACTGTCATTTCGGTGACAGAATTTTCTGGAATCTGAGAGGAGCCACAAATTTCCTTCCACCCAGCGTTCCCCCAAGACTTCTGATAAAAATTATACCTCACTTGTGTGGGTAGGCCTAGCACCCGCGACAGGATATGCCCCAAAAACAACGTGGACACATCACATTTTCAGAAAGAAAACAGAGCTGTTTTTTACTAAGTGCCTAGCTGTGGATTTTGGCCTCTAGCTCAGCCGGCACATGGGGAAACCTAGGAAACCTATGCATTTTTTAAAACTAGACAACTAGGGGAATCCAAGTTGGGGTGACTTGTGGGGCTCTGACCAGGTTCTGTTACCCAGAATCCTTTGCAAACCTCAAAATTTGGCAAAAAAACACTTTTTCCTGTCATTTCGGTGACAGAAATTTCTGGAATCTAAGAGGAGCCACAAATGTCCTTCCCCCCAGCGTTCCCCCACGTCTCTCGAAGAAAATGGTACCTCACTTGTGTGGGTAGGCCTAGCGCCTGCGACAGGATATGCCCCAAAACACAACGTGGACACATCACATTTTCAGAAAGAAAACAGAGCTGTTTTTTGCTAAGTGCCTAGCTGTGGATTTTGGCATCTACCTCAGTCGGCACCTGGGGAAACCTAGCAAACCCGTGCATTTTTTAAAACTAGGCACCTAGGGGAATCCAAGATGGAGTGACTTGTGGGGCTCTGACCAGGTTCTGTTACCCAGAATCCTTTGCAAACCTCAAAATTTGGCAAAAAAACACTTTTTCCTGTCATTTCAGTGACAGAAAGTTCTGGAATCTGAGAGGAGCCACACATTTCCTTCCACCCAGCGTTCCCCCAAGTCTCCCGATAAAAATGGTACCTCACTTGTGTGGGTAGGCCTAGCGCCCGCGATAGGATATGCCCCAAAACACGACGTGGACACATCACATTTTCAGAAAGAAAACAGAGCTGTTTTTTGCTAACTGCCTAGCTGTGGATTTTCGCCTCTAGCTCAGCCGGCAACTGGGGAAACCTAGAAAACCTGTGCATTTTTGAAAACTAGACACCTAGGGGAATCCAAGATGGGGTGACTTGTGGTGCTCTGACCAGGTTCTGTTACCCAAAATCCTTTGCAAACCTCAAAATTTGGCCAAAAAAACACACTTTTTCCTGTCATTTCGGTGACAGAAAGTTCTGGAATCTGAGAGGAGCCTCAAATTTACTTCCACCCAGCGTTCCCCTAAGTCTTCCGATAAAAATGTTACCTCACTTGTGTGGGTAGGCCTAGCGCCCGCGACAGGATATGCCCCAAAACACGATGTGGACACATCACATTTTCAGAAGGAAAGCAGAGCTGTTTTTTGCTAACTGCCTAGCTGTGGATTTTGTCCTCTAGCTCAGCAGGCACCTGGGGAAACCTAGAAAACCTGTGCATTTTTGAAAACTAGATGCCTAGGAGAATCCAAGATGGGGTGACTTGTGGGGCTCTGACCAGGTTCTGTTACCCAAAATCCTTTGCAAACCTCAAAATTTGGCAAAAAAAACACTTTTTCCTGTCATTTCGGTGACAGAAATTTCTGGAAACTGAGAGGCGCCACAAATTTCCTTCCACCCAGCGTTCCATTAAGTCTTCCGATAAAAATGTTACCTCACTTGTGTGGGTAGGCCTAGCGCCCGCGACAGGATATGCCCCAAAACACGACGTGGACACATCACATTTTCAGAAAGAAAACAGAACTGTTTTTTACTAAGTGCCTAGCTGTGGATTTTGGCCTCTAGCTCAGCCGGCACCTGGGGAAACCGAGGAAACCTGCGCATTTTTTAGAACTAGACACCTTGGGGAATCCAAGATGGGGTGACTTGTGGGGCTCTGACCAGGTTCTGTTACCCAGAATCCTTTGCAAACCTCAGAATTTGGCAAAAAAACACTTTTTCCTGTCATTTCGGTGACAGAAATTTCTGGAATCTGAGAGGAGCCACAAATTTCCTTCCACCCAGCGTTCCCCCAAGACTTCTGATAAAAATTATACCTCACTTGTGTGGGTAGGCCTAGCACCCGCGACAGGATATGCCCCAAAAACGACGTGGACACATCACATTTTCAGAAAGAAAACAGAGCTGTTTTTTACTAAGTGCCTAGCTGTGGATTTTGGCCTCTAGCTCAGCCGGCACATGGGGAAAGCTAGGAAACCTATGCATTTTTTAAAACTAGACACCTAGGGGAATCCAAGATGGGGTGACTTGTGGGGCTCTGACCAGGTTCTGTTACCCAGAATCCTTTGCAAACCTCAAAATTTGGCAAAAAAACACTTTTTCCTGTCATTTCGGTAACAGAAATTCCTGGAATCCGAGAGGAGCCACAAATTTCCTTCCACCAAGCATTCCCCCACGTCTCCCGATGAAAATGGTACCTCACTTGTGTGGGTAGGCCTAGCGCCTGCGACAGGATATGCCCCAAAACACAACTTAGACACATCACATTTTCAGAAAGAAAACAGATCTGTTTTTTGCTAACTGCCTAGCTGTGGATTTTGGCCTCTAGCTCAGCCTGCACCTGGGGAAACCTAGCAAACCTGTGCATTTTTTAAAACTAGACACTTAGGGGAATCCAAGATGGGGTGACTTGTGGGGCTCTGACCAGGTTCTGTTACCCAGAATCCTTTGCAAACCTCAAGATTTTGGCAAAAAAACCCACTTTTTCCTGTCATTTCGGTGAAAGAAAGTTCCGGCACCTGGGGAAACCTCGTAAACCTGTGCATTTTTTAAAACTAGACACTTTGGGGAATCCAAGATGGGGTGACTTGTGGGGTTCTGACCAGGTTCTGTTACCCAAAATCCTTTGGAAACCTCAAAATTTGGCAAAAAAAACACACTTTTTCCTGTCATTTCGGTGACAGAAAGTTCTGGAATCTGAGAGGAGCCACAAATTTCCTTCCACCCAGCGTTTCCCCAAGTCTTCTGATAAAAATGATACCTCACTTGTGTGGGTAGGCCTAGCGCCCGCAACAGGATATGCCCCAAAAATGACGTCAGAAAGAAAACAGAGCTGTTTTTTACTAAGTGCCTAGATGTGGATTTTGGCCTCTAGCTCAGCCGGCACCTGGGGAAACCTAGGAAACCTGCGCATTTTTTAGAACTAGACACCTCAGGGAATCCAAGTTAGGGTGAATTGTGGGGCTCTGACCAGGTTCTGTTACCCAGAATCCTTTGCAAACCTCAAAATTGGGCAAAAAAACACTTTTTCCTGTCATTTCGGTGACAGAAATTTCTGGAATCTGAGAGGAGCCACAAATTTCCTTCCACCCAGCGTTCCCCCAAGTCTTCTGATAAAAATCATACCTCACTTGTGTGGGTAGGCCTAGCGCCCACGACAGGATATGCCCCAAAAACGACGTGGACACATCACATTTTCAGAAAGAAATCAGAGCTTTTTTTTACTAAGCGCCTAGCTGTGGATTTTGGCCTCTAGCTCAGCCGGCACATGGGGAAACCTAGGAAACCTATGCAGTTTTTAAAACTAGACACCTAGGGGAATCCAAGATGGGGTGACTTGTGGGGCTCTGACCAGGTTCTGTTACCCAGAATCCTTTGCAAACCTCAAAATTTGGCAAAAAAACACTTTTTCCTGTCATTTCAGTGACAGAAATTTCTGGACTCTGAGAGGAGCCACAAATTTCCTTCCACCCAGCGTTCCCCCACGTCTCCCGAAGAAAATGGTACGTCACTTATGTGGGTAGGCCTAGCGCCTGCGACAGGATATGCCCCAAAAAACAACGTGGACACATCACATTTTCAGAAAGAAAATAGAGCTGTTTTTTGCTAACTGCCTAGCTGTGGATTTTGGCCTCTAGCTCAGCCGGCGCCTCGGGAAACCTCGCAAACCTGTGCATTTTTTAAAACTAGACACTTAGGGGAATCCAAGATGGGGTGACTTGTGGGGCTCTGACTAGGTTCTGTTACCCAGAATCCTTTGCAAACCTCAAAATTTGGCAAAAAAAAACACTTTTTCCTGTCATTTCGGTGACAGAAAGTTCTGGAATCTGAGAGGAGCCACAAACTTCCTTCCACCCAGCGTTCCCCCAAGTCTTACCATAAAAATGTTACCTCACTTGTGTGGGTAGGCCTAGTGCCCGCGACAGGATATGCCCCAAAACGCGATGTGGACACATCACATTTTCAGAAACAAAACAGAGCTGTTTTTTGCTAACTGCCTAGCTGTGGATTTTGGCCTCTAGCTCAGCAGGCACCTGGGGAAACCAAGAAAACCTGTGCATTTTTGAAAACTAGATACCTAGGAGAATCCAAGATGGGGTGACTTGTGGGGCTCTGACCAGTTTCTGTTACCCAAAATCCTTTGCAAACCTCAAAATTTGGCAAAAAAAACACTTTTTCCTGTCATTTCGGTGACAGAAAGTTCTGGAATCTGAGAGGAGCCACAAATTTCCTTCCACCCAGCATTCACCTAAGTCTTTTGATAAAAATGTTACCTCACTTGTGTGGGTAGGCCTAGCGCCCGCGACAGGATATGCCCCAAAACACGACGTGGACACATCACATTTTCAGAAAGAAAACAGAGCTGTTTTTTGCTAAGTGCCTAGCTGTGGATTTTGGCATCTAGCTCAGTCGGCACCTGGGGAAACCTAGCAAACCCGTGCATTTTTTAAAACTAGGCACCTAGGGGAATCCAAGATGGGGTGACTTGTGGGGCTCTGACCAGGTTCTGTTACCCAGAATCCTTTGCAAACCTCAAAATTTGGCAAAAAAATACTTTTTCCGGTCATTTTAGTGACAGAAAGTTCTGGAATCTGAGAGGAGCCACACATTTCCTTCCACCCAGCGTTCCCCCAAGTCTCCCGATAAAAATGGTACCTCACTTGTGTGGGTAGGCCTAGCGCCCGCGACAGGATTTGCCCCAAAACACGACGTGGACACATCACATTTTCAGAAAGAAAACAGAGCTGTTTTTTGCTAACTGCCTAGCTGTGGATTTTCGCCTCTAGCTCAGCCGGCAACTGGGGAAACCTAGAAAACCTGTGCATTTTTGAAAACTAGACACCTAGGGGAATCCAAGATGGGGTGACTTGTGGGGCTCTGACCAGGTTCTGTTACCCAAAATCCTTTGCAAACCTCAAAATTTGGCAAAAAAAACACACTTTTTCCTGTCATTTCGGTGACAGAAAGTTCTGGAATCTGAGAGGAGCCACAAATTTCCTTCCACCCAGCGTTTCCCCAAGTCTTCTGATAAAAATGATACCTCACTTGTGTGGGTAGGCCTAGCGCCCGCGACAGGATATGCCCCAAAACACGATGTGGACACATCACATTTTCAGAAGGAAAGCAGAGCTGTTTTTTGCTAACTGCCTAGCTGTGGATTTTGTCCTCTAGCTCAGCAGGCACCTGGGGAAACCTAGAAAACCTGTGCATTTTTTAAAACTAGATGCCTAGGAGAATCCAAGATGGGGTGACTTGTGGGGCTCTGACCAGGTTCTGTTACCCAAAATCCTTTGCAAACCTCAAAAATTGGCAAAAAAAACACACTTTTTCCTGTCATTTCGGTGACAGAAATTTCTGGAAACTGAGAGGCGCCACAAATTTCCTTCCACCCAGCGTTCCATTAAGTCTTCCGATAAAAATGTTACCTCATTTGTGTG
This sequence comes from Pleurodeles waltl, assembly GCF_031143425.1. Classification (NCBI taxonomy): domain Eukaryota; kingdom Metazoa; phylum Chordata; class Amphibia; order Caudata; family Salamandridae; genus Pleurodeles; species Pleurodeles waltl. Next base: position 306,634,062 of record NC_090444.1, read on the forward strand.
GGTAGGCCTAGCGCCCGTGACAGGATATGCCCCAAAACACGACGTGGACACATCACATTTTCAGAAAGAAAACAGAGCTGTTTTTTACTAAGTGCCTAGCTGTGGATTTTGGCCTCTAGCTCAGCCGGCACCTGGGGAAACCGAGGAAACCTGCGCATTTTTTAGAACTAGACACCTTGGGGAATCCAAGATGGGGTGACTTGTGGGGCTCTGACCAGGTTCTGTTACCCAGAATCCTTTGCAAACCTCAGAATTTGGCAAAAAAACACTTTTTCCTGTCATTTCGGTGACAGAAATTTCTGGAATCTGAGAGGAGCCACAAATTTCCTTCCACCCAGCGTTCCCCCAAGACTTCTGATAAAAATGATACCTCACTTGTGTGGGTAGGCCTAGCACCCGCGACAGGATATGCCCCAAAAACGACGTGGACAAATCACATTTTCAGAAAGAAAACAGAGCTGTTTTTTACTAAGTGCCTAGCTGTGGATTTTGGCCTCTAGCTCAGCCGGCACCTGGGGAAACCTCGCAAACCTATGCATTTTTTAAAACTAGACACTTAGGGGAATCCAAGATGGGGTGACTTGTGGGGCTCTGACCAGGTTCTGTTACCCAGAATCCATTGCAAACCTCAAAATTTGGCAAAAAAAACACTTTTTCCTGTCATTTCGGTGACAGAAAGTTCTGGAATCTGAGAGGAGCCACAAATTTCCTTCCACCCAGCGTTCCCCCAAGTCTTCTGATAAAAATGTTACCTCACTTGTGTGGGTAGGCCTAGCGCCCGCGACAGGATATGCCCCAAAACACGACGTGGACACATCACATTTTCAGAAAGACAACAGAGCTGTTTTTTGCTAAGTGCCTAGCTGTGGATTTTGGCATCTAGCTCAGTCGGCACCTGGGGAAACCTAGCAAACCCGTGCATTTTTTAAAACTAGGCACCTAGGGGAATCCAAGATGGGGTGACTTGTGGGGCTCTGACCAGGTTCTGTTACCCAGAATCCTTTGCAAACCTCAAAATTTGGCAAAAAAAAACACTTTTTCCTGTCATTTCGGTGACAGAAAGTTCTGGAATCTGAGAGGAGCCACAAATTTCCTTCCACCCAGCGTTCCCCCAAGTCTTACGATGAAAATGTTACCTCACTTGTGTGGGTAGGCCTAGTGCCCGCGACAGGATATGCCCCAAAACGCGATGTGGTACATCACATTTTCAGAAACAAAACAGAGCTGTTTTTTGCTAACTGCCTAGCTGTGGATTTTGGCCTCTAGCTCAGCAGGCACCTGGGGAAACCAAGAAAACCTGTGCATTTTTGAAAACTAGATACCTAGGAGAATCCAAGATGGGGTGACTTGTGGGGCTCTGACCAGTTTCTGTTACCCAAAATCCTTTGCAAACCTCAAAATTTGGCAAAAAAAAAACTTTTTCCTGTCATTTCGGTGACAGAAAGTTCTGGAATCTGAGAGGAGCCACAAATTTCCTTCCACCCAGCATTCACCTAAGTCTTTTGATAAAAATGTTACCTCACTTGTGTGGGTAGGCCTAGCGCCCGCGACAGGATATGCCCCAAAACACGACGTGGACACATCACATTTTCAGAAAGAAAACAGAGCTGTTTTTTGCTAAGTGCCTAGCTGTGGATTTTGGCATCTAGCTCAGTCGGCACCTGGGGAAACCTAGCAAACCCGTGCGTTTTTTAAAACTAGGCACCTAGGGGAATCCAAGATGGGGTGACTTGTGGGGCTCTGACCAGGTTCTGTTACCCAGAATCCTTTGCAAACCTCAAAATTTGGCAAACAAATACTTTTTCCGGTCATTTCAGTGACAGAAAGTTCTGGAATCTGAGAGGAGCCACACATTTCCTTCCACCCAGCGTTCCCCCAAGTCTCCCGATAAAAATGGTACCTCACTTGTGTGGGTAGGCCTAGCGCCCGCGACAGGATTTGCCCCAAAACACGACGTGGACACATCACATTTTCAGAAAGAAAACAGAGCTGTTTTTTGCTAACTGCCTAGCTGTGGATTTTCGCCACTAGCTCAGCCGGCAACTGGGGAAACCTAGAAAACCTGTGCATTTTTGAAAACTAGACACCTAGGGGAATCCAAGATGGGGTGACTTGTGGGGCTCTGACCAGGTTCTGTTACCCAAAATCCTTTGCAAACCTCAAAATTTGGCAAAAAAAACACACTTTTTCCTGTCATTTCAGTGACAGAAAGTTCTGGAATCTGAGAGGAGCCACAAATTTCCTTCCACCCAGCGTTTCCCCAAGTCTTCTGATAAAAATGATACCTCACTTGTGTGGGTAGGCCTAGCGCCCGCGACAGGATATGCCCCAAAACACGATGTGGACACATCACATTTTCAGAAGGAAAGCAGAGCTGTTTTTTGCTAACTGCCTAGCTGTGGATTTTGTCCTCTAGCTCAGCAGGCACCTGGGGAAACCTAGAAAACCTGTGCATTTTTGAAAACTAGATGCCTAGGAGAATCCAAGATGGGGTGACTTGTGGGGCTCTGACCAGGTTCTGTTACCCAAAATCCTTTGCAAACCTCAAAAATTGGCAAAAAAAACACTTTTTCCTGTCATTTCGGTGACAGAAATTTCTGGAAACTGAGAGGCGCCACAAATTTCCTTCCACCCAGCGTTCCATTAAGTCTTCCGATAAAAATGTTACCTCATTTGTGTGGGTAGGCCTAGCGCCCGTGACAGGATATGCCCCAAAACACGACGTGGACACATCACATTTTCAGAAAGAAAACAGAGCTGTTTTTTACTAAATGCCTAGCTGTGGATTTTGGCCTCTAGCTCAGCCGGCACCTGGGGAAACCGAGCAAACCTGCGCATTTTTTAGAACTAGACACCTTGGGGAATCCAAGATGGGGTGACTTGTGGGGCTCTGACCAGGTTCTGTTACCCAGAATCCTTTGCAAACCTCAGAATTTGGCAAAAAAACACTTTTTCCTGTCATTTCGGTGACAGAAATTTCTGGAATCTGAGAGGAGCCACAAATTTCCTTCCACCCAGCGTTCCCCCAAGACTTCTGATAAAAATGATACCTCACTTGTGTGGGTAGGCCTAGCACCCGCGACAGGATATGCCCCAAAAACGACGTGGACAAATCACAATATCAGAAAGAAAACAGAGCTGTTTTTTACTAAGTGCCTAGCTGTGGATTTTGGCCTCTAGCTCAGCCGGCACCTGGGGAAACCTCGCAAACCTATGCATTTTTTAAAACTAGACACTTAGGGGAATCCAAGATGGGGTGACTTGTGGGGCTCTGACCAGGTTCTGTTACCCAGAATCCTTTGCAAACCTCAAAATTTGGCAAAAAAACCACTTTTTCCTGTCATTTCGGTGACAGAAAGTTCTGGAATCTGAGAGGAGCCACAAATTTCCTTCCACCCAGCGTTCCCCCAAGTCTTCTGATAAAAATGTTACCTCACTTGTGTGGGTAGGCCTAGCGCCCGCGACAGGATATGCCCCAAAACACGACGTGGACACATCACATTTTCAGAAAGACAACAGAGCTGTTTTTTGCTAAGTGCCTAGCTGTGGATTTTGGCATCTAGCTCAGTCGGCACCTGGGGAAACCTAGCAAACCCGTGCATTTTTTAAAACTAGGCACCTAGGGGAATCCATGATGGGGTGACTTGTGGGGCTCTGACCAGGTTCTGTTACCCAGAATCCTTTGCAAACCTCAAAATTTGGCAAAAAAACACTTTTTCCTGTCATTTCAGTGACAGAAAGTTCTGGAATCTGAGAGGAGCCACACATTTCCTTCCACCCAGCGTTCCCCCAAGTCTCCCGATAAAAATGGTACCTCACTTGTGTGGGTAGGCCTAGCGCCCGCGATAGGATATGCCCCAAAACACGACGTGGACACATCACATTTTCAGAAAGAAAACAGAGCTGTTTTTTGCTAACTGCCTAGCTGTGGATTTTCGCCTCTAGCTCAGCCGGCAACTGGGGAAACCTAGAAAACCTGTGCATTTTTGAAAACTAGACACCTAGGGGAATCCAAGATGGGGTGACTTGTGGGGCTCTGACCAGGTTCTGTTACCCAAAATCCTTTGCAAACCTCAAAATTTGGCAAAAAAAAACACACTTTTTCCTGTCATTTCGGTGACAGAAAGTTCTGGAATCTGAGAGGAGCCTCAAATTTACTTCCACCCAGCGTTCCCCTAAGTCTTCCGATAAAAATGTTACCTCACTTGAGTGGGTAGGCCTAGCGCCCGCGACAGGATATGCCCCAAAACACGATGTGGACACATCACATTTTCAGAAGGAAAGCAGAGCTGTTTTTTGCTAACTGCCTAGCTGTGGATTTTGTCCTCTAGCTCAGCAGGCACCTGGGGAATCCTAGAAAACCTGTGCATTTTTTAAAACTAGATGCCTAGGAGAATCCAAGATGGGGTGACTTGTGGGGCTCTGACCAGGTTCTGTTACCCAAAATCCTTTGCAAACCTCAAAATTTGGCAAAAAAAACACTTTTTCCTGTCATTTCGGTGACAGAAATTTCTGGAAACTGAGAGGCGCCACAAATTTCCTTCCACCCAGCGTTCCATTAAGTCTTCCGATAAAAATGTTACCTCACTTGTGTGGGTAGGCCTAGCGCCCGCGACAGGATATGCCCCAAAACACGACGTGGACACATCACATTTTCAGAAAGAAAACAGAACTGTTTTTTACTAAGTGCCTAGCTGTGGATTTTGGCCTCTAGCTCAGCCGGCACCTGGGGAAACCGAGGAAACCTGCGCATTTTTTAGAACTAGACACCTTGGGGAATCCAAGATGGGGTGACTTGTGGGGCTCTGACCAGGTTCTGTTACCCAGAATCCTTTGCAAACCTCAGAATTTGGCAAAAAAACACTTTTTCCTGTCATTTCGGTGACAGAAATTTCTGGAATCTGAGAGGAGCCACAAATTTCCTTCCACCCAGCGTTCCCCCAAGACTTGTGATAAAAATGATACCTCACTTGTGTGGGTAGGCCTAGCACCCGCGACAGGATATGCCCCAAAAACGACGTGGACACATCACATTTTCAGAAAGAAAACAGAGCTGTTTTTTGCTAACTGCCTAGCTGTGGATTTTGGCCTCTAGCTCTGCCGGCACATGGGGAAAGCTAGGAAACCTATGCATTTTTTAAAAGTAGACACCTAGGGGAATCCAAGATGGGGTGACTTGTGGGGCTCTGACCAGGTTCTGTTACCCAGAATCCTTTACAAACCTCAAAATTTGGCAAAAAAACACTTTTTCCTGTCATTTCGGTGACAGAAATTCCTGGAATCCGAGAGGAGCCACAAATTTCCTTCCACCAAGCGTTCCCCCACGTCTCCCGATGAAAATGGTACCTCACTTGTGTGGGTAGGCCTAGCGCCTGCGACAGGATATGCCCCAAAACACAACTTGGACACATCACATTTTCAGAAAGAAAACAGAGCTGTTTTTTGCTAACTGCCTAGCTGTGGATTTTGGCCTCTAGCTCAGCCTGCACCTGGGGAAACCTAGCAAACCTGTGCATTTTTTAAAACTAGACACTTAGGGGAATCCAAGATGGGGTGACTTGTGGGGCTCTGACCAGGTTCTGTTACCCAGAATCCTTTGCAAACCTCAAGATTTTGGCCAAAAAAAACACTTTTTCCTGTCATTTCGGTGAAAGAAAGTTCCGGCACCTGGGGAAACCTCGCAAACCTGTGCATTTTTTAAAGCTAGACACTTTGGGGAATCCATGATGGGGTGACTTGTGGGGTTCTGACCAGGTTCTGTTACCCAAAATCCTTTGCAAACCTCAAAATTTGGCAAAAAAAACACACTTTTTCCTGTCATTTCGGTGACAGAAAGTTCTGGAATCTGAGAGGAGCCACAAATTTCCTTCCACCCAGCGTTTCCCCAAGTCTTCTGATAAAAATGATACCTCACTTGTGTGGGTAGGCCTAGCGCCCGCAACAGGATATGCCCCAAAAACGACGTCAGAAAGAAAACAGAGCTGTTTTTTACTAAGTGCCTAGATGTGGATTTTGGCCTCTAGCTCAGCCGGCACCTGGGGAAACCTAGGAAACCTGCGCATTTTTTAGAACTAGACACCTCAGGGAATCCAAGATAGGGTGAATTGTGGGGCTCTGACCAGGTTCTGTTACCCAGAATCCTTTGCAAACCTCAAAATTGGGCAAAAAAACACTTTTTCCTGTCATTTCGGTGACAGAAATTTCTGGAATCTGAGAGGAGCCACAAATTTCCTTCCACCCAGCGTTCCCCCAAGTCTTCTGATAAAAATCATACCTCACTTGTGTGGGTATGCCTAGCGCCCGCAACAGGATATGCCCCAAAAACGACGTGGACACATCACATTTTCAGAAAGAAATCAGAGCTTTTTTTTACTAAGTGCCTAGCTGTGGATTTTTGCCTCTAGCTCAGCCGGCACATGGGGAAACCTAGGAAACCTATGCATTTTTTAAAACTAGACACCTAGGGGAATCCAAGATGGGGTGACTTGTGGGGCTCTGACCAGGTTCTGTTACCCAGAATCCTTTGCAAACCTCAAAATTTGGCAAAAAAACACTTTTTCCTGTCATTTCGGTGACAGAAAGTTCTGGAATCTGAGAGGAGCCTCAAATTTCCTTCCACCCAGCGTTCCCCCACGTCTCCCGAAGAATATGGTACGTCACTTATGTGGGTAGGCCTAGCGCCTGCGACAGGATATGCCCCAAAAAACAACGTGGACACATCACATTTTCAGAAAGAAAATAGAGCTGTTTTTTGCTAACTGCCTAGCTGTGGATTTTGGCCTCTAGCTCAGCCGGCGCCTCGGGAAACCTCGCAAACCTGTGCATTTTTTAAAACTAGACACTTAGGGGAATCCAAGATGGGGTGACTTGTGGGGCTCTGACCAGGTTCTGTTACCCAGAATCCTTTGCAAACCTCAAAATTTGGCAAAAAAAACCACTTTTTCCTGTCATTTCGGTGACAGAAAGTTCTGGAATCTGAGAGGAGCCACAAATTTCCTTCCACCCAGCGTTCCCCCAAGTCTTACGATAAAAATGTTACCTCACTTGTGTGGGTAGGCCTAGTGCCCGCGACAGGATATGCCCCAAAACGCGATGTGGACACATCACATTTTCAGAAAGAAAACAGAGCTGTTTTTTACTAAATGCCTAGCTGTGGATTTTGGCCTCTAGCTCAGCCGGCACCTGGGGAAACCGAGGAAACCTGCGCATTTTTTGAACTAGACACCTTGGGGAATCCAAGATGGGGTGACTTGTGGGGCTCTGACCAGGTTCTGTTACCCAGAATCCTTTGCAAACCTCAGAATTTGGCAAAAAAACACTTTTTCCTGTCATTTCGGTGACAGAAATTTCTGGAATCTGAGAGGAGCCACAAATTTCCTTCCACCCAGCGTTCCCCCAAGACTTCTGATAAAAATGATACCGCACTTGTGTGGGTAGGCCTAGCACCCGCGACAGGATATGCCCCAAAATCGACGTGGACAAATCACATTTTCAGAAAGAAAACAGAGCTGTTTTTTACTAAGTGCCTAGCTGTGGATTTTGGCCTCTAGCTCAGCCGGCACATGGGGAAACCAAGGAAACCTATGCATTTTTTAAAACTAGACACCTAGGGGAATCCAAGTTGGGGTGACTTGTGGGGCTCTGACCAGGTTCTGTTACCCAGAATCCTTTGCAAACCTCAAAATTTGGCAAAAAAACACTTTTTCCTGTCATTTCGGTGACAGAAATTTCTGGAATCTAAGAGGAGCCACATATTTCCTTCCCCCCAGCGTTCCCCCACGTCTCCCGAAGAAAATGGTACCTCACTTGTGTGGGTAGGCCTAGCGCCTGCGACAGGATATGCCCCAAAACACAACGTGGACACATCACATTTTCAGAAAGAAAACAGAGCTGTTTTTTGCTAACTACCTAGCTGTGGATTTTGGCCTCTAGCTCAGCCGGCACCTGGGGAAACCTCGCAAACCTATGCATTTTTTAAAACTAGACACTTAGGGGAATCCAAGATGGGGTGACTTGTGGGGCTCTGACCAGGTTCTGTTACCCAGAATCCTTTGCAAACCTCAAAATTTGGCAAAAAAAACACTTTTTCCTGTCATTTCGGTGACAGAAAGTTCTGGAATCTGAGAGGAGCCACAAATTTCCTTCCACCCAGCGTTCCCCCAAGTCTTCTGATAAAAATGTTACCTCACTTGTGTGGGTAGGCCTAGCGCCCACGACAGGATATGCCCCAAAACACGACGTGGACACATCACATTTTCAGAAAGACAACAGAGCTGTTTTTTGCTAAGTGCCTAGCTGTGGATTTTGGCATCTAGCTCAGTCGGCACCTGGGGAAACCTAGCAAACCCGTGCATTTTTTAAAACTAGGCACCAGGGGAATCCAAGATGGGGTGACTTGTGGGGCTCTGACCAGGTTCTGTTACCCAGAATCCTTTGCAAACCTCAAAATTTGGCAAAAAAAACACTTTTTCCTGTCATTTCAGTGACAGAAAGTTCTGGAATCTGAGAGGAGCCACACATTTCCTTCCACCCAGCGTTCCCCCAAGTCTCCCGATAAAAATGGTACCTCACTTGTGTGGGTAGGCCTAGCGCCCGCGATAGGATATGCCCCAAAACACGACGTGGACACATCACATTTTCAGAAAGAAAACAGAGCTGTTTTTTGCTAACTGCCTAGCTGTGGATTTTCGCCTCTAGCTCAGCCGGCACATGGGGAAAGCTAGGAAACCTATGCATTTTTTAAAACTAGACACCTAGGGGAATCCAAGATGGGGTGACTTGTGGGGCTCTGACCAGGTTCTGTTACCCAGAATCCTTTGCAAACCTCAAAATTTGGCAAAAAAACACTTTTTCCTGTCATTTCGGTAACAGAAATTCCTGGAATCCGAGAGGAGCCACAAATTTCCTTCCACCAAGCGTTCCCCCACGTCTCCCGATGAAAATGGTACCTCACTTGTGTGGGTAGGCCCAGCGCCTGCGACAGGATATGCCCCAAAACACAACTTGGACACATCACATTTTCAGAAAGAAAACAGATCTGTTTTTTGCTAACTGCCTAGCTGTGGATTTTGGCCTCTAGCTCAGCCTGCACCTGGGGAAACCTAGCAAACCTGTGCATTTTTTAACACTAGACACTTAGGGGAATCCAAGATGGGGTGACTTGTGGGGCTCTGACCAGGTTCTGTTACCCAGAATCCTTTGCAAACCTCAAGATTTTGGCAAAAAAAAAAACTTTTTCCTGTCATTTCGGTGAAAGAAAGTTCCGGCACCAGGGGAAACCTCGTAAACCTGTGCATTTTTTAAAACTAGACACTTTGGGGAATCCAAGATGGGGTGACTTGTGGGGTTCTGACCAGGTTCTGTTACCCAAAATCCTTTGCAAACCTCAAAATTTGGCAAAAAAAACACACTTTTTCCTGTCATTTCGGTGACAGAAAGTTCTGGAATCTGAGAGGAGCCACAAATTTCCTTCCACCCAGCGTTTCCCCAAGTCTTCTGATAAAAATGATACCTCACTTGTGTGGGTAGGCCTAGCGCCCGCAACAGGATATGCCCCAAAAATGACGTCAGAAAGAAAACAGAGCTGTTTTTTACTAAGTGCCTAGATGTGGATTTTGGCCTCTAGCTCAGCCGGCACCTAGGGAAACCTAGGAAACCTGCGCATTTGTTAGAACTAGACACCTCAGGGAATCCAAGTTAGGGTGAATTGTGGGGCTCTGACCAGGTTCTGTTACCCAGAATCCTTTGCAAACCTCAAAATTGGGCAAAAAAACACTTTTTCCTGTCATTTCGGTGACAGAAATTTCTGGAATCTGAGAGGAGCCACAAATTTCCTTCCACCCAGCGTTCCCCCAAGTCTTCTGATAAAAATCATACCTCACTTGTGTGGGTAGGCCTAGCGCCCGCGACAGGATATGCCCCAAAAACGACGTGGACACATCACATTTTCAGAAAGAAATCAGAGCTTTTTTTTACTAAGCGCCTAGCTGTGGATTTTGGCCTCTAGCTCAGCCGGCACATGGGGAAACCTAGGAAACCTATGCAGTTTTTAAAACTAGACACCTAGGGGAATCCAAGATGGGGTGACTTGTGGGGCTCTGACCAGGTTCTGTTACCCAGAATCCTTTGCAAACCTCAAAATTTGGCAAAAAAAACACTTTTTCCTGTCATTTCAGTGACAGAAATTTCTGGACTCTGAGAGGAGCCACAAATTTCCTTCCACCCAGTGTTCCCCCATGTCTCCCGAAGAAAATGGTACGTCACTTATGTGGGTAGGCCTAGCACCTGCGACAGGATATGCCCCAAAAAACAACGTGGACACATCACATTTTCAGAAAGAAAATAGAGCTGTTTTTTGCTAACTGCCTAGCTGTGGATTTTGGCCTCTAGCTCAGCCGGCGCCTCGGGAAACCTCGCAAACCTGTGCATTTTTTAAAACTAGACACTTAGGGGAATCCAAGATGGGGTGACTTGTGGGGCTCTGACCAGGTTCTGTTACCCAGAATCCTTTGCAAACCTTTAAATTTGGCAAAAAAAAAAACTTTTTCCTGTCATTTCGGTGACAGAAAGTTCTGGAATCTGAGAGGAGCCACAAATTTCCTTCCACCCAGCGTTCCCCCAAGTCTTACGATAAAAATGTTACCTCACTTGTGTGGGTAGGCCTAGTGCCCGCGACAGGATATGCCCCAAAACGCGATGTGGACACATCACATTTTCAGAAACAAAACAGAGCTGTTTTTTGCTAACTGCCTAGCTGTGGATTTTGGCCTCTAGCTCAGCAGGCACCTGGGGAAACCAAGAAAACCTGTGCATTTTTGAAACTAGATACCTAGGAGAATCCAAGATGGGGTGACTTGTGGGGCTCTGACCAGTTTCTGTTACCCAAAATCCTTTGCAAACCTCAAAATTTGGCAAAAAAAAAACTTTTTCCTGTCATTTCGGTGACAGAAAGTTCTGGAATCTGAGAGGAGCCACAAATTTCCTTCCACCCAGCATTCACCTAAGTCTTTTGATAAAAATGTTACCTCACTTGTGTGGGTAGGCCTAGCGCCCGCGACAGGATATGCCCCAAAACACGACGTGGACACATCACATTTTCAGAAAGAAAACAGAGCTGTTTTTTGCTAAGTGCCTAGCTGTGGATTTTGGCATCTAGCTCAGTCGGCACCTGGGGAAACCTAGCAAACCCGTGCATTTTTTAAAACTAGGCACCTAGGGGAATCCAAGATGGGGTGACTTGTGGGGCTCTGACCAGGTTCTGTTACCCAGAATCCTTTGCAAACCTCAAAATTTGGCAAACAAATACTTTTTCCGGACATTTCAGTGACAGAAAGTTCTGGAATCTGAGAGGAGCCACACATTTCCTTCCACCCAGCGTTCCCCCAAGTCTCCCGATAAAAATGGTACCTCACTTGTGTGGGTAGGCCTAGCGCCCGCGACAGGATTTGCCCCAAAACACGACGTGGACACATCACATTTTCAGAAAGAAAACAGAGCTGTTTTTTGCTAACTGCCTAGCTGTGGATTTTCGCCTCTAGCTCAGCCGGCAACTGGGGAAACCTAGAAAACCTGTGCATTTTTGAAAACTAGACACCTAGGGGAATCCAAGATGGGGTGACTTGTGGGGCTCTGACCAGGTTCTGTTACCCAAAATCCTTTGCAAACCTCAAAATTTGGCAAAAAAAACACACTTTTTCCTGTCATTTCGGTGACAGAAAGTTCTGGAATCTGAGAGGAGCCACAAATTTCCTTCCACCCAGCGTTTCCCCAAGTCTTCTGATAAAAATGATACCTCACTTGTGTGGGTAGGCCTAGCGCCCGCGACAGGATATGCCCCAAAACACGATGTGGACACATCACATTTTCAGAAGGAAAGCAGAGCTGTTTTTTGCTAACTGCCTAGCTGTGGATTTTGTCCTCTAGCTCAGCAGGCACCTGGGGAAACCTAGAAAACCTGTGCATTTTTGAAAACTAGATGCCTAGGAGAATCCAAGATGGGGTGACTTGTGGGGCTCTGACCAGGTTCTGTTACCCAAAATCCTTTGCAAACCTCAAAATTTGGCAAAAAAAACACTTTTTCCTGTCATTTCGGTGACAGAAATTTCTGGAAACTGAGAGGCGCCACAAATTTCCTTCCACCCAGCGTTCCATTAAGTCTTCCGATAAAAATGTTACCTCATTTGTGTGGGTAGGCCTAGCGCCCGTGACAGGATATGCCCCAAAACACGACGTGGACACATCACATTTTCAGAAAGAAAACAGAAAACAGAGCTGTTTTTTACTAAATGCCTAGCTGTGGATTTTGGCCTCTAGCTCAGCCGGCACCTGGGGAAACCGAGGAAACCTGCGCATTTTTTAGAACTAGACACCTTGGGGAATCCAAGATGGGGTGACTTGTGGGGCTCTGACCAGGTTCTGTTACCCAGAATCCTTTGCAAACCTCAGAATTTGGCAAAAAAAACACTTTTTCCTGTCATTTCGGTGACAGAAATTTCTGGAATCTGAGAGGAGCCACAAATTTCCTTCCACCCAGCGTTCCCCCAAGACTTCTGATAAAAATGATACCTCACTTGTGTGGGTAGGCCTAGCACCCGCGACAGGATATGCCCCAAAAACGACGTGGACAAATCACATTTTCAGAAAGAAAACAGAGCTGTTTTTTACTAAGTGCCTAGCTGTGGATTTTGGCCTCTAGCTCAGCCGGCACCTGGGGAAACCTCGCAAACCTATGCATTTTTTAAAACTAGACACTTAGGGGAATCCAAGATGGGGTGACTTGTGGGGCTCTGACCAGGTTCTGTTACCCAGAATCCTTTGCAAACCTCAAAATTTGGCAAAAAAAACACTTTTTCCTGTCATTTCGGTGACAGAAAGTTCTGGAATCTGAGAGGAGCCACAAATTTCCTTCCACCCAGCGTTCCCCCAAGTCTTCTGATAAAAATGTTACCTCACTTGTGTGGGTAGGCCTAGCGCCCGCGACAGGATATGCCCCAAAACACGACGTGGACACATCACATTTTCAGAAAGACAACAGAGCTGTTTTTTGCTAAGTGCCTAGCTGTGGATTTTGGCATCTAGCTCAGTCGGCACCTGGGGAAACCTAGCAAACCAGTGCATTTTTTAAAACTAGGCACCTAGGGGAATCCAAGATGGGGTGACTTGTGGGGCTCTGACCAGGTTCTGTTACCCAGAATCCTTTGCAAACCTCAAAATTTGGCAAAAAAACACTTTTTCCTGTCATTTCAGTGACAGAAAGTTCTGGAATCTGAGAGGAGCCACACATTTCCTTCCACCCAGCGTTCCCCCAAGTCTCCCGATAAAAATGGTACCTCACTTGTGTGGGTAGGCCTAGCGCCCGCGATAGGATATGCCCCAAAACACGACGTGGACACATCACATTTTCAGAAAGAAAACAGAGCTGTTTTTTGCTAACTGCCTAGCTGTGGATTTTCGCCTCTAGCTCAGCCGGCAACTGGGGAAACCTAGAAAACCTGTGCATTTTTGAAAACTAGACACCTAGGGGAATCCAAGATGGGGTGACTTGTGGGGCTCTGACCAGGTTCTGTTACCCAAAATCCTTTGCAAACCTCAAAATTTGGCAAAAAAAAACACACTTTTTCCTGTCATTTCGGTGACAGAAAGTTCTGGAATCTGAGAGGAGCCTCAAATTTACTTCCACCCAGCGTTCCCCTAAGTCTTCCGATAAAAATGTTACCTCACTTGTGTGGGTAGGCCTAGCGCCCGCGACAGGATATGCCCCAAAACACGATGTGGACACATCACATTTTCAGAAGGAAAGCAGAGCTGTTTTTTGCTAACTGCCTAGCTGTGGATTTTGTCCTCTAGCTCAGCAGGCACCTGGGGAAACCTAGAAAACCTGTGCATTTTTTAAAACTAGATGCCTAGGAGAATCCAAGATGGGGTGACTTGTGGGGCTCTGACCAGGTTCTGTTACCCAAAATCCTTTGCAAACCTCAAAATTTGGCAAAAAAAACACTTTTTCCTGTCATTTCGGTGACATAAATTTCTGGAAACTGAGAGGCGCCACAAATTTCCTTCCACCCAGCGTTCCATTAAGTCTTCCGATAAAAATGTTACCTCACTTGTGTGGGTAGGCCTAGCGCCCGCGACAGGATATGCCCCAAAACACGACGTGGACACATCACATTTTCAGAAAGAAAACAGAACTGTTTTTTACTAAGTGCCTAGCTGTGGATTTTGGCCTCTAGCTCAGCCAGCACCTGGGGAAACCGAGGAAACCTGCGCATTTTTTAGAACTAGACACCTTGGGGAATCCAAGATGGGGTGACTTGTGGGGCTCTGACCAGGTTCTGTTACCCAGAATCCTTTGCAAACCTCAGAATTTGGCAAAAAAACACTTTTTCCTGTCTTTTCGGTGACAGAAATTTCTGGAATCTGAGAGGAGCCACAAATTTCCTTCCACCCAGCGTTCCCCCAAGACTTGTGATAAAAATTATACCTCACTTGTGTGGGTAGGCCTAGCACCCGCGACAGGATATGCCCCAAAAACGACGTGGACACATCACATTTTCAGAAAGAAAACAGAGCTGTTTTTTGCTAACTGCCTAGCTGTGGATTTTGGCCTCTAGCTCAGCCGGCACATGGGGAAACCTAGGAAACCTATGCATTTTTTAAAAGTAGACACCTAGGGGAATCCAAGATGGGGTGACTTGTGGGGCTCTGACCAGGTTCTGTTACCCAGAATCCTTTGCAAACCTCAAAATTTGGCAAAAAAACACTTTTTCCTGTCATTTCGGTGACAGAAATTCCTGGAATCCGAGAGGAGCCACAAATTTCCTTCCACCAAGCGTTCCCCCACGTCTCCCGATGAAAATGGTACCTCACTTGTGTGGGTAGGCCTAGCGCCTGCGACAGGATATGCCCCAAAACACAACTTGGACACATCACATTTTCAGAAAGAAAACAGAGCTGTTTTTTGCTAACTGCCTAGCTGTGGATTTTGGCCTCTAGCTCAGCCTGCACCTGGGGAAACCTAGCAAACCTGTGCATTTTTTAAAACTAGACACTTAGGGGAATCCAAGATGGGGTGACTTGTGGGGCTCTGACCAGGTTCTGTTACCCAGAATCCTTTGCAAACCTCAAGATTTTGGCCAAAAAAAACACTTTTTCCTGTCATTTCGGTGAAAGAAAGTTCCGGCACCTGGGGAAACCTCGCAAACCTGTGCATTTTTTAAAGCTAGACACTTTGGGGAATCCAAGATGGGGTGACTTGTGGGGTTCTGACCAGGTTCTGTTACCCAAAATCCTTTGCAAACCTCAAAATTTGGCAAAAAAAACACACTTTTTCCTGTCATTTCGGTGACAGAAAGTTCTGGAATCTGAGAGGAGCCACAAATTTCCTTCCACCCAGCGTTTCCCCAAGTCTTCTGATAAAAATGATACCTCACTTGTGTGGGTAGGCCTAGCGCCCGCAACAGGATATGCCCCAAAAACGACGTCAGAAAGAAAACAGAGCTGTTTTTTACTAAGTGCCTAGATGTGGATTTTGGCCTCTAGCTCAGCCGGCACCTGGGGAAACCTAGGAAACCTGCGCATTTTTTAGAACTAGACACCTCAGAGAATCCAAGATAGGGTGAATTGTGGGGCTCTGACCAGGTTCTGTTACCCAGAATCCTTTGCAAACCTCAAAATTGGGCAAAAAAACACTTTTTCCTGTCATTTCGGTGACAGAAATTTCTGGAATCTGAGAGGAGCCACAAATTTCCTTCCACCCAGCGTTCCCCCAAGTCTTCTGATAAAAATCATACCTCACTTGTGTGGGTAGGCCTAGCGCCCGCAACAGGATATGCCCCAAAAACGACGTGGACACATCACATTTTCAGAAAGAAATCAGAGCTTTTTTTTACTAAGTGCCTAGCTGTGGATTTTGGCCTCTAGCTCAGCCGGCACATGGGGAAACCTAGGAAACCTATGCATTTTTTAAAACTAGACACCTAGGGGAATCCAAGATGGGGTGACTTGTGGGGCTCTGACCAGGTTCTGTTACCCAGAATCCTTTGCAAACCTCAAAATTTGGCAAAAAAACACTTTTTCCTGTCATTTCGGTGACAGAAATTTCTGGAATCTGAGAGGAGCCACAAATTTCCTTCCACCCAGCGTTCCCCCAAGTCTTCTGATAAAAATCATACCTCACTTGTGTGGGTAGGCCTAGCGCCCGCAACAGGATATGCCCCAAAAACGACGTGGACACATCACATTTTCAGAAAGAAATCAGAGCTTTTTTTTACTAAGTGCCTAGCTGTGGATTTTGGCCTCTAGCTCAGCCGGCACATGGGGAAACCTAGGAAACCTATGCATTTTTTAAAACTAGACACTTAGGGGAATCCAAGATGGGGTGACTTGTGGGGCTCTGACCAGGTTCTGTTACCCAGAATCCTTTGCAAACCTCAAGATTTTGGCCAAAAAAAACACTTTTTCCTGTCATTTCGGTGAAAGAAAGTTCCGGCACCTGGGGAAACCTCGCAAACCTGTGCATTTTTTAAAGCTAGACACTTTGGGGAATCCAAGATGGGGTGACTTGTGGGGTTCTGACCAGGTTCTGTTACCCAAAATCCTTTGCAAACCTCAAAATTTGGCAAAAAAAACACACTTTTTCCTGTCATTTCGGTGACAGAAAGTTCTGGAATCTGAGAGGAGCCACAAATTTCCTTCCACCCAGCGTTTCCCCAAGTCTTCTGATAAAAATGATACCTCACTTGTGTGGGTAGGCCTAGCGCCCGCAACAGGATATGCCCCAAAAACGACGTCAGAAAGAAAACAGAGCTGTTTTTTACTAAGTGCCTAGATGTGGATTTTGGCCTCTAGCTCAGCCGGCACCTGGGGAAACCTAGGAAACCTGCGCATTTTTTAGAACTAGACACCTCAGAGAATCCAAGATAGGGTGAATTGTGGGGCTCTGACCAGGTTCTGTTACCCAGAATCCTTTGCAAACCTCAAAATTGGGCAAAAAAACACTTTTTCCTGTCATTTCGGTGACAGAAATTTCTGGAATCTGAGAGGAGCCACAAATTTCCTTCCACCCAGCGTTCCCCCAAGTCTTCTGATAAAAATCATACCTCACTTGTGTGGGTAGGCCTAGCGCCCGCAACAGGATATGCCCCAAAAACGACGTGGACACATCACATTTTCAGAAAGAAATCAGAGCTTTTTTTTACTAAGTGCCTAGCTGTGGATTTTGGCCTCTAGCTCAGCCGGCACATGGGGAAACCTAGGAAACCTATGCATTTTTTAAAACTAGACACCTAGGGGAATCCAAGATGGGGTGACTTGTGGGGCTCTGACCAGGTTCTGTTACCCAGAATCCTTTGCAAACCTCAAAATTTGGCAAAAAAACACTTTTTCCTGTCATTTCGGTGACAGAAAGTTCTGGAATCTGAGAGGAGCCTCAAATTTCCTTCCACCCAGCGTTCCCCCACGTCTCCCGAAGAAAATGGTACGTCACTTATGTGGGTAGGCCTAGCGCCTGCGACAGGATATGCCCCAAAAAACAACGTGGACACATCACATTTTCAGAAAGAAAATAGAGCTGTTTTTTGCTAACTGCCTAGATGTGGATTTTGGCCTCTAGCTCGGCCGGCGCCTCGGGAAACCTCGCAAACCTGTGCATTTTTTAAAACTAGACACTTAGGGGAATCCAAGATGGGGTGACTTGTGGGGCTCTGACCAGGTTCTGTTACCCAGAATCCTTTGCAAACCTCAAAATTTGGCAAAAAAAACCACTTTTTCCTGTCATTTCGGTGACAGAAAGTTCTGGAATCTGAGAGGAGCCACAAATTTCCTTCCACCCAGCGTTCCCCCAAGTCTTACGATAAAAATGTTACCTCACTTGTGTGGGTAGGCCTAGTGCCCGCGACAGGATATGCCCCAAAATGCGATGTGGACACATCACATTTTCAGAAACAAAACAGAGCTGTTTTTTGCTAACTGCCTAGCTGTGGATTTTGGCCTCTAGCTCAGCAGGCACCTTGGGAAACCAAGAAAACCTGTGCATTTTTGAAAACTAGATACCTAGGAGAATCCAAGATGGGGTGACTTGTGGGGCTCTGACCAGTTTCTGTTACCCAAAATCCTTTGCAAACCTCAAATTTTGGCAAAAAAAACACTTTTTCCTGTCATTTCGGTGACAGAAAGTTCTGGAATCTGAGAGGAGCCACAAATTTCCTTCCACCCAGCATTCACCTAAGTCTTCCGATAAAAATGTTACCTCACTTGTGTGGGTAGGCCTAGCGCCCGCGACAGGATATGCCCCAAAACACGACGTGGACACATCACATTTTCAGAAAGAAAACAGAGCTGTTTTTTGCTAAGTGCCTAGCTGTGGATTTTGGCATCTAGCTCAGTCGGCACCTGGGGAAACCTAGCAAACCCGTGCATTTTTTAAAACTAGGCACCTACGGGAATCCAAGATGGGGTGACTTGTGGGGCTCTAACCAGGTTCTGTTACCCAGAATCCTTTGCAAACCTCAAAATTTGGTAAAAAAATACTTTTTCCTGTCATTTCAGTGACAGAAAGTTCTGGAATCTGAGAGGAGCCACACATTTCCTTCCACCCAGCGTTCCCCCAAGTCTCCCGATGAAAATGGTACCTCACTTGTGTGGGTAGGCCTAGCGCCCGCGACAGGAATTGCCCCAAAACACGACGTGGACACATCACATTTTCAGAAAGAAAACAGAGCTGTTTTTTGCTAACTGCCTAGCTGTGGATTTTCGCCTCTAGCTCAGCCGGCAACTGGGGAAACCTAGAAAACCTGTGCATTTTTGAAAACTAGACACCTAGGGGAATCCAAGATGGGGTGACTTGTGGGGCTCTGACCAGGTTCTGTTACCCAAAATCCTTTGCAAACCTCAAAATTTGGCAAAAAAAACAAACTTTTTCCTGTCATTTCGGTGACAGAAAGTTCTGGAATCTGAGAGGAGCGTCAAATTTACTTCCACCCAGCGTTCCCCTAAGTCTTCCGATAAAAATGTTACCTCACTTGTGTGGGTAGGCCTAGCGCCCGCGACAGGATATGCCCCAAAACACGATGTGGACACATCACATTTTCAGAAGGAAAGCACAGCTGTTTTTTGCTAACTGCCTAGCTGTGGATTTTGTCCTCTAGCTCAGCAGGCACCTGGGGAAACCTAGAAAACATGTGCATTTTTGAAAACTAGATGCCTAGGAGAATCCAAGATGGGGTGACTTGTGGGGCCCTGACCAGGTTCTGTTACCCAAAATCCTTTGCAAACCTCAAAATTTGGCAAAATAAACACTTTTTCCTGTCATTTCGGTGACAGAAATTTCTGGAAACTGAAAGGCGCCACAAATTTCCTTCCACCCAGCGTTCCATTAAGTCTTCCGATAAAAATGTTACCTCACTTGTGTGGGTAGGCCTAGCGCCCGCGACAGGATATGCCCCAAAACACGACGTGGACACATCACATTTTCCGAACGAAAACAGAGCTGTTTTTTACTAAGTGCCTAGCTGTGGATTTTGGCCTCTAGCTCAGCCGGCACATGGGGAAACCTAGGAAACCTATGCATTTTTTAAAACTAGACACCTAGGGGAATCCAAGTTGGGGTGACTTGTGGGGCTCTGACCAGGTTCTGTTACCCAGAATCCTTTGCAAACCTCAAAATTTGGCAAAAAAATACTTTTTCCTGTCATTTCGGTGACAGAAATTTCTGGAATCTAAGAGGAGCCACAAATTTCCTTCCCCCCAGCGTTCCCCCACGTCTCCCGAAGAAAATGGTACCTCACTTGTGTGGGTAGGCCTAGCGCCTGCGACAGGATATGCCCCAAAACACAACGTGGACACATCACATTTTCAGAAAGAAAACAGAGCTGTTTTTTGCTAACTACCTAGCTGTGGATTTTGGCCTATAGCTCAGCCGGCACCTGGGGAAACCTCGCAAACCTATGCATTTTTTAAAACTAGACACTTAGGGGAATCCAAGATGGGGTGACTTGTGGGGCTCTGACCAGGTTCTGTTACCCAGAATCCTTTGCAAACCTCAAAATTTGGCAAAAAAAACACTTTTTCCTGTCATTTCGGTGACAGAAAGTTCTGGAATCTGAGAGGAGCCACAAATTTCCTTCCACCCAGCGTTCCCCAAAGTCTTCTGATAAAAATGTTACCTCACTTGTGTGGGTAGGCCTAGCGCCCGCGACAGGATATGCCCCAAAACACGACGTGGACACATCACATTTTCAGAAAGACAACAGAGCTGTTTTTTGCTAAGTGCCTAGCTGTGGATTTTGGCGTCTAGCTCAGTCGGCACCTGGGGAAACCTAGCAAACCCGTGCATTTTTTAAAACTAGGCACCTAGGGGAATCCAAGATGGGGTGACTTGTGGGGCTCTGACCAGGTTCTGTTGCCCAAAATCCTTTGCAAACCTTAAAATTTGGCAAAAAAACCACACTTTTTCCTGTCATTTCGGTGACAGAAAGTTCTGGAATCTGAGAGGAGCCACAAATTTCCTTCCACCCAACGTTCCCCCAAGTCTTCTGATAAAAATGATACCTCACTTGTGTGGGTAGGCCTAGCGCCCGCAACAGGATATGCCCCAAAAACGACGTCAGAAAGAAAACAGAGCTGTTTTTTACTAAGTGACTAGCTGTGGATTTTGGCCTCTAGCTCAGCCGGCACCTGGGGAAACCTCGCAAACCTGTGCATTTTTTAAAACTAGACACTTCGGGGAATCCAAGATGGGGTGACTTGTGGGGCTCTGACCAGGTTCTGTTACCCAGAATCCTTTGCAAACCTCAAGAATTTGGCAAAAAAAACACTTTTTCCTGTCATTTCGGTGAAAGAAAGTTCTGGAATCTGAGAGGAGCCACAAATTTCCTTCCACCCAGCGTTCCCCCAAGTCTTCTGATAAAAATCATACCTCACTTGTGTGGGTAGGCCTAGCGCCCGCGACAGGATATGCCCCAAAAACGACGTGGACACATCACATTTTCATAAAGAAATCAGAGCTGTTTTTTACTAAGTGCCTAGCTGTGGATTTTGGCCTCTAGCTCAGCCGGCACATGGGGAAACCTAAGAAACCTATGCATTTTTTAAAACTGGACACCTAGGGGAATCCAAGATGGGGTGACTTGTGGGGCTCTGACCAGGTTCTGTTACCCAGAATCCTTTGCAAACCTCAAAATTTGGCAAAACAACACTTTTTCCTGTCATTTCGGTGACAGAAATTCCTGGAATCCGAGAGGAGCCACAAATTTCCTTCCACCAAGCGTTCCCCCACGTCTCCCGATGAAAATGGTACCTCACTTGTGTGGGTAGGCCTAGCGCCTGCGACAGGATATGCCCCAAAACACAACTTGGACACATCACATTTTCAGAAAGAAAACAGAGCTGTTTTTTGCTAACTGCCTAGCTGTGGATTTTGGCCTCTAGCTCAGCCTGCACCTGGGGAAACCTAGCAAACCTGTGCATTTTTTAAAACTAGACACTTAGGGGAATCCAAGATGGGGTGACTTGTGGGGCTCTGACCAGGTTCTGTTACCCAGAATCCTTTGCAAACCTCAAGATTTTGGCCAAAAAAAACACTTTTTCCTGTCATTTCGGTGAAAGAAAGTTCCGGCACCTGGGGAAACCTCGCAAACCTGTGCATTTTTTAAAGCTAGACACTTTGGGGAATCCAAGATGGGGTGACTTGTGGGGTTCTGACCAGGTTCTGTTACCCAAAATCCTTTGCAAACCTCAAAATTTGGCAAAAAAAACACACTTTTTCCTGTCATTTCGGTGACAGAAAGTTCTGGAATCTGAGAGGAGCCACAAATTTCCTTCCACCCAGCGTTTCCCCAAGTCTTCTGATAAAAATGATACCTCACTTGTGTGGGTAGGCCTAGCGCCCGCAACAGGATATGCCCCAAAAACGACGTCAGAAAGAAAACAGAGCTGTTTTTTACTAAGTGCCTAGATGTGGATTTTGGCCTCTAGCTCAGCCGGCACCTGGGGAAACCTAGGAAACCTGCGCATTTTTTAGAACTAGACACCTCAGAGAATCCAAGATAGGGTGAATTGTGGGGCTCTGACCAGGTTCTGTTACCCAGAATCCTTTGCAAACCTCGAAATTGGGCAAAAAAACACTTTTTCCTGTCATTTCGGTGACAGAAATTTCTGGAATCTGAGAGGAGCCACAAATTTCCTTCCACCCAGCGTTCCCCCAAGTCTTCTGATAAAAATCATACCTCACTTGTGTGGGTAGGCCTAGCGCCCGCAACAGGATATGCCCCAAAAACGACGTGGACACATCACATTTTCAGAAAGAAATCAGAGCTTTTTTTTACTAAGTGCCTAGCTGTGGATTTTGGCCTCTAGCTCAGCCGGCACATGGGGAAACCTAGGAAACCTATGCATTTTTTAAAACTAGACACCTAGGGGAATCCAAGATGGGGTGACTTGTGGGGCTCTGACCAGGTTCTGTTACCCAGAATCCTTTGCAAACCTCAAAATTTGGCAAAAAAACACTTTTTCCTGTCATTTCGGTGACAGAAAGTTCTGTAATCTGAGAGGAGCCTCAAATTTCCTTCCACCCAGCGTTCCCCCACGTCTCCCGAAGAAAATGGTATGTCACTTATGTGGGTAGGCCTAGCGCCTGCGACAGGATATGCCCCAAAAAACAACGTGGACCCATCACATTTTCAGAAAGAAAATAGAGCTGTTTTTTGCTAACTGCCTAGATGTGGATTTTGGCCTCTAGCTCGGCCGGCGCCTCGGGAAACCTCGCAAACCTGTGCATTTTTTAAAACTAGACACTTAGGGGAATCCAAGATGGGGTGACTTGTGGGGCTCTGACCAGGTTCTGTTACCCAGAATCCTTTGCAAACCTCAAAATTTGGCAAAAAAAACCACTTTTTCCTGTCATTTCGGTGACAGAAAGTTCTGGAATCTGAGAGGAGCCACAAATTTCCTTCCACCCAGCGTTCCCCCAAGTCTTACGATAAAAATGTTACCTCACTTGTGTGGGTAGGCCTAGTGCCCGCGACAGGATATGCCCCAAAACGCGATGTGGACACATCACATTTTCAGAAACAAAACAGAGCTGTTTTTTGCTAACTGCCTAGCTGTGGATTTTGGCCTCTAGCTCAGCAGGCACCTTGGGAAACCAAGAAAACCTGTGCATTTTTGAAAACTAGATACCTAGGAGAATCCAAGATGGGGTGACTTGTGGGGCTCTGACCAGTTTCTGTTACCCAAAATCCTTTGCAAACCTCAAATTTTGGCAAAAAAAACACTTTTTCCTGTCATTTCGGTGACAGAAAGTTCTGGAATCTGAGGGGAGCCACAAATTTCCTTCCACCCAGCATTCACCTAAGTCTTCCGATAAAAATGTTACCTCACTTGTGTGGGTAGGCCTAGCGCCCGCGACAGGATATGCCCCAAAACACGACGTGGACACATCACATTTTCAGAAAGAAAACAGAGCTGTTTTTTGCTAAGTGCCTAGCTGTGGATTTTGGCATCTAGCTCAGTCGGCACCTGGGGAAACCTAGCAAACCCGTGCATTTTTTAAAACTAGGCACCTACGGGAATCCAAGATGGGGTGACTTGTGGGGCTCTAACCAGGTTCTGTTACCCAGAATCTTTTGCAAACCTCAAAATTTGGTAAAAAAATACTTTTTCCTGTCATTTCAGTGACAGAAAGTTCTGGAATCTGAGAGGAGCCACACATTTCCTTCCACCCAGCGTTCCCCCAAGTCTTCCGATGAAAATGGTACCTCACTTGTGTGGGTAGGCCTAGCGCCCGCGACAGGAATTGCCCCAAAACACGACGTGGACACATCACATTTTCAGAAAGAAAACAGAGCTGTTTTTTGCTAACTGCCTAGCTGTGGATTTTCGCCTCTAGCTCAGCCGGCAACTGGGGAAACCTAGAAAACCTGTGCATTTTTGAAAACTAGACACCTAGGGGAATCCAAGATGGGGTGACTTGTGGGGCTCTGACCAGGTTCTGTTACCCAAAATCCTTTGCAAACCTCAAAATTTGGCAAAAAAAACAAACTTTTTCCTGTCATTTCGGTGACAGAAAGTTCTGGAATCTGAGAGGAGCGTCAAATTTACTTCCACCCAGCGTTCCCCTAAGTCTTCCGATAAAAATGTTACCTCACTTGTGTGGGTAGGCCTAGCGCCCGCGACAGGATATGCCCCAAAACACGATGTGGACACATCACATTTTCAGAAGGAAAGCACAGCTGTTTTTTGCTAACTGCCTAGCTGTGGATTTTGTCCTCTAGCTCAGCAGGCACCTGGGGAAACCTAGAAAACATGTGCATTTTTGAAAACTAGATGCCTAGGAGAATCCAAGATGGGGTGACTTGTGGGGCCCTGACCAGGTTCTGTTACCCAAAATCCTTTGCAAACCTCAAAATTTGGCAAAATAAACACTTTTTCCAGTCATTTCGGTGACAGAAATTTCTGGAAACTGAGAGGCGCCACAAATTTCCTTCCACCCAGCGTTCCATTAAGTCTTCCGATAAAAATGTTACCTCACTTGTGTGGGTAGGCCTAGCGCCCGCGACAGGATATGCCCCAAAACACGACGTGGACACATCACATTTTCAGAAAGAAAACAGAGCTGTTTTTTACTAAGTGCCTAGCTGTGGATTTTGGCCTCTAGCTCAGCCGGCACATGGGGAAACCTAGGAAACCTATGCATTTTTTAAAACTAGACACCTAGGGGAATCCAAGTTGGGGTGACTTGTGGGGCTCTGACCAGGTTCTGTTACCCAGAATCCTTTGCAAACCTCAAAATTTGGCAAAAAAATACTTTTTCCTGTCATTTCGGTGACAGAAATTTCTGGAATCTAAGAGGAGCCACAAATTTCCTTCCCCCCAGCGTTCCCCCACGTCTCCCGAAGAAAATGGTACCTCACTTGTGTGGGTAGGCCTAGCGCCTGCGACAGGATATGCCCCAAAACACAACGTGGACACATCACATTTTCAGAAAGAAAACAGAGCTGTTTTTTGCTAACTACCTAGCTGTGGATTTTGGCCTATAGCTCAGCCGGCACCTGGGGAAACCTCGCAAACCTATGCATTTTTTAAAACTAGACACTTAGGGGAATCCAAGATGGGGTGACTTGTGGGGCTCTGACCAGGTTCTGTTACCCAGAATCCTTTGCAAACCTCAAAATTTGGCAAAAAAAACACTTTTTCCTGTCATTTCGGTGACAGAAAGTTCTGGAATCTGAGAGGAGCCACAAATTTCCTTCCACCCAGCGTTCCCCAAAGTCTTCTGATAAAAATGTTACCTCACTTGTGTGGGTAGGCCTAGCGCCCGCGACAGGATATGCCCCAAAACACGACGTGGACACATCACATTTTCAGAAAGACAACAGAGCTGTTTTTTGCTAAGTGCCTAGCTGTGGATTTTGGCGTCTAGCTCAGTCGGCACCTGGGGAAACCTAGCAAACCTGTGCATTTTTTAAAACTAGGCACCTAGGGGAATCCAAGATGGGGTGACTTGTGGGGCTCTGACCAGGTTCTGTTACCCAGAATCCTTTGCAAACCTCAAGAATTTGGCAAAAAAAACACTTTTTCCTGTCATTTCGGTGAAAGAAAGTTCTGGAATCTGAGAGGAGCCACAAATTTCCTTCCACCCAGCGTTCCCCCAAGTCTTCTGATAAAAATCATACCTCACTTGTGTGGGTAGGCCTAGCGCCCGCGACAGGATATGCCCCAAAAACGACGTGGACACATCACATTTTCAGAAAGAAATCAGAGCTGTTTTTTACTAAGTGCCTAGCTGTGGATTTTGGCCTCTAGCTCAGCCGGCACATGGGGAAACCTAAGAAACCTATGCATTTTTTAAAACTAGACACCTAGGGGAATCCAAGATGGGGTGACTTGTGGGGCTCTGACCAGGTTCTGTTACCCAGAATCCTTTGCAAACCTCAAAATTTGGCAAAAAAACACTTTTTCCTGTCATTTCGGTGACAGAAATTCCTGGAATCTGAGAGGAGCGACAAATTTCCTTCCACCTAGCGTTCCCCCACGTCTTCTGATAAAAATGGTACCTCACTTGTGTGGGTAGGCCTAGCGCCTGCGACAGGATATGCCCCAAAACACAACTTGGACACATCACATTTTCAGAAAGAAAATAGAGCTGTTTTTTGCTAACTGCCTAGCTGTGGATTTTGGCCTCTAGCTCAGCCGGCACCTGGGGAAACCTCGCAAACCTGTGCATTTTTTAAAACTAGACACTTCGGGGAATCCAAGATGGGGTGACTTGTGGGGCTCTGACCAGGTTCTGTTACCCAGAATCCTTTGCAAACCTCAAAATTTGGCAAAATAAACACTTTTTCCTGTCATTTCGGTGAAAGAAAGTTCTGGAATCTGAGAGGAGCCACAAATTTCCTTCCACCCAGCGTTCCCCCAAGTCTTCCGATAATAATGTTACCTCACTTGTGTGGGTAGGCCTAGTGCCCGCGACAGGATAGGCCCCAAAACGCGATGTGGACACATTACATTTTCAGAAAGAAACAGAGCTGTTTTTTGCTAACTGCCTAGCTGTGGATTTTGGCCTCTAGCTCAGCAGGCACCTGGGGAAACCTAGAAAACCTGTGCATTTTTGAAAACTACATACCTAGGAGAATCCAAGATGGGGTGACTTGTGGGGCTCTGACCAGTTTCTGTTACCCAAAATCCTTTGCAAACCTCAAAATTTGGCAAAAAAAACACACTTTTTCCTGTCATTTCGGTGACAGAAAGTTCTGGAATCTGAGAGGAGCCTCAAATTTCCTTCCACCCAGCGTTCCTCCAAGTTTTCTGATAAAAATGATACCTCACTTGTGTGGGTTGGCCTAGCGCCCGCAACAGGATATGCCCCAAAAACGACGTGGACACCTCACATTTTCAGAAAGAAAACAGAGCTGTTTTTTACTAAGTGCCTAGCTGTGGATTTTGGCCTCTAGCTCAGCCGGCACCTGGGGAAACCTAGCAAACCTGTGCATTTTTTAAAACTAGGCACCTAGGGGAATCCAAGATGGGGTGACTTGTGGGGCTCTGACCAGGTTCTGTTACCCAGAATCCTTTGCAAACCTCAAAATTTGGCAAAAAAAACACTTTTCCTGTCATTTCAGTGACAGAAAGTTCTGGAATCTGAGAGGAGCCACACATTTCCTTCCACCCAACGTTCCCCCAAGTCTCCCGATAAAAATGGTACCTCACTTGTGTGGGTAGGTCTAGCGCCCGCGACAGGATATGCCCCAAAAGACGATGTGGACACATCACATTTTCAGAAAGAAAACAGAGCTGTTTTTTGCTAACTGCCTAGCTGTGGATTTTCGCCTCTAGCTCAGCCGGCAACTGGGGAAACCTAGAAAACCTGTGCATTTTTGAAAACTAGACACCTAGGGGAATACAAGATGGGGTGACTTGTGGGGCTCTGACCAGGTTCTGTTACCCAAAATCCTTTGCAAACCTCAAAATTTGGCAAAAAAAACACACTTTTTCCTGTCATTTCGGTGACAGAAAGTTCTGGAATCTGAGAGGAGCCTCAAATTTCCTTCCACCCAGCGTTCCTCCAAGTTTTCTGATAAAAATGATACCTCACTTGTGTGGGTTGGCCTAGCGCCCGCAACAGGATATGCCCCAAAAACGACGTGGACACCTCACATTTTCAGAAAGAAAACAGAGCTGTTTTTTACTAAGTGCCTAGCTGTGGATTTTGGCCTCTAGCTCAGCCGGCACCTGTGGAAACCTAGGAAACCTGCGCATTTTTTAGAACTAGACACCTTGGGGAATCCAAGATGGGGTGACTTGTGGGGCTCTGACCAGGTTCTGTTACCCAGAATCCTTTGCAAACCTCAAAATTTGGCAAAAAAACACTTTTTCCTGTCATTTCGGTGACAGAAATTTCTGGAATCTAAGAGGAGCCACAAATTTCCTTCCCCCCAGCGTTCCCCCAGGTCTCCCGAAGAAAATGGTACCTCACTTGTGTGGGTAGGCCTAGCGCCTGCGACAGGATATGCCCCAAAACACAACGTGGTCACATCACATTTTCAGAAAGAAAACAGAGCTGTTTTTTGCTAACTACCTAGCTGTGGATTTTGGCCTCTAGCTCCGCCGGCACCTGGGGAAACCTCGCAAACTTGTGCATTTTTTAAAACTAGACACTTAGGGGAATCCAAGATGGGATGACTTGTGGGGCTCTGACCAGGTTCTGTTACCCAGAATCCTTTGCAAACCTCAAAATTTGGCAAAAATAACACTTTTTCCAGTCATTTCGGTGACAGAAAGTTCTGGAATCTGAGAGGAGCCACAAATTTCCTTCCACCCAGAGTTCCCCCAAGTCTTCTGATAAAAATTTTACCTCACTTGTGTGGGTAGGCCTAGCGCCCGCGACAGGATATGCCCCAAAACACGATGTGGACACATCACATTTTCAGAAAGAAAGCAGAGCTGTTTTTTGCTAACTGCCTAGCTGTGGATTTTGGCCTCTAGCTCGGCAGGCACCTGGGGAAACCTAGAAAACCTGTGCATTTTTTATTAAAATAGATACCTAGGAGAATCCAAAATGGGGTGACTTGTGGGGCTCTGACCAGGTTCTGTTACCGAAAATCCTTTGCAAACCTCAAAATTTGGCAAAAACCACACTTTTTCGTGTCATTTCGGAGACAGAAATTTCTGGAATCTGAGAGGAACCACAAATTTCCTTCCACCCAGCGTTCCCCTAAGTCTTCCGATAAAAATGTAACCTCACTTGTGTGGGTAGGCCTAGCGCCCGCGACAGGATATGCCCCAAAACAGGACGTGGACACATCACATTTTCAGAAAGAAAACAGAGCTGTTTTTTACTAAGTGCCTATCTGTGGATTTTGGCCTCTAGCTCAGCCGGCACCTGGGGAAACCTAGGAAACCTGTGCATTTTTTAAAACTAGGCACCTAGGGGAATCCAAGATGGAGTGACTTGTGGGGCTCTGACCAGGTTCTGTTACCCAGAATCCTTTGCAAACCTCAAAATTTGGCAAAAAAACTCTTTTCCTGTCATTTCAGTGACAGAAAGTTCTGGAATCTGAGAGGAGCCACACATTTCCTTCCACCCAACGTTCCCCCAAGTCTCCCGATAAAAATGGTACCTCACTTGTGTGGGTAGGTCTAGCGCCCGCGACAGGATATGCCCCAAAAGACGATGTGGACACATCACATTTTCAGAAAGAAAACAGAGCTGTTTTTTGCTAACTGCCTAGCTGTGGATTTTCGCCTCTAGCTCAGCCGGCAACTGGGGAAACCTAGAAAACCTGTGCATTTTTGAAAACTAGACACCTAGGGGAATCCAAGATGGGGTGACTTGTGGGGCTCTGACCAGGTTCTGTTACCCAAAATCCTTTGCAAACCTCAAAATTTGGCAAAAAAAACACACTTTTTCCTGTCATTTCGGTGACAGAAAGTTCTGGAATCTGAGAGGAGCCTCAAATTTCCTTCCACCCAGCGTTCCTCCAAGTTTTCTGATAAAAATGATACCTCACTTGTGTGGGTTGGCCTAGCGCCCGCAACAGGATATGCCCCAAAAACGACGTGGACACCTCACATTTTCAGAAAGAAAACAGAGCTGTTTTTTACTAAGTGCCTAGCTGTGGATTTTGGCCTCTAGCTCAGCCGGCACCTGGGGAAACCTAGGAAACCTGCGCATTTTTTAGAACTAGACACCTTGGGGAATCCAAGATGGGGTGACTTGTGGGGCTCTGACCAGGTTCTGTTACCCAGAATCCTTTGCAAACCTCAAAATTTGGCAAAAAAACACTTTTTCCTGTCATTTCGGTGACAGAAATTTCTGGAATCTAAGAGGAGCCACAAATTTCCTTCCCCCCAGCGTTCCCCCAGGTCTCCCGAAGAAAATGGTACCTCACTTGTGTGGGTAGGCCTAGCGCCTGCGACAGGATATGCCCCAAAACACAACGTGGTCACATCACATTTTCAGAAAGAAAACAGAGCTGTTTTTTGCTAACTACCTAGCTGTGGATTTTGGCCTCTAGCTCCGCCGGCACCTGGGGAAACCTCGCAAACTTGTGCATTTTTTAAAACTAGACACTTAGGGGAATCCAAGATGGGATGACTTGTGGGGCTCTGACCAGGTTCTGTTACCCAGAATCCTTTGCAAACCTCAAAATTTGGCAAAAATAACACTTTTTCCTGTCATTTCGGTGACAGAAAGTTCTGGAATCTGAGAGGAGCCACAAATTTCCTTCCACCCAGAGTTCCCCCAAGTCTTCTGATAAAAATTTTACCTCACTTGTGTGGGTAGGCCTAGCGCCCGCGACAGGGTATGCCCCAAAACACGATGTGGACACATCACATTTTCAGAAAGAAAGCAGAGCTGTTTTTTGCTAACTGCCTAGCTGTGGATTTTGGCCTCTAGCTCGGCAGGCACCTGGGGAAACCTAGAAAACCTGTGCATTTTTTATTAAAATAGATACCTAGGAGAATCCAAAATGGGGTGACTTGTGGGGCTCTGACCAGGTTCTGTTACCGAAAATCCTTTGCAAACCTCAAAATTTGGCAAAAAAACCACTTTTTCGTGTCATTTCGGAGACAGAAATTTCTGGAATCTGAGAGGAACCACAAATTTCCTTCCACCCAGCGTTCCCCTAAGTCTTCCGATAAAAATGTAACCTCACTTGTGTGGGTAGGCCTAGCGCCCGCGACAGGATATGCCCCAAAACAGGACGTGGACACATCACATTTTCAGAAAGAAAACAGAGCTGTTTTTTACTAAGTGCCTATCTGTGGATTTTGGCCTCTAGCTCAGCCGGCACCTGGGGAAACCTAGGAAACCTGCGCATGTTTGAACTAGACACCTCGGGGAATCCAAGATGGAGTGACTTGTGGGGCTCTGACCAGGTTCTGTTACCCAGAATCCTTTGCAAACCTCAAAATTTGGCAAAAAAACTCTTTTTCCTCTCATTTCGGTGACAGAAATTTCTGGAATCTGAGAGGAGCCACAAATTTCCTTCCACCCAGCTTTCCCCCAAGTCTTCTGATAAAAATGATACCTCACTTGTGTGGGTAGGCCTAGCACCCGCGACAGGATATGCCCCAAAAACGACGTGGACACATCACATTTTCAGAAAGAAAACAGAGCTGTTTTTTACTAAGTGCTTAGTTGTGGATTTTGGCCTTTAGCTCAGCCAGCACCTGGGGAAACCTAGGATACCTATGCATTTTTTAAAACTAGACACCTAGGGGAATCCAAGTTGGGGTGACTTGTGGGGCTCTGACCAGGTTCTGTTACCCAGAATCCTTTGCAAACCTCAAAATTTGGCAAAAAAACACTTTTTCCTGTCATTTCGGTGACAGAAATTTCTGGAATCTAAGAGGAGCCACAAATTTCCTTCCCCCCAGCGTTCCCCCACGTCTCTCGAAGAAAATGGTACCTCACTTGTGTGGGTAGGCCTAGCGCCTGCGACAGGATATGCCCCAAAACACAACGTGGACACATCACATTTTCAGAAAGAAAACAGAGCTGTTTTTTGCTAAATACCTAGCTGTGGAATTTGGCCTCTAGCTCAGCCGGCACCTGCGGAAACCTCGCAAACCTGTGCATTTTTTAAAACTAGACACTTAGGGGAATCCAAGATGGGATGACTTGTGGGGCTCTGACCAGGTTCTGTTACCCAGAATCCTTTGCAAACCTCAAAATTTGGCAAAAAAAAACACTTTTTCCTGTCATTTCGGTGACAGAAATTTCTGGAATCTAAGAGGAGCCACAAATTTCCTTCCCCCCAGCGTTCCCCCACGTCTCTCGAAGAAAATGGTACCTCACTTGTGTGGGTAGGCCTAGCACCCGCGACAGGATATGCCCCAAAACACGATGTGGACACATCACATTTTCAGAAAGAAAACAGAGCTGTTTTTTGCTAACTGCATAGCTGTGGATTTTGGCCTCTAGCTCGGCAGGCACCTGGGGAAACCTAGAAAACCTGTGCATTTTTTAAAACTAGATACCTTGGAGAATCCAAGATGGTGTGACTTGTGGGGCTCTGACCAGGTTCTGTTACCCAGAATCCTTTGCAAACCTCAAAATTTGGCAAAAAAAACACTTTTTCCTGTCATTTCGGTGACAGAAAGTTCTGGAATCTGAGAGGAGCCACAAATTTCCTTCCACCCAGCGTTCCCCCAAGTCTTCTGATAAAAATTTTACCTCACTTGTGTGGGTAGGCCTAGCGCCCGCGACAGGATATGCCCCAAAACACGATGTGGACACATCACATTTTCAGAAAG